>NW_025999842.1:45655704-45661590 GCF_001458135.2 Marmota marmota marmota
AAAAAAAAAAAAACCTGAACTTCTACCACGACTACAGTATACATACATCCCTATCTTGTATCATTTTCCCCTTTTATATTCTCCTCTATAAAATGATAGAGATCTATCCTTTATTTTTTAGTTGTAGTTGGACACAACACCTTTATTTCACTTGTTTATTTTTCTATGTGGTGCTGAGGATTGAACCCAGGGTCTCGAATGTGCTAGGCGAGTGCTCTACCACTGAGCCACAACCCCAGCCCCTAGAGACCTATCCTTTTTAATCCTCAGCCCTCAGCACAAAGCATGGTACATATTAGGCATGACATAATTTTCAAAAATAAACAACATGCATACACCTTTACCACAATTTGCCCCTTGCCCTCAAGAATCAAAGATTTTCTACTCTGTGTGTTGGAGGTGAGATAGGAAATTATGAATATCATTTACTGCTTAAACTTTAATCACTATATGCAAAAATTATTAACCAAGCACATCATTTAAAAGGGGTCCCCTCCCCTAACAAAATATTTGGTGATCATGTAGGTTTCTTCTGTTTCTGTCCTGTGTCATGCCAGCATTATAAAATGTTTTTAAATGTGTGTACTCAAGTGATTTTTAAATATAAACAAATGCATATACATATAAAATCAGCTTCAAAAAAACTCGTTGTGTACATACAGTTGAAAAGCAGACTTCTTTAAAATTCTTTCAATATTGTATTTATCAATATCACTTTATATTATTTAAAACAAATCATTATTTATAGCTATATTTTATGGATTATTTTATTAGAATATATTATCTAGTTCACCCATAGTGTTTCAATCTATAGAACTGTTCTTAGTACACCAATAGAACTTGAAAAGAAATGTGTTATAGGCCTTATTACTGTGACGATACTTCTCTTATGGCTCAACTTTATACTTTCATGTTGCTTTTTTTTCCAGGAGGCAAACCTGGATAAAAGGCATTCAACAAGGGATGGGGCAGAAAATATTCAAAAGAAAAGAATTACATAGTCTGATCTCTGCTTTCCAGGAAAAACAATGATTTTTTTTCTCCAAGGTGCAATTTTTTTAAGCTGACTATTAACCAATGGTTAAAACAAATAATGAACATGTGTGTGGCATAGGCCTTGTGTGTTCCATAACTGAAGAGTCAAGCACATTCATACTCAAATTATTTTTGCCCATACACTCACTGTGTGAAATTGAACTATAGTAGCATGAAAATCAGACCAAGAACTCCATAAGCAGAGAGATGATTAATACTCTGACAACAGAGAAGTATGTCACCTGTTCAAACCATATTTGCTTCTAAGGATTTATATATGGTTATAATGATGAACACAATCACTTCAGAAATTCACTTTCAAGCATTATTATGCTTAATTTATTTGAAAATTAAAAACAAATTATCCTTTTTTTCTGTAATAGCAGTTTAATTTTCCAAGATGTTAATGAACCAATTAAACAAAACCATTTATTCTAATGAATGAAAGAAATTCTTTTAGAAATATATGCCAAGATAAATTATTTTACGTCCATGAACATTTGTATTACTGTACACGACAACCACCATCTAAGACAAATATACTCAAAAGTGTGTTCCGTGGAACCCTTTCAGGAGTCCCTGAGATATGACTTTCCACAATGGCACCAAGAAACATTTTCATTCTCAGTTTCTGATGTGATAATAATGTTGGTAGGTGAACTGTTGGTACCATTAGCATGAATCAAGACAGGCACAAAGTTTTCTGCTAACCATTTTACTCTCCACTGACATAATCACAAGTAAATAAAATACAGTTTTACTTGAGAATGTCTTTGATAACATTGGTAAAGCTTGTTAATTTTTAAAATCACTACCCTTGAGTACGTCATTCCTGTATTCTGTGTGATGAGGGAAGTGTAAGCATTTCTGTCAAACAGGAGGGACTGATCATCTCAAAGACAGGCATCTATGAGTTGAGATCTAAGATGAACCAGCCACTGTTCACAAAACATCATTTCGCTTGAATGAATGACTGAAGACAAACTATTTCAAAGTGGTCATGACCAATAATGTTGAGAAAAAGCATGAGAGAGCCTGTCATGTGAAGTAAGATAATTGACATTTGTTGCCAAAGATAAAGTTTGACCTTGTAAGCAAAAGTTAACATCCTGAAGTTCATCATCCTGAGCATGGCAGCTTCCCAACACTTAAAACATTCTCTGATATTAATAAATGTGACTGTTTGATTGGTAATGGAGTGTGTCAATATTTAGAAAATCTGCATAAGGTGGTAAACAAATATTTCCCAATTGACCAACACAAGACATCCAAAGTGCAAAAACAAGCAATGTGTTTTACTGTAAGAAAGTACAAAATATTCATTGGTAAAGTTATAGACTATTTATTCAATTTTTTTAAACTAGACTCTGTATTGTTCTGATACAGTATCAAAGGAAACAGCAACTATTTGAAAAGTCTGTTAAGATATACCTTTTTCCAGTTAGATTTCTGTATGGGGATAGGTTTATTTTCATATTTTCTACTGAAACAATATATTACAAGAGAAAGAAAAAAGAAGCATATATCCAGTTGTCTTCTTGATAGCTAGATATTAGAGATCTGCAAAATATACTTTTAAAAATATCAATCTTCTCATTAAATTGTTTATTTGTTTTGGAAATGTAGGAGATTTTTATTTAAGAAAAAAAAAATATGTTGGGCTGGGGACATAGCTCAGTTGGTAGAGTGCTTCCCTGGCATGCACAAGGCCCTAGGTTCAATCCCCAGCACCACAAAGAGAAGAACAAACTTATCTTAACACGTAATGAATATTTAATTGTTTTTTAGTTTCATGGTTTTAATTTCTTACATGGTAAATATTGATGGCCACAATCCACATGAACAAGTTATTTTGGGTTCTCAAATGAGTTTTAGAACAAAACATTTGAGAACCACAGGGTTCTCTCTAACCACAGGGTTCTCTCTAAACTCAACTAAAGGCTAGTTGTCTACATTTCAGCATAATTCTCAACAAGAATTTTTGCCATGCTTGCCTAATAAAATTAAAGTACATGCACTTAAGGAAATACTACCAAATGCCACATACCATTTTAATTCCTCATAATGCAAGATCAGAATGCTTAGTTCTGGCCCCCAAGTTGCATGCCATTTGCTAGGAGATATCCTAGTCACACCAGGATGATTTGGGGACAGGCCATGTGGAAAACTAGGCCCACCCTTAAAATTTACACAACTGCTCTACCTATGCAGATGAAGATGCATCTTCCAGATCTAGTGCCACCTTTTATCTCTGATTACCTTATTTTCCATTTTTTATTTGTTTGGGTCTCCTTTTATGCTTTCTGCATTTTCCAACCCTTATCTATAAAGGTCATCCCCATTAAATAAACATGGCCATCTGAGTCCTCACTTCTTTTTACTTTGTTTACAGAAGTGCATTTGCTACTTCTTCCTAAATTAATTTGTTGATGGTTGCTCGTTGTCTTCATTACCAAGGAAAGTACAATCATATTCTTTCTGCAAATTTTTACATACAAAAAATTCTAATAAGGTAAAAGATGTACCTTATAAAATCTAAGCCTAAATCACTGGAAGAAATAATCCAAATTCATGTTTCTTAAGTTCAAATTCAACAATTATAATGTGGCAATCTACACAAGATAAGACAAACAAGATCTCTTCTTCAGTGCTCACTTCCAAATAATGAGCTATACCTTTTTTAAAAAAAATCCACAGCAAAATTCTGAGGTGATCATGGTTAGTCAATATCTTATTCCTTCACCGTCCAATATTAGGAAATAACTAAAGAATGAAAACAAGCAGACTATAGAGATATGACCAGGTTCTGACATGGAAAGAGTTAATTTGGCCATCATCTCTAAAAATTCATTTTGTGAATTGTTATATGAGGTTCCTTGTTTTGATTAGAAAACAACCTTAAGTTGACTTCTAGAAAAGGCTATTGTCCAAACTCCTGTTAATTCCTACTAACTGTTCCCCTGCCTAGTCAGCATAATATGATTAAGAATAAAGCACTGGGTAATCAGCTGAGCTGGGGTTCAAAGTTCACTGTGTTACTCAGACTACTCAATTTCCACAAGCCTACTTCCTCAGACATAAAACCAGCTAATAAAGCCAACTTGCAGATTTAATGATTACATGATATCATCATGACAAGTAAAAAGCATTGTATCCATCAAAATGTGACCAGTTAGAAAATATCAGCTATGATGGTGTAATCAAAATACAAATCTCCTATACACCTATACATATGTCCATCCACTGTGGCAGAATATGATAATCAAAAGCAGTCTTTCCATTTTTTTTTTTTTTTTTTGTCTCAGAATGGAAGTAGGAAAAATCCACATGAGAGATTAGACATGTGAAATACCCCACTCTGAGAGGAACAGGGAATTGGGATTCACTACATAAGTTCTGGGTCTCACAGACATCTGCACCCCTCAAAGCCTTCCTTTGCTAGCCCCATAAGTTTAGATGAATTTAGCTTCTGGTTTTTCCTCTGTTGCATTAGAAATTCGATTATCTACTTCATGGGGTGTTACAGAGGTCAAATGAGCTAATAGCCGAAAAGGGCTAAGCTCAATACTGGACACAACAGAAGCTCTGAACAAATGTTAGCTATTGCATTATTATTTTCATGTTGCCCTTGAAGTGTTTCTTCTACAGTTCATTTACTTTAGTTTCTAGATGAACAAATATAAGCAAGCAACTCCCAAAACACTTCTACAGAAATTGTTTTGAATGAAATCCATATACTTGTGATAAAGTTCGGTAAAGAATATATCATGTGGTAAAAACAATAGATATCTTATAAATTTGCTTTTATAATAAGTAATAAAACTTTGATATCAGGGATGCATCCAAGCTCCAAGGAGATGTTTCTCTATCCTGACTGCACATAAGAATCACCTGGAGAGACTTTTAAAAATATAATGCAAACTAGAGCTCCAACTTAGTATGCTGAATACTGATGCATAAGAGAATTTTCCCACATAGTCATTACAAACTGTATTTCAAGGTAACCAAATAGCTCTAACAGATAAAGTGAAGTTCTTTGACATTAAAAAAATGAAGATAATATATGGATGAAAAACCAATATAATAAGAAAAATCTCTATTTTGCAACACTTAATGGAATAATAGAGATCAATGAATGACAGAACCACACATTGAAGGATGAGGAGGGATCCTACAATAAAACAACTGGTCTTTTACCACCCAACAACCCTGGTCAACCTTACCAATACTAAAGGTGAGACATTCATTATATTCCTTGAGATATGACTTAGTAGAAAGCACTTCATGGGGCATTGGGGAAGGAAGAGGGAAAGACAGAAAGAGGAGGAAGGAAATGGAAATACCCAGGGAAAGGAGAAAAAAAGGGGGGGGGAATTTGGGGAAGAGTGGGGAAAGAAAAAAGGAGAGCAGGGAAAAGGAGGAGGGGGCGAGAAGGGTTAAGTGGGAAGAGGATGGGAAATGAGGAAAGTGAAGCTATGATGGAAGCTGCAAGGTCAGAGTGCTGCATATAATCTTGAGGTGTTTCAGTTGCTGATTCTGGTTTGTCCTGAAATATAACATGTTCTCCTCCGTTAGGAACTAGGCACCAAATTTCCTTATTTTTTTTTCTGCTTTTATTTTTTATTTTTTATTTTTTTTTAATTTTTTATTGTTGGTTGTTCAAAACATTACATAGTTCTTGATATATCATATTTCACACTTTGATTCAAGTGGGTTATGAGCTCCCATTTTTACCCCATATACAGATTGCAGAATCACATCAGTTACACATCCATTGATTTACATATTGCCATACTAGTGACTGTTGTGTTCTGCTGCCTTTCCTATCCTCTACTATCCCCCCTCCCCTCC
>NW_025999842.1:45664268-45682042 GCF_001458135.2 Marmota marmota marmota
TTTTTTTAAAAAAAAAAAAAAAAAAAAAAAAAAAAAAAAGGACTGGGGATGTGGCTCAGTGTTTGAGCACCTCTGGGCTAAATCCCTGGTGAAAAGGGGGGGAAAAAATTCATATACTGAAACCTAATCCCAAACATAATGGTATTTAGATGTGGTGCCTTTGGGATATGGTTAAGTCATGAAAGAAGAACCCGGATAAAAGGGATGAGAGCTCTTACAAAAGAGACCCTGGAGAACTCCCTCACCCTTCAACCACCTGAGGACACAGGCAGAACATGGCTGGCTTCGAACCAGGAACTGTTCCATCTCCAGATACTGAATCTCTTGCAGAAGACCTACCAGCTTCCAGAACTGTGAGAAATAAGTTTTCAATTTTTTTGAGCCACACAGTCTATGGTAGTCTGTTACACCAGCCTGAATAGACTAAGACAAATTCTGATGAAAATTCAAAAAGTGTTGTATAAACAGTATAGATTTGTGTAGTGATAACAAACACCTCGAAAGACAAGTCCTAGATTAAGCTCTGGCTAGCCAGCCTTGAAGAAATGATTTTACTATTCCCCCTTTATGTCAAATTGGTATAAAAAGTAAGGGTTCTTTTTAAGATTAAATGTAGCACTGCACATGAAAGTCTTTGCAAAATGTTGATCTCTAGGCAGAAAACATTAATATACTTTTAAGAGTCAATTAATAGCATAAGCAAGATTGAAGACAGAATGATAATGTAAAACAAACTATGCTAAGTAAGTCACTCAGAAATATAGTTTTTCCAACTCTTAATTGATAGACTAATCATATGTATCAGAAAAATAATGAAACTTAATTTCTGTAAGATTGTTCTGTGATTCAGATGTTTAGTTAATTCAGACAGGTGTTTCCTACAACCCATCTAAATTAGCCAGTTTTTATTGCAATGCTATTAAGCTGCACAGGAAAAAAAAAAATAAATGAACCCAAAATGGGTATATTTGCTCATATGAAATCTCATTACAAATTCTTATCATTAAGTACACTCATTTTCTTCCTAGCCTCATGCCAATTCTCTGCTTCTCTGACCTTGAAAGCAGAGATGCTGCAGGTGAAAACTATATTCCCACTTAGGGAATCCATCGAGATATGCTCAGAATCTGGAAATATGTTCACCTTCCAATTGTCAATTTAGAAAAATGAAAACATAAGCAACATAACCTACTTTAAAAATGATCTATCCATCTGAATATGAGCCCAGTGGCAAGTGCCCTGACTCCAAAATAGGATTCAAATCCCAACTCCTCCACTTACTCTGGGATGTCTTTGCAGGGTGACTGTACATTTCTTTCTCCCTCTCCTCTCCAACAGTAGTTGTCTCCTAGAAGTGCTAAATGGTTTAAACTTGAGGATGCATACTAAAAATTTGGTGCAATGTCAGGCACTGACAAACCCCTCACATACACTGACAGTTGTCCTCAACAGGGTGCACTCTTAGGAATGTTAGAACAGGAACAGGTAAGCAACCATGACAACTGTATTCACACTTTGTTGTCTGAAGTGAAAATTAATGGAAGAATGAAGATATGAAAGTCATTTTAGAAGAGGCAAGAACATAATTGTTGGTGGTGTTTGTCCATTACAGTGAAGAGTGAGAAATCATATTCATCCTAGAGATGGCTTTCAGGTGTCTGGACAGAAATGTCTAGAACAATTTATATAGCAAACAACACCTAATTCACCAACTTCCAGGGCTGATTCTCCCAGGAGACCTCTGTAATCCCCTGCATGGACTCTGTCATCAAAAGAAGCTGATAGACAGAATCAGGGAATTGTCACAAATTATACATCATAAGTCAAGTCTTCTCAGTTTGCTTACTATGAATCTGTCTCCTCAAAATAGAAAGTCAAAAATTGAACCCTGTAAAGCTCAAGATTTCCCTAGCAGGGAATGAGGTGACCTGATCAGTATTCTGAGAGTACACAGAAGAAACAGCCCCTTCTCCCACAATCAAGCAGGGAGGCTGAAGTCAAAATGAACTCCAACATAATGAGCCCAGCCTAATGGGAAGCTACCTACCAAGGGCTGTGGAACAGAAAAACGTCCGAAATATTTTTAGATTCAACAAAGATTTTTAACAGAAATCAAATCTAATTGATACTCTTGAGTATTAGCAATAAAGTATGAACGGGTAGAATTATATATGAAGTAAGTTACAGAATACTAAATATCCTGCACTGCAGTACAAAATGACACAAGAAAAAAACTTTGAAGCTGTGTGGTCCACACAGTATGAAGGTAAACCATAGTCTTGATACCCTCAATCATGGATGCGGAGATGAAGTCATTTAGAATTGAGGTATCCTACACACACACACAAAAAAAAAAAAAAAAAAAAAAACTTAACCAAACTATGATGGCTCTGGATTTGACCTTTCTATCCTATTGAAAATTACTAGAGTCTTTACTACTTCCAGTTGTAACCAAAATCAAAATCAGATTCAAACTTTCACTTATAACTGTCATAAAGAGAACAAATGTTATTCATTTTATCTATGTCAATATAGAAAGACAGAAGAGAATTCTTTCAAACACTTTATTATAGTCTTATATTTTTCTCTTTTAAAGTAAGCTTAAAGTTAAATATTTATATATTTTTTTCTAAAAATGTTTCTATTTCCCTTATTTAAAGATGTGTACTTTTAATAAGAATTCTCAATCCACCCTTATAATCCAAATCCTATTTGGTCCTGCAGTGAAGTCAAATGTGGGATCCTGATATCAATTTGTTGCCATGGAAATAATTGAGATGTCAATGTTTCCACATTATGATTGTACCAGAGGAGCAGATGGGCAGACAAGAGGGAAAATCTTTGGAAATATCTCTCTAATAATTAGCCAAAGTCCCAGGTACTACTCTAAATTTGCATTATTGTAGAAACTTGAACATGATCTATCTAAATGGCACAGAACACAATCAATTTCAAATTTGCTGGGGAAAATGTTTTCAAATCACAAAACAAGAAAGACTCTCCACATTCTTTTATTCATTTGATTGTTTTCTTGCTTATATCACTTTTTGTACTGCAGAAAAATATACACAGAAGTTCAGAATAAATCACATTTGACAAAAGCAAACCTTATTCCACAAAGAAAAGGAGATGTTGGGTGAATTGAAGAGACAGACTTAAGTCTTTCAACTTCTTTCTACAGTCCTATTGAAAATATTTTTCTTGCAAAGAATACTGCACTTGGCCAAATTATCATATAGTTAATGGCTTGCAATATATCTTTGCTATAAAAATGTTTGTCGGGTACTATATTTACCACTCTCTTATGAACCTGTTCCAGAAAACTGGGCACCTGAATACAAAGAACAAATTCTTTTTTGTATTCATTTTCATAGTACTTAGGCATATCTCCTGGACTAAGCTGAATAGTCACTTGTATAATCAGTTACAGAGAATTTTACCTAAAAATGTCAAGAATCAGTTTAGATTAAAATACATTTAGAGAATATGCCTGTGTATATGTGTGTATTACACATACATGCATATATTTCTAAATCATAAGGTATAAAACTGTCACTCTCCTAAATTCCATAAGGTACTGTCATTTGGAACCTTTTACTCCACCACCCACAGTGAGTCCTTTCTATCCAAAGGTGAAAATGTTGTTCTTCCCCATTGTGGGCTAATTGCACCATCTGTTTAGCCACAGTGCTATTAATGTTAACTCCTTATCACTCCCACATGCCCTGCCCTCAGACTCCTTATACTGTCAAATGTAGAGAGTAGTAGAGAAGGTACAGAAATCAGTCTCCCAATTTGAATACTCAACTTTCTCTACTGGGGCAAGACTCTGGTCTCTGTAGAGACTCCAGCACTCAGACATCTCTCAATCTCTTTAGTTTAATGGTGCAAACTGTGAAACAATTACAACAATGATAAAATCAATTGCTTTCCATCTACCAATGCTAAAACTGGAAAATATATAACTCTTTAGGAAAAGAGAAGGGCACGAAGCCAGCGAAGGCAGGTCTGATGAAGAGTGAATAATCTACTTGGCATGGTCATGCACACCTATAATCCCAGCTACCCAGGAGGCTGAGGCAGGAAGTTCACAAGTTTGAGGCCAGCCTTGGCAACTTTTGCAAGACCCTGTATCAAAACAAAATTTTAAAAAGACTGAAGATGTAGCTCAGTGTTAGAGTGCTCTTGAGTTAGATCCCCAGTACCAAAAACAATCATCTGACAGGCATTTCTTATCCTTGAAATTAAGCCAACTTGTTTATTTTCTTATTATAAAATAAAATTGATAAAAAGAAAAAAGTCTCACTGATTATGGGTATTCAGCCATATACCCAATGTAGAGATTATCCTATACTAAGGATTTTAAAATATAATCTCAAGAGCATAAACTAGATATCTGAATACTGAATAACCTCTGCATAAGTTGTTCACAATAAGAAACCATGCCATGTTGAAACATGCCTTATCATTAACACACACACACAATGGCAATTATGTGTGGTGAAGGATATATTAATAAACTTGATTGTTGTAATTGTTAGGCATATTGTACACCTTGAATTCATACCACTTTTATTGTCGACTTATAAAGCTAGAGGAAAAAAAAAAGAAACTATACTATCAGAATAATAGAGCATTTTTAAAGATGATTATTTGTTTAAATATATGAAGAAATCCATTGTGCTCTTCTCTTTATTCTTCCCTATACTCATCTCTATCACTGATAGAAAAACACACAGAGAACAAATAACAATGTTCTAATGATTATTAGAAATAGTTCATTAACTATTAAAGTCCACAGAATTAAATACACATAGAAAGCTATTCTCTTAGCTTGAAAAATGGAACATTTAAAATGGGTGCTATGGGTAAAAAGTACTCAGAAGGTAGGAAGAGATTAATGATAAAGTGTGTTCAGATGTTTGGCAACATTCTCATCTGGAAAATGAACATGAATTTGATTCTCTCTATATTCCAGGTCAAGTTCTAATACTTAATAAATAAAAACATCTTCTTATAATTGGATTAATACTAACTAATACACTTGGCTTCAATAAAGTTCAGGACATGATACCAAAAATTTAGCAAAGTATATCGTATTCCATAATTTTCATAAGAAAAGGGGGGTGGGAAGGCAAAAAAATCCATAGATACCAGTGCTCCTTTGTTCTTTCTCAACAAGTCCAACTGTGGGAGTCCATTGCCCACCATCTTGGTCCATTCTGATGACACTGCAATGACCTAGAAACCTTTGTACCCAAAGCTGCCACTGTAAAACAAACTGCAAAACAAACTCACAGCAGCAACAAAAATGGAATCACTTGGACTAGTGAAATAATACATGCTCAAAGATTGGCCCTGCCCTCTATTGAAGCTACCAACAGTCTAGTTAGTATTGTTCTTTAAGTTTAAATTCCTCTAGGCTGGGTATGTAGCTCATTGATAGAGCACTTGCCTAGCATAGGCCCTGGGTTCAATCCCCAGGACATCATGCATGCGTGCATTAACAACTAAATACCCCAAATAATAAACCTTCATGAGTCACCCCCCCGACATGCACATGCATGGGGGTGGGGCAGGGGTTTATCATAGTTCTGGGAACCCAACCTGGGCCTTGACCATGCTAGCAAGTGCTCTACCACTGAGTTAAACCCAGAGCCCAAAGGTTTCCATTTCTAATAAACAAGGCAACCATATTGTTTACCTTTTAGAGTAATAATACTGAATTAATAACTGTATAATCCATTGGGAAAATGTACAGACATAACACATTGCTGATTATAGATTCATTACATCATCAAAATGTCCTTTCTCAGGCTGGGGTTGTAGCTCGGTGGTAGATTGCTTGCCTCATTCACGTGAAGCCTTGGGTTAGATCCTCAGCAACAAAATAGATAGATAGATAGATAGATAGATAGATAGATAGATAGATAGATAGATAGATAGATTAAAGATATTGTGTCCATCTACAATGAAAAAAATACTTTTTAAAAATATTCTTTTCCTCCTAAATCATTATAGACAAATATAGCTGCAAATCTGTGGATTCCTTGTCCGTGCAGTCATTCACATAATTCAATTATCTATTAAATTCTTCACTTTGAAGGAATAAAACACAACTGCTCTCTCAGTGCAGCTGAGAGAGAAAATGAGGAAGAAAACTTTCCCTACTGAAATCATGGAACCTCTGAAGGGAATAACAAGAACCACTGAACTTTCATTTCTTAGTTTTTCTCACTTAAGGTCAAACCAACCGAAGTTTAGTTTTAGAGTTGTTTACTTACATATTTATTTTTAAGTTTGGGAAAGTATCTCAAAATGGAGAAACAATTAGAGGGACAAATATAAAAATACCATTGACTTAAAATATTGCAGTTTATGGCTATCTTTAAATGGAAATGACAGAAAAGAAAATGCAGCTTGATAGAAATTGAAGAATGACTCTTTAGTACTAATCTTTTTTTGATTTTTATAATGGACCAATTTATTCAAAGTGTTTCTCTTCAGCACACAGACCCTGCATTGTCCAGGGTTGTTAAGAAAAAAAAAAAAAATACATGTTTATACACTTGTTGTATAAATAGATTTGTGTAACCACCTTAAGAAAAAAGATTTTTTCCTTTCATTATTCTTCTTTTGTGTATATGAAATCCAGATGTCCTAAAGAAAAACACAATTCATCGGATGTTAGAACATCATTCAAGTATAAAGAAATAAGTAAAAGCTATAAAAAGGCATTAAAATCACACTTAAATACATTTGACTAACAAGTCCCCTTAGGGGAAAAACTGCATTAAAATAACAGCTCTGCACATATACCAATTTTAAAACAGGGATTGTAACTGCTTACAAAAAATCCAACCTACAATGACCTATTTCTTTTCATTTTTTTAAGATAAAAGCACATGACCACTATTAACATTAACAAAAACATATACTTTAATATCTAGGAAAACTCAAATTTGTCCTTAAAAATATAAAGGGGAGCAGACTACCAAACAAGACCAACAGAGGACACTTCAATCTCCTAAGCATAATCTTGTGCTTATTATTCAATATCTATTGATATGTAAGTCACATTCCATAAATTCACCCTTTTAAAATATACAATCCAGGGTTTTACTATATTCAGAACTGTGTGAAAATCACCAGTATCTGATTTTACACAATCCTAAAAGAAACCAAGAATGACCAGGTGAGGTGGCATATGCCTAATCCTAATCCTTTAAGGAGGCTGAGGAAGAAGGAGTTCAAGTTTGAAGACAGTCTTGGCAACTTAACAAAGACTCTATCTCAAAATTAAAAATTAAAGTGGCGGGGGGCTAGGGATATGGCTCAGTGATAGAGTACCCCTGGATTCAATCCCCAGTACTTCAATCAATCAACAGGAAAGGGAGAACTATCAGTAATCATTCCCCACTTGCCCTCTCCTACTACTCTAGGCAACCACTCACTTTCAGTCTCTTTGGATTTACCTGGTGTAGACATTTCATATATAACTGGAATTATGTGGTATATGGTCTACCATGCCTGTTTTCATCCACATAGTGTAATATTTTTGAGGTCTGTCTATGTGGGAACATTTTATCAATGCTTAATTGCTTGATGCTACTGAAAAATATTCCATCTAACATTTATTATTAAACAGAGTTTTAGGAGACTTTTCTGTTTTCCAATTTCAGGTCCCCGTGAAAATATTTTTTTAACATTTATTTTTTAGTTTTCGGTGGACACAACATCTTTATTTTATTTTTATGTGGTACTGAGGATCGAACCCAGCGCCCCGCGCATGCCAGACGAGCGCATTACATCTTGAGCCACATCCCCAGCCCTGAAAATATTTTTTGAGAAGTAAAAACAGAATGAGCAAGAATGTGTCCTAAGATAGTTGGTAGAAAACAATACAAGAATCTAGAGTGGCACTCTCCAACAGAAATATACCCATGTGTGTAATAATTATAAATTTTGTAGAAGCTGTGTTTTAGAAAGAAAAAAAGCACATGAAATTAATTTTACCAGTACATAATGTAATCCAAAATATCACTTCAAAGTGTTAACAATATAATGTTACAGTTATTAACACTTACCATTTCCACTGTACAACTTCTATTTATTGCAGATTGTAATTTAGATTGGCCACTTTTTTTTAATCTTTATTTTTATTTATTTATTCATTTTATGTGGTGCTGAAGATCGAACCAGGGCCTCATGTGTGCGAGGCAAGCACTCTACCACTGAGCTATAATCCCAGACTCCAGACTGGCCACATTTTAATGGCACAAAAGGTTTATGTGTTTACTTGCTACCATTTGGATAATACAGATGTAAAGAGTGGAGAAACAGGAATGAGACCCAAAGAAAGGTAGGAAAGGTTAGGAAAAGATGAAGGGCATGGCTAAGTCACAGAGTGCTTAGCCGGCATGCATGAAAGCCTGTATTCAATTGCTGTACCACAAAAATAAAAATAAAAATAAAAATTTTTAAAAAGAAACATAAATGAAAAAAGAATAGAGAATAGAATGCAGTATTGTAATGAAAGAGGTAATTTTTACTTTAAACATTTTTTTGAATCCCACATGTATACACTTATTACAATGCAACACCTGGTAAACTGTTGACTGTTTGCCAAGAATTCAGTAAATAAGGTAACAATATGTCTATCCTCAATAAACATAAGATCAAGAATAAGCTAGAAGGTGATGTGCCCTAGAATTGCAATGCAGATAAAGTGATACAGAAAGGGTTTAGAAGTAGTAGAATTTATCCAGAAACAGAGAATCCAGGTCTGCCCTTCTAAGGTTGTCTTACACACACACACACACACACACACACACACACACACACACACTCATGTGCATGCACTTTTTTTCTCTCTCTTTCTCCGTCTTTCTTCCTCTATCATCCAATCAATTAATCAATTGAATTATAACATTTTAAAGTCTGCTTGATTCTGGGGTATCTTTGCACATCATGAAACTATAAATAACAACTATATATTGTATATTTCACAAAGCAAAAAAGGGGATCTTGAATTGTTTTACCATAAAAAAATGTTGAGGAAATTAATATGTTTAACCTGGTTTAAACATCACCGTGTGTGTGTGTGTGTGTATGTGTGTAATTTTTGTGTGTATGTATATCAGTTAAGATTTTTACTTTTGATTTTTAAGAGGAAAAAAAAAAGCATCTATTTGATACTAGTTTTCTTATTACTTGGAAGCCACCAGCATACTAATCCCAGCATGGGATTCATAATCAATTTAGAATTTGAATCTCTTATGTGCTGAATGTCTCTGTTATATATTCACTTCTTCAAACTTATAAGGTTTCAATTGATCTATCTTAATGCCACATGTCTAACACTAGACTTATTGGTATATACTTCAACATTGCAGATACTTTTTATTTCTTCTATGTTGGGGACTAACAGGGCCTTTCTCATGCAAGGCAAATGATCTGCTACTGAGCTACACTTTCATCCTCTCAACAACAATGATATTCCATTCTAAGTAGAAAACAAGTTTATTTTTAAATTGTGTGCCCTTTCAGATGGCAAAAAAATTAAGGTAGCTACTAATTAAAAAGTAAAAAAAAAAAAATAGAAGCATTTTCATTTAAATTTTATTTACCTTTTACAAAATAATTCAGCCTTCTCCATGAAAGCCAAATTTTACTTTTAAAATAATGGTTCTACCCATGAATTTCCATGACAAATTTAGAGATAAACTAAATTATATCTGGAATCCAAAGCACATATTCATTATTGCATAACATTTTAGGCAACAAGCCAAATTACAATAAATTTTAAAAAAAAAGTTTTATATAATCTTTATGTAAATAAATGGTTGCTTCAACTGGGAAATCATTTTAAAAGTCACAAATCCAACTATCAAGTCAGAGGGGCATTCTAACTCCTACATAGGGAGAAAATGTGAGGTCATAAATTAGATAAATGCTGGTATAGAAGCCAAAGTAAATTCCTTCAAATCCCTAGAACTTGTGAGAAAGAAAAGAATGTATCAACATCACCAAAGTCCAAGTTTGTGATCTGCCCTAGGAGATGGTAAGGGAAGTGCAGAGCTAATTGGGGTAGAGTCAACAAAGCAGAATGCTGACATCTGTCATACTGATAGAACTCTAAATCAAAAGTAATAAATTAATAATTTTTAAGATCTCATTATTTTACATACCACAAGAAGTCCTTTGGAGGCTTAATCTTAGTTAAAAAAAAAAAAATTAGGGAAAATTGCAATAGGACAGATGGCCACACAATGGTGGCAGCATTTCCCAGGAGATACCTGAGATATTAGCATGATAAACTCTTTCAACATGAGATGAATAACACATTAAAAAAAAAGAAAAAGAAAAAAGAAAAACTCCAATGAAGTTAAGATCATTCTGGTGGGGAAAAAAAAAAAAAAGAAAACAACAACACAGCAAACTCACTGCAGGTCTGTCTGCAGTAGTGGGAATAAGAGAGGTCACAAAGATGATAGAGGAAAAGATTAAAGCCAATCTAGTCTCTTTTTCTTGGGCTTCTTCTTTGCACTGAATAAAGGTTTGGGATTTTGCCATGGGCAGCCCTACAACTGCTCTGATATATTAAATGTTCCCATGCAAACCAAATGTGACCTTCAATAAAGCAATCATATCGAATTTCTAATGACTACTAATTTGATGACTTAAGCCAACTGAAGGTACGGAATGGGTCAAAGAACAGTGGGGACAGGAAGGGGAAGTGATGATTCAAAAAACTGGTCCTTAAGAAGTCTCCAGGGGCTGGGGATGTGGCTCAAGCGGTAGTGCGCTCGCCTGGCATGCGTGCGGCCCAGGGTTCGATCCTCAGCACCACATACAAACAAAGATGTTGTGTCCACCAAAAACTAAGAAATAAATATTAAAAAATTCTCTCTCTCTCTTTAAAAAAAAAAAAAAAAGAAGAAGAAGAAGTAGTAAAAGTCTCCAAGCCTCGGGATGTAGCTTAGAAATAGAATGCTTGCCTAGCATGTGTTAGCCCTGGGTTTAATCCCCAGCACTGAAAAACCGAAAGAAAAAAAGAAGAAAAGAAAGTAAGTCTTCAACTACTAAATCATGAAACAAAATATTTTGGGGGGGGGCTGGGATACTAAGGATTGAACTCAGGGCCACTTGGCCTCTAAGCCACATCCCCAGCCCTGTTTTGTATTTTATTTAGAGACAGGGTCTCATTGAGTTGCATAGCACCTCGCTTTTGCTGAAGCTGACTTTGAACTCAGGATCCTCCTGTCTCTGCCTCCCAAGCAGCTGGGTTTATAGGCATGTGCCACCAGGCCCCACATGAAATAAAATCTAATATAAATCCCAATAAATTTTTAGTAAACAAGCAGATTATTTTTCTAATAGGACAAAAATAACTCTACATATTTGAAATCAATTTTGTGAATATGTCCTTTAAATTAAAAATTAATTTTATTACTAATATTACGATATAAGTAACTCAATTTAAAAACAATTAATGAAAACTATATCAACACTAATGGTAAGATCTTTGGAAAGATAATTACTATGATAATATATTTAGAAATTCTTAGGGTTGTGTAAATATAACCAAATCTATTTTTTATACCATGAAAAAAATACTACAAAATTGTGGAATCTCTTTTTTACTTTATTTTTAATAATATAATTGATAAGTTGCAAAGGTCAAGTTTGCTTCCAGGTACTAGTTTACTATTAATGATTTTCAAGCTTAACTACATTATCTGCCCAGAATAAAATGAAAATGTGGGCCCTTTATTCAAAAACCAGGAAAAAGTTACTTTGCCTTTTTTTCGAGTTGTCTCAACTTCTCATAGGATTTTTTAATTTGGTATTGAATGTCAAGCTCTCCTGGGCATGGGGATACTCACAGGGTGATGACAGACCCTCCCAGGCCCCTGGTGATCTGAATTATAAGCCTTAGGAAGTTGCCTGGCTCCCCAGTTGCTGTGCCCAAACCCTAGAGACTGAGGAAGGCAAAGAGTCACTAGACTGGTCGCAGAGGGGAGAGCCTAGATCCCATCCCAGGGAGGCAGTGATCCCCTAAAGGCTGCGGGGAGGCTACTGAAAAGTGAGTTGAGGGTTGAAGCCTCAAGCTCTTGGTCTACTGTCCCATGGTGCTTCATTTCCAAAACCTAAATCAAAGGTAAAATCAGTAGGCATTTGAAGGAAACAAGCACTGGACATTAACCCTGAGCACAAATCCTTTTCTGGGTTTGGGCTGTGTGTGGCTATACTGGTTGCCTCTTCCCACAGCAAGTCCTCACAATTACTCAGACTAAAGGAAGGAATTACTGAATAGTTTTTGTTGTTGTTGTTTTGTAGCAACTACTTCTAGTTTTCTTGGTTGAATCTGTCTGCAGACTATATACTGCCAAGCCTTTGTCAGTGCCACAATTACAAATAGGAGAAACTTAAAAAGAAGAAAAACACACTAGATACACAATATCTTCCAAAATTTAAAAAAGATAATAGCATTGGTCAAGAATAACAAAAATGTTTATACCAACAAATAACTATTTTTTTTTTTTTTTACTAAAAAAAAAAAAAAAAAAACTATTACAACTGATGTACAAGAACTTCCTCCTGACCCCAGGGTAACAACTGTCAGTAGATTGTCAGTAAATGAATTTCAGGCCTTTGAAATGTCAGAATTACCAGAAACATGGGACTATTACATTTCTAATAATTAGGGGAGATGGATAACAGGGTGGGTGGTCAGATATTTGGATATTTTTAAAATAGATTATATTTTATTTAGAATTTTTTTAAAAAAAACTATGATTCTGTGAGTACAAAGGAAAGAATATATGGTTCATTCTAACTGGCATGCAACTGAATATACAATTAAAATGAATCAATAGATAAGGTATGATGCACTTAAAACCAATGCATACATTATTCTTTGAGCTAAGGCTCTTAATATACATAAAATTTAAGTAAGACAATAAAATAATAACAGATAAAATAATAATATACAGATGAAAAAATAATACAGATGAAATATACCCTGAAACAATGGTAGCAAGGCTAAAGTTAAGAATGAACTAAAACTGAGACCTAAAAACAACAAAAGAGACTTACTATTATGTTTTGGGCAAAAGGATTTAAAACGTATGCCCACATCAGGGCAGTAACAGATGGTATACCATCAACACTGGCAAATCCTTATTGCTAACATCATTCAGTTTGAATTTGAGAATGTAAGATAAATATCGCCAAATGAAGAGAAGTAGTAGCAGGAAGTCCTGAATACAGATGGGAATTCTGTAAGACAGAAAATGACCACTTCCAGTAAGTTTCAACATTCACTCCCAGAAGAACTACACTCTGATAAGAAAATCTGTAGGTTTGTTACCTCGTCCAAGGTCACCAGGGATTGTTGTGTTACCCATGCAATCTATATTTCCGGCACTCGTTGCTCCTGTTTCAGCCAAATTAATACAAATGATCACTCCTGACTCTTCTTACTCTTGGGTCCCATGATGGATACCTACTAGTTTTTTCAACCCTCTGGTCATGCTCAGATTTCATTTGCAGATTCACAGTCCTCTCATTACCCCTTGAATATTGAGATTCCTTATTAGCAATAATTGCTTCAATTAAAACCTAATATAACTGTTTCACTGAAGTTAAATTCTCTAATTCAGACATATCCTTTGCCCTCTGGTCCGACCACCCAATTGATCCCTATGACTTCCCTATCATAAAAGCATTCCAAATATACTCACACACATTTTTAATCTGTACCCCCATTCTCTGTCTCAAATGTGTTCCTCTTGAACTCACAATTTCTACTAATATTAACAGGTTGGTATGGTTATGCTACTAAATATATATGCATAATACACACTTGGTCTTAGACAAAATTTCAGTCTGACTGTATCACATGAATCTTAAATTTCAAGCTTTTCATTAACTCCATTAATCAGCAGGAGTTTATCAGGACCCTTACTTAAATGCCTGTCAATACCACAGCTTCTTTCTTACCATGTAATGTTTATTTTCACATAGTCTAATTTGTCTCTGTCCAAGAGGAACCTCCTCTCACCCTCCTCTACATTTTCATCTCAAACACTTTCTCCTACTCTACTCTGTGAACTCAAGCATCTTCACCTAGAGATTTTATCTATTGTTCCTTCAAACTAGAATAATTTGCTCTTACCTATTTTTCATCCCCCTTCTCTTTATTAATTCTTATTTATCTCTCAGATCAAAGCTCAAGTTTTTAGTGCATTTTGTCAGATGTACAAAACACGATGTACCTGTCTTTCACTGCGCACACAGATTTAATGTGTAATTAACCAATTAATATGTCCCTTTTCCTTTAGAGTCTAAACTTTAAGAGGCTGGAAACCAAATTTGCTTGTATTTAGTATCTCACTATCTGCTAGGCAATTAGTAGACACTCAAGTTCTTGTCTGATTTAAAAAGTCTTAGTTGACAATGGAGCAGACTTTTTTTTTTTTTTTAATGATGTCTGAATTACCAGACTAAAGTGGAACTCACAATTTCTACTAATATTCACAGCCTGGTATGGTTATGCTACTAAATGTATATGCATAATACACACTTGGTCTTAGACAAAATTTCAGTCTGACAGTATCACATAAATCTTAAATTCCAAGCTTTTCATTAACTACATTAATCAGCAGGAGTTTATCAGGACCCCTACTTAAACGCCTGTCAATACCATAGCTTCTTTTTTACCATGTAATGTTTATTTTCACATAGTCTAATTTGTCTCTGTTAAGACTCCTTTCTTTCTGTGTTCATGTTTATATTACTGTTCAATCTATTATCTTTGAAGTTTCGTGAGTTGAAAATTGTTCTGGAATAGATTTAAAAGATTTCACACCACAACCACCAGCAACTGCATGACTTCTAAGAATGGTATTCAAACTTCGTTGTTGGTAATTCACTTCTAGACATGTACACATACCCACAAAACAGACTTCTACTTTTTCTCTTTTATTTTCCCTTAATTACCTCTCATCTAACTATTCTTTGGTTCTTTCCTTTAATCAGAGTTTTTTCTATCCCTTTGAAAATTTGCAATGTTTCTATTTCAATCAGAAATAATTTCCCCAAACCTTTATACCAAATAAAAACACTGCCCCAGGCTGCAGGAATTCAACATACACATTAAACACTTTCTGAAAAAGAAAATGTCTCAATGTATCTGATTTTACCAACACAGGCTGAGTTCCTTTTCCGCAGAAGTTCCCTTTGATAAATTAAACTTGCAACTTTAAAACATGGTATTTGGTGAATAGTGATGATAAATGTACTTTTCATGTTTGCAGAAAAATTAGGTCACAATATCTATGGCAAGATTAAGAAAAGTAGACCAGTATCTAACCTTGAAAAAATAGAATTGGCCACTATAAATGGATGCTTTCCTCCATTTACTTTATCTAGTCAGAAAGCATGTATCAAACTACCCATCGAGAAACAAAAGATTATCTTATGTACTTAGCTGGAGATGTATGCCAAGGAAGGTGCTATTACAAATTAATAAAGCAAGAACACACACAAGTAGAGCTTGCCTGAGTCCCTCAACTTCTAATAATCTTCAGCTACCTCCAAAATTTATATTCTTACCTGGAAATCCACTACACATCCAACAAAATAAAATGCTGGCCATTTCTTGTATTATTACAATCTATGAACACCCTAGAATAACTTTGAGCAGATGTTCAAACACAAGACTTAGGAACATAAGATAAAACAGGAGTAAAACAATCAAATAAATGATGTATCTGTGCCTCCAAACAAATAAGCATTTGGCTCCTTTTACACCTATTTTAATATGAGTATTCAAATTCCTATAATGGTTTGTATCCTAACACCTGGAACCAGTGAATAAAGGAGGCTTTGTGACTTTTGTGGCAAAGAAAGAAATAAGGTTGTAGAAGAAATTAAGTCTACTGATCAACAAATTTTGAGATTGGGAAATTATTCTAGATTACCCAGGTAAACCCAGTGTAATCCCAAGTGTCCTTAAATGTGGATGAGGGAGACAGAAAAGGAGTAAGAGAAAGATGGCAGTGAAAGTGTGGGAAGAACTCAACCTGATATGGTTGACTTTAAAGTGTTGTGTGCCAAGGAAGTTGGTGACTTATAGAAGCTAAAAACAGAGAGGAAATGGATATTCCCTAGAGTCTCAGAAGACACCCACACCATAGACACCTGAGAATAGATTTGTGTTTTTAAGTCATTAACTGTTTGTTGCAAATCATTGAAACAGCCATAGAAAATATAATACTTCTCAATTAGCAAAAAGTAAATTATACTTCCTGCTATTCTTAAACATAATAATAAACTCACCATTTTGTTCCTTAACATTTATAATTTAAAAATAAATGCATGATCTACCTAAAAGAATTAGTTAAGTTACTTCTCCTTAGGTCTCATTTTCTTTCTTTCTTTTTTTTAATGGAGATTATTTGGATGTTCTAAGGTCACTTGGATCTCTGATGTTCCTTGTGGGTTTATCTCCTGAATGCTGAATGCTATTGTTTGTGCTTTGAATTTTCCAATGACATCATTTTGTTAACATCTAATGAGTTTTTAAACAAAAGTAGTCATGTTAAAATAAATCTAATGTAACTTCATAAAATTATTCATAATAACCTACTTTCACTTTAGATCTGTGAAAATTATTTGCTTTACTATGCCACTTCTCTTTCAAAAAGACTGAGGTCAAGCAAGAGAATCCTTCAGTTAATACTTGAAGGTAGCTTTTTTCTCTCAGCAGAGGCAAGACACACACACAAAAATCAATATAGTATAGAATTTTGCCTTTAAATAATTCTTAACTTGGAGATCTTTACTGGTTCAATAAGACATTACCTAGAATAAGGAACAATACATCTGTTTTTTTTTAAATGGCTAAAAGGCCTTTGTTGTGACTATAACATGTCCTGATCATACTGCTTAATGTCTATGGTTAAGGAGAAAAAAAAACTCCTCATTTTTATAGATTTTGATCACATAGTGAATTGCTATCTCTTAAAAAAATGAGGCGAAGGAAAATTGGGGGGTAAGGAAAGTTAAATATATATAACATAGGGGCTAGATAAGGAAAGTTAAATATATATAACATTAGGGGCTAGGCTATGTCTCCTATAAATCTGAGGATTATTTTTTAAAGAAGAATACATAATGCTTTCAATAAACATCCTGAAAGGACATCATTTAAAAGTAAATTTTATGCAACAATGTTCTCTTGACTTTAAATGAATTTAGTATTCCTGGAAGTGACTGACAGTCAAGGTCAATGGTAAAAAAACAGTCAAAGAATACATTTATGCAACATTTTTCCAACTACTGTCATAAATATGACAAATACTGAAGATATTTTGCAGGAGGCCCAGTTTTCTGATATAAGCACTGTGAAAGATATTTTCTGTGTACAATACTACTCAACAAAATAAGATGTTTAATTTTCAAGATATCTGGAAGTACAAAATGGGTCAGGAAATGAATAGCAAAAAGAAAAATACATGGGCCAAAGGATTTCAAATCTGATGGAAAATTAACAGAAAAGGGTTGGGACAATCTTGTTCCAGAAGAAAACCAATAAGGGTAGAAAGTCGTAAGGAAGAGTCTGGGATAAGGTGCAATAGAGTCAATACAGATGAATAAGGGCTGTATTATATAGTCCAGAAAGGTCTTAAAGGGAAGCTATTATAAATTAATGAGAAATGTAAATCAGAAACAGCTTTAAACAACCTCAAAAAAAAAAAAAAAAA
>NW_025999842.1:45682066-45694185 GCF_001458135.2 Marmota marmota marmota
CAAAAAAAAAAAAAAAAGAGAGAGAGAGAGAAAGAAGAAAGAAAAAATAAAAGCAAATGAGAGAAAAAAAAAAAAAACCTACAGGACAAAAGCAGGCCAATCAATAAGAGGAAAATGGTCTGGCTGTGAAAGGGACCAAGCTAGAGATCCAGTGGGGACAGGAGAGAGGGAAAGAGAGAGAGAGTGTGTGAACTGGATGTTTGCTCACTACAATCTGAAGCTGGTTTTCAAATGATATGAACATGGTCATGTTGATTATGATTTCTCTTTAATGATTTTAATTGAGCTAATGCAGAATAATAATATGTCAGAAGCTAGTAAGTCCATGTGACAGGTTATGAGAGGGAGAAAAGGAGTATGGAAAAAAGGCCGTCACAGATGCAAGGGAGGGAGGGAGAAGGGCATCTAGGAAAACCTAGGGAAGCCTACAGCAACACCACAGCCAGCATCAGCACCAACACCCTCTGCTTTCTGCCCAAGATTCTTCCCCCAGGATAGGGGAGAACCCAGTAAAATTTGCTGATTCTGCTGATCCTTTGCTCCTAATTCCATTCTTTCTTTCTTTTTTTTTCTTTTTTCTTTTTTTTTTTCCTTCCCCTTATGAATTCTGCCTTTGATTTGTGTATCCTCCAAAGCCTGGCTTTGGGCTTCTGTCTATTCACATGGTTCAGTGTATCACAGATGGCACAACACAGCTGAGCACAGCGAGTGGGTGTGCACCCTCGTGCGTCACTTGTTAGTTTTGTTTTTTGTCCCCTCACTCTCTCTTAGTGTGAGGAAGTCCCTTAATTTGTTTATCTTGAAATGATTTCAAACATACAGAAAAGTTCCAAGAATAAGACAAAGAACTCCTGTGTATCCTTTGCCCCAATTCACCAATTTTTCAACGTTTTGATCTATTTGCTTTCTGTCTTTACACACACACACACACACACACACACACAACTTATTCTATATACCTATATAGAATTTATTTATATTTTCCATACAACTTAGTTGTAGGCTGAATACAACGTGTATTTCCAAACCAAAAGAACATTCTTTTATATAACTTCAGTACTATTATTAAATTAATAAAATTTAACATTGGTACAGTATGATTACATAATTCAGGGATTATCAAACTGGGGATCAAATCCACCTGGTTTTATAAGTAAAATTTCTGGTACACAGCTATGGCCTTTCTTTTCTATTATCTATGGCAACAATGAGAACAACAGCAGAATTTTGTTGCTGTAAGAGATAAAGTACAACTTTCAAACCCAAAAATGTTATTTGGCCCGTTATCAGGAAAATAAAAATTACTTAATCTTCACATAATTCATAGTCCATAACTAATTGTTAATTATTATAATAATGTCTTTTTAACTCCATATTTTCTAGTAGAGGAGTCAATCGGTATCCCGAATAGTTCCTTCACTTTTCTACGTCTTTCATGACATTACCATTTTAAAGAATATAGGCCACATATATTTTAAAATTATTCCTCTATTTGGGTTTCTGATGTTTCTTCATGACAAGTTTTGCATTCTTTGTCAGAATGCTACAAAAATAATATTGCATTCTTATAGGTCTTGGAAGAGGTGAGTTTTATAACCTATAATCAAACAGTATTGGTGTAAGAATTTCCTATGGGCAACACTTGAACAGAAAGAAAGGGAAAAGTTTGAATAATAATTTTAGGTTTTATGATTGGCTTTGGGGAAAAGAGGTGCTGTTTCTATGGCCAACCTCAGAGAAGAAAAATTCTAGTTTCTCTAGCTCACCTGGGAAGAAAGCCAGGAAATCAGAAGCAAAGAGAAAGTTTGCTTCATTTTGAGGTATTTTTTCTGAGCTTCAATAACCAAGGGGAAATCTGTAGAGTAGAAGAAAAGGACCATGGAAGGAAGGAAGGAAGGAAAGAAGAAATACTAGGGAATGTTATTGGTGAAATTATATGGCTATATTTTTATAAGTATGAATATGTAACAAGGAATCTCACCATTATGAACAATTATAAAGCACCAATAAAAAATGGAGAAAATAAATAACAATAAAAAGGTAAATTCAACCATTAACAAAACAATAATACATAGATGTATGTGAATGTCTTTCTTACCCTCTTTAATGTGGTTAATTTTTATGTTACTTAATCATTTATTTCTTGTTTTTATAATTAATAGGAAATAAATCTATAGAGAGATCTCTTAAGATCACACAATATTTTGCTCTCCATCAAACATCTGCCCACAATTTAACATCCAATGATGACTGTTGCCCAAATCAGTATTTACCCTTATAGTAATTTTCCTAATTCATTTTCAGTATCTCAGAATTCAAGATAGTATCAGTTTATGATCAGAAATCAGATGTTCAGAAACATTAAATGACTCATCTGTTCCAAGTTAACTCTCAAAGACCACTCAAAGAACTTTCAAAACTCTCAATTTCAAACTTCCCAAAATTTCTCAGAATGCTTGAACAAATGTTCTGAGAATCCAGTGAACTCAGTCTTCCACATCGGCACACAGAACCCTATCTTGTGAAGCAACCACTCTGTTATAAAGCTACATTTTTAAGTCCTTTTTTTTTTGTTTTCACACTAAAATGAATGTTCATAGCTGTAGAACAATGTAGAAAACCAACATGAAAGACAAAATATCCCCACATCAAAGTCTGACACATTTTGTGTACTCTAAATTTTGAGTTCACCTATAAATCATTCCTTCTCATATAAGTTACCAGGTCTACAGATCATCATTCAATAACCAGTGTTTTAGGTTTGAGGTCATAATGACCAATAACTAAATTCTACTTAAGATAATAGCCAGTGTTTTTCTAGGTAACACTAAGAGATATTAATTATACACTTGGCTTTAGTAATTCAAAGTAGAAACATGGAATAAGGATGATTTTTTAAAAAACCTGAAAGTGATACTGGGGAATATGATAGTTAACATCAAACAGGTGAAGGGTTCTCATATAGTATTAGAAATTTGTATCTTTTAAGTCATTCACTAAAGTTTGATCTTTGTGACCAGGAAAATACAGCATTTTTCAATGGAAAAAAATTGATATTCGAAGTCACCTGACCTTAGAAGGAAGTCAATGATGTCAGAAAATTGGCTAAATGCTTAGAATAAACTGAATTGAATGAATGCCAAAAACAAACAAACAAATAAATAAATAATAAAATAAAATTGGCAAAATGAGGCTGTATAATATATTGTATTTGCATATCCTTTTCTCAAATCAAACCTAACTTTAAGATAGTTCAATAGTTCTGTTCATCAAAATTTTATCAAAATCCCAATGGCATTCCTCATAGAAATAGAAAAAGCAATCATAAAATTCATCTGGAAAAATAAGAGACCCAGAGTAGCTAAAGCAATCCTTAGCAGGAAGAGTGAAGCAGGTGGCATCACTATACCAGACCTTAAACTATACTACAGAGCAACAGTAACAAAAACAGCATGGTATTGGCACCAAAACAGACTGGTAGACCAATTGTATAGAATAGAGGACACAGAGACTAACCCACAAAACTACAATTATCTTATATTAGACAAAGGTGCCAAAAGCATGCACTGGAGAAAAGATAGCATTTTCAACAAATGGTGCTGGGAAAACTGGAAATCCATAATTAAACTCCTATCTCTTACCATGCACAAAACTCAACTCAATGTGAGTCAAGGACCTAGGAATTAAATCAGAGACTCTCCATCTAATAGAAGAAAAAGTAGGCCCTAATCTTCATCATGTGGGATTAGGCCCCAACTTCCTTAATAAGACACCTATAGCACAAGAATTAAAACCAAGAATCAATAATTGGGATGGAATCAAACTAAAAAGTTTTTTCTCAGGAAAAGAAACAATCTGTGAGGTAACAGAGAGCCTACATCCTGGGAGCAAATTTTTACCCTTCACACATCGGATAGAGCACTAATCTCTAGGGATATAAAGAACTCAAAAACCTAAGCACCAAAAATAAAAAATAAAAAAATAACCCAATCAACAAGTGGGCCAAAGATCTGAATGAACATTTTTCAGAAAAGGATATACAATCAATCAACAAATATATGACAAAATGTTTATCATCTCTAGCAATTAGAGAAATGCAAATCAAAACTATTCTAAGATATCATCTCACTCCAGTCAGAATGGCAGCTTCTATGAAGACAAACAACAATAAGTGTTGGTGAGGATGTATGGAAAAAGGCACACTCATACATTGCTGGTGGGACTGCAAATTGGTGCAGACAATATGGAAAGCAGTATGGAGATTCCTTGGAAATCTGGGAATGGAACCACCATTTGACACAGCTATCTCTCTCCTTGGTCTATACCCAAAAGACTTAAAAACAGCATACTACAGGGACACAGCCACATCAATGTTTATAGCAGCACAATTCACAATAGCTAAACTGTGGAGCCAACCTAGATGCCCTTCAAGGGATAAATGGATAAAAAAAAAAAATGTGGCATTTATACACAATGGAATTTTTACTCAGCAATAAAAGAACAAAATCATGAAATTTGCAGGTAAATGGATGGCATTGGAGAAGATAATGCTAAGTGAAGTTAGCCAATCCCAAAAAAACAAATATCAAATGTTTTCTCTGATATAAGGAGGCTGACTCATAGTGGGGTAGGGAGGAGGAGCATGGGAGGAATAGATTAATTCTAGATAGGGCAGAGGGCTTTTAGGGAAAGGGAGGGAGCAGGAGATTAGCAAAGATGGTGGAAAGTGACAGACATCATTATCCAAAGTACATGTATAAAGACACAAATTGATGTCAAAATACTTTATGTACAACTAGAGATATGAAAAATTGTGCTGTATATATCTAATAAGAATTGTAATGCATTCCTCTTTCATTTATTTTTTTTTAAATCAATAAAAAAGTAAAATAAAAAACTAAAATTTTAAGGTTTTTTGAACTTTGGCAACAAATGAAAACTCATGACTGCCTCAGGCAAAAGCAAGAGGGAAATCATTCCATACCAAGACTCACAGCCATTATATTTTTCTCTGCAGGAAAATGTATTCTCCAAACTGTCAACAACACAAAGTCAGGAAAAGACACTGCTAAAAGGAAAAGATCATGCATGAGTGTTGCAAATGCATTAAAAAAACATCCAATGTCTCAAGTAAAACTAAGCAATACAATGCAATAAATTGCCTAAGAACCATTAGTCCTTACAAGGTCAAGAACCAAGGCCTCTTGGCATCAATTTTATAAAAAAAAAAAAAAAAAAACTTGAAACAATCTTCTTTACAGTAACAGAAAGTGGCGAGGTAGGCAGCATTCATAGGTTTATGATGATATAAAATTGGCCCATCCTCCCATTCTCTCTGTTCACTTTGAATTCCAAACTCTGCTTTCATGGGAAGCTAAGAAATTAGAAGCATCTCAGTGTGGTGTTTGCCCACAGGGCATCTAGCTTCAGAGTGCTTGGGCCAGGTGCTTTTGTTCTGTAAAATGGAGATAATAAGGATTAGCACCTCATTTACTTGCTATAAAAATTATACAGGATAATATATTTAAAGACTGCCTTGAATACGGAAAACATTTAAGAGGCAAAGCTATGCTCATTTGGCAATAGAGAGACCCTAAACATTTAAGACAGGACTCACACTATCAGATTTTTGTTTCACATAAATCATGTGGAGGGTACAATGAACATTGAATTGGTTAGAAGAGGCTATTTGTATAGCCAACGCACAAAACAGACTACACAAAAGTCCAGTAATAATATTCAAGGTCTTAGCAACAGCAAAACTGGAATAGGCAGGAAGCACAGGTAGAAGAGATTTTAACAGACAGAAAATGTTGGGGTGTAAGGAAGAATCAAGTTTGCTGTTAAGTTTTGGGCTTGGATGACTAGACCTGAAGGATGTCAAGTATGCTTGTCATGCAAGTTATATAGTTGCTTTTCTGTGGGTGTATGGTACCTGAAATTGAACCTAGGCGTGCCCTACAACTGAGCTATATTTCCAGACCTTTTTTTTTTTTTATTTTTTATTTTTGAAACAGAGTCTCATTAAGTTACTGGGGCTGGCCTTGAACTTCTGATCCTGTTGCCTCAACCTCCAGAATCTCTGGGATTACTGGCATGTATTACCATACCCAGCTACAGCTGCTTTTAAACATGTTGAAAGTAAGGTTCTCTTGGTCATCCCTGTGGATTAAAGCCTGAAACAGATCTGAAGCACAAAGAAGGTGCTGATCTGGGATACCTATTAGAGTCATTATTTCACTAATGAAAAAAATATATATTTTTAATTTATTGTAAAGAAGAAACAGGTGGCATTTCCTAATGAAAGAAAGTGTTATTTTAACCACATTCCATTATAATGTTCGGTGTCAAGTATTTGTGCACACTCATTAATATAATTAATTATAATCTTTCCATCAATTTTCTAAAACCAGTACTTGCTTTGATGAACAAATTCCTTTTTCTTAAAATTTTACAGGAGAATGCTTTACCAAGACAAGTTTTCCTTATGGTTCGAACATTATTTTGTTCATTAATCCTCCAATGATAACATTAAAATAGTGCATATCCAACTTTGCTGCTTCCAAACTACTCCCCCTTCCCCTACAATTCTTGTGTCCATATCACCTTCTCCTTTCATACTAAAAGCCTACCTAGACTAGGCACAGTGGTGCAAGCCTATAATCCCAATGACTCTGAAGGCTGAAGCAGGAAGATGGCAAGTTCTAGGCCAGCCTCAGCAACTTATCTAGGCCCTGTCTTAAAACAAAAAACAAACACACACACACATACACACACACATACCATATATATATATATATATATATATATATATATAAAATTTTTATTAGGGTCCCAGAATCAGACCATCAAAAACAACTTGGGAAACATATATCCAAATACAAAATTGTAAGCATGCATGATGATGAATTTTTTTTAATATTTAATTTTTTAGTTGTAGTTGGACACAATACTTTTATTTCACTTATTTATTTATATGTGGTGCTGAGGATCGAACCCAGGGTCTCACACATGTGAAGCAAGCACTTTACCACTGAGCCACAACCCCATACCAAATAACGATGCATTTTTAATTAGGGTTGGGGATATAGCTTAGTTGGCAGAGTGCTTGCCTAGCATGCACAAAGCCCTAGGTTCAATCCCCAGCAACACACACACACACACACACACACACACAAAAAAAAAAGAATGAATTTTTAACTAAATTGACTGTGGTAATCATTGCATAATTGATATGTTTAGCAAACCATGGTTGTATACTTTGAATATATATAAAGATATTATCAACTAAATAGTTAAGAAAACAAACAAAATCCATCTCAGCATCATGGTCAAAAGCATGCTCAGAATTCCCTGTGCATTGGAAACCATCATTGTCTGAAGTCAGCAAATCCAAGAGTGTGTCAGCAGTACTAATTATCAGCAAGGAATAAATGTTGGGATTAAATATGTAGAATAACAGGAGAATCATCATTAACAAAGCATGCTTACTCTAATAAATATATAAAGCACGTAGATTTAGTTTTACTTCAGACTTTTTAGTATAGTATATATGGTAGTCTTCAAAATTATTTTATTTCATTTATAACCAAGAAGATATTTGATTTTGGTTTGATTCAGCAAATGTGTTCATATTTTTTAGGTTTGTCATTTATTTACATCTTGGCAATCTGTAATTAAGTATTGGGGAATTCAGAGTATGTGATAATAAGGTCTAAATGATATTAAGTTTCAATAAGTGTAGGTTCTTTCTAAATTGAATTTTAAAAAATCAATCTTAAGATTCAAAAAAGTATTAAAACACTGTTTCCACAAGTACAATAAAGATGCTTCCAGGTGTATAGTTTCTCAAGTGTTGTGGTTTGGATGTGAGCTGTCCCCCAAAAGCTAATGTGTGAGACAATTCAAGAAGGTTTGGAGGAGAAATGATTGGGTTGTGAGAGACTTAACCTAATCAGTGGATTAATCTCTGATGGGATTAATTGAGTGGTAACTGGAGGCAAGGGGGGTGTGGCTAGAGAAAGTGTTTCATTGCGGGGGGGTGGCTATGGGGTATATATTTTGTATCTGGAGTGGAGTCTCTCTCTCTGCTTCGTGATCACCATGATGTGAGCTGCTTCCCTCTGACACTCCACCATGATGCTCAGCCTTACCTCAAGCCCTGAGTAATGGAGCTGGCCCTTTCTGGACTAAGACCTCAGAAACCATGAGCCCTCAAATAAACTTTTCCTCCTCTATAGTTTGACCCTTTAGTCAATGCAGCAAAAAAGCATAGCACTAAAATACCAAGCATTTAATAAAGAGGCAATAAAATGTTAAAATGTGATTTTCAAATTTAATGAAGTCAAAGCAATCCAAAGTCAAGAATAAAATGTTTATCCATTTTGGTGTGAAATCACCCTGAGTGATATTTTAGAACAAGTAACAAGCTTATTGCAAATAAAGCAAGTCAATTTTACTTCAGGAAACTAAAAAATTCTATTAAAGAAAATATACAGTTACACTTAGGAACTGAGTGATGTGCTCTAAGTAGGAGAAAGAGAAAATAGTAAATTTTCATGGTGGCATTCAACATTTACTATAAATTTGTAACCTTCTCTGTAACTTACAAATTCTAAAGCTAAACCTTAAGAACAAAAAACTATGTAACGAGCAACTGATAACCTGTGATATAAATTTAACACAGAAAATACTGAGTAATACAATTTAGACATAAATAATCTCCCATTAAGAATAAAGCAAGAGTAAAATTATGGAATTTGACAGTAAATGGTTGGAATTGGAGAATATCATGCTAAACAAAAAAGCCAATCCCACAAAACCGAAGGCTGAGTGTTTTCTCTAATATGTGGATACTAATTCACAAGAAGGCGGGGAGGGGGGCACTAGAGAAGAATAGTGTTACTTTAGATTAGGTAGAGGGAAATGATTGAGAGGGAAGAGGAGGTGATGTAGGGATTGGAAAAATAGTAGAATAAAACAGACATTATTACTGTATGCATATATGTGACTGCAAGACCAATATGATTCTGCAACATGTACACTCAGAAAAATGAGAAATTATATCTCATCTATGTATGATATATCAAAGTGCATAAATGCATTATACTGTCATGTATAACTAATTTTAAAAAATTTAAAAAAGAATAAAACAAACCTGATGGTGAAGACACAGTTCATATTAAAAACCACCTTCTTTACCTAAGTCAAAGAGAAGAGGTGCTCACGTTCAACTCTGAGGCATTTGGAGTCAAAAGAACAGTTCCTCTTCTTGTCATTGTTCTTGTCCATGGCCAACACCAAAAAAGAAAAGTCCTAGAGAAAAAACTAAGTGCTGGGAGCAATTGAAGCATCACCTTTCTTAGCACAGATATGTTGATACCAGGTAAAATTCATAAAGGAGGGGGCCTGGTGTTACTACCTACTTGGAATAAATGAATGTAAGCAATCCTGGGAAACTGTGGGATACTAATATTCAGTAAAGAAAAACAAGTAGAACAAAGACTAAGCAGTGGAGACATGAGCACCATCTCACTCATGCAGAGACTCTGCCCACCTTACCCACATCTTCTCCCTGTGCAGTGGTTTTTCTGACAAAAAGCATTAGCAAATGCTCAGTTCCTTCTTTTTTTTTTTTTTTTTTTTTTTTCTTGCCTACTCATGAAATAAAAGTCTGGAGCAATTGCTTTGCCCAAGCTTTGGGAACTGAAGGGGATGCACCTGCCCACCTATGAAAGTGCTGCTTGCTACTTTTACCTGATATATCTGTTCTGGGAATGTTGTGGCTTGTTTTTGGTCATCTCTACCCTTATAATTTTTCAGTGAGCCCTAATATGACTCTTATCCTGACAAAGGCAAACAAAACAATGCTACAAAAATAACAGTATGGATATAGTCCATTTGACTATGATACTTTTGACACTGAAGGAAAGAGGATCTCAAACACAGATGGGTTTGTTAACAAAAGGCTAACAAACAATGTCTTGAGTGTCTGCTACTCAGCAGAACATTTTCACAGTTCCTTTACCTTTCACCCACATCAAAGTAGTATTATGGCTAAGAAAAAAAATAATAATAATGTCAGCCAATTTGCAGGCAAATTAAGAAGTGCCTCCAATTGTAGGTCAAGCTATGTTACTAGGAAATAAAATCCTGAGAGGAAATTCAGCACTATTCCTGATAGCACTTCCTCTTAGAACTAACAAAGGAGTTGAGCAGTGGGCTCCATACCAAACTTTCCTTAGCAATATCCACCCGCAGAATCTTCCTTCTCTCAACCCCTATGCAGAGGAGTCCTCATTCCTTCCCAGAGAGCTTCAAAGAAAGTAAGAGGTCCTCAATATGTTAGAGAGGTAGATTTAAGGCTGGGATAAAGCACTGCCAAACAGGGACTACAATGGACTACAATGGAGTGTCATTGTATTGATCTAGCTGAAAACCTCAGTGATTAGCCCTGACTCTAAGATCCAGAAGACTTTCTCTTCTGGTCTTGCCACAGTGTTTACCTGTATTTGATGGTCTACAAGTCTACAGGTATCAATGAAACTGAATTATTTTAATGCAAAAGTATCACAACTAATTAAACATCTCAGACAAGATTCTGCAATTTATTTCTGAAATGATTCTGACACTGAAACAAACAAAAAACATTAATTTTAGCCATGCTTATGCACATCATGAAACTCTTGAGTTAAGCTCTTATTTACGAAGTAAAGACTAATAAATTCCTATTTGACTCAAATCCGAATCCATGTCCAAATTCCACTGCAACAGAATGCAACTTAATCTAGAGATAGTGGTAGTGAAGAAGCCAAGCAGACTAGGACCTCTTTGTAAGACAAATTGGGAGAGGTTGTAGTTTCAATATCAGTAAATAAGGAGGCAGTTTCAAAGATGGAAATGTTTTCTCTCTGCATCCTGAAAGAGTTGTACTTTTGGATAGATGGTATTGTGGGTAGAGTGCAATTTAGGCATCCTTTGAAAGAGAATTGATTAGAAAGAATTGTTAATTGTTCACTGAAGGCAAAAAAAAAAAAAAGAAAGAAAGAAAGAAAGAAAGAAAGCAGCAGCCTACCTTTATGTTTAGCACACAGATAAATTTAAATATCTTGAATTTTATTTAACACTATTCTTGGGGTTTTTGTTTTTGCTTAAGGACTCTAAAACTCTACTTTCTTAAAAAAAAAAAAATTCTTCTAATTCAATATCAGAAAATAGCTCAAGGAAAATGCCCAGAGGCTACCTACTATCTTTACCAAAGTCAGTGACTTTATCTCTTCAGTGCCCTTGGCCTACCCTCCTACTTCCCTACCTTATTTTTGTCATTAATTTCCACACTGTTGGCTCTAAATTACATGGAGGATTTTCCTCCACTCCATTGCCAAACCTTGAGCTAATTTTCTTTTTCGTCCCCACTCCTCCTTCAATGAGCTCATTTGCTTTCTGGTCTAAAGACAACCTGAAGGTGGCTAACACCCAGGAGCCATCATGGGGCTGACCTCTCCCATTCTCCTTTCACCTGGTTCTCCCAGATACTTGCAGGACATTTCACTCAGATGTCAACTAAAATTGAGCTACTGAAAGCCTGAGCTCATCTTCTTTCCCCAACAATAAGCAAGTGTTCACAAACTTCCCTGTCAGTGTTTCTTTCCTCTATGCTCCCAATCTCCTAGCCTCATAAGTTTAGTTATTTTCACCTCTCTTCTTCATCCTCCACGTTCAACCTGTGAACTGCCTGCCACTTCCACTTCTATCATATGTCTCTGATCTATCCTTTTCTCTTCAATTTTAAATGTCATTCGATCCCAAAACCTTACTCCCCACATATAAATTAAGTCCCTAGGTCATCCACAAACCTTCAGCTTGTTTACAATACTGCATTATCAGAAAAACTTTCACAAAATGCAGAAGGCAATTCATAGATCAGTTTAACACCTCCTGTGTCCTGAATATAAACTAAGGACCAAAGAGAGGAAGCAACTTACCTAAGTTTACATATATGGTTGCAGATGGAGCCACCATTACCTATCCAGGGTTTACCGCTCCAAGTTCAGTGCTGTACCCTGTGGGATTAGGAGGCTACACTGCTGCAGTCCGGCTGCAGCAAAATAACCCGGGGG
>NW_025999842.1:45694200-45748089 GCF_001458135.2 Marmota marmota marmota
CCGGGGGGTGACGAGCAACTTGTGTACATTGATACAGCAGGAGTGGGAGCCGTTTATTGTAGGACCGGAAGGGTATATATACATTCCACACAGCTTATCTTAATTAACATAAACTAGATATAGCAGTCAACCAATAAGGAATCTCCACACTTAATGGCTCACTGGGGTTACTTCACAAACCACTCCCTCTGGCAAAATGCCAGGCGCCATCCTGACTTGTTTATAGACCCTAACACTACACAATTTCACACTGACCACTGTGAGAAACAGAGTCTGGTGGTCCATTTTCAGAATATAGTATTCAGCCTTAATTAGATCCAATTGTAGCTATTTTAATTACAGTCTTCCCTTTGATTGTCCTAATTTTAAAATTAGGTAGATTATAAACTTGAGGCATCCAATCAGGGAGTAGGACAGTGCTGTATCAGGTATATAAACAGGAGGACTGCCAACCCAGGTGCACTTACTAGCAGGTTCTATAGCACACCATTCTGTGAGACATAAAGTTTTGCCTTGCCCACTCACTTTCGAACATGTATTTGATTTCTTGTGTCACCTCGTTATTTCTAACACCAACCATAGCCATGGCCCAATCTCATTTCCATGCACCACACAGTACAAAGCCTAAAATCTTCATTCAAGCCACCATAAATTTTCACTGCTTCACCAAATTCATTTCTCACTCTTCATCAGTATGACCTCCCAAGTCACTTTCTTTGTTACACCCAAACAAACAGAACTTTTTGCCCCATGGCTAGAGTGGTGAATAAATGATTCTGTTGTTGATACATAGCCCAGCGCTGAAAATAAATTGTAAGACAAAAGAGTGTCAATTATGTTTGCATTTCTAATCCAATTTCAGAGAGAGCAAGAGAAAAATTAAAGCCCAAATAACACCTAATCTTTTGAGGTAATTTTAAAATGCATATTTTCTGTTCATACCAATTATTTAATTTTGTTCTACTGTTAAAACCAAATACACAATCAAGTTTAACTTTTAACTGGACACATCTCTTTGCCAAGATTTAGAACACAAAATCCCTCATTTTTTTTAATTTGTATTTTTTATACCAAATGCTTTGCATTTTAATGGCTTTATATCTTTGGATGCTTGCAACTTGCAAACGTCTACTCAATCCAGATCTGGAGACAATGGACTGAGTTAAGAAGAAAGAGAGGAGATTCACTTTGCAAGGGATGGGTTAGCTTGTTATTTTCCTGTAACAAAGACCCATTTCCCCTGGCAGCATCTAAAGCACTGCACTGCAGAGATTGCCCACCAGGCCCATTTGATTAAGAATCCCTTCTATACCTTTTCCTCTTCCAGTTCTAAACCTACCTCCCTCTTTCTAGACCTCAGTCAATAATTATCCTCATTTACCTTGGAGATACTTTGAGCACATCCCTTCAGGTCAAAATGCCTCAAATTTATATACTCTTCATTTAGTGAGACCTAATCTTTCAGCTTCTCCTAGGATTTTCACAACACATTCATTGGGTCTTATCTTTCCACTATAGCACAGGATTTTCCTGAAAACAAGCCTCAATAAAGGCCTCCCCTCCCCCACTGACTTTTTTTTTTTTTTTTTTTTTTCCTGTGCTGGAGATTGTATCCAGGGTCTCCTGCCTGCTAGGCAAGTACACTACTATTGAGCTACCACCCCAGCCCACAATAAAGGCTTATTAACCACTTCAAGAAGGACAACCAAGCAGCTGTGAATTTTCTCAGAATTTCATTTTGTTCTGATCCATTAAGTTGTCCCCAAAATAAATAAATAAATAGAATTCTGCTTTTGTACATTCCAGGCATTAATACAAATTGGCAATTTGCATGGTTCCTTTTACGTTGTTATTTGTTCTTAGTACTTGCTCCTTGCAGTTCAAACAAGAAAACTGACTCGTGGGCCCTAAGGGGAACTAGACAGGTACTGAATGATGTTGGAAAATATTCTCAGGCTCTTTGAAGGGGTGAAGTACCAAGTGAAATAGCCTAGTCTACAACTGAAACTGAAAATACATTCCAGTGGTTCATCTCTGTCTACTTTTTCCCATAGTTCATACTGCATTGTAATATATCAGTTTTTACCCACAACGTATTGTGCCTACTCTGAAATGGGAGCAAAGAAAATTCTGACTGTGAAAGATATGTGGTCATAGGATAAGAAATAAAAGGAGAAAGAGGTAGGGAAAGAAAAAGAGGAGAAACAGGCCTGCTTGAATAAAATGTGTGTATCAAAAGAAAAAACTAAAATCATACTTTAAAATATAGGTTCAACAGAAATGCTACAGACAAGTGAAGCAGCAACATGTCTATTTCTAGATGCTGGGCAATTGCATTAAGGTAATGTGTCACAGCCAATTCACAGAAAAGGAGTATCTCCTCAAAAGCCACAGCTAGCCCCTTCAGAGAGTCCGCCAGCAAACAATGTCTGCTACTGATGGACACACAAGAGCAGAAAAAAGCAAGGTGTGACAAAAAACAGAGAATTCCCTCTTTCATTGCTCCCTATCAACAAGACACCAATTGTTCTAAGGTGAATGGCTTATTCTGGGAATTCTTCTGACTGATGGGAGGGATCAGATATCATCTGTCTCCTACAAGTAAAGGCATCAAGCCAATGACCAGTTCTCATTATTCCAGAGAACAACAAATGAAGTCAGAGCAAGGAGGAACCAGGTGGTATCCTGCTCATAAAACAACTTGAGGCTTCAACAGTCTGCTTTTTTTTATTGGCTGAGCCAATTAAGGGCTAATGTCCCTAGATGAATGGTTCTTGATAAAATAAAACTTTACTAGTATGAATATCTATTAAGTATTCAGGCATGGGCTTTAAACTGTGTAGTACAGCCACCAACACTGATCCAAGCAGTTTCTCTATTTATTATTCATTTTTAAAAGTTTTAACAACCTATTATATTATTACAATAAAGCTTAATAAAGCTTTAAGAGTGAAATTTTTGTCTACCAACTTTTTATTATTATTATTCTCCTAATCCATTTTTATCTTGCATCTACCAATCTGAGTATTTAAAAGGAAAAAAGAAAAAAAAGAAAAAAACAAGCATTGCTTTTATAAAAATAATATAATTCTAACATAATCTGATTTTTCACTTTCTGCAAGAATTTGATTTCTCTTATGAACTCATTTGCATCTGCCATTTAATTAAAAAAGAAAAAAGTTTTTTATTTTTTAAAAATTTAAAAATAATTTAATTCTGATTTTTCACTTTTCCTTCTCATCATCTTTTCCCTGTAAGATTATGATTTAGTAATTTAAGTAATATTGAGTAATAGTAATATGGAGTCTGACTCTCTAAAAAAAAAAGGAGTAACTATGTAGCCATAAAAATAAGCAAGGGAACAGGAAACACACACACACACAAACACACACAGAGATTATTGAATATCTTACAAAATAGAAGAGTTCACACATTTCCCAAATGCCCAGAATATTGACATTACACTGAGCATTCATGATCATTTTATATGCAATCACGGCTCTTACAGGATATGAAGAGCCAGTCCTAAATAAAATTTCTGTATTCCATAATGAGATAGTCAGTGCCCGCAACTGGTTCACAACTATACTATAATTAAACGGAAACTCAAATTAAAGCTACTGGGCTGATGGGCTATGAAATACCCACAGGCCAATTATGTCAGTTTGCCATTGTCTTCTGTAGTGCACAGATTTTATCTTTTTATAAAAATAACAGAACGGAGATTTGGTAATGACATCCTGGGCAGGATGTCCTAATAATTTCCAGGGTCAGTCACTTCCTTTTCATTTATTTTCCCCTCTTCATGGTTCTATTATATATCCCAAGTTTCCCTGGATTCCTCAGAAACATATCCTAGTTGTTGACCAAAGTGCCCTTCAAATATAGCAACACATAAATCCCAGATATATACAGGTTGCGGTTTCCATGTTTATCAAATAAAACAAAGGGGGGAAGAAAACATCTTTTTCACTTGGTGTTATGGTTTTATTCATTACCCTCAGTTCTAAATTTTCTAAATTATGTCCCAAACAGACTAAGTAGATTTCAGGAGCTTCGATCTTTTAGCAAACCTATGTTTTCCCAAGAGTAGTGGAGTTTAGTTCCACAAACCTTTTCTTTCTACTTTCTTCCCTAGAAGCCTTCACAATACCTGCTTGTCTACATTCTAAACTCCTAATAGTAAAATTAAAATCTAATTATTTTTGAAAAGTAAGATTTTCTATAGTTATTTTCAAACTGGTGTGTTATCTTGTTTCATTTTCAAGTGATTTATTAACCTTCAATAAACTTCTACCTGCAAGCTTTAATAAGTTAAAAAAATCTAATACCAGCTTCAACGAATTTGAATAAGACTAAGTCTGTAAGGCTAATTTCCTTGTTGCTGGCTATCAAGTGATAATACTAACATATATTTTTTCTCGTGGTCAGAAGTAAACTCGGGATGAAGCACTTTCTGACTAAGCCCTTATATGGTAAATTTTTCAAACACATATCAGTTGTAAATTTTGTTAAGGTTATTTTTTTAAAATAAAAGGTTAAGAAAAAATTGAGTTATACTTCTGCAATGAAAAAAGAGGCAAAAGAAAATTGCCCCATTTGTATTTTTTCAAAGTGTCTGAAATAAATAATTAGCAAGTTTGTTCAAATCAAATCCCATTTTAAAACTCAATGGTTTCCTTCCTTTCAGAAAATACAAATCAAATGCACAACCCCAAGTACTGTAATTAAAATTTGCTTCAAAACACATACATGCCTCATAAAAATTAAATTTCCATTTTAACAAACAGACAATGCCAACAGGACGCTCACAGGATCAAAAGCATTAGAGAGGGGTCTCTGAACCCACAATAAAAAGGAAGAATAATCTACATATAACATATGCAAATTATATGAAGTTTTAATTCTCCCCACACATAAATACAAGCTATATAATTACTATTCAACTATATGATTAAGAAAATTATCAGAAATACCTACTACTCTATAAAATTGTTAACCTATGGCTCTGTTGCAATCACCCATAATTACATTTTTTTTTTAAAAAAATCACTTAAGTAATGACATTCTAAATTTAGACCAATTGTTTATAATAGCACACATTACACATTTTTCATCAGGTTCTAAGAAAGTAAGCAGCTCTCATGCAATTCAGTCTTCACTCAGTCTTGCTGCCATCAGATTTCCAACAATTTCCTTCATGGGTGTGAAGGAACTAGAGAGGGGGAAACTTTCCTAGCAATTGATACTAACATAATCTTAGGATCATCCATAATACCAAAGTGTTGTACGTAGTAAATTATTCCTTGAAAATGCATGCATAAACACAGAGATGATGCCTACCCATATAGTAATCATTGCTATTAAAAATCCAAAGGTCCCAGTCATGGAGAAGAGACAGAGATAACCCAGGTGTATTGCTGTTTGAAATAAAATGAAGGAGAATAAAAGAACTGTGTATAGAAAAGAAGAGAACTCTATGGGCCCCATCCACTGTCACAGTGAGGGATGCTAGTGAGCAAAGGGGGATTCCACAGAGGAACTGTGGAGTAGCTTTCTAGAGGACTAAGGCTGCAAGTAATCTCCACTACAGAAATGATGTAGAAGAGAAGCTGACAAGGCCCAGGAAGAAACAGAATGGTGTTCCTGCTGGAAAATGTCACTGAATAATAAAGTAATGATCATCATTTTGACCAAGAAGAAATTAAACTATTATTTAACTAATGCCATTTCAATAGTGATTGGCAGCCTTCATATCTGTGTTCAGTTTTGAGCATAAAATTCATGCTTGTTCATTAAATAGTAGCAACTTTTTCTTAATAGAAATTTCTTAATATTTTTCTCAATAGTTAATTTCAACTCAGGGAATACTACCAAAAATGCAGAAAGTTCTTTGTTATTTCCAGTTGCTTTAAAAAAATGAAAAAAGGGTAAAAAGAAATTTAAATATTTAACATGGGTTAAATGGTAAACTATGATACCAATTCACATATGGTTTTTCTTTTTTATGGCAACTACAAAGAAAAGGTTTAAAGAAAGAAACATGCATTCAGTGGATTTTTAATTTGAAAATAAGCAGAAAACAAAATTCTATCTATGCTGTAAATATAATTACTGAAAATAATTTGGGCCTACGAAAAAAGAATATGGACACAGAAAAGATAATTTGATTGAGGTGACTATCACTTTGGTTATACATGACAGAAATGGAACTCAAATTAGTCCAGGCAATAGGAGAAATGAGTCTCCCTGAGGAATCAAAGGAACTGTTGAATAATTAAACCCCACATGTTCACAAAAGCTCTCACAGACAACTGGAACCAGGGGATTTCAACCTGGCAGAATAGTCCCAGCTTTTCTCTACAACATTCTCCACTGCTCTGTCCATATACAGTAAAGATGGCACTGCAAGTTCTTATGTTCAAATCTTGCAATTTTTACCACCTATGAGACAATGGCTTTCTGATCCCAGGTTAAAAAATCCTAAGGACAGATTCATATTTTCTGGTGTAGTTCTGCTACCCACCCCTGTGGCTAAAGGAAGGCAGAACATCCTGACTGAAAATCCTTTGAAAATGGCACAAAATGGGGAGGTGTCATTTCCCAAGGCAAAATCTGAAGATTCGGGGTTCCATAAACACAGTTGCCTACTCTTGGATCAAGTAGAATATGCTGTTTGTAACATTAACCAAAGCAGATAATTATCTTTGATACAGGGATTCCACCTCACCTTTTATGTTGAGCATGCTGGATAATTATACCTCAAATAGCTTATTCAAATGTTTCTCCTCTGTTCAGTATCCTCTTCTCATGATTGACATGAGGCCCTTTCAGAGGACTGGTGCCCTTCTCCTCTATGATGACCACCCAGGGCTTCTCAACTAAAGATTTCTTTCACCATGTCTGCCTTTTCTCCTTATTCCCCCATAATAATTTCATCATAATTACTGAATTTCATCGTGTCATTGAAATGAATATGATAAAGAAATTCATAGTTCAGAGCAAATCCTCCATATATATAGTTAGTTTTATCAGTAGGTATCTTGGATTTGCATTTTGGGGAATGGGGACCAAAGGGAAGAAAATCATTATACTTAAAATCGTATAATAGTTTTGAAGTTGTTAAATAAATAAATTTAAATGTCATTTAATTCTTTAAAACTATGAAAGTAAATTCTGAAAATGAAAGTGAATTGCAGCTATCATAAAGATGCAATAATTATTTTTTAGTTGTCACTGACAAATGAATTTATTTGAAACTAGAACAAGTTGACTCAGAAAAAATTACATGAAGACATGAAACCACCATTTCTAATGAGAAAGAAAAAAATCTCTACTTTATGTTAAAATAATATACTTTACTCATAATCTACATTCCTGTATTTTTGCTGTAATAGGCATGAAAAAGAGCACACTTCGAAAAGATAAATAAGTAACAGTACATGTGACTCTCTGGTAAACTGCCCAAGAATAAGCCCAGAGCTTTGAAAGTATTTCCACAGCAACCAATTTTAGTGTCACAAATAAAGGGCTGTATCTTCAGGTATTAATAAGGTAACTTTAAAGTACAAATGTTTCATTTTCTTAAATGGAATATATTTTCTATTGAGATTTTACACAGAAATACAGAGATAACAAAGAGGTTCCATGATAGAAAAACAATTCTTAAGTCATTCCAAAGGCAATTTATATTTAGAGTTTCACATTTGAAGAGGAAAGCACCACCGGTGAATTCTCCTGTTTCTTCTAATCCTAGTGAGAGTCCTGCACACAGAGCAGGCAATGGGTTGGCCTGTGGGCTAGATGTAAACCCAAGGAAATCATGTGTATGCTCAGGATCCTACCATGATAAAAACTACTGGTATTAACATGGCTTCAGAAATTAACTATTCTTATAATACAATTCTTTGATCATATAATTTTGAATGTAAAATCAAACATATTCATCAATACAATCTAATTATATTCTTTTTATCTGTGCCTAATGTATAATCATCAAATTATACATTACAAAAGGCACATAACAGACCACACAAACTGCTCTTCATGTAATTATATCATTAAAAATAGGATTAGGATATGAGTCCAAGTGTTTGGTGTAATTTTTATTTTACAACATATAGAATTGCAAATTTTAAAGAAATATTTAATAAGCTTAGAAGTATGTTGTAGTACTTCCCAAACCAATTCCAGTATAGATATGCATATAATCCATTCTTTATCTGCATTTACAGGATTCTACAACTTATCCTCAATGATCACTGTATTGCATAAAGTTCCAAGAATACTATATTTCACAACTATTTTAAAGGATATATCAAATATATTTTTAAGTAACCAGAATGTTCTCAATTCATCAATTACAACAATCTTACATATTAACATAGTCACTTTAATTCAAATAATATCTGTTCCTTTCTCCTCTTTCCTTCTTCCTATATTCTCTCTCTCTCTCCCTCTCTCTCTCTCTCTCTCTCTCTCTCTCTCTCTCTCTCTCTCTCACACACACACACACACACACACACACACGCACGCACAAAACTTTTTCAAAAGGTGGCAGACAGGGATATACTACAAATGCAACCTTTAACAGAAATAATGAGGCTAATGCTGAGGAAAAATGAAGGTGAGTTTTGCTATTATTTGAAAAGTTAATGCATGACAAGAAAAAATTTAACAGTGTTTGCTGACCCTGCTCATTCTGAACCATGAAATTGCTTGAGCCAGAGCAAATTACTAACCATGACAAGAGTAAGGGATTCTGCAGATGTGTCATTCCTACACTGTACAGCTCAAAGTGAACACTCCATGGATATTGTGCAATAGAAGGAAAAGGGATAGATAAAGGAGAGGAGAGGAAGGAAAATGCCAGAGGCAGTATGCGATCACACCACCCAGGCCCAGATACTGGGAAACTCTGCCTTCATGAGAAACAGCAGAATGTGGTATTTAACTGCACTGACTTCATAATCACACTCCCCAACTTTAAATCACAATTCTGTCATTTCCTAGTTGTGACCCTGATCCAGATGTTCAACCTCTCTGTGCCTCTGTTTCTCCACAGTGGAAAGTGCATAAGGCTGGCATCATAAAATACACAGATGAAAAAGCTCGTTTAAAATTTTTTAAAATTTTCTTGACATTCCAGAGATAAGAAATCCAAGATCATCATACTAGTAGGGCTGGTTTCTCTTGAGGCTGCCTTCTTACAGTCCCTTCCTGAGATCTCATCTTAAAAAGTCCCTAGACATAGTTGATTAGAGGCCCAACCTTAAGACTTCATTTAATCTCAACTACCTCTTTAAGGCCTATCTCCAAAACAGTCACCCTGGGGATTAGATCTTCAACAAATGAATTTGGAGGGAACACACTTTAATCCAAAAGAGTATATAACAATGACACCCACCTCACATGATCATGAGTAAATGTGTTAATCTACATAAAGTTCCTGGCACATGGCAAGTTGGATCTAAGAGCTAACTCTTCGGTAGGTGCCATTACATTTATATGTCTGACAAGTACTCACAAATCTCAGTATCAGGTGCCCAAAACCTTTGTAGTGTGTCTTTGAAATTTCTTATATTGGAATGGTGGCATCTTAGAGGAAAATGTAGGACACATATTGCTGATAACATTTATCTCAATTTAAAAGCTGGTGGCTAATATAGAAATGTTGGTGATTTCTAACCAGGAGAAAAACCAATAGATAAGTTTGATTTTCTCACCTTCCCAGTGGAATACAAAGGCGTTTTGTATCTCAGGATTACGTGCTGATAAAGAATGCGGAAAGAATGTTTATGAGGAAGCAGACAAAAACAGCCTGGCTCCTGTGTATCCACAGTTGGCAGCTATAACTGCAGTTTGGGCTACACCATTAGTTCTCATTTATTTTACCTGTGGTCAGTTCCTAAACTGGAAACTCTGGTTAGAACATCAGATTAATTTAGATGGGTTCAATTATTCATAAGAACACTAAAGTAAACCATAACACACACACACACACACACACACACACACACACACACACACACACACAATTAGATTTATATCAACCTGTAAGATTTTCTTATTATTTTTCAATTGTCCTTCATGATTCTGGCTTGGATTCTATGTACCACAAACATGATGAATGGAAAATAGAATGGTGGATAGGAAGCAAAGATGATTGAAAGCTCAAAACACTAAAGCTACCAACACCCTCAGGTTCCAGGCAGTATGAGTACTAGGCAATGAAACATCCCCTGAGAATTGATTCACTATTGTTTATATTTTTAAAAAATTATTTTAACATAGCTTTCTAAATATCGAGTCTGATTCTGTCACTACTTAAAACCTTCAATCTCATTGGTTTCTCACTAAGATGAAGCCACTGCCCTTAGTAGAAGATTCAAGGGATTCTTGACTTAGTCCCATCATTTAGTCACAGTCCTCTCCAATACCATAATACACACCAATAGCAGTTTCTAGTGCTTTGGGGTCTCTCCTTGCCTAAAAAAAAAATAAATAAATAAAAAATAAAATCAATGATGTCATCTATCTTAGGTTTATCTTTAAATTTCCACACTGATACCACAATCTGGGCAGACTTTATCCATTCATTTATAAAGTGAGTTATTTGTCTGTTCAATTTTCCACAATGTCCTAAATCTGACATTATTCTTGAATTTATCATGCTGTTATTTTGTGTGCCTAATGCCCGATTCAAAATTTTCAATAACATCCTTCAGCTAGCAATCTCCAAACCCAAGTATCAACGTATTATCATTGTTGAATTCATACATTTCTACATTAGACAAACCTGGGTTTGAAACCCAACCCTGTCATTTACTACTCATGTGGCTCTTAAAGAAGCTGTCACATAGACAAACAATACTCATTTTATAGGATTTTTAAAGGATTAAATATTCTTGCCACACTACCTGTCATGAAAACAACAGAATCACTGTTGTTTTTTCTATGTTCTCCATTTATCTCATATAACTGTTTTCAATATTCCCTGTTTTCCAAGCTGGATCATTTGGCCTGAAAATACATTAAATCTTCTCTTCATCTGAGATGCCCTATCTTCAGTCATTGAACACACATATATACATGAATATACATGCACACATACACACGCATTCATATGTAGTCCAGAGAAGAGAAAGGTAGCAGAAAAGAATTTCAAAAATAGTAAAGCTTATCAATAAGGGAAGCTAAGATGAAAAGAACAGAGAACCAATACGGAAACGTGCCTTGGGATCCAGTTGTTTGGAACCAAAATAAAGAGACATGCTCTCCCTTCTCTATAGAGAGCCCCACAAAAATGATTTTTGGAGGCATAGGAAAGACTGATGTTTGTTGACTTTTGTGACAACACAAACCCCTACATTTTTCCTCAATCCAGAAAGTGCTGTTCAATTTAATAACAGAATATAAGACCTGAAATCAAATGAAAACAGCTAGAATGTGTGTTTTTACTGTTCTCTAATAATATAATGCATATTAGCACAACAATATATGTTGAAGGAATGAATGGATTGTTCCTCTGCAAAAAGAAAGCACTCACCTTTTTTTTTTCCCAAAGCAAATTCCATTTAAGAAACTTCATGTACAACCACAAGAATGGGATCCTAATAAGTTATACTCCATGTATACATAATATGTCAAAATATACTCTACTGTCATGTATGTCTAAAAAGAACAAATAAAAATTTTAGAAAATAAAATACAATAAGAACTGGTAATTAAAACTGAATTTTTAAAAATTAATTGAGTATAATTTTTTTTCAACATGGTTTAAAAATATACACCACTATACTTAGACTACAACTGATTCACAGAATGAGAAAAGAACTTTAAAATCACCAAATACAAATGCTTTATTTTAACAAACTAGTGACTTGTTATCCCAGCCCTTTTCTTCCATATCTCTTATCTGCAAAATCCAAGGGTAATACTTAACTGTCCCCTCATCTAGGATGTCTTCCCAAATTCTTGCAGAGCCAGTTTCTCCCTCAGTCTTTTCTCAGCACTTTGCTCCTTACTGAGCTGTAATAATTTTCAATATTTCCATTTTGCAAACTGGACTGAAGCTCCTTTAGGTTTTGCAAAGGCTAAACAGAACCCAATGTAGTACCTGGCATATCCTAAGTTTTTTACCATATTTCTTGTTTTTAATGTTGAAGAGTAAAGCCTTGTCAGTTGATATATCTGCTTTTGTTTATGTAAGATTAAGCTTCATGTTAAAGTTCATCATAAACATTTTTAAAGACATAATGATTAATTAAATTGGATCTTACACTAAATTTTTTTTGAAAAAGCTGCAGTCTAGTAATTTGTAACAAAGCTTTCCCTTCAAAATATATCCCTTAAAATTAGTATATTGGGCTTCAGATAAGACTTGGGAGGCTTTCTGATCAGCCAGAATTACAGTGTGTAAATAAGGAACAACTTTGAAACCACTGCCCAGCAGCTGGAGGGCTCAGCGGGAGCACTGGAGTAAAAAAACACTTTTGTTTCCCAGGGGCAAAAGGTTAGAGCCAAACACAATAGTACAACAGAAACAACAAAATGAGAAAAAATGTTTACAGGATTTATCTTGCCTCTTTGGGAAAGAAAATAAAATATTACAAGCCTTCAATCGAAGTGGCACCATGCCGTCATGCAATCCAAAAGCATTTTAAAATCTGCCCATGATGTTTTTTCTAGTAAACATTTCCGAAAGAGCCTGCAACTTGATTTATGTGCATGAAAGGGAATTAGAGTATACCTCCCTACATCTTACAATTCACGTTAAAACGTCATAATGCCCTCAAAGTATGTGGGGGAAAAGCAACCATTGAATTCCTATCTTTCTGACTTCCCTAACAGGCCAAATTGTGAAATCTTTGCTACTCTCAGAAAAAAGGAATCTCAGTTCTCAATGTCTGAAAATGTGTCCTTTTTCTAGTGCAACCGGATAAAGAAAATATTAAAAAAAAAATTAAACTTTTCTTCCTTTCTTTATGTTTTATTACATAACAACTCAGGGCAGTCTAAAAGAATATGTGTGGGTGAGTGGAGATATATATATATATATATATATATACATACATACATACACATATACATACACACACGTGGCAATACACATACATACATATTCACACATATACATGCACACATACACGTGTATTCATATGTATCCAGAGAAGAGAAAGTTAGCAAGAAAGAATTTCAAAAATAATAAAGCTTATCAATAAGGGAAGCTAAGGTGAAAAGAACAGAGAACCTATAATATGGAAATGTGCCTTAGAATCCAGTTGTTTGGAACCAAAATGGGTAATTTTAACTGATTTAAGTTTTTCAACAAATGCACACACATATGATTACATTCATACCTTAAACTGTAATATAAATGGAAGTTATTTTGAAAACTAAGAATATTCAGCCATGTTACCAAAACAAAAAAGAATTATGTAAAAAACAAGAAGTATAACCTGCAAATTTTGTTTATAAATCCTCTTGGAGGAAAGGCCCAAGAAACCCCACCTACTCTAATGTTCTATATCTTGGTAAATATTACAGTTCAAACTGGGTATTCAGAAGGCATCTCTCACCCTTCCTTCATTCTTAATACCCACAAACCTACTAGTAAACCTTGTCATTACTACCTCTCTCTGACTAGTCTACTTCTCTCTGGCTCTGCCTTCATCTGGACTAGATTGCTTAGATTACAACAACATCCTCATAATTGGTCTCACCAAGTCTATATGGCCTCTCCAAACCAGTTATCAGATCCCTATAAAAGAAGTATCTGACCATATCTTTCTCCTGCTTTGGCTCCACCATGTCCTTTGAATTGCATTATCACAATCACTCAAGAGAGAGCTGCATGGCCTGGCATCTGCCTGAAAGCCTTGGCCCCTCTCAGCCCGGTTCTCCCTCAGTCTCCTCTCCAACATGGTGGGTGAGCTTCTCCAAGTTGCTTCATCACATCCTATCCTCTGCAGTCTTCATGTCTTTACAAAGGCTGTGCCCTTTGCCTAGAATATTCTGCCCGGCTTTCTTCATATCAAGAATTCCCATTCACTCTTTGGTTCTCAGTGACTACAGGCAAGGGCGATCTACCTGAAGATACACTCTCCTGGTTCCCTGTTTTCTTTATAACATTTAAAAATTCATGATAATTTACTTTTCTGCAGTACAGTGAGTTGAACCCAAGAAGGCTCCACCCCCATCTACAACCCCAACACTTTTTTTCCTGTTTGTTTTGTTTCAAGACGGTTTCACCAAGTTGTTCAGGCTAGCCTGGAACTTGTCATCCTCCTGCCTCAGTAGCTGGAATCATATTTGTGAGCTACGAGGCCCAACTAATGATTCCTTATTTACTAATGTAAATAACTAGCTCACAAATATGATTCCAACTACCCTGAACTGTTTAGCCAAGATAAAAAGTCCATGATGCAAACAATCACATCCACAGTCCGTAAAGCATTACATAGTGAAGGAGTTCAGTACATAAACTGAGGGTGTCCTCCAAAATCTTAGAAGAGGCATTCCAAAAGAGAAGTCTCACCTCAGATTTCAGCAGTGTGATTATTAGAAAAATTATTTTTCTAAATCTTAAGGTAGAAAAGTTCACACAGATAAAGAAGGGAACTAGTACTAAACCCTGTTCAGTATTAAGGTACCAAACAGAGAATTTTAATTAGAAAATATTACCTCTGATTATTGTATATTTCATCCAGGGAATTTATCATATACAGTTTCCCTACAGTTTGGTTTTTTTTTTTCAAAATGCTGTACATAGAGCTTGCATTTAATAAATATCTGTTAATTTACAATTTTTAATATCAAATACTAAGACAAAATGAATTAACTTTAATTTAGGATCTTGGGATTTAAGACAAGGTCCAGATTTCATTCTTATGTGGTACTGCCCTAGAGAATCAAAGCCCATAATCTTTGAAATAATATAACCTCCTTCACTTTGGCCATTAGGTGTAACATATATAGCCTTTAAAGTTATTACTACCTTGTAAAATCTACTGTTTTCTAAACAAATAAGTGTCTAAACCTTATCAGACTGCTCTTAGATTTATAAAAAGCTTAAAATGCTACACAAGAAACAATAAACAAATGATGCTGTAATGTGGCATTTTCAGGTATGGCTTTTGAAATTAGTGAACTCTCATTCACGATTCTTTACAAAGAAGACTAGATTTCCCTCACAAAATTTTATTGAAAAATGTTTATAGTGCTTGGCATCACAGTAAACTAAAGAAGGCTCCATAAACCAAGGTGGTTTCGGAATCAGTAAAATATCATAGACAATGTTGGGGCTTAGAAAATGATACTCCAGAGGCTCAGTAGCAGAGCACTTGTCAAACATGCACAAGGTCCTGATGTGATCCCCAATGCTGTATGAAACAAAAACCAAGTAAATAAAATGGAGTTGTTGGGCAAGGTGGAATATGCCTGTAATTCCAGCAGCTTGGGAGGCTGAGGCAGGAGGATCACAAAGTCAGCCTTAGCAACAGCAAGGTTCTAAGCAACTCAGTAAGACCCTGTCTCTAAATAAAATACAAAATATAGCTGGTGGTCAAGTGCCCCTAAGTTCAATCCCCAGCATCCAAAAAATAAATAAATAAAGTTATATATAATTTCAATGTGACTAGTGAGAACCAACTAGGCCAACCCTAAATTCATTTGAAAAAAAAAAAAAAAAAGAAAGAAAGAAAATAATACTCCCTCATATGGCATTTCAGCAGGCTGAATATTTTGAACTGAAGAATATTAACAGACCTCAGAAGCAGCCCCAGAACCAACATCTCTCTGCCCTTCCCTGCCCTTCTGTTTCTCACCCCTTATTCTCTCCCAGCATAAGTCACAGAAGCCAGACTTCCTTTTCCCCAAGCTGAGTCACAGAAACTAGAACTCATTTACCCCAAAGCAGACCATAAAGCCTAAAAATATGACTTCTAAACTTCTCTGCCTTTCTATGTAAAAGCTGTCCATAATGAAATTCTCTGACCTACTTTGTCTGATAAGAGATCATAAGACCCCAATTCTACAAAGGGTACCCCCCTACACCCAGGAGGAAGGGATGTCCCAAGGAGTCCAGGAGGAATTCAGACAGAACAGGCCCTTCTGAGTTACCCCCTTCAGTCCAGCAGGCACACCATTTTTTTCCAACCATGTGTCTACATACCTATCCATTTTTTTCATACAATCTAAGCATAAAAATGGACAGCTTTCCTTGAGTCTTTGGGTCTTCGCTTTGAAGACTCTGAGTCACACAAAACTTTGATTAAATAAATTTGCTATGCTTCTCTTTCAATCTGCCTTCTGACACAGGGGTGACAGCTGTGAAGAAAAGTATCACATATTTCCACACCTCCAGGAACAAACACAAGGTTACTTATAAACCCCAAAAGATAACACCTTAATAAGATAGCCAATAACAATGCCAAAACCCTCCCACACACATAATAGCATATGATTAATCACCTGCAAAACTGTCTTACATGACTATATTCTATACCACCAGCAATTAAGTTTTAACCTCAGAGTTACAGAAAAGTATGTGAGCTGGAGCCAATAGCAGAACTCCAATCTTAACAGTAGGGAATAAAGTAATAGTGAACATTTAAGTAAGCTCACTTTTTATATATATTTTACTTATTTTTGTCTGCCATATATTCTGAAAAAAATTAATACAAACTAACAGAAAGAAACGTTTTGTTTTGAAATGAATACATATAAAATTTTACATTCTAATCAAATAAACATCAAAATGAGAGTTATACACTTATACAACCTTGGCTTTCTTGTTGTGACTGAATTTATCCTATTTTCCTTTTTCCATTTCTTGTCTCTTACTAGTAACACATCCATATGTTGATGAACCTTGTTCTCTTTGTTTGGATCCAAAGTTTAAGTGATAGCCATTTATCAAAGGCTTGGAGATTTTATTTTATTTTATTTTCTCCTTTCTGTGGGATGTAGCTAACACAGAAACAGCAAAATCTCATAAACTGGAGGTGGAGTGAGGTGATTCTGTGAATCATTTTAAAATCTGAATTGCAGATCATTTTCAATGAATATGTTTTTTATACTTTAAAGTTTTTTTTTTTCTAATAAGAAGTACTCTATAAAACATTGTTTTTCTCATGAACAGGTAGCATTGCTTTTCCATTAGCATACTGTTCATAACTGAACTGTGAAAAAGTAAAACAATTAGTCATTGTAGTAACTGAAAATAAATTCCCAGAAACTATAGTCATCGCATTTACTTAAAACTGTCTTCCAGCCTGCATATTAAAAAGACAAATCACAGTCTAGCAGCCTCCATTCCAAGCATCCTCACTTCCAAACCATGGCCAGCTTCCCATTTCAAAACAGGTAGCCTTCCTCACCTGTGCTCCTGGGTGCTGAAGGGCTCATACACTGGACATTTGGAAGACATAAAGAGAACTCTCAGTATTGGAAGAATGCTGGCTTTTCCTGCCCACTTAAACTAACCAGCTCCCTTCAACCCATGGGGGAGACATTTACTCAGTTGAATAAACAACACTTGGCAAAGAGCCCTTCCTCTGCCTAATTAGCATCTCAACATCCTCCTCTGCTTTTAGCAAGACTAGGCTAAGGGGCTGCTGGAGAACAGAGGCATCAAAGCTCCTCTGTCCAGAAACTGCCTCTTCCTCTAAATGTTGAGAGCTGTGTCTAGGTATGATAATGTCCATAACTCAAAGTCTTCATGATACATTCTGAATTATGAAGTGATGCCATACTACCGTTCAAAATACAAAATGTATCATTACATTCTAAAATTAAGACAGAACAAATATAAATAAACTAAATAAAATCTTGACAAAATGTATCCAGACAGGACAGATAGGTTTTCTGAGCCTCAAGGATAGAATGAATGGAAGAGAGGTAGGAGACAGTCTGCAGACAAAAAAAAAAAAAAAAAAAATGACTTTACTAGCTAGAGGTTGTATGTTTAGTTTTTGTTCCTTTGTTTTTCCATTTTAAGTCTTGATATCTTTTTATTAGTCAGAATTTTTTAGATGGTCTATTCAGTATCACCATGGGCTTTTAAAAACATTTTTCCCCCAATCAAGTTTTCTTCACATAATGTTTTGTTTTAAAATCAAGTGTAGGTTTATTTGAAGACAAATGTGAATAATGAGACTGTACAGGTATATCCAAAGTACGTTTGCCTTCTGTTGTTTTTTCAAGTGTTTTTTCAAGCACCAAAATAGGAAAAGTAAATATCAATAAAAACCCTAGCGTCTTTATTCACTACAAAATCTTATCATAAATAAGAAACAAAGACTAAAGTACTCTACAGGACTTACCTGTACTTCTGAAATAATAAATTGTACATCTTTTAACTTAAAGATACTTCAAAAGACAATGCAACCTTCTTTCTCTCTTCAAACCTGGCAAACAATTAGTATCTGAAGAACCAAAGATCCAGCCACTGCAATATTAGCTTACATTTGGGTTAGAAATGCATATTCACACAAATACCTAACTTGATCTCATACAACGTCAGTAGCTGCACTGGTGTAAATTATTAATATTGCCATGACTTGCTCTTTGGCCCTTCAGATACTAATTGACTACCAGGTTTGACAAGAGGAGCTCAGATTAAGTGTCTTTAAAAGTATGTTCAAACCTAAGGAGCAAATACTAAATTAAGAAAAACCTTATGATCTTTATATGATAGTCCACCAGAAGTGCCACAACATAATGGTTATAAGAATGATCTTGGAGTTTACAAACTGTCTGATCTTGGATGAGTTACTTCATCGAATGACCATGAACATCATATGAAAGAGTGTAGAGGCTTTCCCACTTTTTTTGACCAGGTCACATTGCAATCCAGTTCACAAACAAAGATATGTAAACTATTCAAGGAAAACCAAAGTTTCGTGAAACAACACTTACCCACCTTCCTCTACAAGATGCATGACTATTTTTGTTATAATTATACTTTCTTCTGATATTTTACCTACTGAACTGAATTCAGTACCCACAAAATGGTTGGTTATATCAAATTTGAAAACCCTGAGCTGAGGGTGATAAAGTAATTAGCTCAGTGCTAGGTTAAAAAGAAACACATAAATAGCAGTTATTTAAAACAATATATTTTTTTAAATTATATCACCCTAAGTTAGTAGATCCAAGACACTAAAAAGGATTTCAGGTTTGCCTCTGAAATGATGGTCTAGCCAAGACATGTAAACAGCACAGGGGAATATACTCCAGTGGCCTCAACTTCCAACGGAGAGACAGGGAGAGACAGGCAAAATTCGGATGCCCCACATTGTTGTCATCATGTCATCAGGCTTCAGCAAAGGAGTGGCTAAATATAGTGAGAAATGAAGTATAGATCTTTATCAGGCCTTGCTGAACAGGCAAAATTTTGAGATACAAAGTAATAGAAATTAGAAACTGTCTGTCAAAAACAGATGCTCTAAAATGGGTCAGACTGGTTAACATAATCATGTGATTAACCGAGAAGGGGAGGATCACATTTTAATGATTGTGGCCACTGTTGGTAAGCTCTCCAGTCTTATGAATTATCATCTATCTAGCATAATTACATCTGTGACTATGCTTAGCCAACCGGGGCATCATTTTGAATATCAATTAATTGTTATATTACTATAGGTAGAAAGGTGAGAGACTGAGTTTGAAGTCTACTGATCATACATAGCAACTTTTAAAACAAAATAATTCTTTGAGGGCTTATACTAACACATGCCTCTTTTCTGTAATTATGTAGGTGCAGAAAACAAAACTGCCAGTCCAGTGTTTCCTCTGAACTAATTTTGAGTAATATTTGTTACTTCCTTTTCTCTTACTTTGTTTTTTCAAGGAGAAAGACTACTAAGGAGTGAATTAAAAATCTATATTTTGTTTTGTAGTCTAGAAAGTATTTCTTATGAAATCTTCTTTTAAGTTAAGAAGTTTAGAATGTTTCCATAACCTTGAAACTATTAATGCAAGGGAAAGATATGAGACAAAAGATGTTATATAAAATATACAACAAGAAATCATACAGAGAAAAAAATCTGTTTTGCCAAAATGGATAATTTGGAGAAAATTGGCACTTTTTCATATACAGATGCTCCTTGGCTTAAGGATGAGATTACATTCCAGTAAACCCATCGTAAACTAAAAATATCATAAGTAAAAATGTATTTAATGCACCTGACCTACCAAAAAATCATAGCTTAACAACAGAGTGCACTGTTAAGTATCAGTTTCTCACCCTCAAGGTCACAGGAGACTGGAAATGCAGCTCACTGCTACTGCCCTGCATCATGGAAGTATGATTCTACCAATCTCCAGCCCAGGAAAAGATCCAAAATCAAAATTCAATTTACAGTTTCTACTAAATGCATATCACTTTCTTATCATTATAAATTTGAACAATCATAAAGTCAGAACTCTCTGTACTACTACACTTAATACACACACACACACACACACACAACTCCTTTAATCAGAAGGAAAAAATACACAAATATTTTATTCACACTATACCAATCACAAGAAATACCATACTATATACTCTGGACTATAAAATAAGAATAGCTTAGTTTTAGACAGCAACTTCTTTTGGGCAGAGTTTAACAAACACATATAAAGCACAGGAATTTTTGTTTGACACTACATAAATCCTATCAAATATTTTTTGGGACATGGAATATTCTTGTTTAATAGAAATAACCATAATAGGAGCAAGTAGTAAAGTAGCATTCAACAATTGCATATGACAATGGTAGAGATTAAATGAAATTTAGGAATCAAGTGAAATACACCAAAGTAACTATAATAACTATCATATGAGTTAGAAGTAACTGATTGAGTGGAAAATAATGACAAAATATCATTGAGCCCCAAACTCACATACAGCATTGAGATGAGAAACATATGCTTTCTTAACAAAAGAGTTTATAGATGTTAACAATTTCACATATACCAAAAAATCCATGAAAGCAACAAAGCATAACAAGTTTGGATACAAACCTATTCACTTTTATTGACACATTTATTCTTCCAATATTTTTGAACAACTTAAATACCAGCTGTACTTATGGACCACAAGAGATATGTTAGTACAAAGATAATATAATAATTTTCAGGTTATGTTTACTGGAAATCCACCATCTATTATGTGACAGTCTGGGAAAATGGTGATTAGTGTGAAAAATGTACATAATTTGAAAGCATTGAAAACCTGGCTTTGTGCGTAGTCTTAGCAGGGCTCTATGCTGACAGCCCTTAAGGAGAGCTTGAATGGTCATGCCAACACACCAAAGACAGTTATCATGTGCCATGCAGAAACTCAAGTAGAAAGTCAGTCTTCTTTGAGGGAATTTCCCCCCAAAATAGGCTCCAAAGTGGGTGAACCAAAAGTCTTTGGCATGAACATTTTATATCAACTTAAATCTTGTTGATACTAGACAATTGCCAATAGGTTTCAAATTGGAACAGACTTTTTTTACACTGGACTCTGTTCATTTGGGAAAATGTTATAGAAAGTTCTTAAAATTGAAAGGAGCTTACTCACTGGATTCCTTACACTCATATTCAAAATTATAATGCTTGGAACAGTGTGATGCAACCAGCCCATACCAGCAGCTCCTGGCATCTACTATTATAATGTTTTAAAAATTTTGTGAGCTGGTTGCTACTTACAGCCATTATTAAAATCAAATTACATAAGCCTATAGTTAAATAAATAATGTTAAGAATAGTGGTATCAACTAAAAACCATCACCTCCTAATTATTTTACTACAATCTGCATTTGGGGCTATTTTATTCTCTTGAATTTGTATGCTGGAAATACTACATAATGGTGTAACTGTGCACCGCCTCCCAATTCAGTGTTCAGTGATGTCACAGTGGTAGCTGAAAATCAGCCATGGTGGGAGTTACTTGCACCACGAAGACTGGCAAATTGTGAAGTCTGAATATTTTGAGCTGATTGTTAAACATTTACCATCAATACTGCTACCACATTGCCCATGTGTATTGTGTTCCCATTCTTAGGGATTTTTCAGGTTGATAGCATTCTGGCTCAGGAAGGATGAATTACCCCAGAAGTGAGTGAGTGACTGCCTTTATTGCACTCTATCATTGTACTGTGGGGTCCTTCAATTCAGGGACTTTTTCATCTTTTTGTCCTCTATGCTATATATACTGCCTGGCACAAAAGGGATAGGCATTTAATATTTAGTGAATTGAATCAGATGAACATGTAAAGAAATGAGACAAGCTCTGCCATATACATTTGTTGAATGAAAAGGCCACTAGCTCACCCTCTCTAACTCTAATTGGGATCCTAATCAATCATATAAATGCACAAATCAATGACTCCTGCCTTAAAAAAAGTATTGCCAAAAAGAACACACTAAAAATTTAGACTAATATGACTTGCTTTAACCAGCTCTAAATGATATTATATTTGACATACAAGTCACAATGTACAGAAAAAATCTTTTTTGTCATTGCTCCAACTACAGACAATGCTTGATATGGCTATAATCTCAGCAATGGATGAGGCAACAAGTATTTCCAACTAAAAGGAAACTTCTAGAACTTTCAAAGCATCAGCCCCTAAAAAGGTAAATCCTGATGTGACATTCTGCCGCTCCCTCCCCCAACCCTTAACTACACTAAAGGCAACATGAGACATTCTTTTAAAAAAAATCACATGCTTTTCTAAAATGTGTTGGCAACTGGTGAAGTTTGTGGTGTAATTATGAATGAGTGCTGGGGTGGAAAGAATACTTGTATCCAATGACGTGCTGACTCCAAACTGAGGAAACTGCTGAGAGACTAGGAAAGATCTCAGATGGATATTCAGACAAACAGCATGTAACTGCAAAATCCAAAGGATCACCCTATAGATTCTTGCTTCTAAACTAAAGGTGAAATTGCCTCAAAGCAATTTCCAGACTTCAGGTGAGATCTGCATTCCTGATTAAAAAAACAGATAGGAAAGGACACAATCTACTTTGCAGAACCTAAGAGACATAGCCTTAGAGCAAGCAATCACAATACCTAGCTGACTCTGGAGCTATCTGCTCTAACCTCACGTGGTTATGGCTTTCTTCAATTCCCTAGTGCAAAAGGTTAGAAGTCACAGACCAAACCATGCTGGTTAGAATTAAGTTTCTCCAGTATGTTTTTGTACATAAATTTGCTGTCTATTTGTATAATGTTTTCATCCCATACATAGGTCCTCCATTCTTGATTAATCATTTTCTAATTCAGTATCCTTTAGCTGTTGAGACAGACATATGAAGCAAATGGCTTTCCAAATAATAACTGAGTCATAATTTCAGACTTCAGGAAAAGTAGTATGCATACACTCTTAGGTAATTGTTCAAAGTTAAATGTGCCACAGAAGTTTTGGATTTTTTTTTTAATGTTCCTTTTCATTAGGTCTGTGAAGCTGATCAAATAATGTATCAAAATAACAACATCTGAAGAAATGTTCAAGAAATTAAAAGAAAAATTTTAAGTGAAGAGGAGCTTATGAAGACACTTGCTGCCCCTACAATCACAAAGACTTATTAGGGCACAGAGTAGCATTACTATGGTAAGTTAAATATTATAAGAGCATTATTTCAGTGAGATCCAAGCCTACAGTGAAAAGAACTTCTCAGCTAAGAAAGCTAACATAGCTGGAGAGCAAATATTTTCACAAGTATAACACAGGGAAAAAGGAAGTTGGTTTCAAATAAAACTAGAAAAGATACTATAAAACAGGTGAATGAGCACAAGACATCTGAAACTTGAGTAGAACACAAAATCCTGTCTAAGTTTAAAGAGGATTTCCTCTGCATCAACTAGCCAAAGAGCAGCTCTCCAACTGACCTAACAAAGTCAAAAGCTTTGAGAGACCATAATGTCATGTGCCAGGACCAAACAAGGGTTTACCAAGTAGACAGAGACTTTAAAAGTTTTGGAGTTTAAATGGATGTGAAACTACCTCATTATTTGGTGAACTAAGGAAGATTAAATGACCAAGCAACCTTCAAAAAGAAAAACAAAAATGTTACCTAAAATATACAGGTAAATGGATATTTTAAAAAGGAAGTGAGCATTTGCTTAGCACATGTGTCAAGGGTAAATAGACTACTGATATCCTTTCCTCATTCTGTAACCTTTGGTGAAATAACATTCTTTAGGAGTTATAGAGATCTCTCTCTCTCTCTCTCTCTCTCTCTCTCATATTTTTGCTTATGTCAAATTCCCTCATTTCTAAATCTGAGTGCTGCTTCTAGACAGGACATTAATCTCAATGGCACAGACAGTGCTTGAAGTGGCAGAGATTTCTCTCTTCAACTTTCGGGTCAATTCCCATTTTAATCTTATTCCCAATATAGGGTTATTATATTTTATCTGAGACCATATCTCTCCAGGGGATAAGGAGTTTTATATATGCCAAATACATCCAACTACCCCTCCTCCAATGTGCTTAAGAAATTTTAATGTATTTTCCAAAGATCTTGGGAGTATTTTTATAACTAAAATTTAATTCTCTCATACACTAGCTCCCTCCCCCACCACTTCAATTTTTTTTTTCGCCATTCATCCAAAGATTCTGATTCTTAGGAATATGTGTAAATTTGTTTTTTGTTTTCATAAACACTGAATTATGTTCTTGATAGTGCTGCCTGTGGTCTTTGTTAATCAGCATATTAAGTTGATTTATTTCTGTTATCCTATTATCTAGTCTCTGATGGTTTTATTTTAAAGTAAAAGATAATGCAGTTAGAGGTTTTAAAAGATAACAGCATGGGATTAGATATTCTGCAAACATTAGTTAATTTAGTCCAGCAATAATGATGATAATAATAATAGCTAATGTGAATGAATTTGATCTGTGTGCCAGGCACTCTTTAAAGCACTTCAATTCAGTAAAAGATAATGCAATCCTCAAAATGCACATCCAGAATAGGAACTTTCATTACACCATTTTACAGATGTGGAAACTAAAGGGAAGTAGTTAGATCATGCAGCCAAAAAAAAAAAAAAAAAAATCAGTGCCTTCATTCATACTCAGGCCGACTCCAGTGTCTATAGTCTTATACATTATGCAATATATGGAGATCAGCACTTGGGGGTCTTTTGCTTCAATATAAAATGGGCACGAAACATTAGTGACTCAACAAAAACAGTTTCCAAGTTTCCATTTTGAAACATGGGTTTATGTCATTTGGCAATTTTAATTTTTCTTGGGAAACACCACCATTAAGATAGAAATTCAAAATCTCTACTTTCTTGTAAGACATAGGGTATATTCCAATGTCAATAGTGTTGTTGCCTTCATAATGACTGACCAAAGTGCCAAAGAGGATGCAGATTATGGCAGGAGCACTTAGGGGATGGTCATAGCCCACTCTCATCCAGGGCTGCCAGGTCTCTCTAGCAGGCAGTCTGTCACCCTCGTGGCTGCCCACTACTAAGGGCAATGGGCTCCATGGAAGCAGCAGCGAAAGAAGGTCTTTCAGAGTCCAGGCAAGGAAGGCAGTTCAGAGCAGCTGTAGATCACAGCAAATGCGAATCTGCAGCTGTGCAGCCAGGAATTCTGCACATGAATGTTCCAGTTAGATCACAGTGCCTATGAATGCACTCATATAACAGGCTGCCCACCAGCCTTCCGGATCCTGGTTCTAGTAGGAGAGGACTGACCAATAGCCTCCAGAAAACAAACGTGTTCCCTCCCCGCTACTTTGTTTATACTTTGGATTATTCAACATTTGGAAAATTCCACTTGGTGGAATTTTTACAATGCTGATGGCAAATTTTTGCATATTCTTCTACAAATGTTTGCTTTTCTGTGGGTAGTCTCAAAGATATGGGAAGACAGCTGGGTGAACTGGAATTGTCCTGGGCAAGTTCTGAAGTAGACCAGCAAATTGTGAAAGACACAATTTCAGCCCAGAGACTTGCCGAGCCAAGGCGGTATGGTCAGTTACAGAACAGCCCCAGGTTAATTGTGAATCACTAGATGTAAAGCGATGCAAAGGTTACAATTCCCTAAGTCATGCAGTTATATCTGCTCCCCATGCCTTGGGACAGGTTTGGTTTATGAGTCAGCATGCCCAGACTGTGGTGCAACAGTGGCACATGATACATGCCCAGAGACACAGAGAGTGGGAGAATACACAAAGGGTTATAAACCTGATCAAAATCATACTCTCACTTCTTCATGAAAATATTTGAAAGGAAAAAAGTACACACAACCACAGTTCTTAAAACAAGTGTTTAATCTTCAATATGACTGTCTTATAATATGTCATCTTTATTGACATATGTGGAGAAAATACAAATGTTATTTGGTAGCATTCATATTCACTCATATGTATATATGTGAAAATGAATAAGTGGAGCTGCACTTCATGATATGTGACAGCAGTATTATGTACTTCACAAGAATGGTATGAACTTCTATTCATCATGCCAATTTCTCCCAAGTTTAAAAGGGCAATGCATAACTTAAACGTGAAAATATATGAAGCCTCCATTTCTCTCATCTCTATTCTTTTTTGTGCCTTCAACGATTGTTTATCTTTCACTGCTTTATATTCCTAACAAAAGTAATTCAAATTTTATGGTAGTTTACAATTATAGAAGGACTTCCACATATATTATTTATCTTACCTTTAAAAGTGTCTAATTGAATAACTAGACATTAAAAAGATTCTTTATTGTCCTTTGCCCACTTTAGTGATAAGGAAATGAAGGGTCAAACAGAAAGGAATTACACACAGATGTCAAAAGGTGACAGAGCTAAGACTAGAGCCCAAGTCCTGCAGCTCTGTGTCCTAAAACAGCCTCCTACACAGAGCTCCAAACAGTTTTGCGCTCTCTGACCCAGGTCACTGCCAGTCCCTTCACCTCAGGTATTAATATATCTTAAAGCATTTAAAATAAGCCTAGACAAAGGAGCAATAATGAATCAATTCTACATAGTAATCTGCTTCAATCTAGTCAGGTTGTTAGGGAAAATAATGACAAACTTCATCATTCAGGACTCACAATCATCACAACCAAACATAAACAAAGGAGAACAAAGGAGTCGTGAAGACAACAATACAGGGGAAAAAGGATACTGTAGTATGTTTTTTATGACACTGTGAAAGGAAAACAAGATGAATTGTACAAACCTTCCTCCAAAACCACTATCTTCACCTCCAGATGCCAGGCCAACTTGTCTAGCCACAGAAAGCCTGTTGGCACCCAGGAGTGCCAGGGAACCATTGTTTGGCTTAAACTGGCATAGCCATGGTCCTCAGTCCACCGTTTTAGTCCACTAGCACCATCTGTTTAACACACACTGGGCAGATCTCCCACTTTGAGAGGAGGTAGCTGAGCAAACGGCTGCATTATATTCAGTATTCAATATCTCAAATATTTCTTACAGCAACTCTTGCAAATGTTACTCAGAGGTGAGATCAAAATTATATACAAACTCTACTTCTCCTCTGGTGCTTTGTAAACATTAAGTTTTCAAAGAGTGAAGAATTAGTAGGTTTTATTTATTTGTCAGGGGCTTAGCTTAAACTTTTGCCTTCTATTAAAAATTAATATATACATACATATGTCTAAAAATACAAACATCTATAAATAAATCCTGTCAGGATACCTGAAAACCAAGCAGGTATCTAAGATTTACATTTATACACATATGATTGTCACTTTGTATCTGGATTACTATTTCAATCAAAGTCAATCATGAAGTCAGGTTTGTATTTGGAAATATTGTTTTAAAAATTCTGGCTACAGCTGGATGCAGGGGTACATGCCTATAATCCCAACTACTCCAGAGGCTGAGGCAGGAGGATCACAAGTTCACAACCAGCCTGGGCAACTTAGTAAGACCCTATCTCCAAAAAAAAAGGCCTGTGGCTGTAGCTCAGCGCTGAGTGCCTCTGGGTTCAATCCCCAGTACTAGAAAAAATTAATAAATAAATTCTGGATACAAACCAAAATAATTATAGATGATCCTAAAGAATAATTCTTTATATAAATAACCATAAAGCAAAATGACCTATATGTTGTAATAACACTGACCCATATATTAAAATCTAGATTTTCAGCTCCAGTTCTTTCAGGATATATGACTCTGGGCAAATTATGTCAAATGAAGGGATGATTAATTTTAATATTGGCCTTATTCAACATTGAGGCAAGAAGAATAAAATAATAAAAATAGTAAAAGTTCATGCTTTTAAAGCAGTACTTAAAGGGAAAACCAAAAAGTAAAAACTCCCTAAATTATAATCATTTGATCTGTAATGCATACAAACTTCCAGGCATGAATTGGTTCTTTTCTGGCTTCTTCTTTTCCATTTAGAAACTAAGGTTTAGGCCAGTGGATTCTCCTGGTGTTGCAACCTGATCCCAGTGTCCCTTCCCCACTACTTTCTTTCTTGCCTTCAGAGGGATTATAAAGACACACAAATGTTCTCTGATTCTTTTACTGCTCAAGCCTCATTTAATTCCATCTCAAGCACACACTGCAGTTTCCTTTCCAGAAGGTTCTTCCCCACCAGTGAATGGAATGAGGATCCACAGTTGCCTATCAATACACATACAAGCTGGGTGAGGATCTAGTGCTAAACCCAGAATGCTGGACTAACCAATCTGCACAGGACTTTCCTGTAATCTGAGTGCCTGATTCAACAGCTAGAGACCTGATCTGCTGGATTCAATAACAGTGAACCTCAGGGCCTTTTCACTTGTAACCAGTAGGTAAGCATTTCATGAATTGATTCAAACCTACATTGTGTGGGGTGAGAGCTGCCATACCCATCTTGCTTCTCTAAGGAGCCTAAATGGCTCGGGAAGCCCCTCAAAGCTAAGTTGAGCAAGCAGAGAGAGATCATATTCCAGTGGAATAATGGGAGTTCCTAAATCAGGTTCCAATTTGACTTGTCAATTGAGAAAGACAATAAATGCCCCTCTAGGGTATGTCTAGGCTAGGTTGTATTTCTGCTAATATGTAACAACAACAACAAAATGTCTAATCACTATGCATATGTGCCCATGTTCAATAATGAAGCTTGACTTGACTCTTTCCTCACACAGCCACTTAGGGCAAGATATTAATACTTCGCCCTCTCTGTCTGTTTGTGCAATGGACATGATTCCAATCCGAAAGTTTTACTGTAAGGAGTTGAAAATGGGTAAAGCACTGACCTTAAGGTCTAGCAGGTCACAGGCCCTCCATAAAGGGTAGTTCCTATCATTGTCTCTGTGCTCACTTTTGGAAAAACTGTCCTCTTTAACATGTGAAAGAACAAATAGCCCTAATTATTGGTAACAGGAATAAAAGTAGAGGCAGGAAAAAAGACAACCTGACAACCTTAGAATTTGGAGTAAAATTAGAAAAGTAACAAGTCAGAACGTTATAACTCTTGAGGATATATGAAAGTGGTTTTCAGAAGTTTTCCATTATTAGCTCTCCCCTTTGAGTAATCTGTCTTCAATAAGACCTTTTTCTTTAAACATAAGTGTTAAAATTAAGTAAATACAAGGGTCATGTTGTCTATTTATTAATATAATAACTATGTTTTCTTGAGTTTCATGCAAAGTAAGTAGATTTTTATTTATAGTATAAAGATACAGAGAATGTGCCCATCTGTCATACCCAAATCCAGCTTATATCAAAATATGACCAATTATTATGGGTTAACATTAATTTATACTTGTTGCCTTTTAGTCCCTGAAATACCAATGTCATTCTGCCAGTATTTTTCTGAATCACCAGTGAATGGCAAAAACAAATATACCAGTTGTGATTTAATCAGAGACCTCACTGTTGAAACAGCTAGCACCAGTAGACACATTTAGAATAGTAAATGGATAACAAAAAACACTTACAGGCTCATTAATAAGAAGGCAATTAGGTCTTCTGGGAAAATTCATTTTCTAAAAGAATGCTAAAGCAAGCTATAAAATGCAAGCAAAATTGTGTTTTGACATGAATAGTGTACACTGTCTATTACATCATAATTTTTCTCTTGAGAAAATTGACAAGAATTCCTGTTCTTAAATATGAGCACAAAAGACAGTAAAAATAATACTAGTGATATTTAATGCATTCTACCTACTAACTCCCTTTCATTAAATTTGACTGTCCTATAAATCAACTCCTTATTAAAAAGATCTTAGATTATACTGGACTAAAAAAGAATTATAAAGCAAGAGACTAACAATGTTAAAAGGCAATGCTATTTCCTGTATATAACATTATGCTAAGTAAAAACGATTTGTATATAGCACATTTGGTTCCTTCGATAGTATGTTTACCTCTAAACATTCTTATACAAAACACTCATAACCCAAACTACTTAAGACTTATTATTATTTTCTTATGAAATATTTACTTCATTTTGTCTGAGGATTCTTAAAATAAAAGCCTATGTGATATTGTTCTGATATGTCTGAAATGTGAAATTATAATAAAGTAAACATTGATAAGAATTATCAATACAGGGAAATTTGTTTCATGTCATAAGTAATCCTTTCACAACAGTCTTACAATTCTACAATAAAATGCATGTGGCCATCTTTTTAAGCTCACTTTGGCCTAGAGCAGTGATTCTTGAAATTAAACATTCAAAAACATCACTGAGGATTTTTACTAAAATACAAATTCTGACCAGTAAGTCTGGCATTGGTTCTGATCACAAATCATCACAAGTTCCCAGGTGCTGCTGCTGCTGCTGTTGGTCCATGAACCATGATTCAAGTAGCAAAACCCTAGGGCAACTTGCAGTGCAGGAATCCAGTGGCCATAAAGCAATCAGCCATCCCCGCGCCCCCACCCCTGGCCACCCCACCCCCCACCCCTGTGGGTGGTAGTAAGGACCCTAGAAAGGCTTCCTCTCTCCTTTAGAATTTGCTGAATGACTCAAGGCAAGTCACTACAAGAAGCTGTGACAAGAACACCACCTAAGCAGCTGCTGGGTCACTCACTGTCCAGCTAGAATTAGGAAAATTTCTGTGGCTGTTCAGCTGCTGCCTTGAACAGGGTTTGGGGAATCAGCCTGAGCAGCTGGTTAAGGAATAGAATTCATTTGGAAGGGTTTATATAAATAGATCCCAATCTCAAAGAAGATTTATTAGTCTCTCATTAAAAAGCAGAGAATGGGACTGGGGTTGCAGCTCAGTGGTACAGTGCTCACATAGCATACGTGAGACACTGGGTTCTATCCTCAGCACCACATAAAAATACATAAATAAAAAATAGAGATATTGTGTCCATCTACAACTAAAAAAAATTTTTTTTAAAAAGCAGAGGAGAGACTGAGGTAGGAAAGGACAGACTATATAGTTACTTTATTTTCCATTTCAGTTTCTCCAACTACAGAAAAATAATGGCCCATTATCCACAGTCTTCCAAATAATATAAATACAAAGTGTGGATCCTATCCCCCAACGACTGTAGCTCTTTTCGAACCTGGAACATGGGACAATGAAGTACTATCACTGTTAAGATACAACCAGTTTTCAGCTTTCCCAACAAAATAAATGCAAGCAATAACTCAACTATATACTATATCATTTCACTTGATTTCTGAATTTCTCTTATTAAAATTGCTATAATGACACCTGAAGAAGAAAAACTTACTGAGCACTGCTCACTTCATCATTTTTTTAAATATTTATTTTTAAGTTGTTTTTTATTAGTTGGGCATAATACCTTTATTTTATTTTATTTTTATTTTTATGTGGTGCTGAGGATCAAACCCAGAGCCTCACACATGCTAAGCGAGTGCTCTACCGCTGAGCCACAATCCCATCATTTCTATTAACAGAATTCAACAATTCAAGCAGAAACACAAATCATTTCATTAGGACTACTTAATTTGCTCCTAAAAGAACTATAAGTAAAATAAGCCGATTAGAATTTTTATGGATTATCAGCACACAAAGAAGAGCACCAAAAACTTCAACCAGAGTCAAGCGGAAAAGCACCAGTGCTCCGCCACAGAATCAATATGAGCCTCACATTCCAGACCCGGTGTCTTTCCAGAGCCTCAACAATCTGGAAAACTTCGAAGTTTTTAAATTATGTAAATTCAGTTTTTATTACCAATATATTAACTGTAAATCAAAAGAATTACCACAAGAATCTAAAAGGAAAATAAACACACCTTTCAAAACAAAATCTTCACAGAACTTATTAAACTTCTTATGTGCACCTACATTCTTTAAGAATGTTTTCATAAAACACATTGGCACTAAGATGAAGCATCAAGTTTGTGAACTGTCTACCTCAGAATTCACACTGTAAACATTCAAACAATTTTAAAGAAGTTTACAAAGTGTAGTTATATGTAATTTATTTCACTTATCTCAAAATAATCAGCCAATGTAGTACTCTAGTTTTCTATTCCCATTTACAAAATGAAACATAAAGTCTCTCTTTCATTCACAGACAGGTAAGCATGACAAATAAACATTCTGTGACATTAAAAGATTATTTCATAGATATGGAAGTTTGCTTTTGACTTCAGCTGAAATAAAAAGTAGCCTGACTGATACATTATTCACTTTGTTATCAAATACCATTTAAAGATATATCATGAATTGATATGTCTTGTACTATTTTTCAGTAACTATCACAAACAGCATGAATTCTGATGAAAAAACAAGTCATGTTCAAAAGCAATTACAACCTTTTTTAGGTAGAGAAACATCATTTGATAAAAGAACACAGACCAGATACATATGATCAAAGGGTAGAGTCTGAGAGGAATACACAGAGGGAAATTTTGCATTGACAGAATAAGAAATGAATCTGTTTGGACAAAGGCAAAGGCTGATTCCAATAAACAAGTCAAAAATAGGACTTTTTTCTCTCTTCCGAAATTAAGAGATCAAACACACACACACACACACATACAATCCCTGTGTTCTTTGTTTTGTCTGTAAGAACAATCTGTAAACTCTCTTGATGTTTCCTGTTCTCAATCTTCCAACATTCCTCTTCCTGCCCTTCATGAAGAGCAAATAAGGGAAATGGGAACAGCACAAATCCAAATTTAGTATGATTCACTCTCTTTAATAACACCTGGAGTAAACTAGTACAATGCACTTCAAAAATATTAGTAGAAACCAATACACTTCCTTTATATGAAATAATGCTGCATGCCTATATATTTAAGGCTATAAAATAAGTAATTGACCATCATTGCTGGACATATGAGATTGGGTGGGAAAACTGGCATTGGCCTTGGGTAGTAGATAGTCTTATTGCCAATTTTTGAGAATATATCTGGTTCCAAAAGAAAACACATAGGTTATAGTTTTGTATATAAGTATGTGGGACTTTTTGTTACTAGAAGACTGGGAAGAATTATGGGAGAAGGGTGGAGTAGCAGAGATGTGGATTTTTTTTTTTTTAATTCACAAAGAGAAGAGCTGTCAACAGCACACATGCTAATACCCAAATAGCAGCCAAACCTGCATCTTTCCGTCTGGGCAGGCCAGACACAAATGATATCTCGCAATCTAGGAAAATCAGCAGTCAGATATAAGGGGACTAGAGAGAGGAAAATCAATCCCAGAAATGTCCAGAGGCACCAGGGGTTGCTGGCCAATCAAAACCAGAAAAGTAAAAGGCAAACCTTAAAACAAGCAGGCTACAGTTTATCTTCCTAGTAGGAAATAAGCATAAGAGCAATTAATTTTGTATCAGAGACAACAAGGAGTCAGACACAAGGAAAGTGGCACTGCTTAAATGAGTTGCAAGGTCCTCAGGGATCAGCAGTGTAACCTGCCAGGAATGGCATCCAAGGCTGATCTTGAGCTGCATTTCCAGGCTCAAATCACACAAAAGAGACAATAGTCCCTCTCTAGGTCACTGATAAGACTGCATCTGAAAGCTGCATGTTATTCTCCACAGAAAGATGAAAAAGCTGAATCAACAGTTGAACAAATGGCTAAAGAAATTGATTTAATTTTTTTTTCCCATCGTTATAATACCAGGAAAGTTCATAGTGACTCTTCCACAGGTTTAACTCATATAAGGATCTACACAAGGTAGGTAAAATAAAAATTTTTGAAGAGCAATATGCTGATACAATTATGGTAAGGGCCATTCTAGATTGTTTATGTTTAATAGGGAATTAGCAAGGGCAGTGAAATGTGATGGACATCATTATCCAAAGTACATGTATGAAGACTCAAATTGGATGTCGACATATTTTATATATAAACAGATATAAAACATTGTGGTATATATGTGTAATAAGAATTGTAATGCAAAAAAAAAAAGTACTTGTATAAAGGCATGATTTGGCATGAACATACTCTATATACAAAGATGTGAAAAATTGTACTCTATATGTGTAATAAGAATTGTAATGCATTCCGCTGTCGTGTATTTAAAAAATAATAAAATCAATAAAACTTTAAAAAATGATTAAAATGAATGACTGGCTGAATGAAACACACATGTATACACACACACACACACACACACACACACACACACACACACATCCTGAACAGCCTGTAGTTACTAGGGAAAGAGTTATCAGAGTTCAGGAACAGTAAATGAAGAACTAAAACTAAGGCATTTCAGCTACCTCAGTGGAAGAGGATATCTCAGAAACCTGCACAACTCTTTACAACTGACTATGCTGGTTCACATAATATTTCACTAGATCCTCATAAAAACTATGCTGGATAGGTCAGGACAGATATTATTATCCCCATTTTATAGAAGAGAAAGCTGAGTTTCCAAGTTACCTCATCTGTGACCAGTTTTATAACTTATCTGAGTCTTATAGAAAACTTTCTTACAAAATGATAGATAACCAAGAGATGATAGCTATACCACCCACTAAGTATACTTTATTACCTCTTTGTATTTCTATGCCTCAGTTTTCCCAGATATAACACATACGATTTTAAGTAACAAACTAGATTAAAAGAGTGTAAGTTGATATTTACAGAAAACTCTGATTTGAAAGATGATTATCATGGAGCAGTTTTACACCTTAACTGGAAAAGTTAAGGAAAAGGCCATAATCAATAGAATATTCCTAAATTTGTTATTTAAGCAAAGTAAATATAATTCTTAGTCCTTAAAATTTTATTAAGCTTTCTATATTAGTAAATATATGACAATGTTGAAAAGTGGCAAACTAAACATAGTAAGTTAGATTTAACTCATTTGGAAAAAAAAAAGCTATACTTGGAACATTACTTTCAGATTTTTAAAATGTTATTTAAATGCTCAAAAGTTCATCATTAAAAATAGAATTTAAAAAAATCAAAAAAGAATATGCCTTTAGTCTGTACTACATCTCTAATCCATGTCTCTGCACTAAATCTAACTGGCTGTCATAAAATTTGAAGGTGGTTAAATACCAAAAGATTTATGATAGCCAGAAAAAGGTAATATTTACAAAACAAACTTTTAATTTATGGACAAATACAGATAGATCCGCACTGTGACTTTAAACTCTGGAAATAAAAGACATTCATTTGTGGGCATGTATGTATATACTGATTGGAAAATTTTTCAGATATAATCCTGTGAGAATTACATTTGTTAGGACTGTACATTCTGTTAATAAAATTTAACATAAAGTCAAATGTTATGTTTTGCCACTAAAGAAAAGCAGACATATTTAGCTAAATCACTCAGAACTGAATGTCTAAGACTACAGTTGTTCATTTGTGATACCTAACCTGCAGGTATTAGAAAAGCACTTCTGCATTTTGTGCTGGAAGAAATTTAATATTTACTTGCTCATGAAAAGATAAATAACACTTTAGAGGAGAAAAAGTTTCTTTACTATAAAAATGTCCATCAGCTGTTGAGACATTAAGTTACAATTCTTAAATATATGTGAGTTTAATCATACAACTGGTAGAGTTCAAACTTTCAATTAACAAACTACATGTCTTTTCAAGCGTAGGCTCTCCATGGAGTGACAAACACTGTGCAGAAATCAATACTCTCTCCAACTTGCCTGCATATAATGAGTCACAACAAGCATGGTTCCAATACTAACAGGCATTGTATGTCAGAGATGCATGCAGTGATGCTTAATCCAAAGAGAATTTAATTAAACCACCAGATCACTCATTGCATAGAGCTGTTGCCCTCTGTGCCCATCGAATGAATATATATATATATATATATATATATATATATATATATATATATACACACACACACACACACACACACACACACACACACACATACACACACACATGGCTTTCCTTCTGCGTGCTATCATTTCATAACCTTTGCCAGGGGGGACGGTACAAGCTCCCACCTAAGTCTGTTGCAGTTCTAAGGGGCGAGGGAAATGCAGACGGAAAGTAAATAAATGATTGCTCTGGAAAACAATGTGAGTTTATTTCCAGGAAACCAGGCAGCCTCAACAATGAAATAAACTGTCAAGTACAAAATAAGTTCTTTCTCCGTATCCTGTGGACTCAGCCAGGAGCTCGGCTGTCGCTTTTCCCCCTTTTCTCCATCACCTCTCGGCCACCTTGGCGTTTCCATCTGCACCGCGAACCAAGGCAGCAGATGCGCCCGCCAGCCAAGCTGAGCCGGGTGGGTTAGCCAGAAAAGTTGTCATAATCCGCGGGAGGCAGAAGAGCGCCCGGGAGCCCGCTCCCCAGCGTTCACCTGGTGAAACTTCAGAGCCCCCGGAGGAGAGAAGGATAGAAGCAACCAACCAAAGGAAAGAATAACAAAACTGGAAGAGAACAGAGGACGGATCCAGGAGAGCAGGGGTCACGGACTCATTTGAATGGCTTTACTTAGAAAGCAAAGGGCTAACATAAAAGACTGCTCTCATCCCTCTTTTAGGGTTCCCCAGGCGGACAGTAGTTGTTTAGAGCACCCATCAAACAGGCTGGCTCTGAGAGGTGCGGAGCGAGCTTCTCTTTGGGTTTAAGGAAGAGCGGGCTCCCACACGCGGCTCAGGATTCTCGGACTGGGCTCCCAGACCTCGCTGCACAGGACGACTCTGCACAGATCCTTAGAATCAAAACATCTTAAAAGACTCGACCAACAAACACATATTCCAAGCGGTGCCCTAGCCCACAGGACAAAACCAGGATCAACACTACGCTGGAGGAGGAGTATGGGGACTAGAGGAGAGACGGGGAAGTAGTTGGACAAGAGTCAAGGAAGGTTATTCCCGGGACAAAAAGCACCTGGCAAAGAGCGCTGAGGTCAGTGCCTTTGCGTCTCCACGTTTCTGACAATGGCTTCCCGGGGAATTTTGTGAACACTCTGGTGGCAGACAGCAACAAGCCCGCACCGCAAGCAACAGAGCAGTTGTCCCCGGAGTCCTAACTACTTTTTCTTTCTCTCTCCTCCACTAACCCAGTGCAGCCTGCGCTGGGCACCGAGGCCACTAGTTCCACACACTCCAGCACAGCCGTGCCCATCTGCGCCCCGAGACAGCCTCAGGGAAGAACAATGGGTCGCCAAGACCAAAGTTACCTGCGCCAAGTGGCGCCCAGCTCAGTGCCCCGCGTCTCACCTGGCACAAACTCCGGGGACATCTCTTCCTCTACCCAGGGACCGCCTCACCCCGGAGGGCCAGGAAAGCTTCCCCCAAATCCTTGCCCCCGGCCCAGGCAAGGAGCCAGATCCACGTCTCAAAAGCCAGGGCTGGGGACATTTGTCGGGGCTCCGGACGCCCAACCCACCCGCGCGCCACCCGGGACACTCACCTGCAGAGAACTGGCCTTGGGCGGACCCCAGAAGAGGCCAAGGGGAGAGGAGCAAGAGGGCCACAAAAGCAGGCATTGCCGCCGCCGCCGCCGCCGCCGAATCCATGTCGAGTTTGGGAGAAGTTTCAAGCAGCTTTGCAAAGAGCTGCAGGGGGATGGCTGCGAAATCCACGACGGAGCAGGGAGCTGGGCCTCCCGGGCTCAGGGCGGAGAGTCCACAGCCGCCCGCCAACACTTTTTCCTTCTTCGCAGAAACCAAACTACCTCGGGGGCGAAAGCGTCTCCCGCGCCGCCGGCCGGCCGCAGCCGCAGCTCTCCATGCTCGGCGGAGGCTGCTCCTGTTAGTCAAGAGTTACTTTGCTCGGGGAGGGACGGGGGCGGAGCCTGGGGTGACGTCGCCCCGCGGGCTCCGGGCGCTTCTGAGGAATGCGGGCTCGGGCTCGGGCTCGGGCTCCGGCTCCGCGCCGCCGCCGCGCCGCCGCCGCCTCCTGCCTGAGAGACGCGCGCCAGCCTCGGCCGCGCGCTCCGTGCCCCGCGCCACTCGCTGCCTTTGTTCGCCGCCTGAGCCCAGACGCCCGCGGCCGCTCGGAGGCAGCGAGCGGGAAAGGCAGCTAGCCGACCTGCTCCAGAAATCGGAGTTTGAGAGGCGAGTTTGTAAACAGTGTGGCCGGATTCCCGAGGTCGAGCGCAGGAGACAGACCACAGCCGCCCCAGGAGAGGTGTCCGGGGGTTATGTCACCAAGGCTGCGGTCCCACCAGAGCGGTTGCCGGTAGGAAGAAAGGGGACTGTGGAAGCAATCCCTAAGGCAATATCGACCTACAGGGGAAATTTAGTTTCTTATTCATGCAATAAGGAATAAGACACTCCACCCCCATAAAAACAAACAAACAAAAAAAAAACTTGTTGTTCCTTGTTCGTATAATAAGTAAAACTTGGACCAGAATAAAATGCTCGGTAACTTTCCAGTGTGAACAGCTGGCGTGTCTCGTTTCTGGTTTATTTGTCATTTGCCAAATATTTGAATTTACTTTCTGCTTCACTGACTTTGCTTCTTGTTCTGAAACCTTCTGGCCTCTTTCCACTTCTCCATCACGTAAGAATTGCATCAGGTCTCATTATATTCTTTCCTTTCATACAGGTCTAATGGAATAGAAAAGGTTTGGGGATTTTTAAAAATATCTCGTAGGTATTTAAGACGTAAGTATTTAACAAAACGATTTTACACCGACAGTGAAAACAGCGATGTATGATTGATCTGCAGGAAAGTAAAGCTACAACAGTGAAGTATTTTACTTCTTCAGCAGCTTGGAGTGGTTTTGCCATATGCCACCCTGACTTGCTTCTGCGGTAAGAACGTATGGTACATACTTTATTCATTTTTGTAGCATATCGCAAAAATAGGTGTGATCACAGTGGAATAAATAAAACTTACTCAGAATTTGTATGTCATATATAATTTCTAACAATAGTTTGTTGATTGACATATGTCACTCAGACATCTTAAGATATGCATCCTCATTGAGTTAGCCTTTTCAAATCAAGAAAATGTGAAATTAAATTTGTATACCATTCATATAACGTACCTAGCCACATATTTCTTTAATCAAATATATGCTGTTAATGACCAGGTTTAGGACAAAACCTAGAAATATAAATGAAAATAAATACCACATGTATATACAGATATGTTGCATGTATTATATTATACATATATGTAAGGAAGGATGGTCTTCTTTAAAAATTTGATCAGAACAGACATTTGATTAAACAGAATGTTGAGTTGTGTGGCTTGATCATTCAGCACACCTATAAGACCACTATCAATTCAATTCAGCATAGTTAAGTTTATCTCAGGTACAATGTAGATGTTTTAAACACAATCTCTAACTTTGAGCACACCGTCACCATTTCTATTTCTTAAAAAAGAATTCTCCTAGGTCACAGGTAACAAAAACTGATAAGGCATGTATTTTTCTTTTTAGGGACTTAGCAGACCTTTGTAACATTTAGCAACAATTTTCCACAGAAAGAATAAACAAAACCCTACCATCTGTGTACTAATTCATCTGTTGCTCTATACTTGTAAGAAAGATGAAATTCACTGCTTTGTCATTTGCTGTTTAAATACACAAACAAAAAGCTTATTTAAAGAATGACATATGTGTCACAGTTCTTACCTTGTCTATTCCTTGGGACAATTTAGAGGATTCATTTCAGTTCTCTATCACAGAAATAAAAACAGTAACAAGTAATGTGTAGAGAATGCTTACTATATGGTAGGCACTGTCTTGGGATATACAATGCTGCATTGAAACAGTAAGATACACAATGTTCCACTGAGTTCAGGCAACAATCCCTTGGCATAGATACAATTATTCTCATTTGACAAAGGAGGAAATAAGTAACTTACCCCATGACACCTATGCAAGTGAGAAGTAGAAGAGGGAAAGGAAGAGAAAGAAGAAAATTCTCAAAGGGAATCAGCAAACTAGCAATGATGCCTTCTCAATAAAAATTTGAACAATTCAGTCCTTTTGTCCATAGGGTCCTTAACTAATGCCGGCCCATAGGAATTAAAATCATTTGAATGAAGATCATATGTTTCTTCCATATACCAAAGTGTCTGGCAAATATTAGAAACTTCTTAAGTTCTTGTTTATTTGAAAGACTGAATGAATTATACCAGTTCATCAATCAATGGATGAGTTAAAAATTTTCTACAACTTTGAGAAATGACTTCATAACTTATGTTAAAATCACTAATAATATTTTGTTTGGTAGGTAGAATATTCTAAGGAAATATTACAAAATATGAAAATAATAATACAAATATCCAATAACAGGTAGACTCATGGACATTATATAGTAGAATATTAATATCTCATGATCACCACAAATGAAGATCATGAAGAAAATAAATCGTGAAATGGAAGAATGCTTATGATAGAATGTTGGGTAAAAAAAATAAAACAGAATTTTAATTTAGGAAAATATAACTTCTAGAGAAGAGTATTAAGGTTATACAATAATGTCAGTGTATGTAATAACAGTACCTCAGGGGGAAGCACTTGCTAAAAGAAGCTGTTCACCTCATGGCAGCCAAGAGAGAAAGGATGGCTGAGGTCCCAATATCCCCTTTAAGGACATACCCCACTGACCTAACTTGCTACTTCTAGGTCCCCCATCTTAACACTGCATCTTTAAAATTTGTGTTATATGTATATTATTATTATAAAACAGTCAAAACAACAAAAATCTACATGTGACATGAAAATAACCAAGCAAAGAAAAAGAGAAGGCTGAAGGAAAACCCATAAGCCATAGTATTAATATAATTAGCAATAGAGATAGAATTATAAAATTTATAGCTGCCATTCTCTGTTTTCCTGTTACTGTGGGGTGTTTAGTTATAGTCTGTCTTTTAAAAGAGCACAGATTTACATTCTTACAGAGTTACTGCATACTAACTCTAGTCATGAACTTAAACCGGCACTTGGCAAAAAATAAAAATAAAAAAAATAAATTGTTTTCTGTAGAATCTACTTCTACCACACTTTAACAAGTGTAATTGGAAAATAAGGTCTCAAGATCAAATAAGCTTGAGAACTCCGAACTGAGCCAATGTAACTAGGTTTATTTACTATAGTACCTTTTCCATAGTTACCAATATTGTATTGTGCACTGGGAATCTATTTGAAGGAAAAAGAACACAGCATACCTCAAAGTTGTAGACCATAGAAAACTGTAGTAAACAAGTGTGTTAGTCAGCTTTCTGTTGCTGAGATAATCAACCTATAAGGAGAAAAAAATATTTGGCTCATGGTTAAAGAGGATTCAGTCCATGATCACTTGGCCCCATTGCCTTTGGACCTTCGGAGAAACAAGTGTATCAGTTGGAAGCACACACTGAAAGGAACTGTAGAACTCATGACAGCCAAGAGAGGAAGGCTGAGGTCCCAATATTCCCTTTATGGAAACACCCCAGTGACCTACCTTGCTACCCCTAGTTCCCCACCTTAAAGGTCCCACCAATTCCAACAGCACCATAGGTTGTCACCAAATGAATCTTTGGTTGACATTTAAGAATCCATCTGTGACAAGGGGTATCTCTCAGGACTAAGGTTACAGGGGGAAAAAAAAATCTGGGAAGCCCTCCCTTAAATAACAATTAGTATCTTTATGTCTCAATTTCCTGCAGAGAAAAATTAGATTCATAAATCAGATTTTTCAGAAGATTGAATGAACTATGTATTTTTCTTGGAGATGTAAACTTGGTTATAGATGTAAATATGAAAGGGCTGGATGATAATAGTTGCTTAGTAAATGTAATTTTCTTCATTGAAGTGTTATATGCACAAACCCATACCCAGCAGAAGCAAGGTCTTATTTACCCAATGACAGTGTGAGTGTACACACAGCATGCATTTATAAGCAATTAGATAATATTCTTAGCTTGTTAACAGGAACTAATTGGTTATATTATGCTTTTCAATTTGTAAAGCATATTCACCCATGTGATCTCAATCTAGCCTCACTCCAACCCTGGGAAGCAGGCAAGTCAGGTAGTGTTATTAATTCCACTTAACTGATGAAGAAAGCCACAGCTCAGAGGGATTAAAATACTTGCCCAAGGTTATGCAGCTGGTAGTGCTGTGTAACTCTGACTTGGGTCTTCTTGTTCTACATCTCAATCCCTACTCCAATTCCTGTGTACTTAATTCTCACCTACAATGCCAATTTACCAGGCAATGGGTTGGTAGATGGAAATTCGTGTCTATAGTCTCTTTGAAAAGTGAAAGAAAAAAAAAACTAAACTAAAAATAATTTATTACAGTAAAATTCTTTCAAGTGTTTGTGCATTGTTAATAGAGGGACCAGGGAAGAGAACGATGGGGAATTTCTGACAATAAAGCCCTTGGCTAGAACAGCAAGATCCAGAACGGAGACAAAGGGTTTGCCACACCCTTGGAAGCTGTTGTTCTGGAAGTGTGTTGGCCTGGTGGACTAGAGGAAAGCCTCCAAATCCGTGGAGTTGCACTCTGACCTGGCCACTTACCACCAGAGTCTCTAGAAACCAGAGGAATAGTGATGGCAATGTACCTGAATCTCTAAGGAAAGTCTCTTCTCTAGGCAATTTTGGATCAGATGAAAAGAAATATACTATATGCAAAACCAGAGTTATTTTGTGAGTCCCTTGAACCCTTTAAAATATCCATAACTGGGGATTAGTTCAGAAACAAGAGTCAAGAAAATGCATGCTCAAAGGTTTTATCAAGGGAAGGGAAAAAAAAAATGTGAGCAGCTTGAGAGCTCAGTGTTGCCAATTTGGAAGAGCAATTTGCCTACAGCTGGATATAATTAACAAGCTTGGGTCAAAAAAGAAGCCAATCATAAAAGTGTGAATTAGATTGAGGTAGAGGAATGGGACAGTGATAGTCACTTCCAGATCTGGTATATTCTCACTTGGGAGCTCCCCCCCATTTTTAGAAAGCCTAGTCCAGTGATATTAATAAGAGATTAAGTTTTGAGGAAAGAAAAGAATGTTTGACACTCCACTAGTCTACTATGAGTTTGCTAAATTATTTTTCTATAACATTACATCATGCCTTATTCTCTCTTTATACCAGTGAGTATTTTTCCATACCCCACCGAATGTATTTTGTTTTTCCAGATTCACTAAAGGAAAAAAAGGGTATAAAGGCGACTGCTATAAAGCATCCCATTGAATCCTATTTAAATTCTTTTGGTTTGAACGCATGCATTATCCTGAGATATTTTGTGTTTGTTATTTTAGAAAAGCCAGGAAGGAGGATAACTTAAAACTAATTAAATAGACCATGCATTCAATAATACATTTTGTGGGGTTAAGAGCGCATATGCAAAGTTGCAGCCTGATGAGAATTAACACAGCTGAATAAGAAATTCTCTAATGATTCTGCTCCTTTCTTCCTCCCACTTATTTCTGAAGGGGGTTAAGGGGCTGGCTTCACATATGGAACCCTGTGGCTCTTGCCATCTTTCTTCTCTGTTTATTCTGGTCTTCAGACAGAATGAAATAGAATTCTGAACACAAAATGCGGTGCTTCCAAAGCTCTGGAGATTTTTCTAATCCTCCAAATGTTCTCCAATAAAATCCTCCCTTAACACTGTTGGTGCTGCCACAGCATTCATAACCGGGGGAAGCCTGACAAGAAAATGAACCATTGAAACCTACATACAAACACAGGGGTTCATTTCCTTGCTGAAGTCCTCTTTAAGCAAAGCAAAAAATTCATTTTGTCATTTGCAAGCATTTATTAAGTGTACAACACAGTGCTAGTTACCCTATGGGGGATGCAGGAGAATTAGCAGTTTACTTGTGAGTTTAACAGGCAAAAAAAAAAAATTTTAAGTGACAACAAACTGCTCAAAGGAAGAGGAAGATAAATGAATAAATAAGTGTGTGTGTGTGTGTGTGTGTGTGTGTGTGTGTGTGTGTAAATGTGAAGGAATAGAAAGCAGAGTACTAAGTCATGGCGAAGTGCTGTTGGAGGGGAAAGCTTTAAGAATGGCTAGCTTTGAGCTACATCTTTTTGGGGGGTAGGGAAAAGTACCAGGGATTAAAGTCAGGGGCACTCAACCACACACCCCCAGCCCTATTTTTGTATTTTATTTAGAGACAGGATCTCACCAAGTTGCTTAGTTCCTAGCTGTTGCTGATGCCAGCTTTGAACTTGTAATATTCCTACCTCAGCCTCCCAAACTACGGGATTATAAGTGTGTGCCACCATGCTTGGATTGAGCTACATTTTGAGGCAAGTGATAATTGTGGCAGGCAGAAACAGAGGCCTGAGGGGTCAATCCCTCTTTGGAACATGAACTTCTAACTGGAATAGGCTTCCTGGGTTGTAGCTGGTCTTGATAACTGACCAAAGCATGTCTCTCATTGACTGTGATACTTGTGATATCCTGAGGATGATTTCTCCATTTCATTGAAGAATTTTTGAAATTCACTGAGAAGCTTTGTTGGAAGATGCATCAAATATATAACAGATTTCTCATAACATCAGATTTCATGCTTTCAAAGCATCACAAGTCTCTAAAACTAAATAATTAGAGTATTAAAAAGTCACATGAAATTTCTTTGGGCCATAAAAATAGAGTTAACTTTTTTACTTGTTGACAACTACAGCTGATAGAAACTAATGATCCAATGATCTCAGCTGAAAGCCAAAGAGCAAGAAGTGAAAACAGTCTAAGCATTGGAGGTTGAGTTCATCAAAGCCTAGTTTTATTCCAGTTTCTTTATGATGTAAAATGACCATCTAACTACCTTATACAGACTTTAGAGAAGCTTGGTAAATAATGTAAGTGTGCATAGTATATAATAATATTAGCTAATTTTAAAAAGACCTTACATGGGATAGTAGGCAAAATATTGAAAACATGCCCCAACTCCCCAAAAATGAAATCTATGACCTAATCCCTGAAAGTTGTGAATATGTGACCTCACAGGGTAAAGGAACTTTGCAGATGCAATTACACTAAGAATTTTGCAAGGCTATATTATCCTGGACCATTTGGTGGGTAGTCCAGGAGGTCCTTCTAGAGGAAGCAATTGAAATTAGAATCAGAAAGAGAAGATGTAGGATAGAAGCAGAAGTCATAAAGAGTAAGAGTTGCTATACTTGGGACTGTGAAAATGTAGGAGGCTATAAGCCAAGTAATACAAGTGACTTCTAGAAGCTGGAAAGGTCAAGAAAGGGGATTCTCCCCAAGAGCCTCCACATGAAATATAGACCTGCTTTCTCCTCAACTATACTTCTAGTGAAACCCATTTCAGACTTCTGACCTCTAGAGCTTAAAGATAAATTTGGGTTAGCCACTAACTGTGTAGTAATTTATTAAAACAGTAATTGCAAGCTAATATACATGGGTCATCTCATTTGAGTCTTTAAATATCATACCCATTTTACAGATGAAAAACTGATGCTCAAAAAGGTTAATCCATGTAGTTAAGGGTTGGAACAAAAGTGCAAGCCCATGCACTGTGATTCCATAGTCTATATCTTTGAGAAATGGACTATTTACATTAATTTGGAATAGGAAGAATATATTATTGGCATATGAAGAATATTTTGATAGCAAATTTATAAATTTTGTTGAATAGATTTACAACTTGTATTCACAGTTAATATAATGCTTAACATTCCATATAGTTCCTTTGTTCTAAATGCTAACAACCATATACTAATCTGGTATAATAATATTATTTAGCCAGAAGAACACATAAATTAGGAGATAACCTTTGTCAGTAGTTATTCTGAAGACTAATCGTCATGTACATTTATTTAGTATATTTCCTGATACAACTTTCATTATGGATTGTAAGCCATTAGGAAGCTGAGACTGTATTCCTCTCTGTTCTACAAGCCCATCGCTCATGTCATTCCATACACTATCTTACATCTATAGGCCATTATGGACCTATTGGTCATTAATGCTGGGGGTCATTGCCTCCTTAAGAATCAAATTTTCCTCTGCTAGGCTCAAGGACTATCACTATAATTTCCTGGAAGTAGGATTGTGTATTGTTTGTTACTGTATTCATCCCATAAAACAGTTACTGTCATACAGTTGTTCAACTCATTGTATTTGAGAAATGACTGAATGAACAGACTTTCCAAGGCCAAGTGGCTTATAAAGACTGGCAGAAGAAAAAGTAGAATCTGACATAAAGACAGAACAAACATCTGGAAAGAGGGTTTAAGAATAAAAGAATAGCTGGGTTCTGTGACACCCAACTATAGCACCAATTATTCAGGAGACTGAGGCAGACTGAGGCAGGAGGATTACTTGAGTCCAGGTTTTGTAGCACAGCCTGGGCAACATAGCAGGAGCCTGACTCAAAAACACAAAGAGGGGAAGGGAAGGAGGGAGAGAGGAAATTCTTAACTCCCGTAGCCATTTGAATAGTTGAAAAGTACCATTCTGATGCAATGTATAAAGTTCATTTTCCTTTATTCTACTTCTAATATGTTTCTTGTTTTATAGCTCTAACATTATTCAAGAATGCAGACTTATTAGTTTCTTTTTGTATTCTTCCTGCTGTCTGATGAAATGCTTTCTTTTATGCATAACAAACAGCTATTAACATCACTTATTTACATCCAGAGACATTGAAAGTTTATTTTCATAAGTCATTGTGTGATATACTCAGAACTCTCTTCTTACAGAAGTTACGGGAGCTCTGAATCTAAATTTAAGGCAAAAAAGTGCAGGTGCACACACAATTTAGGACAGTTCCAGTCACCTTAGACTTCACTTCAGATTTTCCCTTCCCAGATAGGTGTCAGAGGGAAAGCTACATAAACACCTCTTATTCAAAAGTCTTGTCTTTCAATTATAAAATTCACTGGTAAACAAATCATGATCAGGCTGATGGCCCTAGGATCCGGTTACTTTATATACACTTTAATTTAGGGTGATTTGATTAAATAGCTCTTCTGCCACCCTGCAACACACAACCTTTCATATGTGTGTGTGTGTGTGTGTGTGTGTGTGTGTGTGTGGCAGGGCAATAAGGAGGCAAAAGTTTTTGACCCATGTTTACATTTTACTGGAGGCAGATGGACAATAAAAGGAATCATCTAGAAAAAACTAATATTTTAATATCTGAAAAAATATCCCCAAAGAGGGACTTTTGTTGAATTTTGCTCCCAAACCAGACGAGATTCAATGTAACATTGTTACCAAAATTAAAATTTTGATTCAGTATAGAAAAGAAATGTATGATGAGTAGGTTAGTTTTTTTTCTTCTAAACTATGGGTATTTATATTTTATGAATTATGGTGTAGCCATCTGGCTTTCCATTTTTACTTAGACTGCTAGGAAACTCAGATCTAAATTTGCATAATGATTATGTAAAGTTTATTGGTCTGCATTGGTATATACCAAATTTCCAGTGGTCTTACTTTATCATTCTACATGGGTTTCCTTTCACTTTGATTTCTTTATTTGTATCTTAATGTATAGATTTAAAGGACTACGTCTACTGACCAAAGAGCAAAAGTTCCTAAGTGAATGGAATACTTTATTTTTATGCATTCATAGAATAATCAAGAGCTCCTGCCTTCCTGTTTCTTAATCTTTTTGGATTACAAATGCCAAGTCATAGATACCTTGTCCAGGATTTTCACTGGTTCCTCAAGCATAGCTTATTAGCTAACCATTAGCTAGCTAATGGTTGGCTAACCAACCACGGGAGTGGGGAGTAGTTTCAGCATTATGAGGGCTCTCAGTTAGGTCTCTATTCTGTTCATCTTTAAATCACAAAATTCTACTAGCTTTTAAAGTTTACTTTATGTGATATTCTGCAAGCTATCTAAGTTTTTAAGAGAAAGAAATTAAGAAGAATTAATTTTGATACAGAATCTATAAATCATAGCAAATGGACATGTTTAAGGAAATAAGTAAGATATTTGAAATGTTCTTTAAATTATTGCAATTTACTTCTTTATTAAAAAGCAATTATGGGATTCAGATTCAAAGTATGATTTCTCAAAGAAATATGAAACCCGAGTTGGTAAGTGACAAGACCCATCACAGAGCTATTTTGTATAGTAGTAATGCAACCCCTGATCAGTTTACTAAAGAGCCCAAGGGACAGATTAATTATTTAGCAGTGCAATAAATTGGAAAAGTTGGCCCCAACTACTTCAATACGAATTGAAATAGCAGACTCTGCAAAACTCTCAGCAATAATCACAGAAAAAATGCAAGTGCGTTTGAAATCAGGTTTTGCAGTTGGTCTAATATTATTGTCTCCCTTTTTCCTTCTAAACCCCTCAAATCCATTTTCCCCACTCCAGCTCATCCATTTCCCAGCCTCCCTTCGCAATCTTGACACTAACCAATACCTCCCTCATACAGTAATTCTTTTTTTTTTTAATATTTTTATTTTTTAGTTTTTGGCGGACACAACATCTTTGTTTGTATGTGGTGCTGAGGATCAAACCCGGGCCACACGCATGCCAGGCGAGCACGCTACCACTTGAGCCACATCCCCAGCCCCCTCATACAGTAATTCTTGCCTGCATCTTCCCTCCTTTCTTGTTTCTCCCTTCCTTCCTACATATAATGTATATAGGGCATTGAGGGGTAGGTGAGAGAGCACAGGCCCACATACTTCCAACAGCATAAGTTACCATCTAATGGTGAGGGTGAGGTACAGTGAGAATGATGTGGGAAAAAAAAGAAGAATTAGGAATAAATGTAAAAACAATAGGCACAATTGAGGTACAACATGCTGTGAAGACACAGATGAAGAGGTAATTAATTTCTGTCATTTTCAAGCAAGGGTATGTGACAAATATCTTCACTCTGCTTATTCTCTTCCCATCTGTTTCTCTCACTTCTAATGGGGACAATTTGGGATCCGGCTTGTCAGTTTCTGCTACCAAAATATGAACTTGGAGGATGAAATTTATTCTGATGTCAACCACAGAAAATGCTGGATTTAACATAATACAATGATGGGAGCAGTTTAGCGACTAGGTCTCTATAAGGAACAACAATCCTTGGTCCCTGTAGACCTTGCTGCTGTTCAACCCTCAGTGCTGGCTGCTTTCAGCCATCCTCTCCTTTCTCCCTCTCTGCAGATTTCCCATTTCTTCTCAGGGTTTCCCAGATGTTAGGCTTTTGCTTTCTCATCAGTCCCTTATACCAGCCTAGTTTTAGTTGTCTTGTGCTTCACATACCAAACAGTCTTTGTGCCAAGATAACCTGATTGCCTATGGGTTGTGAATTTGGAGACATTTTTTTTTTCCACAGTCACTTTGTCTAAAATGCCACCATTTTATGTCTTATTTCATGTCACTGTGAAGTCAGAGCAGAAGGTCTCTCAGTCACTTACTGTTATATTTACAATTATTTCATCATATCATGTTTCTCTAAGTATCTGGCTGAGATGAACTACCCTGGGGAGGTTAATTCACTCATTCAGTCACTGTTTGCTTTGAGTCCTATTATATACTGTTACAAAAATGAATAAGACTTTTCTGACTCATATGCCAGTAGGGAAAGAAACATACTGTGTTCATTTATTTTTATGTTTGTTTGCTTGTTTGTTTTATGGTGCTGGGGATCCAACTGAGGGGCATTGCACATGTCAGGCAAGCTCTACCTTTGCATTACAACCCTACCACCACAACTATAATTTCAACAAGTGATAATTGTATGGAGAAATCGCCAACAGTGCCTTGGGCATTGGGTAATGAAATAAATCAGAGATTTGAGATCAATCTTGAAGTTTAAATTGGGAGTTAGCCAAAACTAGGGAAGGAGAAAAAAGTATCAGAATTAATACTTTGAACTGGGGAGTGTTTGAGGGAAGGCTGGGATAAAGATCTCAAGCAGCCTAGAATGGCATGGGACATTGTGGGTAGGAAAAAGGTACATTCAATACCAGGGGTAAGAAAAAGATAGATTCAATATCAGGGAGAAAATGTGAAAAGGTAGAGTCATGGGAGGATATAAGACAGTCTTTGATGATTTGAAATTTTTACTATTGAGAACTTAAGAGGCAAAGAAGTCAGGATCAGAATAGTAGGATATCTTGGAGGGAATTAGAATATGAATAATGGGGCTGGAATCCTCAATTTTTTTTAAATCAGTTCCTTCTCCTCCTTACCTAGGAAGCTCTTCTCTAGGTCACAGGTGTGTGTCATCTGTCATACACAAACATTGAAGAGTACTGGAGTCCTAGTTCTACCATTAATTTAGTGCTTGCAAGTTCCCTAAACACTCAGGGATCTAATTTTTCATATTTCACAGGAACGCCTGAGATACAATGATCCTTAAGATTTCTTTTAGTTCTAAAGGCTATAATTATTATTATTATTATTATTATTATTATTTATATTTTGAAAGAATTGTGCTGTAAATAGCACTATCTAAATAGACACAACCTCCTCCTACCAGGAACATAAGCTTTACCCAAATTTGGCATTAAAGAACTCAGGGTTTTATTATTTTTATTTTAAAAAGAACTTTTTTCTTCATTTTAAAAATAATATGTGTTCATAACATATTCATCACATAATAATATGTGTTCAGGAAAATTAGAATAAAATTGTAAAACATCACAACTCCTACCCACTCAGACAATATATGTCTAATACTTGGTCTACGACCTTACTAAGAAGATTCTTATTTTGTGTAAGATTGCATTAAATAAATGGTGAATTATTTTCTATTAGAAAAAAATTTTTTGCTTGTTTGCTTCTTCTAGTGCCAAGTGATTTTCATACAAATAACGACTGAGTGTTTCATGGGATTCAAAGAATCTAGGCAGATTGGCATCTCCCTACAAAGTCATCAAACATACACTAAGAAAACCTTGATAGGATTACAAGTTAATATAAACATCTTCCCTGTGACTTCGGATTAATGCTTTCTTAAAGCTCTTTCAAAGATAATACTCAAATACTAATACAAGTGTATACAAGGCACTGTACAAGGTACTTTCTATTTGCTAAACAAGGTATTTTCTATTTGCTAATTTTAAACCTCATAATAATAATTTAAGGTAGGTATTCTGATCCCAGTTTTACACATAAGATGTCAGAGGGTGGGGAGGGTAACTGACTTCATTACAGCCACTTCTATAGGGAAATGCTTAGCCAAGAATTGAACCCAAAACTGCCTGATGCCAAATGTCATATTGATAACATTACAACAGCATTCACCAAACAGCTTCCAAATTATGTTAGTATCCAGTGAAGTAATGTTCCATTAAAAAAAAAAAGCTCTATTTTCAGTTATGTTTGTAAAACTCTGTGTTGCAGGAAAGAAACATGTTTAACTTAAGGTAATGCTTAATTTTTAAAATTTTATTATTATTATTATTATTATTATTATTATTATTATTATTATTATTATTATTATTTGGTACCAGGGATTGAACTCAGGGGCACTCGACCACTGAGCCACCTCCCCAGCTCCCATTTGTGTGTGTGTGTGTGTGTGTGTGTGTGTGTGTTTAGAGGCAGGGTTTCACTGAGTTGCTTCACTGTTGCTGAGGCTAGCTTTGAACTCAAGTTCCTCCTGCCTCAGCCTCTGGAGTCACTGGGATTACAGGCATGAGCCACTGTACTCAGCAATTTTTAAATATTACTTGATAGTGAAACTGCTCTTAAAAAAAGAGGTCATGTTTTGAGGGGCACATATAAGGATATATAGGTGACTGTATTTTTTTCCTATGAGCATGAAATCGATTATGAAGAATTTGAAAATCTTTCTTTCCTCTAATATTACAAAGGTAATAGAAAATATAGGGTAATTTTCCTAAATGATTTATTTTCATAAATAAGTTTTATGAAAATAAATTTATGTTAATTTGTTTATTTTCATAGATAATCTTTTTTCAGATATATTTCCATAGTGTAGTTATTGTGGACTGAAAAGAATGAATATTATGTGGGGACCAAATAAAGTTACTGTCTACATGTAACTTCAAGGTTTAAATCAGGTACCTGAAAATAAATTTATAAAGCAATTTATAGAAAAAAAAATTCTGTAAACAGTTTCACAGGGCATATTTTTTCTTACCTGGATGAGTCTCAGTTTCCTTGTCTCTAAAATGGGATGATAATACGAATATGTAATTGATATTAACTATTGAAGAAATGTGTCAGATTGTGGGAAGACCCACAATCTTAAATTGTAACAGAAGAAATACAGATTTGATATATAGAGTGATTTACATAACAGAGTAATCAATCTTCTCAGCAGGCTGGTTTTAAGAATATTAGTTTGATGGTATTGTATAGCAGGGATTATAACAGGTTTTTATGTCACGTATCTACAATTTGGTAAGTCTGGCATTTTACCAATATGGCTTCCTCCATTCCAGTATAGGTCATAACCATCATCCAGTAACTCATCACTCTCTTTGGGACTCTCAATTATTTTTTGTCTCAAGGATTTAGTTCATGGACTCAAAGCTGACATCCCCAAGTTTCACCTGATTATAATAGGTGACTTAAACTTTGACAAAGTTATTACTATAATTTTATAATTGTTTCATAAAGGGAAACAAATAATTTTCTAAGCCAGGAAACTTGGAGAGAATGACTTCAAAGGTAGCAGACTTATCATTATTAAAAAGCTAAAAGAAAGTTGGTCCTGGCACTTGAGCCCTAACAAATGTTTCCACTGGTGGACTGGCTGTCAGCCATAACACTCTAGTGCCAACCACCAGCATCACAAAGTAAGGAAACCCAGGAAACATCCACTGAGCCAAATTCTTTCCTATTTGGTACAATTGAAATAAATCCCTGCCCACTAGAAACATGACCTTTAAATTCAGAGAACCCTTAAAAAATGGAATATAAAAAAATACTAAAGTTGACTATTTTCTTTATGGCCTTCAGGCCAAACAGAAAATAATTTATTGTAAAATCAAATTAATAGAGTTTAACCTATAATACCTTGAATGAACCCCTTTCAAAACTTTGGGAGGGAATTAATAATGTTCTTATATGATCATAACTTTCTGTAAAATTTTTTTTTTTTGATTTTTTTTTTTAAATTTTTTATTGTGGGTTGTTCAAAACATTACAAATTTCTTGACATATCATATTCCACACTTTGATTCAAGTGGGTTATGAACTCCCACCTTCACCCCATACACAGATTGCAGAATCACATCAGTTACACATCCATTGATTTACAAATTGCCATCCTAGTGTCTGTTGTGCTCTGCTGCCTTTCCCATCCTCCACCCTCCCTCCCCTCCCCTCCTCTCTCTCTACCTCCTCCACTGTATAACCCTGAGGGTCTCCTTCTATTACCATGCAATTTCCCTTCTTTCTCCCTTTCCCTCCCACCTCTCATCCCTGTTAAATGTTAATCTTCTTCTCCTGCTCTTCGTCCCTACTCTGTTCTTAGTTACTCTCCTTATATCAAAGAAGACATTTGGCATTTGTTTTTTAGGGATTGGCTAGCTTCACTTAGCATAATCTGCTCTAATGCCATCCATTTCCCTGTAAATTCTATGATTTTGTCATTTTTTAATGCAGAGTAATACTCCATTGTGTATAAATGCCACATTTTTTTTATCCATTCGTCTATTGAAGGGCATCTAGGTTGGTTCCACAGTCTTGCTATTGTGAA
>NW_025999842.1:45752829-45764011 GCF_001458135.2 Marmota marmota marmota
AGGGGGCGGATCTGCCTCTCAGCAGGCAGCTGCTCCTCTTCTGCTGGTGGGTCGCAGGCCCGCCTACCTTGCAGGAGTGATTGGAAGCTCTGTTCAGCCGTGGGCCACTGGGCCTTTTCTGCCGGTGGTCACCGTTCCGCCTACCTGGCAGGCGCTGGGGGTGGGGGGCGGCTCTGCCCCTCAGCAGGCCGCTGGGCCTGCTCTGTGGATGGTCACAGTTCCCTCTACCTTGCCAGCGCTGCTTTCTGTAAAATTTGCAAGTGAAGTTATTGTTACCTAATTATGATTTTGTCTTTCCTTTTTGATGTGCCCTGTACCATATTTTGATACTAGAGTGTTGGTAGGCATTTTTGGTAAGTCATTAATAAGAGGAGTTGGAATATAATTAGATAAGTCTAGCACAGTGGTTCTCCACTGGGGGTGATTTTGCCCCCTCTTGGGAAAAATTTAGTTCACAACAGGGACAGGGGTTGGGGATGCTAATGGCATCAAGTGAAGAAGGAGGCTGCCAAACACACTAGAACTTGCAAAATGCCCTTTCCCCATACAAATTATGACCCCCATAATGTCAGTAGAGCCAAGATTGAGAAACCCTGACTTAGTCAATTGCATTTTTGTGGTCTGCAAATATTTTCATGTATACTTACATTATTACTAGTTGTTGGGGAATGGAAATGGCTTTTAGGAAGACTGTGCTGACTTGCCCAAAGTCATAATACGAAGATATAAGACCAGAGACTATCATGAGATGGACTTGATCTACATTAACTGACCCTAGACATATATACATGGTGGTGAAGGGAAAAAGTTTTCAATAAACCAGAAGCTGGTTAAAGATTAATGTTACAAACATTAAAAATGTACAATTAAGGTAGGATGACTGCTCAAAACAGATGTTCTTTTCTGTTAGGAATGTAATGACATAGACAGGAGAATGATGTAAAATGGAATGTATATAATTCATGTGATTGAAGGTACAAACCTATAGCAATATTATTAAAGCCATATATGTATATTTTTAAAGTCACTTGTTTTGTACATCCCAACACGTAGGGAAGTCTTGGAATAACATTATCAAGAATGAATAATGAAGTTGAAAGAAAGTTTTCAACAGTCTAATTAGTTTGAAAAATATATATTTTTGAGGCTGGGTGTGATGGCACAACCCTGTAATCCCAGCTAGTTGGGAGGCTGAGGCAAAAGTAAAATTTAAAAAAAAAAATTATTTTTCTTGAATTTTTGTGGTTTTTAATTTTATTTGTCAGTTTTACAAATTTTCAATTTATTGTAATTTCTTTTACCATTTTAAATATTGACTTTCAAACCTAATTTTGAATGTGTAAGTTTAATTTGTTTTTCTCTAAAAAGGGTTTAAAAAATTGTATAAATTTTAGACCGAACAAAAAACCTAGATATTTCTCTAGATATATGTTCTATTGTTAAATAAAATTTTGAAATGTTATTTGTTTTATTTATTTAAAAACAATGTTTGCTTTCTGCTCATGGCTCATTTTAGAAAGCAGCCACACTGAGAAATCCATGTTTTTCTGTTCTGCTCTGTCGTTCAAGAACTAAAATATTCTCTTCCATTTCCCTTACTTAATGGAAAATGAAGATGCAAGGAAAAAAATCCTATTACTTCTGTGAAACCTGCTGCCCTAAAGTCACAAACATAATTTATGGATTCTAGCCATGCTTGCATTCCTTGCCATGCCAATAAAGTTTATTGAAATTGGAACTGGAATTAAAAAGCTTAAACTAAAAGAACCAGTCCAGAAATCAGAAATGTGTGTGTGTGTGTGTGTAAGTATGTGTGTGTGTGTGTGTGTGTGTGTATATATATATATATATATATATATATATATATATATATATATAAAACATGCCTCCTCTGTGGCCAGAGGTGAAGACTGGCATTAGATGAATTTTGGCACACTGAGGATCAAATCAGATATTTAGAAACAGCTGCAAATAAAAAATTTTAATAAAAAGTGTAAGGTATGATATTGCTTGTGTCCTGAGTTGTCTTCACTAACCCCTGAGTCCTGTCGCAGGTGGGCTACATGGTATGCAGACCTGTTGAATCAAATCCTGGATTTTATTTCTGAATATGTCCTCTAAGGAATCCTCTTAATAAATATATTTATTAAGAAAAGTATGCAGGGAGGTCTAGATGTGTGTCACTCATACTTCTGTGCATGCTATCTTTTTATGAGACACTTGTGTTCTTGCACTTTGTGTCTTTCCTGGAAAATAGTAGGGGAGGTTCAATATGGATTCAGATTTGTATCATGTGTCTAAAAGAGCAAATGCTTCATAATGAACTGATATAGTCCAGGGATGAAGAAGCTAAGAAAGATTACTCCTTAAGAAAGATTGCTCAAGCCTCACTTTAGAAGACAGGTACAGAACAATCGAGACAAAAACCGAAAGGGCATTTGCAATGAGAAAACAGCGTGTTTCATCCCACAGTTTTCCATTAAGCCTGTGTCTGTGGGTTGGGCTTCATAGGAGCTTCTGTAACTCCTTCCATCTCTCCAGCCCTCCTTGGCCCCTTTTTCTTGTCTGACCCTCTGTGAGTTGGAATTTCTGTGGGTTTGAACTAAAGCGCAGCTGCCATTGTCAGGGTGAGGAGCAAGGAGGCAAGAAGGTGGTGGCCTCATTGTGGTGGCTGCAGACTTGGAGCACTGGGGAAGAGGAAGCCTTGAATCATCCCCCAGCTTTGAAGTTGCTTCACTCAACTTTTATCATTTCAAGAACTGCAGTGAAAGCAAGTTTGTCATTATCCACCCACCCCCTTTTTCCCCCCCGCTGGAGTGCAGCAAATACCAGAGGCATCAGAGACAAAATTCAGCATAGCAATAAATTAACAGGGCTCTCACTACAGAGGAAAATAAGACAACAAGTAGGAAGTAAATGGCTGAAAGGGTTTTCTCAAGCAGCATAAATCAAAAAGGGCAGAATGCACAAAAGAAGAATATACACCAGAAAGATACAAAGGAAACATGTGGGCCCCATGGAGGGGCCTCTGAAACCGTCTTAAGAATATACAAAGACCAAAGAAAGAATTGGTGATCTGAAGGAGTCTTGGTGGGGGGAGTAATAAAAATTCAAAGAAGAAAGGGGACATTAAAANGTGTATATATATATATATATATATATATATATATATATATATATAAAACATGTGTGTGTATTTTATATATTTTTTTAGGTTTTACCCAAATAAAAATATTGTTTTATCTTCAACCAGACTATCATACCAGTTAGAACAAAGTAGTCAGTTTTATTTTTTAAGCCAGCTAATCATGTGAACATTGAGGAAAAATTTTCATTTTTACTTATTGTTTTATGATCTAAGACTTATCTTTCCATATTGAAATGAGAGTCCAAGAAAAAGGGACCATCTTGCCTTATGCTCCAGTCTTTAAGGGCTTTAAGATTTAGAGAGAACATGACAAAAAATGTCTATGTGGGCCAGAATTACTAGTCAGGGTGAACATTATAAAAATGTAAGTAAAAATGAATTCAAAAGTGATATGAGTACATTGAATTGGTTGAAACATAAAATCCCACAGTGAAGTATTTGTGGATTGCTGCAGGAGATCTACATTAAAGTACATTATTTCATGCAGAGAGAATCTTGCTGAAATTATAAAGTACTCCTATGGCAAAAAGGAAAGAACAACCCACAGCTTTATAGCAGCAGCCAGAGTAACAGCACACATCTCAAAATAAATCCCTCACACTTTCAGAGGGATGACTCTAGCTAATCAAGTATCTCAAAACATCTGGGTCCTACTTGGAATTGCCTGAGCATTCTGGCCAAAGATTCAGAAATGTAGATTCCAATAGGGCATAATAATATTTCAGAGGCGCTGCTTTTGAAGCATTTCTAATTTCACTTAGTCTCAGAATGCCCCAGACTAATAGGGAGACCCAAAGATGATGAGTATCAAGAGCCCTCAATTTCAGATTAGGGAATATTCAAAGCTAAAAACAATTAGTAGGCTGGATGTGTGGGAATAATACCACAAATGAAACATTTTCTAGCTTCTGATTTAACTTCTTATATTCTACTTTGTATAACTCTGGAGGAATTAGTTTTGTTGTCAGAAACTTTTAGGGAGTATATGTTTTCCTTTCATTTGCAGAATTTAGTTGAGAAATCTACCACTTACTTGCCATTAAGGAAAATATCAAGACAGAATAAGGAGAAAAGATTTCATCTTTTACAGAATAAGGAAAAAAGGAAAGTAGTCTGATGTAAAGAAATGCTACCAATCTAGAGATAAAGAAAACTTGCATAACTGTAACCTGGGCAAAAGTCTGAATTTTATCTGTGAAACAGACAATGTTACACACCTGAGTGAGTTGTGATGAAGATTAAATAACAATGATGTTTGTGAAACTTCATGCGGGGCTAGGGACAGAGTGGGCTTGTTGTTGTTGTTGTTTTAATAGTTATCCTAATAATTTTGTTTCTTTATATATGGATAAAAATTTTAAAATTTGAGGGAGTTGGTGATAAAAAAAATTCAGAGAAAAACTTACTCATTAGGTGGTCCACAAAATAGAGTTCTTATTTGCTGAGAAGCAGGCATGGGAAAAAAATTCTAAAATTATCTCACCTGTAGAAGTAGCCACTCTGAATTCTTTTATTCCTTTGCAAATAAACTCAACCTAATATGAGTAAAAATCAAGTTTTTTAAAAATGTTTCAGAACTTGTGTTTATTTTTATGTGGTGCTAAGGATTGAACCCAGTGCCTCACATGTGCTAGGCAAGTGCTCTGCCACTGAGCTACAGCCCCGGCCCTAAAAATAAGGGTTTTAATAAATAATATTACACATGAAAATCATGCTCAAATTAAATAAGACTAAAACTACTTGAAAAAGTAAGTACATATTTTACTTCAAGTAGGAAACTTGGACTAACAATTTCTACCATCACATTTGGAAATGTCTAATACATTATCCACCACAATGAACTAAACTTTATGTTATTAACAAGTTTCTGATAGAACAGAAGTCAGTTGGGTCTCAATATCAACTACTAATACACTTCTATATAAGGTTCTTGTACATAGACCCTCATTACAGCATCTTAAGGTTCTAGTATAACAGGAATATATTCTATTATCTTAAATGTACTATATAAAGTGTGTATAGAATTGTATCTTAAATATACTAGATAAAATGTGAAATTACAATTCTTACTATTTTACCACATCACCATTCATAATACTTGAGTTGATTCTTCTAAAAATAATAGTATTGATAAACAGAAATCCATTTACATTCTTTCTCATCTAATCATGTACAAATCACTGACAAGCCTTGCTATTACCTAATTTTAATTGTTCACCTAAAATGAGCACCATATAAATACTGATCTCATGAGTCCAAAGCTATACTTTTCAGAAAGTACATAGCGATTCTATAATATTTCTAGAAAAACCAAATGGAGACACAATCACTGAACTCTTATGAGTCATAGTCTTTACTTTTAGCAGTTTGAAAGTTAAAAGAATCAGTTAAAATGTGTACATTTTTTACTTCCCTTCTTTTTAAGGTATTGAAATTACACGTCCACAAAGTTTTATTGCAAATCTGAAATTCAAAATGATCTGAATGCCAAGAAGTTTTCTAAAATTCATTTGATGACAAACCAACCCTAGCTGAACATGAAGATATTTATGATCTCTGTTTTGTGTGCATATGGATGTTCATGAATTTCTCTGCAAAAATAGTCATGTCTTTGATAACACTAGATATATGTACTCTGTGGTAAGTATTTCATATCAATGTCTAAAATCCTATAAGTTTTTGACTTTGATATACATCTAACCCTGTAGTTAGAAAAGAGAGTGTGACCTGGATTTCCTTCTGAATTGTTCTTGTCTCAAATTTCAACTTTTTTCTCTTTATATATATTTTTTTAAATTCAGTTAATCCATATTACATTAAATGTCAGCTGTGTTTAGAAATTGATCATGAGTTAATAATTCAGGACCTCTTTTGAACTATCAAAAGTGGAACTGAAGTTATTTTGGTTACAGAGAAGGGGAAAATACTAGATTTCATATAGAAGTGTGCATTTGAAAACAAAGATATTATCCCTTGTTATGGAGAGGAGTAGGATGCTAAATTTTAGGCAAACTTATTTAAATGTACAGGTTTTATTTTATCCATACATCTCAAACAGCAGATGCCTGCTGCTGTATACTAACTGCTAAGAGTCCTATGGTTTTCTACCATAATCCAGCTGTTTTCAAAGTTTGTGATGGATAGTCCTTACTGCTCTGCCACCCTGCTCTGTGAATCATGCAATTGTTTACTGTCCTGGTCCATTTAACTCCCATTTAGGACTATATCTCATACATATCCAGAGTATTTGTACTTCCTTTCTTTGATCATAAAAGAAAAACCAAACAAAAGAATATTATCTTTAACAAACTTTGATGCATATGGAGTCCTTCTCTTCAAACACAACACTTCTTTTCCACACATGGAAGTTAAATTAAATAAACAATTCTTCTCAAGAAATAGTTGTAATAAATTTTTGTCTTTATTGTCAAAATGTTATAGCACTTGATCAAAGGATGAAAATATAATTTAAGCAAATATGTATGTTAATGACATTCATATGGATTAAAAAATTAAAAATTGGAAGTAAATATCTCTAACTTGGTAAAATATCCAAATCAAGTTAAAAGGTTAAAAATATTGTTTATAAAATGCCCAAACTGAAGCATACAATCTGATAAATTCTGACTTAAGTATACATCTGTGAATCAAGACTGAACATTTCTATCATATCCAAATGTTTCTTCCAGGCTAAGTCAACTTCCTTTCTTGATCTCCTGCTATTTTATGTGCAGACAACCACCAATTTGCTTTCTGCCACTGTAGAATAATTTGCATTTTCTAGATTTTACAAAACTGGAATCTTACAACATATGTGACTTTTTTATTAACCTAATTTTCTTCATTCAATATAATTATTTTGAGATCCATCCAAACTGTTACAACTGATGCTTTATTCCTTTTTTTTTTAAATAGCACAAATTATACACCTTTATTAAAAGTCTGTATAAATAAAGAATTGCTAGTATTACATTGAATGGATATGCTACTACTTCTTTACCCATATAGTTGCTCATAGATCAATTTGGATTATTCCAATTCTTATATTACAAATAAAGCTGCTGTAATACTTCTGTATAAGGGCATAAGCTTTCATTTTTCTTGAGTACATACATAGGAGTGGAAGGGATGGATCACATGGGAGGTATATATTTGACTTTTCAAGTACCTGCTCATTATTTTTCAAAACAGTGATACCACTTAACACTCCCATCAGAAGTGTGTTAGAGTTCCAGTTCTCCATATCTTCATCAACATTTGGTATGAGACAATATCAACTTTTAGTCTGAGACATTCAAGTAAATATATAGTGGTATTGAATTAAAGGTTTTTTAAAATTTGTATTTGTTATTTTTAGTTATACATGACAGTAGAATACATTTGGATATAAAGATCTATGAGATGATCTTTCATTTCATCTGTGTAACTTTTCTGCTTTTTTTTTTTTTTTTCATTTTGGTACTAGGGATTGAAACAAGGGGTCTTAACCACTGAATCACATCCCCAGCCATGTTTACTTATTTTTATTTTTTGTTCTGAGACAGGGTCCCATTAAGTTGCTTAGGGCCTCACTAAGTTGTTGAAGCTGGCTTTGAACTACCATATACTACCATGACCATCTCATTTGCATTTCTTCTTTTAGGGAAATATATATTCAAATCCAATATCCATACTTTAAAATTAATTCAACCTTTTAGAACCATTTTAGAAGACCAGGAAAACTGAAGTGAAAGAGTAAAGTATGCCAATAAACCCTGGATCCAGTTCCCCTAACATCATATATTAATATGGTCTGGCTATTCCAGTTAATTAACCAATATTGATATATCATCATTACTAACATACATAATCTATTTATACTTCCTTACTTTTTACCTGTATTTGTTCCTGGAATCCATCCAGATCATCACATTTATTTTGTTATCACATCTTGGTGACAGTTTCTTAGACTTTCCTTGTTTGTAAGGTACTTGATAAGTTTTGTAGAATGCTCTTATAATTGAATTTGCCTATTTTTCTAAAAACTTTGATCCAATTATAGTTTTTTGGGAAGAAGACAATGATGGTAAAGTTCCATTTTTGTCATATCAAAGATGTTCACTAAAAACTTATCACTGTTAATGCTTACCTTGATCACCTAATTAAGGCAATGTTTGTCAGATTTCTCCACCATGAAATTACTCACCCCCTCCCTATTTTCTTTCTTTCTTTTTTAAAAAAATATCTTTATTTCATTTTTATGTGGTGCTAAGGATTTATCCCAGTGCCATAAGCGTGCTAGGCAAGCACTCTACCACTGAGCCACAACCCCAGCCCCTCCCCTCCCTATTTTCCATGCTATACTTTTGGTAAAGAAGTCACTTTTTTTTGAAGGCAAGACGTGTATATGTACATTATTTGGAATTCAGCATGAAAAACCAGCCTCTACCTCAGAACAAAGCCTGTCCAAGGAAGGGACATCACTTTGTCCTTGGAAAGACCCACACAGCACTCCTAGGCACATTCCCACCCTGCTAAGTTGTTTATCTACAAATAACAGGAGAGATCTGCTGTGCCAGGTCTGGTCCCTGACTCAGTCAGGCTAGGTGGGGATCTATAGCAACCCCCTAGCAGCCACCAATCAGCATGAGACAGGGAAATACCTGGGATGCCAGATGACCCTCCCAGTAGTTTATGGTGGTTGATAACGTGTTGGGAAACCATGTACACCCCTCTTGGCTTAAACCAATCAGTTCAAATAAATCCCCCTCTTGTAGTAACCAATCACCCCTACCCAACTTGTTCCCGCCAGTGAATGTGCTAATCATATTTTAGAGTTGTTATTTGATTTTCCTGCGGTGTGTGATGATTTGCTAAGAGATGCTATGATGTATGTGGGGGTCCCTGCCTTCTCCAAAGAATGTATAAAACTGCTGCAAACCCTGGGCTCGGGGCCTCTCAGCGTCACCAGTTGCTGTGTGCGCGCAGAGGACCGAGCTAGCTCGCAATAAACACCTCTTTACTGCTTACATTGATCTTGGGTCTCTGGTGGTCTTTTGGGGGTCCCGAAATCGAGCATAACAAGCACAGGAGATTTATCCCTTTTCCTGTGGGGGCTCAGATCCTAGGGAAACAGAGTCAGGATCCTGGCAGAAAAAAGAAAATGTGAAATGCAGTTGGAAAGTAGACATAATTTATTTGGAGGTGGAAGCAGGCCAGAGCCAGCCCCCAGCTTCAGCCTTTAGTCCCCTGAATCTTTCCATAGGACTTTTTTTTTATATGCAGGCCAAAGTAGGCCCCGTGCCAACATGCTATATAAGTGAGCACACGCTCATAAAGCAGATGCTTATGACCTTGAGTACATATAATGGATCTGGGTATTTATGAGCTTGACTACATACTAACACATAGCTGACCAGATATCTTGCTGAGGGAGTCCAACTATAGCCATCTTGGGTCTACCCTACATCCCTTTCCCTACATGATTTAATTTAATGTTTTATTTATATCAATGAAGACTGGTTCATAAAGAGTTATTTGGTATTCTCCATTTTATCTCTTCAATACAAAACTTTCTGTTGTTGTTATTGCTTAAAGCATTCCAACTCTGGCTAATGGGATGTCTTTCAGTTGATACCTCTCCCTTGACCCACCTTCTTCAATGGAGGGCTGCTTTTTATTTTGTAAGAAGCACTTCCTTGCTTTGTGGTGTAAAAGATGTTCCAGCTTTTTCTTGTTGCAACCCACTTTAAATTGTTCTTTTCTTATTCATGAGATTTGAGGGTTCTTTAGACAATATTCTTGATACTAGATTCTTATCAAACAGGATTTATACATAAAGTCTGTGGCTTGTCTTGATTCTTCTCAACAATGCATTTGGAAGAGCAGAAGCTTTTCATTTGCTAAACTTCCACTTAGAATTTTTTTTAATTAGGTGCCAAAAACATATATTGTAGAAAAGACAGCCTTTTTAATAAATGGTTCTGGAAAAACTGGTTATCCTTACAAAGAAGAATGAAACTAGACCATTATCTTTCACCCTGCACAAAGTGGATTAAAGACCTAGGAATTAGAACAGAAACTATGCAACTCCTAGAGAAAATGTATGGTCAACACACCAGCATATAAGCATAGACAACTATTCTCAATAGGACCCCTAAAGCTCAGGAAATAAGGCCAAGAGTTAATAAATGAGATGGCATCAAATTAAAAATCTTCTGCATACCAAAGGAAACAATTAGGAATGTGAAGAAAGAACTAAGAATAAGGGAAACTCTTTGCTAATATTCTTCTGACAGAGAATCAATATCCAGAATATATAAAAAATTCAAAAAATTTACACCAAAAAATCAAATAATTCAATTAATAAGTGGGCAAATGAATTAAACAGACACTTCTCAAAAGAAGAAATACTAATTGCCAACAAATGCACAAAAATACGTTTGGCATCATTAGCAATTAGGGAAATGCAAAGCAAAGCTACAATGAGATTTCATCTTACACCAGTTAGAATGGCAGTCCTCAAGAGTACAAACAACAATAAATGTTGGAGAGGATGTGGAGAAAAAGGAACACTTTTATATTGTTTATGGGATTGTAAATTAATATAACTACTATGGAAACCAGCATGAAGGCTCCTCAAAAGACTAGGTAAGGAACCACCACATGACCCTGCCATACCACTCCTTGTTATTTAGCCTAAAGAATTAGTCATGATAACTACAGTGATACATGAATACCCATATTTATAGCAGCACAATTCATAATAGCCTAGGTGTCCATCAACACAAAAATGGATAAAGAAAATGTGATTAGATAGATAGATAGATAGATAGATAAATTATGTCATTTGCAGGAAAGTGGATGGGACTAGAGATTATTATATTAAGCAAAATAAGTCAAACTCAGAAGGTCAAGGGTCATACGTTTTCTCTCATATGTGGAAGCTACAGAGGAAAAAGGAAAAGAAAGGTGGGGATGTGGAATCCCATAAAAATCCAAAGGAGATCAATCAAAGAAAGTGGCTGAGGGGTACAAGGGGGGGGGGGGGAGTGC
>NW_025999842.1:45764861-45768445 GCF_001458135.2 Marmota marmota marmota
GGGGGAAGTGCTGGGGAGTGATATTGGCCCAATTATATTCTCATATTGTCTGCATATATGAATATGTAACAACTAATCTGATCATATGTACAACTATAATGCATTATAATATAATTGTGGGGGGAAAAAATTTTTTTATTCTATTTGATGGATAATAATTTCAGTTTTTAATGTAAGAAATCTTTGCCTAGTCCACTGTCATAAATTTTCTAGTACTTTTCTCCTAGAATTATGATAAGTTTGTGCTTTAATATTGTCCATCAGACGGGGATTTCACCAAGGAGCACTGTGCTACCACTGAAATACATCCCCAACCCTTAGGATTCATTTGGATTTTATTTGTGTATGTAGGATGAAGTATGGCTTTTCAGTCCACATAACTAACTAACTAATTAATTAATTTTAGTGCTGGGGATTGGACCTGTGGTCTTGTGCACACTAAGTAAATGCTGTTCCACTGGGGTCCATAGCAGCCCTCATTTATTTTAGCATGTTTAGCACAAATTGATGGAGAGAATATGTGTTCATTAGTGAATTCCCTTGTACCTTTGCCAACACTTGATTAGTTGTATCTATGTGTGCCTATCTCTAGGCTCTGTATTTTCTTTCTTTTTCCTTCCTTCCTTCCTTCCTTCCTTCCTTCCTTCCTTCCTTCCTTCCTTTTCACAAAGCCTTTCCCTCCCTCTCTTCCTCCCTCCCTCTCTCCTTCTTTCCTTCCTTCTTTCCTTCCTTCCTTCCTTCCTTCCTTTCCCCTTGCACCACACTGCCTTGGTTATTACACCTTTACATTGTTTAGAAATCAAGTGATAGACACACTTCTTCCAACTTGGTTCTGCTTTCTCAAGTTTATTCTGTGTGTACCCATTACATTTTGTTTTGTTACCAGCAGGAGTTAGGATCTTCCACCCAGTGGAAGAATGAACATTGCCACTGAGGTAAGCAAGGGAGCAGGACTTTCATTAAAAAGGAAAGTGAGAGAAAAATTCAGAACTCCTATTGCAGTGTGCCTGGAGGGGCAAGAGTGTCATTTAAGTCGCCACCTTTTAAAGGGACTTAAGAGGTTGATAAGCTCCTCTTCATTGGTCTTTGATATTTCAATTGTTTTTAATTATGCAGTCACTTTTGGCAGAATGGAGACTTCTGCCCTGTAGTGGTTAATTTGAATTGTCAACTTGACTAGATTAAGAGATGCCAAGGATGAAGAGGTTTATGGGTGTGTCAATGAGGGTATGTCTAGGAATGATTGGCATGTGGGATAGGAACTGAAGTGGAGATCATTCCTAAGTGTGGACAGCCCAATCCAATAGGATGGTGGCTTGGATGGAATAAAAGTTGGAAGAACAAGGAAGCAGCAGAAGATTCAAGCTCCATTCTTCTTGAATGGGTTCTTGATTGCTGTTGGCATCTGAGAACATCAGACTCTCGCTCCTTTACTCTTCCAAAGTGGACTATGCCTATGATTCTCCAGGGAGTTTCCAGAAGCCTTTGGTCTCAGACTGGGGTAGCACCATTGATCCCTCTGGTTGTGAGGCTTCAGCCTCTTGGACTGTGCAGCTACTGTTTCCTTCAGCTCTCCAGCTCGCAGACAGCGATTGTGGACTATCCAGCCTCTGGTCCTGTAAATCAATCTAATAGATCATACTTATAATCAAACTTCCTGTTGATTCTGTCCCTCTAGAGAACCTTGACTAATACATGCCCTTTTTGAGAAACAGGAACTGTCTTATAACATGTTGGGACACATTAAAGTGGCTGTCCTCACACTTGTCCTCTTGTCAACTTTTACTGTCCCTGCCCTACTCATCCCTGCCTATCTTTTTATATCTGAGTCTTGTAACCCATTTTTAGAATATTTGTTTTGTGAGTACTTATTATATTCAAAAGAAGTTCTTAAGTTTTAGGAAATTCATTGGAAAGATAACCAATGCACTTGAGAAGGGGGCAAAGAACAGCAACTATTCCATTGAGGAGGAAGAAATAGAAATAATAAAAACAAAAAAGAATGCTTCATGTAATTAATAAAGTAATGGGTATCTGCAAATTAAGGTTTTTTAATTCTTAAAAGAAAAACTATTTTAAGTGATTATAAATATTCAAGGTTGATGATAGCATAGATAAACAGATGTTACCATAAACACTTGTAGTAGGAGGATAACTTGAAAAACTTTCTGTGTTAAATTTTGGAGGTTTTCTACAAATACGCTTGGATTCATAGTCTGATGCTGGCGTTCTTGAACATGGGGACTGCAAGAGTTGGTGGTTAGTGGGTGGAATCTTAACTATTCAGAATTTATTCCTTCAGTTAAATCTAGTACCTCAGTATCTCTAACAAATCCTATGTCTTCTGCTGGAGTGGGAGAAGAAGTCAGGCTCAGTGGACTCCAAGGCATAACTCTGACGGCACCAGTACCAGAAGCATACATGTCACCACTCTTTGGAGGATTCCAAAGAATGACGCAGCTAGCTGCTCTTTAATATTCTCCTTTGCAGGTCTTCGATTGCATCTTGCTCTGCCAATATGATTACCACTCCTCCATCTGCTTTTCATCTTCCAAAAATTCATTCACATCTCTCACTTGCTGTTGTCTTCTCTCTAATTCCTTTGTCCTTGCAGGTTTATTCTTTTATTAGCAATACCTTTCATTACTTTTATTTCTAGAGGGAGTGAGAATAAGCGGTAGAGTTCAATCTAAGGTGCTAATATGAAACCTGCTCCCTAAAATTATTATAGAAATATGATTTATTTAGAGTCCCAAGATGGCCGCGAATAGAGTGCATCACACCCCGTGTACCGCGCCACTGCGCGGGTGAATAACGAGTTAGAACAACAAAAAACTATCTTGTTAGGAACTTACAGCAAAATGGGGGTGCACCGAAACCTAGAGGAAGGATTTCCAGCACCAAGGTCCAGTAATTGAGTCTCATACACGAGCCAACTATGCGACCAGAGATCCGGGCTGACTGATCCGCGTGGCCCGCCCCGCGGCTACAGACGGCGGGGAGCCGATGAGAAGTGACCAGCAAGCAGGGAGATTCCTGCAGATTCTGTGGAATCCTGCCGCCTGAGCACTCACGGAGCCCCAGGCTGTGTTCAGGATTTCAGACGGGGAAGGAAGCGGGACAGCTCTATCTCCCACAATGGAAACTCCACCAAGGAAACCAGCGGCCACCATCTTGGAGAGCTGAAGTAACCACCGCCACTCTCTGACAGATTGCAACAATAAAACAGGTGCGTGTTACTCAGCTCCTCTCCTATATAGCGGAGAATTCACAAAAAATCTCTCCTAGGCTCTCCGGGGGAGGGATTATCAGAGCAAGCCTGCATAAAGACGCGGGGAGAACTAGAGACACCCGACCTTCAACTCCCCCTCCCATCAGCGGGGAAAACGAAACCTGTATTGCCAGCAAGGGGGGAGGGGCAAGCGGAAAAATCAAAACAATAGAGTGCCGGGGGGTTTTCAATAGCCACCCTCCACGCCCAACAAATGGCAGGCCCAGAGCACAGTTTGAACTGCTAAGAGGCATCACTCAGGGGAAAACTGGTCTAGCAGGAGAAACCAGGACTAGCAGGAGAAACCAGGGGA
>NW_025999842.1:45770012-45795255 GCF_001458135.2 Marmota marmota marmota
TCAACAAATGGGCCAAGGACCTGAACAGACACTTCACAGAGGAGGATATACAATTAATCAACAAGTACATGAAAAAATGCTCACCATCTCTAGCAGTCAGAGAATTGCAAATCAAAACCACCCTAAGATACCATCTCACTCCAGTAAGATTGGCAGCCATTATGAAGTCAAACAACAATAAGTGTTGGCAAGGATGTGGGGAAAAGGGTACACTTGTACACTGCTGGTGGGACTGCAAATTGGTAAGGCCAATCTGGAAAGCAGTATGGAGATTCCTGGGAAAGCTGGGAATGGATCCACCATTTGACCCAGCTATCGCCCTCCTCGGACTATTCCCTGAGGATCTTAAAAGAGCGTACTATAGGGATACTGCCACATCAATGATCATAGCGGCACAATTCACAATAGCTAGACTGTGGAACCAACCTAGATGCCCTTCAATAGATGAATGGATAAAAATATGTGGCATCTATACACAATAGAGTACTACGCAGCAATAAGAATGACAAAATCATAGAATTTGCAGGGAAATGGATGGCATTAGAGCAGATTATGCTAAGCGAAGCTAGCCAATCCTTAAAAAACAAATGCCAAATGTCTTCTTTGATATAAAGAGAGCAACTAAGAACAGAACAGGGAGGAAGAGCATGAGGAAAAGATTAACATTAAACAGAGACGAGTGGGGGGAGAGAAAGGGAGAGAGAAGGGAAAGCATATGGAAATGGTAGGAGACCCTCAATGTTACACAAAATTACATAGAAGACGATGTGAGGGGAAAGGGGGGGGAACAAGGGAGAGAATTGAACAACAGCCGATGAGGTAGAGAGGGATGATGGGAGGGGAGGGGAGGGGGTATAGTAGGGGAAAGGAAAGGTAGCAGAATACAACAGTCACTAATATGCCATTATGTAAAACTGTGAGTGTGTAACCGATGTGATTCTGCAATTTGTATTTGGGGTAAAAATGGGAGTTCATAACCCAATTGAGTCAAATATATGAAAGTTGATATATCATGAGCTTTGTAATGTTTTTACAACCAATAAAAAAAAGAGAAAAAAAAGAAATATGATTTATTTAAAAATTTAAAAAGTTACTTTAAAATGAATGCTAAATTTGACAGATGAGAGCAGCACCATTTCTTTATTTCTATGATAATATAATTAAGCATAAATCAAATATAGAGTAAATTGACTGTTTTATAATGTCCACATCCCATATATTCAAAAGAGCCCTATCAAATATCACAATTTGATGATTCACTTTCTGATTTTAGATGGAAATTGTATTCTTAATGTGCTGAACGATTTCTAATGTAGGATAGCTGCATTGGGTTTGCATGTGGCAGAATGAATGCCAGCTTATTGTGAAGGAAATCTTCAGGGCTAAATTCAGGGAATGTTTACAGTTTGTATTTTCTAAGTTCAAACTGTGAGAAATTTATGAAAGAAACAACTTGATCACAGCATTAGAAATGTTTTTTTTTTTTTTTTTTTTTTTAAGCCAACTAACCACTAGAAAAGTTCTGGAAAAATGTTACTTGGAAGGATAATTTTTTCAGTCTCATGCTTCTGTAGGATAATATTGGTTTGTTAACATGGATCAACTTTTACAGATGTTTTCCTCAAATTTTGGAAATAGAAATTAAATTTAATTAATGCTATCTGTTGTGTAAATACCTGCCGTATGAATGTACTTATAGGTTTCTGCTTCCCTGTGGACTATAATATTGTACTGTCAATAAGAAGCTTTATCTCTTCTGTTCTATAATTGTTTTCATTTCCATTAAAAGAGAAAGGCACAAATAATAGAATGAAAGCATGCAATCTATGTTATGTCACTGAATCCTTGATGTCTATTAAAACTCCACCTAAACTTGCAATTCCCTTGACAGAGCACGTAGGAAGGCCTTTCTCCAGCTGCTGTTTTTGCTGATGAGATGCCAAATGTCTTTACAGATACATCTTTAAAAAAAAAGAGAGAGAGAGGGGGCGGAGAGATGGGAATGCAATTACAGGAGCTCTGCTCTTAAAAGAAGTGGTTCAGAAAAGGTGAGTGATTTTATACTTACTAGATCACCACACAAGGATGATTTCAAATGATGTTCATTAACAATAAAAGAAAATTTTATCTGATTTTTAAATATTGGTTTATAGCTAATAAATGATGTATGAAATGTCCGTCAACTGCCACTCAAAACTGTGGAGCTTTATTCTGGCATGATTTTTTTCATAAAAAAATCTTTGAATTTTTAAACTTCGCACATTCTTTTCATTTACTTGGAATTCAATTTATTTTTATACATCAATACTGTGAGCTATGCTCTGAAGACCTGTTTTGCTACAACAAATATAGAAACATTTGATGTACAAATATTATTTTCATGAATATCTTATTTTGTGTACAATAATGCAACAAAGCAATAGCATTGGTTTTGTAAATAAAAAATGCTAAATCCAGAAGCAAAAATTTTGTGAATTTCCTGTTTCAATTCTTAAAAAATATAAATATTTTTTTTATTACTCCTGCTCACACTAACTCCCAAATAACTTCTCCTTATTGGTATTGGTTTTGATCAATACATATATTTGTGAACATATATTGGCATTAATAGTCTTTCATGAGGATCAGCATATAAAAACATCTAACTTCAAACTTAGGATTTTAGAAATGTTTATTGTTTGCTTCTTGCTAAATTCTTTAGGGGTTTGCAATCAAGATTATAACTTAGGGTAGAGGAAATACAAATCTTTAAAAGTAAAAACAACATAAACAAAATAACAACTTTGTTTAACTGTTGTCTTTTTTCTCTTCTCCCTTCTTTCTCATCTCTCTCTTTCTCTCTCCTTCCCTCTCACCCTCCCTTTTCCTTTCTTCTTTTTTATAATAACAAACAGCAAATTGAGTTCACAGCTATTTAAGATTGGAAGATATTTCTTATTCATCACTAAGTTAGTTTACACATCTGTTTTTTAAAACATCAAATTGTTATAAAAATATGTAGGAAAAATAAAACTGCCTTTGAGGCTGGGTGATACATTTTTACTGTTCTTGTATATAGGTGTAAATTAAAATGGAATTAAACAACCAAGAGAAAACAGGGTAAGAATTAAAAGCACTTTGTCTTTGTTCTTTCATTTTCTTCACTACAGAGTATAATCAATACTTTACAACAGGGTTAATACACTGTCTTCAAACATGCTATTATTCTTTTAGAAGAGCACAATAACTTTATTAGTTATGCTGTCTATAGTCTTTCCAAAGTGATAAGACCAGGTGGGTATGTCAATCGAAAACATTTCTTGGTGCCCTCTGTTGGAATATTTTTATTATACACCAACATTATAACAAGAACCATACAGCTGCAGGTAATTTTAATGGTGGAAGTTCTAATTTTAATTAGTATAATTATCCAAAACAAAACAAAAAAGAGGTTGGTGTTTTATTCTTTCTACTTACTAGTCATTGAATATTCAGATCTTACATCTGCTCTCCATTCAAGTGAATCCAGAGTTGCATTATTTGTTTCAAAGCAGTCTTAGTGTTAACTCATATGATGACAATAACTCAGATTCCTTCTAGTATGTCAGCATAGTTCAATGTTGCTTTTTGTAAGTCACATTTGTATATGAGTTTTTGTGTTTCCAAAAATATGTTTAAAGTCAAAGCAAAATTATCTGAGCACCAGTTGACTCCATTACTAAAACTTGTATTTCAACCTATGTTTTAGAGATGAAAACAGAAAACTCTCTCTGGTGGTTGTCTTATTATCACTAAAGTGATTAATATTAAAACATTCTAACTAGAGAAACTGAAATAAACTAACTTGAGTTAAACATTTATAGCCAACAAAATATTTTATTAGGTAACTCACAACTGTGATTTCAAATGGGGAGGAGGAAGCCATCTATTATGGATTAAATTGTGTAACCTAAAAAGATGCTGAACTTGTAACCTAGCACCTATGAATGTGACCTTATTAAAAAATGGGATCTCTGTAGATGTAATCAAGTTAAGATGAGGTCATCTTGGATTACAGTGGACCCTAATATAATGCTGGGTTCCTTATAAAAAGACAAAATAGAGACACAGAAACACAAAGACGTAGACGTGAAGGAAGAAGCATACGTGAGCACAGAGGCTGAAATTGGAGTTAAATTGCCACAAGTGAAGAAATCCCAAGAATTGCCTGTTATGACCGGAATCTAGTAAGAGCAAGTTAGGACTGGTCCCCAGAATCTTCAGAGGCGGCATGGCCCTGCCTCACTGTAGCTTCCAGCTTCAAGAACTGTGAGATAATAAATTTCCATTTTTTAAGCCTCATAATCTGCTGTGTTTGTTACCGCAGCACTAGGACACTAGTACTGTATCCCGTAGCCAAGGGAAATTACAGCTAAAGAAGATTCTGTTATATATGAAAGTCCTAAAAGCCCTAATACCACATGATTTGGCTGGGGGTGTAGGCAATGTAGGAGAGGAAGGCATATAAACTGCTTTTGCACATGATAACAAGAGGACAATTACCTAACACCCAATTGTTGAAACCAATAACTGAAATAACAGGGCTCATTTTGAGTTTCCTAAACACTTGAAATTCTAAAAAGGGAAAGTGCAATATGTGCATCATCACCTTATCAAATACTTAACATGGCTTATGTTTTCTTTTAAGAACATTCTTTGAGCAAATGCCAAAGTGGAGAATCATCAAATACAGAATAGATCCTTAATTGAAAGTTTCAAATGTTAGAACTAGAAGTCTTAATACCAATCATATTAACTTATTACTGTCTGGCTTTTTGCCCTAGCCCTTGCTCTTTTCTGCTTTGGCCCTGGCTTAATACAATCCAGCATCAGCTTGCAATATTACTTGAAAACATTAAGTATCCCCTAATATTAAGAGAGCAAAATATGGATGATTGAAAGATGATCATGTATTAAATTGATGGAGCAAGAAGATAGAAACAACTGAGACAGATTGCATACAATGTAATTAAAAGATAGCACATTATATGAAGAAGAGAAAATAAATATAGGAAAGGAAACACAAGAAAAAAATAATCTGAAAAAGAGAGCCCTGGAAAAATAGGGGAGATAGAAATAATATTCAAGGCAGGAGAAAAATTGACATAAATTGCATCTGAGAGCAATATTTTAGAATGATATATAGGATTATAATTCCACAAATATCCTTATGAAGTGATAATTTAATTCAAAACAACCATTAAACAATTATGTATATGCAGCTTATTTTTGAAATCACATATGTTATTGGAGAGATTTGCAAGAGCTTTGTCAGAACTATACAAAATTGATGTTTAGAGGTTACAGCATTGTTATTAAGTTAGCATTGTACATGCTGGTTAAATAAAGTCAGGAATGAAAAGGTTCACTGAGCTGTTTTCTTTTAGATATTTTTACTATGGGCTTCTTTGACATTTAGTTAATTAGTGTTTATAAAATAATCATTTTCACAAAATGTGATACAAAGTTTCACAGACTATTCTCAGACTTGTGTGTGTGTGTATGTATAAGATGGTATCTACCCATAAGCAATACAATGCCTTTTTGTTGTTGTTGTTTTGTTTTGCAGAAAGCCTTATCTACTCAAATAATGTTCATACTCAATTACTCCTCTGATAGGAGCAAGCTCATCTGCTGCTGTGAACAGATAAGAGGCACAGAGTGTGCAAGAAGAGAGGAATGGAAGAAACGTTTTATAATTTATTATAATCTGCTGTCAGTAAGTTACCAAAACAAACAAACAAATGACAAAAAACAAAACAAACAAACAAAAAACAGAAGAACAAAACAACCCGTAGACATGATTACTATAAGGACATTGCATTCTGGTTTGCTTTTCTACTCTCTATGCTATTTTATCCTTTGTTCTAATTATCTCCTCACTTTGCTTGTTACCTTAGTCCTTACAATAATTAAATTTTTAGAATGCTATTAGCCTGAAAAATGTATATTATCACCATTCACATTGGTCTATACTAACTATTCTCCCTTTTTAAATCATATTCCCCCTCCTCTCTACAACATAATAGGTGCTTTTGTTTTGGCACCATTCAAAGTATATTTGTTATAGACCCATATATATTATACCAATTTGTTAATTTCTAAAGAACTGTCCATCATGTAAGATTCTCTCTACTTTTGATAATTTTATAAAGATAAGTATCTTATCTTTACAATGAATAAGTGAGGGATGAGGTTGATTTGGGATGATGAATATCAAGTTTAATTTCAAATTTACTCAAACTCCTTTGTACTATAGGGGATAAAATATTTCTTTAGGAGGGCACCATATGTTTTTTTACATAATATTATGAAAAGAATTAAAAAGTAAAAATGTGTGCACTGCAGATCTTGGCAGAGGCTGGCACCTTTGACAGTTCCAATTCCTCCCAGTTACTTCTTCAAATACCCAGGACTAGATGTCTTTGACTATTTGTCAAAGGATTTAAATAGCATTTTCTGTTCAAGTGCAACACAATCTATTCTCCGCTAATATTTTAGTGGAGATTGTCCATGAAGTTCACTCCAATGACAGACCTTGGAAAAAAGGGATAGAGCCTTAACAATGCAGAGAACCTGGGAATTTAGAGAGACTCACAAGGGAGACACACAAGGTAGAGGAGTCCAGGACAAACTGCCTTACTTTGATGGCCCTGTAAACTATATGCTACACAAATGTCCAGTTGTCCAAATCTTTGTCACAGTGTCTTTCTTACCCACTACCTAACTTTCATCTCTTTCTGTAATTCGGAGTTTCTGACTATTTTATTTCAGAGATATAGGCAGTTTTCCCTGTTCCATATTCCCCCAGATACTTTTACTCAGACAACATTGAAAACATATTTGTTTTCTATGAACTCACATGTGTTAAATAAATTTGCTATTTGGAAATAAAGTGCAAAATATTTATGAGATAGACTTGTCTCTTCTCTTTGGGTTTTCTAGTAGTTTGACTCTAAAAGACTGGTTTTCTTTTTCTGAGTTGGGGTGTCATCTCTATAGCAAAGTCCTCCATTCTGTTGCTGCACACCATAACATTCAGACAATCCTTTAATTTTTTTTTTTAACAAATCTTTTGGTTACTTTTTTCTTCACTATTGTTTTGTGTTTATTTTTTCCTCAGTAAACCTATGTTCTTTATATCCTTCTATAGGATGTTCAAAGTTACCCACCCAATCAATCACAGAGTCATTGTCATTCTTGGTCCTCTTTTTCAAGCTGTCTAGAATCTACTCTGCCTTTCTCTACATGCCATAATCAATTCCAACCCTTTGCTTCACCTTGATTATTAGGAGTTCCTTCCCATTGGTGCAATAGCTACGACTCTTGTCTTTCAATTTTCTCTTTTTCTCATTTTGAATCCATTTAATTTCCTCCTCTCTGAATACTTTTGTTCTCTCAGAAACTTCCACATTTGTTCAACTTATTTCTCTATCTTATAAATTGTGGTATAAAGGTGTATTAAGAATTGCAATGCAAAAAAATAATAATAACAATAAGAGAGCTCATGTATAATGGCATAATTTGGCATGAACATACTTTATCTACAGAGTTATGAAAAATTGTGCTGTGAATGGATAATTATGATTGTAATGCATTCCACTATTGTAATATATGTAAGAAATTTAAAAAAAAAGAAAAAAAAAGAGATCCTCAAGCACGGTGGTGGTGCACACCTGCAATTCCAGCTACTTCGTAGGCTGAGGCAGAAGGATCATAAATTTGCAGCCAGCCTAGTCAATTTAATGATACCCTAACTTGAAATGAAATTTAAAACATATATAAATTATATATAATTTATATATAAAATATATAAGACATATTTATATATATAAAATATATATTTATATACATATATTATATACATTATATATATATATATATATATATATATATATATAGTCCTAGAATAGAGCTTAGTGGTAGAGTGCCCCTGATTTCAACATAAATTCTGCAAAACAAAATGAAATAATAAATAAAATAAAATTCTTTATAGCTAAGATTCTTTAAACTCCGTTGACATACCCTACACTTTCCTTTAAATGTACATATTATTGATTTTGGTAATGAATGATGTGTGCTTTTTTAAAATATTTTTTTAGTTGTTGATAGACCATTATTTTATTTATTTATATGTGGTGCTGAGAATAGAACCCAGTGCCTCACACATGCCTTGCAAGTGTACTACCACTGACCCCCTAGCCCCAGCCCTGTGTGCCTGTTTTTAAAACATGATTAGTAAAAAGACAGTCAGCAAAACCTACCACTGTTAGAGTATAAAATTGGGATACAAATTCAGAATGTTACAAATATACAATAATCCCTGCTCCTTCAATTAACAGCTAACCCCAGAAAAACTGAGTGTTGAAGCTGTAACAGTGTTGAGGATTTGAGTAGCCTGATTATGTGAATGAAATAAAGCCTTATTTATTTATGCAAGTTCAGCAGGCCTTTAATGATGTTTTGTTCCATGAGAAAGTTTGTTTCTATGTGATATGAAAAACAGATATGTTGAAAGAACTATGCATACTTTGTAGGAAAGAATAATTTAGTAACTTCTCATATTACTATGCCTTCTTTGTGCTTAAAATGAATTATTACCTAAAGTACTAATTATCTGGGCTGCAGAATTAATGTTGTAGATACAATATTACACTATTTCTCATATGTCCTCATGATTCCACTAATATTACTTTAGTTTGGACCTTCTTTAATAATTAACTAAATGACTATATTAGCCCCCAGACTGGAATTTCTGCCTCCCATGTCCCCTCTCTTTCTATCTATGCATCTACCCAAGTATTTATTACCCATTCTTTACCATGTTCTTAATGAATGTATGATGATACTATCCTGATGTTAAGATGTTGCCTCCCTTAAGGATCTAATGAACTAGCTGAGTTCATTAATATTCAATTGATCCTTGTATTTCACGTTTTTAAAACCCTGTAACATTTTTAGTGACTTTTAGGATAAGATTCAAATTTATCAGGGATTACAAGACCCTTCACATTTTGGCACAATATGTTATTACTTGGGGGGCAGAGCTGGATCCAGGGATGACAGATGTCCTACAACGTTCAGGACAGTTGTGTCTAACAAAGGATTGTCCCACATCTTGCATGATTTCAAATGCCTCAAAATGTTTAAAGAGATGAAAATTTTATCTGGACCTAGAGCCTAACTTTGTTTTTCATAGTGTGCAAAACTTTCATTTTATTTAATTTTTTAGAATGGTTTTAACATGCACACATTCTGATGCTAATTTCAACCAAAATACTGAATAGCCCAAGAGCCTGATTTCTCTATTTTCATCCTTTGGGAACCAAAACAGGAAAATGAAGAGCAATAGAGGAAATCCTGTGCCATCTCCCCTCTGTTGTCCTCTGGACAATTTGTTAGGATATGTATGTATGAATGTGTATGAATGTGCGTGTATGTGTGTGTGTGTGTGTGTGTGTGTGTGTGTGATGAAGATGGTTTTGGCTGGGAAAGAGGCAGCGTCATAGGCAAGTTACAGGATAATATAAGTTGGATCTAGAAGGTCCCCCAAAGGTTCATATGATGTAATGAAGACTTTGTCCCCAATGAAGAAATATTTATATGTAGGGCTTTTGGCAACTGACTGGATCATGAGGGCTCTAATATCATCTATCAATTAATCTGCTCATGGGTTAATAACGAAAGGGACTATTGGGAGGGGTTGGAAACTGTACAAGGTGGGGCCTGGTTGGAGGAAGTAGGTCATGCCCTGGAAAGGTGTATGTTGTCACTGGCTCCTTCCTGCCTCTCTCTTTCTGCTTCCTAACTCTGTACCACTTGCCCCTAACCCTCACTATGATGTTCTTCCTCACCAAGAGTCCAAAGTGATGGGGACAAGTGATCCTGGATTGAAACATCAAAAACTGTGAAACAAAATAAATCTCTCTTTTAAGCTGATATTCTTGGTATTTTTGAAACTGGATTTTGAGATGAAACCCTATTCTGTTATAGGTGCAGTCTGTGTAAGTAGCATGCCTCTGTAGCCCAGAAAATCCGTTTCAGTGTTAGCAGCTAATCACAACAGGGATTGCCTACCTACTCAGTTCTGAGGGTTGCAGTTGGCAAAGCCTGATTCTTTGGCACTACCATTGAGTGGTGTGTTGCAGCTCTTAATATGGACCATTCCCTTCTACTGTTGCTGCAGACCTCAGCAGCTAACCACCAACTTCTTTTCAGGTTCTTGTCTTGTAAATCAAGAAGAATGAAATTCACAAAACAATCTAGGCAAGAGTAAAATCTATTCAAGTGTGAAAGATCAAAACAAAACTCTGGCAGGGGCAGGAGGAGACCGCATAGAAGTTGCCAGGTGGGTGTGCTAGTTTAGGTTTTTATATATGGTCAAAATAAATAAATAAATAAATATATGGTTGAGGCTATTGGTTCACATTTATGCTAATCAGGGTTTGGAAATATACTAATGCTATTGATGAATCCTCCATCTGTACTTCCATTCAGGTCAGCCCCATTTTTGTTTTCTCAGCTGTTACCTGCAATCCCAGCTTCCTAGGAGGAGGTCAGCAGAAGCTTGGGAGTTCCGGACTGTAGCACATCTGCACTGGCCTGCCTGGCTGCCTGTGTGTGACAGGTCAGTGTGTCTTGACTTGCCTTGGCCTTGGCTGCCTGCACCCCAGCTCTGTACCTGCATGGTGGGCTGTGTGCTGCAGCTGTAGAGATCACTGCCTGCCCTCCAGCCGGCCTAGACTGCTGCACCCCAACTCCAGGACAAGGGCTTGGATTTATTTTGTCACAGCAGTGAAAAGCTATCAGATGGTAAATAGAAAAAGTACAGCTGGAATTCAGTTCTCCCCTGCTATTATCTTGAGGCAGAAGCATCAGCTTTAAATCCTGGTTCAAAAACTCTTGTCTCAAAATCCTCTGTGGTTAATAATGGAGAGTAAAATAGGTCTTTCTTTATGCGGAGCTGAAACAAAAAATAAATAATAAATAAATGCAGGTGGGGACCATCTGACCTCAGTCAGTTGTGCTGCCACACCTCATTTTCCAAATTCCTGGGACAGTAGCAATCAACCTATTTCACCCCGAAGTTATATATGTAACTTTAAGAAATACATATGCCTGGATCCCTCAATTACAACTCAATGTAGTTGGTTTAGGGTGTGTCTTGGAAATTGTGTATGGGTTCTCTCCACAGCCCAGGATTATGTATTATAATCTAAGAATCTGCATATGGTGATGAAAGCTGAAAGGTGAAGAAGACCTGACCTGAGATTTGGGGGGAGTTGGGAAGTGAGTGTTTCTTGGGTCAAGACTCTTCATCTTGCTAATCATTAGTCCCCCAACCATACAGACTGACACACTGGAAAAATACTCATTGCCTGAAAGCCTAGCCAGGAATCCTAGCGAAATGGTTCCTAAATTTTGTCACACAATGGAATCACCTGAACATTTTTCAAGGAGTTCTCACACCTGGCTCCCACTCTTAGACATGTTTATTTAATTGCTATGGGGTGGGGCCTGGCTTTGGGATTTTAAAAGTTCCACAAATGATTCTCATGGGAAGCAGCAATACTTGGGACACAGACCTGGTGAGAGAGAGCTCTCAGAACAATATATATATAAGAGGTAGGTAGCTAAATACACACCATTTACACATATAAATATCTATACCAGAACAGCAATAAAGAATCTAAAATCAAGATAATATTATATTTTTTAAATAGCAAATACTGCATGCAGGAAGATAATGGGTATTTTATAAGAACTAAAAGAGAAAAAAATTAAAATATATAATTTCCTGTCAAGCCAAAATAACTTCAATTATGTAACATAATAAAATGATTCTCAGGCATGGGAGCATCTCGAGGTTTGCCACACAGAGTCTCATATTGACAACAGTTTGGGGTAAAATAGAAGAGAAAGTCCAAGAGATAGGTTATTTGAATTAAAGGAAATGAAATAGCTTGGCAAAATTTGTTCTTGTCTTGGTCATCACTGTGACAGATATCTGAGAAAAACAACTTAGCAGAGAAAAGATTTATTTTGACTCACAGTTTCAGAGGCTTCAATTCATGGTCTACTGGCTGTAAGGCAGAAACATCCCAGAGGAAGAGTGTGGTATATGAAAGCTGCTCAGTTCATGGCATCTGGAAAGCAAAGAGAAAGAGGAAGGAGTCAGGGACAAGATATAGTCACCAAGGGCATGCCCTCAGTGACCTTATTCCTCCAACAATGCAACTGCAACTGCCTACAGTTTCCATTGCCTCTCAACAGTCCATTCAGGTCTCAATGGATTAATCCATTGATAAGATAAGAACTTTTATAACCCATTCCCTAAAGCCCTATCTCTGAGCATTGCTGCACTGGGGACCAAGGCTTCAAGATTTAAGTCTTTGGGAGGACATTTCTTGTGCAAACCATGACAGTCATAAGTCAAGGAAAAAAAAAATAGGTTCATAATAATCCAAAATTAAAAGTCTAGAAAAAAACTTACATGATGTGGTTTTTGTGGAGGAAGAATAAGAGACTTAAGAATTCACTCATTTCTTTTCTTTATTTTGGTACCAGGGATTGAACTCAGGAGCACGTGACCATTGAACCACTTCTCCAGTCCTATTTTGTATTTTATTTAGAGACAGGGTCTCACTTAGTTGCTTAGCACCTTGCTTTTTGCTGAGGCTGGCTTTGAACCTACAATCCTCCTGTCTCAACCTGACAAGCTGCTGAGATTACAGGTGTGTTCCACTGCACCCAACATTCATATATTTTCTCTTTCTTTTTTTTTTTTTGTTGTTTATGAAACTTTATTTTATTTATTTGTTTATATGTGGTGCTGAAAATTGAACCCACATGCTAGGCGAGTGCTTTACCACTGAGCCACAACCCAAGTCCTCATTTCTTTTCTTAATAGAAGTACCTTTTTTTCCTTAAAAAAAAAAAGAAAGAGCATTAAAAAAAACAAAGAATAAACAAAAAATAAGGTAAGTCTGCAGAAACATATTCAAATAATAATAATGTTGAATATAAATAGACTACATTCACCAATTTCAAGTTTGATATTGAAATATTGGGGACTGGGGATGTAGCTGAGTGGTAGAACACTTGCCTAACATGTGAAAGTTTTTATCTATAGTACCAGCCCAAAGGAAAAAAATATATATAGGTATATAGTATAAAAGCCACCTGCACTTCATTTGCATCCAATATGAAGCAAAATGAATAGATTTACCTTTCTGTTGAGAACAATGGAAAACTAGACTGAAGTCTAGTGAAGACAATGACATTTAACAGGAAAGGCCAGTGATCCTGGCAGAGAGAAAACAAGTAAGGCAAATCCTATGACTTCCTCATCATGGAGAATTTCCATAAGGAAGAGGAAGAATAGGTGGAGACCAGTGATCTCTCTGAGTGGAAGAGATGGGAACTAAGGATCTGGGGAGACAAACACAGCTGAACTTCACATGGCAACCAGAGCACCAGAGAGGAGAGAGCCACACAGAAATAAAATTATGGACAACAACAGGGCATCACCCTCTAATATTCAGTAAAGTCTGACCAGAGGAAGCATTTGAGGAAAGTACTTCACTAATAATTGAGAGAAATAACAATCCCAAATGACTAAAGGGAACAGAACCCAGAATTCATACAGGATGAGAAATTGTACTTGTTCCCACGGGCCAGATTGGAAAACACAATTCATAGGGTTCTGCGTAGAAGGATCCTTGGAGGTGGGTAATAATTAATCCTAGACTAACTGTGGTTCTATCATGTATAACAAATTTTACAAGCAGGACACCGAAGGATCAAACTACTTCCACGGAACTTAATTCCATCTGAGAAAAAGTTCAGAATATTTTTAGAATACAAAATATCCAGTACTCAATAAGGTAAAATTTCCAATGCTTGATACGAAATAAATTTTTAAGCATAGGTAGGTGCAGTGTGCATGCTTGCAATCCCAATGGCTTTGGCGGCTGAGGCAGGAGGATTGCAAGTTTAAGGCCACCTTCAGCAACTTAATGAAGCCCTAAATAACCTAGTGAGCCTTGTCTCAAAATAAAAAATTAAAAAGGACCGATGATGTATCTCAGCATTAAAGTGTCCTTGAATTCAATTCCCATTACTCCTGTCCCCCCCTCCCCCCCAAATATCAGGCATAAAAGGAGTGGGAAGAAAGGGTTCGGAATGTGGCACAGTGGTTGAGTACATGATAGCATGCACAAGGACCTGGGTTCAATTCCCAGTTTAAAAAAAAAAAAAAAAGGAATGGAAGTAACACATTCTGTAATATGTAGGAAAAAAAATCAGTTGAACAAAACCAATCAATCAATGAGAACTGATAAAGATAATTAGCAGACGAGGACATTAAAACCCTTAGTTGCATTCTATATGCTAAAATAGGTAGAAAAAAGACTGAATAAAGAGAGTAACAGAATCAGAACTTCTAGGAATAAAAGCTTCAATCTCAGATGAAAACCATACAAATGGCATTAATAACAGACAAATTATTGCAGTAAAAATTATGAACTTATAGAAATAACAAAAGAAATTATCCAATATGGAACAGGTAAGAAAGATATAACAAGAAAATGAATAGTGCATCTATTAGTTCTGGAATGATTTCCAGCCATCTACTGTATATGTAATTGCAACTTTAAAAAGGGGCAGGGCAGAAAAGAAACATTTGGAGAATGGCCAAAATTTTTTTCAAAATTAAGGGGAAGAAAAAGGAAATAAATCTTAAGAAGAAGAAATAGAAAGAATCTAATCTAAGTCACATCAAAATCAATTTGGTAAAAAAAAAAATGAGTAAGAGGAAATCTTAGAAGTGAAAGAGAGAGAGAGAAAAAAGAAGCTATAACCAAGAATCAAAGGTAAGGATTATACCAGATTTCTCATTGAGAATAATGCAAGCAAGAAGTTAGTGGAGCAGCATTTTTAAACAACCGTGTGTGTGTGTGTGTGTGTACAAATATGTATTTACACCTAGATTTCTATAACTAGTAAAAATACATTTCAAATATAGAGGTAAAATGAAATTATTTTTCTGGTTATTTATGTGTAGGAATTAAGAGATACAGAAGGGATAACAATGTGGGTACATATGTAAGAATTTTCTTATCGAATTCAAATCTCGGAGTGATAATTGACAATTTAAAAGGTTATACAGTGTATTCTTGGATTTCTTACTATAAGTAATAATTGCATAAAAATAGAATGGAAACACATGAACATAAGGGTGTCATATGTGAAGTGCCATAATATCACTAGAAGTTAGACTATAAGAAGATAACAGATACAGATAAAATATAACCGTCTAAGATTGAAAATAAAAGAATGGCATAAAAAGAAGGTGTAGGTTTATTAAGATAAGATAAAATGACATTGAGAAAATCATTGGGGATGGGGAGGATCATTCCAAACTGATAAATATTTTTAGAAAAATACATTCACCTGATATAATAGTCTTGAAATATGTGAAGCAAAAATAGAAGTGCTATGGAGAGAAACTGATATCTCCAATATCATAATGAGAAATTTTAAAACATCCCTTTAGTTTTGTTACCCCAGTGACTTGAGAGACTGAGAGAGGAGGCTTACAAGTTCCACACTAGCCTTGTCAACTTAGAGACACCCTGTCTAAAAATAAAAAAAAATAAGGAGACAGGAAAATGGTGGAATGGAGAGGTTGCTTCCCTAATGGCTCTGTGTTGTGAAACCAAGAAAAGCAGACAGGCAAGTTTTCAGCAAGGTGAGTGATTAAACAAAAATTGGGGTGGGGGAGACTTTACTGCAATTTAATACTAGACACTCAAAACAGATCTGGGACCTAGGAGATCAAATATAATAAAATAAAGAAGAAATTCCCAGGGTCACAGCTGTGGCAGCAGCTGGAGGCACAAGCCAGTATAGTCACTCCATGAATGCAGAAAGCAATATGGGCATTAAAGGAACCCCCATTCTTTGGAGGACTGAGGCATGTTGGGGTATGGAAAATTTAGAGATCAGAGTCACTGCTTGACCAAATAGTAAGGTGTACTGCATAATATCCTTGTGTGGGAAAGAAGGTGCCAACTCTCCCAGTGGTACCCAGCACACAGCAAAGGAACCATTTTGAAATCACTTGGGTGGGAGCAGCATGGGTAGCTGATTTCTGGCTGACCCAAGTCTGGCTCAAAAAACAAGCCAGGCACACCCACGATGCACAACAGAGTGTGCCTAAGTGATTGGGAGAAGTCAACCATGGAGAGGGGTTTACCCAGGGGAATACTGGTTGAAGGAATCCACTTGGCTTCTCCCTCCCCTTCTACTGCATTTGTTTGCAGGACCAGTTAGGAGAGAAGCCCTTGATGGGGAATTCAAAAGAGTTGGGGCAGGAGAGATTGAGTTTGAAGACTGAATCAGAGACCAGAAATTGTGGGGTCTGAAGGTGATGTAGTGGGCTAAGAACTGACTCCTATACCAGTGAAACCCAAAGGAGATTCCTGGGGTGCAGTCTTCCAGTGTGGACCAGCAATTGGTAGGTCCTGGAGGTTTGCTGATTTAAAATCTCCAGACTAATTGGCAATCAGCAAAGAGACTGGAGCATAACTAAGCCTAAACTCTGCCTCCAGGAGTTTTGCCCCTAGGATTAATACTCTCATCCTAGCAACACCACCCTGAAGGAGGAGAAAGCATCATACTCCAGGCAACCCCACCTAACTGCTGAGAAGGGAAACAGAATCTTTTGAACTTCAATGGAAACAATTTTTCATTGAGATCTTTTTTTTTCCTCCTCATGTTTCTACCATTTTTGAAACCAATTATTTTTCATGCATCAGTTTATTGAGGACTAGGTTGTCTGATTAGTATATTTCAGTTTTCTTTTGTATTCTTTTATTTTTACTTTTTTCTTTCTATTTTAATTTTTACGTTTTAAAAAATATTTATATTTTAGCTATAGTTGGACACAGTTTCTTTATTTTCTTTATTTATTTTTATGTGGTGCTGAGGATTAAATCCAGGGCCTTGCATGTGCTAGGCAAATACTCTACCACTGAGCCACAACAACCAGCCCTCTATTTTAATTTTTTTTAAAAACTTTTACTTCATATATTTTTTCTCTCACTTATTGTTGCTCTTGATTCTCCTTCTCTCTTTTCTCTTGCTAAACACCAACCTCTATTATTCCCTCTTTCACTTTTTAATTTTTTACTTCTATCATCTGTCCTCTTTCTTCATAAACACCACATCCTGCACTTCTGTTCTCTTTTTGCCCACCTTTTAAAATTGCAAACATTTTTTTCAAACTTACTATTTATATTTAGGCAATAACATATCATTTCTATTTATTGTAACAAAACTGTAGATGTCTTAGTAGTAACTCTTTGGTTTAAGGTTATATACTGTTTGCATTGGTTGCTATTATAATTTATCTCTCCCTTAACGGCAAGGTAGTGGAAATATTCAGGGACACTATAAGTCTACGGGGTAGGAACTATACTGCCTCAGATTCACACTGCTAGATGGGAAGACACACAAATAACAAGAAAAAACCAAAGGAAGAAATCACTCCAAACAAAACAAGATGCCCTGATAATGGAAGCTGTTGTCTCCACAATGGAAGAAATGTCAGAGAAGGAGTTAAAATGTACATAGTTAAACTAATCCCAAGGTAAATGATGATGTAAGGAGTGAAATCACAGAGAAAATTCAGGAGGTGAAAGGTAACTTCAATAATGAGATAGAGATTCTCAAAATAAATCAAGCACAAATCCTCAAAATGAAGGAAACAATAAACCAAATTAAAAATGCAATGGAAAGCATTGAAAACAGACTAGATCACATGGAAGACAGAGTTTCAGACAATGAAGACAAAATATGTAATCTTGAAAATAAAGTTGACTATGGAGAAAAGAGGTTAAGTGATCATGAATGGAACTTCCAAGAAATATGGAATAGGAAAAGACCAAATTTAAGATTTATCAGGATAGATGAAATCGTGGAGATAAAAAACAAAGGAGTGCACATTTTTTTTCCCAAAAAATAATACTAGAAAAATTTCCAAACATAAAGAATGAAAGAGAAACTCAAACACAGGAGGCTTATAGGACATTAAATTATAAAATTATAATAGAGTCACATCAAAACACATTGTTATGAAAATGCCTAACATACAGAATAAGGATAGACTTTTAAAGGCTGCCAGAGGAAAAAAAAGTCAGATTACATTTATAGGGAAACCAATCTGGATTTCATCTGATTTTGTTCCTCAGACCCTCAAAGCTGGATATCTTGGAATTTTATAAAAATAGTTTCAAAGTTTGATATATATCAAGCTTTGAAACAAAATGGATGCCAGACCAGAATTCTATTCTCAGCAAAATTAAGCTTCAGATTTGAACATAAAATCCAAACCTCCCATAATAAAAAAAAAAGATTAAAAATTAACAACTAGAAAGCCTATACTACAGTATATTCTCAGCAAATAATCCATGAAAATGAAATGAAAAAAAAGTGAAAACTAGCAAAGGGAGAAATTATACTAAAGGAATAGTCAAACAAAGGAGAAACTAATTCTAATTAAAAATCACAAATAAACCAAAGTGATTGGTAATACAAATCATATCTCAATAATAACTTTGAACATAAATGGCCTAAATTATTCAATCAAAAGACATAGACTGGCAGATTGGATTAAAAAACAAAACTCAACCATGTACTGTTTCCAACAGACTCTCCTCATAGGCAAAGATACCCACAGACTGAAGGCAAAAGGACGGGAAAAAACATAATTCACGTGGATCATGTAAACAAGTAGGGGTTTCTATCCTTATATCAGATAATGTAAATTTCAAACCTAAGTTAATTAGAAGGGACAAAGAAGTACATTTCATACTGTTCAAAGAAGAATTAACACCAATACTCCTCAAATTATTCCATGAAAGAGAAAACAAGGGAACCCTTCCAAACTAATTCTATGAAGCTAGTATCATCCTGATACCAAAAGCAACAAAGACACATTAAGGAAAGAGAACTTCAGACCAATAACCCTGATGAACATAGATGCAAAAAAATTCGCAATGAAATACTGGCAAATTGTATACAAAAATATAGTGAAAAGATGGTGCATCACGGTCAAGTGGGGTTCATCCCAAGGATGCAAACTTGGTTCAACATAAGGAAATAAATAATGTAATTCATCATATTACTAGAAATAAAGACAAGAATCATATGATTATCTCAAAAGATACAGAAAAAACATTTGACAAAATACAGTACCCAATTATGTTCAAAATACTAGAAAAACAAGGCATAGTAGAAATATACCTCAACATTTTAAAAGCTATGTATGATAAATCCAAGGCCAACATCATTCTAAAAAGAGAAAAATTAGAAGCATTCCCTCTAAAAATGGGAACAAGGATGGCCTCTTTTACCACTTTTTTTTTTCAACTTCATCTTTGAAACTTAGCCAGAGCAATTAGAAGAAAGAAATTAAAGGGATACAAATAGGAAAAGAAGAACTCAAACTATCCCTATTTACTGACAACATGATTCTATATTTGGAAGACAAAAAAACTCCACTAGGAAACTTCTAGAACTAATAAATAAATTCAGCAATGTAGCAGGATATAAAATTAACACTCATCAACCAATTGTGTTCCTAAATATCAGTGATGAATCAACTATAAAAAAAATTAGGAAAACTATCTCATTTACATTAGTCTCAAAGAAAATAAAACATTTGGGAATCAATCTAATAAAATAGGTGAAAGACCTCTACAGTGAAAACTATAGAACACTAAAGAAGGAAATTAAAGAATAGCTTAGAAGATGGAAAGATCTCCCATATTCTTGGATAGGCAGAATTAATATTATCAAAATGACCTACTACTAAAAGTGTTTAATCCAATTTTTATTAAGATTCTGATGATGTTCTTCATAGAAACAGAAAAAGAAGTCATGAAATTCATTTGGAATAATAAAAGGCCAAGAATATCCAAAGCAAACTTCAGCAAGAAAAGTGAAGCAGGAAGCATTACAATACCACACCTTAAATTATACTACAGAGCTATAGTAACAAAAACATCATGGTTTTGGCACCAAAGCAGACATGAAGACCAATGGTACAGAATAGAAGACACAGAGACAAACCCACATAAATACAGTTATCTCATACTAGCCAAAGGTGCCATAAATATACATAGGAGAAAAGACAGTTTCTTCAAAAAATGGTGCTAGGAAAAATGGAAATCTATTTGTAGTCGATTAAAATTGAACCCCTATCTCAACTCCAAGTGCATCAAGAACTTAGGCATTAGATCACAGATCCTGTGCCTACTAGAAAAAAAATAGGCTCAAATCTGAATCATGTCAGCTTAGGAACTGAGTTTCTTAACAAGAGTCCTAAAGTGCAAGAAGTAAAATGAAGAATTAATGAATGGGATTAAATCAAACAAAATCTTCTTCTTAGCAAAGGAAACAATCAAAAATGTGAAGAGAGTGCCTACAGAATGAAGAAAATCTTTGCCACCTGCACCTCAGATAGAGCATTGATCTCTAGGATATATTAAGAATTCAAAAAACTTAACAAAAAAAGATAACCCAATCAATAAATGGGCAAAGGAACTGAACAGACACTTCACAGAAGAAGAAATATGATTAGTCCACAAATGTAGGAAAAAATGTTCAATATTTCTAGCAATTAGAGAAATGCAAATTAAAACTACACTGAAATTTCACCTTACTCCAGTCAGAAGGGCTATTATCAAGAATACAAGTAACAATAAATGTTGGTGAGAATGTGGAGAAAAAGGTACATACATACATTGCTGATGGAACTGTAAATTGGTGCAACCACTCTGGAAAGCAGTATGGAGATTCCTCAGAAAACTTGGAATGGTCTCCGTGGTATATATCCAAAGGACTTAAAATCAGCATACTATAGTGACGAGGCCACATCAATGTTTATAGCAATTCAATTCACAATAGCCAAACTGTGGAACCAACCTAGGTGCCCTTTAACAGATGAATAGAAAATGTAGTACTTATACACAATAGAATATTACTGAGCTGTGTGGAAGAATGAAATTATGGCATTTTCTGGTAAACGGATGGAACTGGAGAATATCAGGCTAGAGGAAATAAGTTGATCCCCAAAAACCAAAGCCAAATGTTTTCTCTGATATGCGTATGCTAACTCACAATAAGATGGAGAAGTAGGGATGTATAGAAGTACTTTAGATTAGAAAAAGGTGAATAAAGGGAAGGGCAGAGGAAGGAAAATAAGAAGGATAGTTGAGTGAATTGGAAATTACTATTGTATGTGCATATATGATTATATGACCAATGAATTTCTATATCATGTACAACCAGAAGAATGGGAAGTTATCTCCATATATGTATAATATGTCAAAATACATCTACTATTTTGCATAACTAATAAGAACAAAAATATATAAATATATACAAATTTAAAAAAATAGAAAGTACTGGGGATCTAGCTCAGAAGCAAAGTACCCCTGGGTTCAATCTCAAGTACAACTGGGTTGGATCCTCAGCACCACATAAATAAATAGGATATCTTTAAAAAATTTTTAAAAAACCATGATTTTCCATTACAAGACTGTTAACTTAAAAGTTAGCAAATATGACAAACAATTACTAGAAATTAAGAAATTTGCAAGAATTTTCTAGAAATTCAGCTTTGGTGCCAACAAAGTATGTTTTGCTAGAAATGATGTGGAGCATTTCTCATCATTTTGGAAAATGACATCACATTAACTGTGTTAATAGTATTTGACATCAGGGCATTTGAATTAGAGTGAGGGGTGTGAGGCAAATAGGGGGTGCCTTTTACAGTGTCATGCAAATGTCTATAAATTTTTTTCTCAAGGAACCTCATACCTCATCCTGGCCCTAGTGTTTGAGTCATATGAGCAATTCACCACCTATACTGGTCTACATCAATATGTTAAAGAAGAGATTTGTCTCTCCTTTTTTTTTTTTCCTTTTGATGCTGAAGTTTGAACCCAGACATTGTAAACACATATTCTATCATTGTTTGAGCTACACCCCCATTCTCTTGTGAGTCCTTTTAGCCAGTTAGAACATCACTAAGATAACAGCAAACCAAAGAACCTGATTATATCTCATTAATAAAGGTAACTTTAAAAAATATTTCATATTTTCTAGCATGTATTTTAAATGTATCATATATCTCATTGGTAAATAAACTACTATGGAAAAAAACACAATACAATTATTTGTATAATCCTGAGTTGACAATTTTTTTTTCAAACTACTCAGATATCATTCTGGAAGATAACTGTACCACTTCTTCATGGTTCTTGCTGTATCGCGAGTTTGCTTGTGTATTTCCTCTCCATCCATCTTTTATTTCTCATCACTAACAGATGTATTTTGCCGCAGCCCGGCTGGCTGGGCAAACTAACCGGGGGGTGACGAGGAACTTGTGTAGATTGATACAGCAGGAGTGGGAGCTGTTTATTGTAGGACAGGAGGGGTATATATACATTCCACACAGCTTATCTTAATTAACATAAACTAGATACAGCAGTTAACCAATGAGGAATCTCCACACTTAATGGCTCGCTGGCATTACTTCACAAACCACTCCCTCTGGCAAAATGCCAAGCGCCATCTGGACTTGTTTACAGACCCTAACAATATTTCATGTTCTGAATAAATTAAAAAACACAAAAAACAAACAAACAACAACAAAAAACCTAACTTGTGTCTTGACAGGTTCTTGGCCTTCCAGAAATAAGAAGCATTTTCTGTGATGATGCAAGTTTCATTCCATGCCATAATATTAAGAATCATTAAAATTTTTATCAACAAAATTGTTTTTTCCCTTAATGATTCTGTAGGTTAATGGTCTCAAACCATCCTTTTTTTTTTTTTTTTTTTTTTTTTTTGTACTGGGGATTGAACTCAGGTGCACTTGACCACTGAGTCCATTTGTATTTTATTTAGAGAGAGGATCTTACTGAGTTGTTAAGCACCTTACTTTTGCTGAGGCTGGCTTTGAACTCATGATCCTCCTGCTTCAGCCTCCAGAGACACTGGGATCACGGACATGTGCCACTGTACATGGCTCAAACTATGGTTTTGATGGAAGTGTTCCCTTCTGGAGTGACTTGGCTGAAATTTTTTTTAACTTGACTTTTCCAACTTCTAGTGACTTCCAGCATTCCTTAACTTGTGGTCTCCTACTTTACCTTTGAAACCAGCAAAGGTAAACTGTGTCCCTTTAACATCCATACCTCTTTGACCTGGCTTCTGCCTACACATCTGCTTTTCTTACTTTGACTCTCACCTACTTTCATTGACCCATATGATGCATGGGCCCACCCAGACAACAGAGCGTAAGATCCCTCTTTTAAGGTTAGTTGATTTGCAGTTTAACTCCACCTATACAACCTTGATTCTTCTTTGTCCTGTAACAGTATACTCACATATTCCAGGGATTAGGATGTAAATATTTTTCTTTCCCCAAGAGGAGGCATTTTTCTGCCCACCACATTTTTTTCCCTAAAACGAGCCTTTGTTCTAGCATTCATGTGTACTTCTGCCCTTTCATTCCCCTGTGCCTATACAACATAATACTTGTCACAAATCACATCCCATTCATTTCAAGTAGATGCAAGCAACTGACAATTTCATACATCTTCTGGTATACTTGTGTCCAAGTCCTTCCATTGTGAAATATAAATTATTTTTAGTTTCTCCTATTATGGAAAGTTTTTTTCTCCCCTATAAACTGTAAGTTTATAGTTAGGGCATCTTTCCTTCCTTCCTTCTTTTCTTCCTTTTTCTTGAAACATGTGTCTCTGAGTAGGGACCATTTAAAGTCAGTCTTTAGGAAGACAAAGAGTGGGGCATAGAAAGATCCTAGGGAACAACAAGAGCATTCCAGGCATGTACACAAACCAGTGTGGAGGAGGATGGCTCATCTTCAGTTTGGGTAAGACTGGAGAGGTCATGTAGGTCAAATGCTTTTTGGAGAGTTATTAACAACATCCACCCATATCTTCAATACATTTGAAGTTTTTGAAGGTAACATTTCCTTTGCGTGTAAGATTTTAAAAAGTCTTGCATGTGCTAACGAGGCTACATGAAATCAGGGAAATCTTTTCCTTTGTGAATGGTGAGCAGGAGATGGAAACCTAGGTTGTAGTTGCTGTTTTTTCTTTTCCTCCCTTCTGAGCTATAAGTTAGAGCTCCATTTTAGATTCCCCCACCCCCCATTCAGTGGGCAGTCACTGATAGAGATCTTTCCTGGAATAGAAATAAGAGAATAATGCACAGCAAAACTATCACACCACATGCTGGGCTGTATTGAAGGTGCGATCCTAAATTTAATTAAGAAAAAGTTTAGACCAGAAGATGGCGGCGAGGGGAGTGCATTGCCCCTGTGTGCTGCTTCACTGTGTGGGAGTATGACAAGTCAGGATGGCTAAAGGCTATCTTGTTAGGAATTTCCAGCAATAGTGGGGTGCTCCGGAACCTGGAGGAAGGATTTCCATCGCACAAGGATCGGCGACGGGGACTCAAACGCGAAAGGTTTGTCGCACGGAGGGTAACACTGCTTATTCAGCAAATCACCCGCAGCTAGAGTCTGCAGCGCGCTGGGAAACGAGGAGATAGCAACGCAGGGATACAGTGCTGCAGTTTCTGCCAGCCGTGCAAGCACCGTACTCAGGGCTGAATTCTGGGTTCGAGACGGGGGAAGGAAGCGGTCCATCTCGGTTCTCCACACCGGTCAGACCACAGAGGAGGCCAGCGGCCACCATGTTGGAAAGCTGACGTCACCATCCCTGTTTTCGACTGACCGCAGCTCATTCAGCCATAGAACAGGTAATTTCAGGCTGCCATTCGCCTGCGGCTTGCAGACAGAGTGCTCGGGCTCAGTGCCTGGGGGCTTCTTAGATCCTGCTCTTATCGGAGCGAGCACCGGGCGCGGGGCGGCCGAGTTCCGGCTCCCGGATCTGCCCTGGCCCAGGGCTAGGAGCCCGCGGAAACTGCTTCTCGGTCCGGGTCCTGCTGAGGGCCGGTCAGGACTCACCCGTTACTTTGGTTGCCCGGCAAGGGGAACGAAATGCTGCCATTCGCATAGGATACCAACATGGCAGAGCTCTGATGTCATCAGAAAGCGGCGGAGGAAAGAACTTCATCAATACCAGCTGCGACAGAAACAGTTGGTCTCCTGGTAGGGGGG
>NW_025999842.1:45803301-45822121 GCF_001458135.2 Marmota marmota marmota
CATTCATCTAAGCCCCAGTGCTGTGGTGGGGTGATCTGGGAACCAACAATTTAATTTTTCCGGACCCCTTTGGTGGGCACCCCCCCAGAAACTAGCGGCTAAGATCTTGGGTGTCGCTGCTGGTGTTAAGGGGAGGTGGGGATCTGGAATCCCCTCTGCTTCCCTACAGACACGCCCCCAGTGGTTTCCTGGCTGCTTGTATCTGGAGGGGGTGGGAGTCACACACCTGCTAATGTGGATTCCGCTGGGAAGGAATTCTGTCGGCGGAACTCTGGTGATGTCACCACTCTGCTATGGCGGGCCCCAGGCTCCTTGCTGGAGTGTCCGAAGGGAGGGGTGGGACTGGTCTGTTTCTGGTTGGTTTCAGCTCCTGGTTTGCTATTTCATGAAGGCTTGGCGAGAGACCTCTTCCTAGAGTCCCTGCACCGCTCCTGCTGCGCTGCGCCTCGGAGGCTATCCGCCCTGACGTGGGGGCCGGTGCAGGCAGCCGACGGTCGCAGAGTCGCGCGGGCAGCGGCTGGCGGGTCTGGACCTCTGCGCTGCGTGGCGGAGATTCACTCGTCTAGCGCAGACTGTCACCTCCAAAAATCCTATCGATTCCCGGCCGATCTCTCTTTAGTGGAATTTTGCTAGGAGTTTCTCAGCAGGTCGTATCTAAGCATATCCATGCGTCTCTCTGACCCCGTTGTTGAGGAGGTACTGAAAGCGCTGCCTCCCCTCTCGCCGCCATGTTCTCTCTCCTCCTGTACACTCTTAAATCTTAAGTACAATTTGGCGTCAGTATATTTAATTCTATTTACAATTTTCCATGTTAAGATCATGTGGTCATTTTAGATAAACAATGCCACTTAGATTTTATCTCCTTCTCCCTCCTTTCCTGTCTCCAATCATTTTGTCTTTCCTATTATAGACTTGGTATCTATAATATTCCAGGTGTTGTGTTATATATTAGTAAAACAAAGTCCTAATAATCTCACAGTATAGTTGTTGGGGAAAATATAAGTAAATAAATAATTATAATTATTTGATAGAAATATGTATTGGTGGCTGTTAGAAAATATAACTTTATAGTAGCTCATATACTTACACACAAAGAAAATAGCACACAAGACAAATAAACAAAAAACTAATAGTAAATAGCAAAGTTATCAACGATATTTAGTTTTGTAAGAAATTAACCTGGCTTACAATTATTGGTGTTCTAAGACCACAAATGGATTGAATGAAAGACTTTTTTAAAAAGAGGTTTATTCTCTTTCACTGAGTTGTAAATTCATTATAGTACGGGACATGTTTGTTTGTTGTTTGTTCTAGTACTGGGTTTTGATCCCACTGAGCCACATTACCAAATATTTTTACTTTTTGAGACAGGGTCTTACTAAGTTGCTGAGACTGGCCTCAACCTTTTGATCCTCTTTTTCCAAGATATCATTTCATGACACACAATAGATACCTAATTAAAATATTTGGAAGAAAGGATAAAAGAATACCACAACTTAAAGTAGTGATTCTATTTTTGTATAAATATCTATAAAGTATATTTATACTTCCTTAGATTAGTAAGAACAACACTGAATACAATTTACCATTGCTTTCAGAACTCGGTCATTATTAGGAGTCATAATTATGAATTGCACTTTAGGGGTACAGGCAGATGAAGATGTAGGGCAGAGGACCAAGTGGATATCAACATTTTCTTTCTTGAAAAGATCTCTACATTGCTGATTGCTTGCTTCTAGTTTATTTTCATGTTTTTCTTTTTGTTTTTTTGTTTCATGTGTGTGGAAGAAAACCATGTATTGTTTGGCCCTAGGGAAGTCTAATGTGGCCATTTTTTCCCAAGGTAAATCATAGAATAAAAATATAGAATCTTCTCATTTATTATTTTTTACCTTCCAGAAAATTTATCTTTGTTATTGCCAGTTGATTTTTCAACAACATTCACATCATTATCTCTTTTTTTCCAAACTGTCACTAATAACATACCAACTTCACTATATTTTCCACTTATTTAAACTAACATCTATTGAATGAAAACGTATTGAATATTTGCTATGCATTACACGTCAGTCTAGGAGTTTAAGGTACATCATGGAACAAAACAGGCAGAATTCCTATTTTTGTGGAGTTTATAATCCAGCATGTTTAATTGAAGTTTCTTTCTCACTTTATTAAGAATTTGGTAGGTAACTGGGAAGGCTCTTTTGAAGTATAATTTCTAAAGGCAAAAATACCAACTTATTAAGAATTTTATAATACTTGCAGTGGACAACTCACTTTTAGAAGATACAGTTTTATCACAATTTTATAGTAACTTGTAAGATAGGTTGGATGGGTATTACTGTTTTTTGTAGTATATGGATGTAGAATTTGGGCTTAAAGTTAATTACTTGTAAAGGTCACACAGGTATCAATGATGGAGCTGAAGCATGAATCTAGAATATTTAAAACTTCAAAAGCTGCCTTAGTACTTTTTAATTTTGGAAATGTTAAATATTTGTTATTTAATTGGTTCTTTATAGAAATATACTTGAATGAATTCATTATTTAATTTGTTCTTCACAGTACTATACTGGTGGTACTGATGGTGGGGGCCAAGCTCACATAGCTGGTAATTTTGAAACCAGGAATCCAGCTGTGTTCATTGGGAAAATCAATTCTGTATGATAAATACCACAGCAATATTTTCTTTAATGTCTCTATATTCTTATAAGCGACCAAAATTTTAAGAATTCATTGTAAAGGTAATACAAATGTTTGAATACTTTATAAATTAATTTCCCATGAAATCAGCTTTTTTTGTAACATTGTGTGTTCTGAATAATACACAGGTATATAGTTTGAATAGTGAAGTGACAGTAGTAGGCAGCAAAGTCACAAAACTTTATTAAACAACACATTCTGATTTTTGGAGTAAATTCTACAATTTTCTTAAGTGAACATATCATTCAGCAAGGCTTTTAAAAAAGTACATTTCAGGTGGCAAAATAAGTTTAAAATAAGGAGAAATACAAAACAAAACAGAACTCCAGCCACATATCTATTAACACATGCCTTGTAAATATAGAGCTAGAAATGTACATTATTTTTGATGGACAGAATTTCCAGTAGTGGAGGTTTTATTATATATAAAAGACAGCAGGAATGGTATATACAAAAGCTCTTAAGGTACCCTTTTCTTTTTAAACTCAGCAATTTGAGATTATTATTGTTTGTCAAGCAGGAGCAAATTGGACCATCATTTCAACAGCTTTGTAGAAGTATTCCAGGAGATGGTGTTGATAAATGAGTCTGAAAACGCCATATACTTTTCTTGCAGCTTCACTGTTTGATGACTTACTTTCCATGGACACATCAGCCCTTGGGCTTCCTGTCCTACTGCTAAACGTGAAAATTGCTTGTCAGAAAACAACTGGCTCAAGAGGTTTACAAAGAGCTGACTAGGCCTATGGTTGAGCTCAGTGGTGGAGCACATGCCTTCTGTGCACAAGGTCCTGGGTTTAAGGCCTAGCACCAAAAAGTAAAATAAAATAAAATTAACCCCCAAACCCCATAAGAGTGTCTGACATTTGTTAATAGAAAATATATCTGCTTTTTATAGAACTTATTGTCAGCCTTCTATGTGTATCTGAATGCTGCCCTGGATCTTATCATGGTATCTGTTGCCAATAGATTTATTCCCCTCTGAGGGATACTCTGTCGCATACTATCTGGGGGTACCATCAAGATGATGACCCTTCAATATAATAATGCCTTGAACTTGTGTGGATTATAGACTCAGATTGTCCCCATTCATGAAGAGTCTAGGCTAACTGTAGCCATGCTGTATTTTGTTCTAAAGGGTTACTGAGGTAGTTAGCATAAAGGGAAGAGAAAAAAATTTTCACGTATTACATACCTATTAAGTGCCAGGGACTGGGAAATGCTCATTTAATTGTTGCATACATTTAAAAAAAAAAGTTCTGTAAGTTTCATATAATCCTCAGTTTACAGATGAGAAATCTGATACTTAGAAAGTTAAATAGATTCCAATAGGTCAAATAGCAGGGGTAGAATTTCACACTCAGATTTATCTAGCCTCCAATATCGTGCTCTTTGTATTTGCCATTTGATTTACTGGCTCAATTTGCCCAAAACCAAATGATAGTGGAAGAGTTTCTCTTCTGTCAGGTAAACTAGCATTTCAGATTAAGTATTCTTGAAAAGTCCTTTATTTCCCATAGCTCTATTGTTTGTTAGCTCTCTGTTGGTGAAAATAGATCACATATACTCAAAATCAGTCTGGTTAAGGTGGAATTTTCCGAGTTGGGTGGGAGTGGCACTGCCTGACTGGTTTTGTCCAATCTTGCTCCAAACCTGGACTGAAATAGGCAGATATGTTTCCATCAGTCCAGATATCTGTGTTTGACAATAGGTTAGAAAGATTCTTTGAGATTTTATGAAATCAACCAAAAAACTTATTCAGAATGACTAGTTGTGCTCAGGAATGGAGATTATATTCACCTTCTGTACAAATGACTGAGTTCTGAGTACCTGGCCCTGGAAAGAGCTCATACATGTTGTTGTCCTGGATGCTCCCTGTCCTTCATTGTTGAGTCCTTGTATCCTTTTGGTGGTTCATCCATGATCTCCTACCTGGAATTGCTGATACTTTGTTTCACAAACTTCATTAACAAAATTTTGATCATTTCATCTACAAATATCCAGAATTCACTTTCAGTAGAATGTTTATCAGTAGATTTCTATGATGTCTTTGCATACCTTCAATATGCTTACGGCTTGATTTATTAGCACCTCTTTCTTCTTAGCTTTGTTTGTACTTCTTTAGGTAGGAGTGCTTCTTTTTTCTTTTGATTTATTTGATTTACTTGCATTGGACATAGTAGAGAACTGTTCTTGAGTTGGATTAAAAATTAAAAGTGAATAAGCCACTTATGTAACTGAAAGTTTTCATTGTAATATAGACTTCCAGTTCTCATCAATGAAGAATCTGACTTGATTTCTCTGCTATTCTCTTGGCTCTAATCCTGGAAATTTAACTTTTCCCTAAGTCTGGCTTATCTTATGGTGATAAAATGGCTGCCTGCAACTTCTGGGGTGACCTGTTTCTCCATTTAGGTTTATAGAAGAGAAAGAACATTGCTTCCCCAAACATTGAGCTAAAGTTTCACACTTTTCCCTAAATGGACCACTTATTAATAATCAGGATTCTCCTGATTTTTTTTTCTTAATTTAGGGGTATCCCTGGATGAGGTCAACTGCACCACAAGTACATGTGGTTTCTATAGAATGACAAATCCTTAATAGAAGATACCCTGAATGCCACAACACTACAGTGAATTAAGCATTAAATTTGTTCTTATTCTCTTTTGCCACTAGCACTAGAGCAAGGGAAGTTAGAGGATGGTTACTGGAATCTTTTTGGTGAGAAAGTCACATTCTTTTTGTGTGACCATGATGGAAACAGATTTTATTACTCCTGTAGTCCTGGAACACAGTGTCATAAAGTGCTTTTAGAACAGTTAGTATAGTAGAACCAAGTGGTTTAGCAAGTGGCCCTGTCTCCCAGGCCAGAAGCATCAGCATCTCTTGAGAATGTTTAAAAATGCAAATACTGAAACAGAAACTCTGGGAATGGAGGAAATCTGAATTTTAGCAAACACTGAAGTGGCTTGTGATCATGCTGAGATATGGGAATCATTGCACCAATAATTATATCCACTGTCACAATCCAGTGGTTTGCATATTTACTTAACAGGCTCATTTATTTTCCTATAACTGATGTTTGAGACTGTGTGGCCAGACAAATGGGCCACAGATAAATTATTTCTTATTATTTGGAATTAACACAGATTACGTAGTGAATTTTGATATAATGATAATTTTTTAAAAACTATGAATTTGTTCCTATGCAATTGATATGTTGGGAAACAAGTTTAGCATAAGAGGAATTTTGCATTTACTTTTGCACTATTTTATCTGGTAGACAAAGGAGGTGAATGCAGAAAACTGCACACAGCTGAGATGGCTCTTGTAGGAATATGCAAAACCTAAACTCACATCTCACAAGTATGATCAATGGCTCACACACATCCACATCTTGTGTGACAACGTCCTGTCAATTTCAGAAAATGTTTTCAGGGCAAAGTTTTTATTTTATAATCACGATCATTTTGTTTCCTTTTTAATAGAATACACATGAATTTAAAGTGAACAATTAGGAAGGGGTAGCCTTTCAACTATTTTTAGTCTTTATATTGATGTGTTTTGTTTAAATCTACCATTTTAAGCTTTAGATACTGAAACATACTTGTCTGCTTGTATTAAAAAACATTCCAAGAAAATAATTGCATTTATCCTTAGTATCCTCTCTTTGATGACCAAGTAATATACAAATACCTGAAAATTATTCAGATTGTCCTTGCTTGAAACCAAGATTTATTTATATGAGCCAATTTTTTTCAAAAACATGAGAAGTTTGACATCACAGTAGGAAGAATTAAAATAAATTATTATTATTAAATTTATTATTATTATTATTTCCTTCCATCTATATTTGCTTTATTTACCTTTTTCCTAAAGATTTTTGCTCTTTTATTTTTAATCAATTCTTTAAGGAATGCCAATAAAGAAAATGAAAAGGTTATCAATTATAGTTATCCTTGTTGTATGAAGGGGGAAAGTTCTTGGGTGATTAGCTGTGCATATGCACCATGAAACAAGGGCTTAGCCTTAGCTGTGTCTTACTTCTTTATCAGGAGGAATAATTTGCAGTGTTGTTGTTGAACCTCCAAGGGTTGGCTCTGTGACAGGTGAAGAAGGGCATCAGAGTAGATTTCTTGGCCTACAGAATAAATAGAAAATATGGAAGGACGAACTCATATACAGTTTCCTGTTTACAATGGGGGACTTTAGGCTTCATAATTGTGGACTCATCTAACACACTAAATATTCTAAACTAATAGGTTTCTTTTCTATCCATTGGATATGTTTGTGCCCTATTGAGTTTTTTCGTGGCTAGAGTACTCATGAGAATGTAACTACCAGGCTGTCTGATGGGTTAGAGTGCCTTTTGAGAAGAAATCAATGGATACTGGATTTATTCTTGTTAATGAAGTTTTAAAGGCTCTACAAATCCTCTAACATGCAATGTGAAAAAGAATGAGAAACAACAGTAAAAGAAGCATCAAGTGAAAATATAGGAAGCATATTAAAGCTTGGACTAGAATTTCTTCTTGGTATCTCAGAGATAAGTTTATCATAGAATATTTTCCTGCTAACCCATACTGATATACCAAAGATGTTAAGTGACATTGTCTTTTTAAGTTTTAGAAAATTAGCTTAATTTCTATAGATATACAATTGAATAAAGTAATTATATTGTACTACCCCTTAACATTTCTTGGAGATAACATCTCTCATTTTCCAAAATTAATATAGTCATAAAGCAAGATCCCCCAAGCTGAGAACTCTGGTCAACTGATCATTTTTGCCTTTAAACAGTATATGTGAGAGCATGGTATTTTAGATTTATGTGTAAAACTATTTCTGAATAATACAATATAAGAAAGAGTAGAAAAAAATAAGTTTTGTAATTAAAGTAAACACTTGGCATAAGTGATGTTGTGTCGCAATGCTTTTGTGATTTATTTACGTCTCACTACCTTCTCCACTTCCCCACAGCCCTGTATCTTGTGGTGCAATGGTAGGCAATCATCATCTCTGGGATTGTGAAAGTTCAACAACGAAATAATAGCACCTGATGGCCCTTTAAAGCATTTAACAATCAAAGGTGCCTTGTCCAAAATGCATTTACCCTGAACAGAAAAAAAAAAGTGAGACTGTGAAGTTTTATCTCTCTAATTATTCATTGCTTATTATTTTGCTGTTTGCATACCCTCTATGTTTTCTACATCAGTGTTATCTATCTTAGACTATGATCTGTCTTGACCTAGACTCTGTTTTCTAAATTGCTCCATGCAATTAAATGCTTTGTGATTATGATAAAAAGCATCATTATAACTGTTAGATTAGAGGTCTACACACAAAGCTGTATCCCATGGAGAGCAGCTACTGTCACTGAGCAACAGCTGAGTATGCTGTGTAAAGGAGAGACTTATAATCATTAGGTTTAAAACAATTCCTTATGTTTATCTTTCAACACAGAACACCAGGCTACTGTACATGTATGTGCGACTTGCTGCTTAATCTATACCAGAGAAACTGACCCTTAAATTGGGGTATGCAAGAAGATCAATTAATACATTTGTTAATTGAGGAGGTTTTTGATGGCGGCTTTATTGACCTCCAATGGCTTCTTAAATCTTCAGTCATTATTAGACTCACTAGTGACTCATAGTAAATGTTGAGGCATTTACCTGTGTAAATTTATTTAAAATATGACACTTTCTAGCAATGAAGCAGCTATAAAGTTGAAAAGTTCCTGGCAATCTTCTTAACTAACTTCGATTAATATTTGCTTAGTATTGGTTATGGTCCATAACCAACAAAATATTCTTTTCCAAAATTGAACTAATAGTTTTTTCAGATGTTCACATTAAACAAACAAATGAAAACACACACACACACACACACACATATACACACACAATTATACAAACCTGTTTCAGGCTTGAATCAGTTGACTATTTTATATAATCTATAAAAATATATGAAGAAATATGAATAGTCATTAATGATTATTTTCCCCAAATGGGTTCTTAGTCTTCAACTTGCTACCAAATATTAAATAGGCTTTAAAAAGGAAAGGGGAAAATAAATGTTCAATTAATGCATTTAAACCTTTCACTGTGTAATGAAGTATATCCAAATCCTTCATGAATGAACATCTTGAATACCAAATGGACAAACATTTTTAAATTTCTAAAGTAAATTTCCAAAGTCTTTAAGTTATTCTTTTGTAGTGCACAATACTTTTAAGTCTTCAAAAAAGTACTATTTTATTAAAAAAACCATGAAGTTTGAAATAGAAGCTTATATTTGAGAGTGTTGGTGAGAAATAATCTGTTAAAGACAGCTTTTATAAACATAAACTGCTGGAGAAAAATAAGAATTTCAAAAGACAATGAAAACTTTCTGGCTCCTCAATAGAATTTAGCACTGATGAATACATCTCATAACTGAAGTCTTTGGTTTTTTTTTAGTTCTGGTTCTTCAATGAACTCAAGGTTTGACCTTGGGCAGGTCATTCTATCTCTCAGGGCCTTGTTTCTCTTATGTCAAAGGAATACATTTGTTTGTAACAACTTCAAAGTCCTTCTGCTTGTAAATACAATAAAATTTTCATTCAGTTACCATGGCATGATTTTGGAAATTGTTTAAATGCTTACAGAAAAATATCTTGAATGTATACTATACACAGAGCTGCTATGTTGAAAATCTCAGACGTGTCACTTGAATGTATTATTTCTCTGATCACTATTACTGAAGAGGGGTATAATTTTTTCTCTTAAAATTTGTGTACATACCTCAAATTCTGATGGAGGAAAATTACATTAACATCTATAGTATAAACAGAAAATTAGCTCTAATTTATAGTAATAGATATGTAGATAGCACACATCATTATCTACAAATTACTTGTTAAATTTAATAACCTCTAGTGCTCAACTAATTGTATTGAACCCCTCATTTGTATAAGTGTGTTTATCTTAAGTAAAGTTTATTTCAAAGATTATTGCCTCTGAGTTATACAGAAAAGGTCAAACTCTTAAATCAGTCCTATGTATATCAACTAAAGGCCTCGGGTCTAACAATATTTCTTGCTATTCTTTCAATTGCAGGGTAGATAAAGAGATGGTATCGCAAAGTAGGTATTTTTCTACAAATAGTTCTGTTTAGTGAATTTTGGACTATAAAAGCATTAACAATAAAAAACATTACAAATGCATATATTTTTTTTTTGTTTGCTTTCCTGTTGTCTGCCACCCTGACAATGAAGCAGAAAATACAGCACATATAGCAGTGGGTAACCCTTGTTCCTCTGCATTTTCTGAGCTTGAAATAATTGGCAACGTGAATCTGAAATGCAGATACAAAAAGTCACCCGTGATTTGATGGCTTCTCTTTTTTTGTGTGTGTGGCTTTTCATGTTTTTATTTTGGTATATCCCTCCCCCCATACAGTATCAAATACTACCTCTGTATTAAAAAACAAAATCAAGAGGGAGAAATGCGAAGAGGAAAACAAGAAGAATCAGCTCATTATTCCTCTCCTGTGCATGATTGGGCTCTTGCAATTGGTGCATTCAACTTTGTAGTGTCAGTTCTTTTCTTTTTCTGTAAACATCAATACTAGCAAATGAAAAGCAAACCCTAAAATGTGAGGATAAGCACCAATTATTAATGTATGTACATAATCTGCCTGGGTTTCTAGCTATTGATCTTCACATGAGTATCTAGGCTGAAGTAGGTTTAAATGTATAGATAGTCGTTCTGTATCCTTACATTTATTGTAATTAATATCTAGAAAAACAAGAAGGAAAAGACAGATTACTACTCTTATCATTTACCCCATTTTCCTCTGCAAAAATAGGAGAGAGAAGGATTACTTGTTATCTACTTGCAACAGACAAATTTAAGCTATAGTGAATTAAAAACCCTTAGGCATTTTCCTTAAAGTTTGCTTTAGTGAAAATTGATAGAAATCAAAAATGTATATGGAAAAAAAATGGCAGGGACATTGCTTCTAGCAGAGTTTTCTGAATGATTTCCTAGGTCAAGCAATCTGTCAACCATTTTCCCCTAGATCATAGGATTAGTGTATCAGATCAGATTCTTATTCTGTGTAACAATGAGCAAAGCTATTTTTGGAATGTGACAGAGTGTATGATTTGACACTCCTAGAGGAGACTTTTTAAGATTTTTCCTTCCAAAAAAACTGAGTGGATATTACAGTAAAATATAATTCCTATACAAAATACAGCTGGAAAAACTAAAATGCAGTTTGAATACATTTAAAATGAATCTTCAATAAATAAAAAGATTGCAAATTAAAAGTACTCAAAAATTGTAGTTGACATTCAGAAACTCATTAGCTTCATTCTTCTTGAAAATCACCATAGCAATTAGTCTTAACTTTAATTGGTCAAAATTGTTCATCATTAAAACTCTGATTTTTTTAGAAAGACTATTTTTTCCCTTTGCCATGGACTTTTTTTTCCCCTCAAAATTTTAAATCCTCTTCCACTACTAGTTCCTGAAGTGATCAAACACATTTGCATTTCATCTGTTCAGAGAAGATATTTCTTCCATTGAACTTTCTCATTCTGTTTTTTTTCCCCCTGCTTGGTTAAATGTCTATGAGAATTCTCTGCTAATTAGTTATAGATTGTATGAAAATCTATACTTCTTAAGAAAAGTTGAGAAAATGTGTATGCAGGGTCCAATTTATAACAGAAGTTTCAACTAGGAACTTTTGTATATTCTTATTCTATCTTCTTGGTATAGTTTTTAAGTTTTCATCTCGATTTAACTTCTTCAGTTTAAGATATTGCTTCCTTATTAACACAGTTACCATCTTGAAATTATCCACTATTACTTAATATACGCAAATGTTTATATTCCTTTCCTCCTTCTTTCATGTGTTTAATCAATCAGCCATGTGTTAGTTCTATATCTTCTAATGTTGTTGTTGTGTGAGAAACATGGAATAAGTACAGGAGAGAGATATGATTGATGATCAAAACATATTTAAAATGTCAGGTATGCAAAGTACATTTAAGTGTTAAGAAAACAAAATCAGTAGAACATACAGGACATGCAGTGGCCAAAGGAAGAGTTTTTTTACCATGTGGAAGGCAAGTGATGACCAAGAAAGCTTAAAGGTGCAGAGGAGGTTTGAGCTGGTTCAAAGGAGTTTTTGCTGATGGCCAATGATTGAAGGTACTCTCCCTATAGGACAGCCAGAGGAAAAGCTCCTGGCAGGAAACTGCCAGAAGAATTCAGAGAAAATAATATGTCTGTGCCGCAGTCCGGCTGCAGCAAAATAACGGGGGGTGACGAGCAACTTGTGTAGATTGATACAGCAGGAGTGGGAGCCATTTATTGTAGAACAGGAGGGGTATATATACATTCCACACAGCTTATCTTAATTAACATAAACTAGATACAGCAGTCAACCAATAAGGAATCTCCACACTTAATGGCTCGCTGGCGTTACTTCACAAACCACTCCCCCTGGCAAAATGCCAGGCGCCATCCTGACTTGTTTACAGACCCTAACAAGTCTGGCTAAAGCAGAATGAGAAGGAACAGATCAAAGCAGGAACTCATTAATGGATGATGCCACAAGAGAGAGTTTGTATTTCCGACAATAAAAAATAAATTCAGGGAAAAAATCAGCCATGAAAAACAGCAAAAAATCAGCAAGAAAAACAATATAACACTTTTTTTTTCTTTTGAAGAGAACATGATAGATACTTGAAAAAGTAGATATAAAACATTTTAGAACTAGCTTTTGCCAGTCTTCACTAAAGTGGAGTAAAAACAGAAGTATAGGGGCAGGAGAGGGGGGAGAGAGAGAGAGAGAGGTTTTTCGTCAGGGAATAACAATAGGTATGGACTACAGAATTTTGAAAACATGGGAGCTTCAGCACAGGTCCTCAACTCCATCTCCTTCACCAATGTTTTAGTGTAGTGGGCAAATACAAAATTATGTTCAATTTATTTTATCAAAAGCCATGTGATGAAAACCAAAACTATAAACAACATGTTGAGAAAATATTTGTAGAAATAATACATATGACAGCAAGAAAAATAAGGTGTGGAGGAGAGCGGATATATAGAACTCTTATTTTGCAAAATTCTTACATTTTGTTGGAAGTTTACAAAGTTAACTGTAACTAGATAGTTAATTATACGTATTGTGATTGTTTCAACATATACTGAAAGTAATGTAAAGAGGCATATTTTAAAAGGTAATTGAGCAGAACAATAATATCAGCCATCTTGAGTTATTTGACATTGAAAGAATACTCCCAGAAACTTCAGAATATACATTATGTTTATATGCACATAGAATATTCAACAATATACGTGGTGTGCTAAGCACTAAAACATGTCTAAATACATTTCAAAAGATTGCAGTATTGCTGAGTATATTCTTGGCCACAATACATGTAAATTAGGAATAAATAAGTGCCTAGAAGAATGAAATATTAAATATATGAAATGTTTAAATAACTGACTCTAACTTATCAGTCAAAGGTGAAATCACAAGGAACACTGGAAAGTATTTTAGACTGAATGATCATGAAAGTAAAACATAAAATAATTTGTAGGATGGCATGGTAAACTCCCTTTTCTTTCATGAGGGAGTAAATAGCATAGGATTTGCCCTTTCTATGTAAACAAAAGGAAAATTGGGTCAATTGTATGAAACAATTGTTTTCAGAAATTGGCAGATAGATAACAAAAGAATATTATTTCTTTAACAAGCTCAATCAGTGAGAAGGAATAAGTAGCACATGAGAATGATAGTTATCTTCAAGAACAATGTGAGTCAGAAGATTATGAAATAAGGTTTTTAAATTGATAAAAGGAAAATAGCTATCAAGCTGGAATTCTATATGCAACAAAATATTATTTTTAAAAGGCAGGCAAATAAAGACTTTTTAAAATGAACAAACACTACGACAATGTGTTCTCAGCAGATTTTACCCATAAAACATATAAAACAAAATTCTTTGGGTTGAAGAAAAATGATATGAGATAGAAATCTGGATGTGTGAAAAGTGGTGAAGAATGCCAGAAATAACAAATATTCACAAAAATTTAAAAGCTTCTTTTTCATGGTAAAATATATATAGCATAATATTTTATAATTTTTACCTTTGGAGAACATAGTTCAGGGGAATCATATGCATTACAATTGCTATGCATTCATCTATCACAACATTCATCTCTGGAACCTTATTCATCTTCTCCCACATTCCTTATTTTTCCCTAATATTTCATTTTTTTTCATGTGAAAATGAGTAGTCTTTGAAGCAAAATTAATGACAATATATTTTTTTAAATTTGTAATATAGATAGAAGTGAAATATACAACAACAATAGAAATACTATTATTCCTTGAATACATTACTTAAGTAATTTAGTAACTAAGAAAATTATATTGTGGAAAATTAAATATTGGTTTTGTGAACCATAGAGGAAAACTTTATAATTCAAAGCCACAGTGCAGATGGGACTGAATACTGAAATTGATGTCATTTAAAAGAAGAAAAAGAGGAAAAAAGGAACAAAAACAAGTGGAATGAATAGAAAATGAAAGCAAAATTCTAGGCTTCAATGCCACTATATCAACAATTACATTAAATTACATTAATTCAAATGATCTAAAATACTTTAACCAAGAGATAAAGACTGTCAAATTGTACATTAAAATAAAGGCTTACCCAATGGGTTGCCTATGATATACATTCTTCATGTAATACTAGAAAAGTAAAAAGTATAGAAAAATATATATCATGCATTAGAAAACTATTATGAGGGACTGGGGTTATGGCTCAGCAGTAGAGCGCTTACCTTGCACGTGCAAGGTCCTGGGTTTGATCCTCAGCACTATGTAAAAATGAATAAATAAACAGAATAAAGTTATTTTTAAAAAAGTAAAATGTCTGTTAAAAAAAAAAAACAAACTATTATGACACACTGAGGCAGAAACAGCATCATTTTAAGGTAGTCCTGCCACAAATGCATATGCTGAATCTCATCATGAGGAAACAGAAAACCCAAACGGAGGGAAATCTCACAAAATGATTTCTACAAAAGTGTCAGGTAATAAAAATCCAGGAAAACCTGAAGAATTGCTAAAGAGACCTACTTGTGGGGATTCTGAACAGGATTCTTCAAATATAAACATTATGGGACAATTGGCCAAACTTGAATATGATCCAAAAAGCTAACTTAAGAAGTTAAAAGAACTAAATGATAATGTGTCATTAAGGTTAATTTTCTGATTCTGATGGCTCCATTTTATTATACAGTAGAATATTAATGTCTTTGTAGGAAATATACACTGATGTAGTCAGGGTGCTGAAGCTTCCGGTGGGTAATTTATTTTCAGATGGTTTAGGAAAAAAATTGATATCTGCGCAACTTTTCTGTATGTTTGAAATTTTTTTACATCCAACTTTGAAATTCACCACAACAATAAGCAATAATTACAACACTGAAATTCTCAATAGTAATACTAGATGCTGGAGATGGGATAGTAGTGCCTTCAAAATTCTGAATGAAATTGTGGTTCACCTTAGAATCCCATATCCAGTATACTGATGAATCAAGCACAAGGGCAGAATAGTAACATATCAGATGCACAAGAACTCAAAAAATTTGTCTTCTGTATTGGAAACTGAAAAATTGGCTCTATTAAAATGAGGGAATTAAAAACCCCACAAACACTGTGAAATAGATACACTGAAATGACAGCATTCAGGTGGTGTGCTTCTCAGCTTTTCATCAGCGTAACAAAAGTACCTGACAAGAACAACTTAGGAGAGGAAATGTTTTATTTTGGCTCTTGGTTTCAGTCTGTGATTGTCCAGCTTCAAGTCAGAAACATCACAGCTGAACGGCAGAGCAGAAGAAAGCTACTTAGCTCACTGCATCTGGGAAGCAGAGAGAAAGGAAGGGGCTGGAGAGAAGATAAATCCCCCCAGGTTATGCCCCCTAATTACTGACCTAATTCCTCCAACAATTTGTACCTTCAAGTAGTCCATTAATGATAGTAGCCAGAGCCATCATGATCCAATCATTCCATAAAATCCCTAGCTTTGGTAAACTTTGCTGCTTTGGGTACAATGCTTTTAATATATGAATTTTGGGGGAACATTCCATACCCAAACCATAGCAGGTAGACTAAAAAGTTAAAAGAGGAGCTCAAGGCTAACATGGTTAGGAACATATATTTGAGATTTTTTTTTCCTGCTAACATAAGAGAAATAAGCATGGTGGTACAACCTGAGGGGAAGCCAGAGAGTGGGTGATCAAATAGAAAGTAGTGGGAGTACTTTTTCACCAAGACTGATCAAAGGGAGAAGGTATCCCAAGTAGAAAGAAGTATTTTGTAGACTTATGTACTAAGGAGAGCCTACTTTTCTCCATACAAAGGGCGTATGTCAAGGAAAATAATAGAAGCTAGGATAAAGAGGATTGCAAAGCTTGAAGAGTTGAAATAATGTTTGCATCTCATAATTGAGGGAACTACAAGAGGGATACAGTGAAATTGCCAAGTAGCACAGGTGGTCCCCCTGAGGAGGTAAACATGGATTTTTGGCAGCTTTGGCCACATGTTTGTATTTTTTTTCCCTTAAATTCTTTCAACAGTCTGGTTATAGATATTAAATTTAGACTGGGGGTTTAAGCTAGTAATGACCCAGGGGCTGGTACAAGCTGAAGACAAAAGGAAGAGAAAATATGTAAAGTTGATAACATTAAGAAGGAAAGGTTGGAAAACTGGAGATGAGATAGTTGTTACAGTGGGGTTAAAGGAGGAAAAAACTGGGATGATGTAAAGGTATGGTCCAAGAAAAAGTGGAAGGGAGTGGGAGAAATTCAGAACTGGAACTGACTGTTTAAAAGTAGCATGGTGGAAAACAAACCATAAGCAACCAGGAAGAAGGAAGAAAGTGCACAGGGCGGAGGGAACATGGCGCCCTCCCTTGTTTCCAGGGAGTTAGGCTGACTTAGGCTTCCTGCTGTGTCCTTGATGTTGTTGGAGTGATATTCCTTAGATGAATAAAAAAATTCCACCACATCACATTACCTGAGAGTGATAAACCACCTACTATGAACTTGACCTTTTCCAGGTTTCACCTATTTAACAGCCAAATCCTGTCTAGCAACATTGTTTTGTTTTTTTAATTTCCTCTGCATTTCAGTGATAGCTGTCTTGGCACACAGTCCCAGCGGCAGACAGCTTTTATTTTTAGGTTTCCTTATTTGAAAAGAGTAGTCCCTGCTTAGGGATTTCACTGTCATGCTAAGCTTTCCACTGAGCTATGACCCTGCAGCTCTCTTCAAATTCAAGTCACTGGGGAGGACTTTTGAAATTCTGAAAAGACAAGACAACATTTTGTACAAAGGGGAAAAAGCAACAAAAAAAAAAAAAAAGAAAGAAAGAAAAAGAAAAAGAAAAAAAAAGATTCCAGAACCAAGTAGATATCATGGGGAAAATAAATAAATAAATAAAAACAAACCAAACCAGAAAAGTGAAGATAATGGCTGGAGACAAAAGGACAAAAGATAATACATCAAATTCTTAGTAAGCCAGCCAAAAACACCAAGGAAGACCAAGGGCAACAAACTTCTAACTCAGAGTTAGAAGTTTGCACACAGGGAAGAAAATTTTTGCTTCATAACTCTCCAAAATGCTACCCAAGTCACTATAGGTCATACGATATTCCCTCTTATTAAAATAAAGAAGTTGCATTTTGGTTCACATTATGAGTGAGCTGGTTAGTTTTGGGGAACTCACCTTGGCACTCATTCAGGTATGGATTTTCAAAGTGGTAAGTACATTATTTGAGTGAAACAACCTTTAATTGAGCCTACATTCTAAAAAGGAGTCGTTCAGTTAGGTAGACTCGTGTCTAGAATTAAAACTATATTTATTTAAGCATTGTCATATTTTATAATGGCTGTTAGCATCTCTTTTCCAAATATTTAGCAATCCTAGCTATGATACAAGATAAACTAAGGATAAGCCACCAAGTAATTGTAATCAAATATAAAGGTACAATTCAGGGCATGCATAACGTGTCTTTAATACACTGAAGTCTTTAGCAATATGCATTTTACAGGATGCCCAAATGTGCCACCTTTTGGTCTCTGTGTGGATCAGGAAACTTGTGATGTTCAAGAGAGGCTGCAGGGGTTTGGGTTGGGGCTCAGTGGTAGAGTGCTTGCCTAGCATATGTGAGGCAAAGGGTTCGAGCCTCAGCACCACACAGAAATAAATAAAGGTATTGTGTCCAACTACAACTTAAAAAATATTAAAAAAGAGAGACTTTTAGGAAGGAAGACACACAGGAGATGCAAAGTTGTAGGAGGAATATGCTAGAAAGATTTAAAGTTTGTGGTTAGCACATGAGGTTCTTTTTGCCCTAAAATGCTTTAGGAGAGATTTTCCCGTCTTTCAGTCCCTGAAAATAAATGGTATATTCATCTAAATTACCTGAGGCACTTGAGGTATACTTAAAAGAGATACTAGGAGCCACATTGATGCCTCATGAATCATTTCTATGAACTCAGTGATGGCTTCTCCCAGCCCTACTCACAGATTGACTCCTGGTTGCTGCCTTCTGTTCTCTTTCTGTCCTGTATCCTGCCAGGCTGGCTTGCAAAGTAGAAGGGAACTGAATAAGCAGAAACTGGAAAGCAGGCTGCCTCAGTCTTGCCATGGGCCATGCAAGTCTTGCCTTGTTTCCTCTACACTTTCTACAATTCTTTGGCTTTTCAGAAAAATTGTGATGACCTAACTCCTTGGTGACACATTTTGCTTTTCTTTCCACATTTTTGTTGATCACTTGCAAGCTGTTTTCTGGGGCCTCTAAAATTTCTGACTCATGTAGTTGGCATTGGGGCACCCCTGTAATCCCAGTGACTTGGAGGCTGAGGCAGGAGGATTACAAGTTCAAGGCCAGCCTTAGCAATTTAGTGAGACACTGTCTTAAAATAAAAAATAAAATGGACTAGGCATGTAGTTCAGTGCTTTAAAGAGCTCTTGAATTTAATCCCTAGCACCAAAGCCAGCCAACCAAATAAAAAAAAAAAAAAAAAAAAAAAAAAAAAAA
>NW_025999842.1:45822511-45856568 GCF_001458135.2 Marmota marmota marmota
CAAAAAAAAAAAAAAAAAAAAAAACAAGAAAAAAATCTTTGGACTTCCTGACTTGTGCTATTTATGTTCATTTTTCAATCACTCTCTTTGCTCATTTTCCTGATACTTTAAAATGTATCTTTCTGTAGTGTTAACTCTACTCTTGACCTCTCCTTTGCCTTGCCCATAGATATCCTGTTGTAATTGATGTTGAATGAAAAAAGCTAATCAATTATTATTCAAAATTCAGAAAAACTTTGAAGTGAGAAAAAAAATCTTACATTTATTCCATTGTTTTCCCCAAAGACTTTACTCTCATTCTTTATGTAAGGGCATCATTGGCATTAAGTGGCAAATACCTTCTGGGGGCTGTATGATCATTCTGAGTTAAGCTCTCCATTCATATCCAATGAGTCACTAGTTCATACTGTGAACTGATATTAACTTTGCCTCATTTGCAAACACCAGCAAGCATTTTGGAGATAAACCATAGTTACTTCAAGAGCTGGCTTTGACATGATTTAGGACTGGGTTCCATACCCAGTTCTTCCAGGTCAAAACTTCAATCAGGATAATAATGTAGGGATAGTTAAAACAATACCCCAAAGTAAAGACCTCAGACCCAAGTTCCTCTCTGATATTCTCCTGCCCTTCTGCTTCTCACTTCTCAGTATCCTTTATCCTAGGGTGGATCATAGAAACCAAAGCCTCATTTTCTCAAAGCCAGCTAAACAACCTCAAAATATTACTCTAACTTTCCCCTGAATTTCCAGGTAAAGAAATTGTTTGATCTAACTGATTTGATTTTAGGTCAAAGACTTCCCATTCCAGAGGATCTTTTGTTCCATACCCAGAGGGAAGGAATGCTATACAAAAAGGCCAAGAGGAATCCCAGCAATTAGGCCTTGCTGGGATTCTACCCTTGTCTATTGCTATTAGATGATTCCCTTTCCATCTAGTCAAATATCTACATGACTGTCCATGTTTCATGGAACTGAAAGATAGATAGCTCAACCTGGGTCAAAGGGTCTTTAATCAGACGATTCTCATGTCACATAAAACTGTGATCAATTAAATTTCTTATGGCTTCTCTCTTGTTAATCTACTATAAATTTATTTCAGTAGACTCCAATATTGAATTTTCAAAGGGAAGGTTTGAAATTCTCTATGTAGTAATGATAATAATAATACTATTCAACACCCCAGTCTTATCATAGAACTTGATTCATAGAAAGTTCCCAATATTTATTAAACATTCTGATGATGAATAAAAAATGTTTAATGAAGAGCCAAGAATTAGACTAATCTTTGCAAACACTTCCCTAGCAGGTGCCTGGCTTCCAAAATTTCTCATATCCGTGGCATTCACTATAACCCTAGCAGAGCTTGCCAATATCTGCTGTGGAGTGTCCTGATATTTTGTTTTTGTTTCTGGTACTTGTTATTGAACCTATGGGCATTTTATCAGTCATCTACATCCCATGTTCTTTTTAGTTTTTACTTGAGACAGGATTTCAATAAGATGCTGAGGATCTCCCTAAGTTGCCATGGCTGACTTGAACTTGCAATCCTCCTGCCTCACCCTCCCAAGTCTCTCACATTACAGGCTGTACCACCATGCCCAGCTTAGCCTGATTTCTTAAATGTCTACATCTATACTTTTTGGTTACGTGGAAACACTGACCTTCCCAGTCTATGCTGACAGTTTCCACCTGGTGTGATAGTCCCTGTCTATCACAGTGTTTAATCAGATTTCAGGTCTGGGGCATACCTCCCAGAGGCATGTCTCTCAAAGTTCAGAGGCTGACCTTAAGAACCACTTGGAAAGGTTTCCTCCTGCATATGACTCAATGTTTCTAGCTGAGATATTCATTCTTCATTACAAAAGGCCATTGGGAAACAAGGTCAGGAGGAAATTGGCACTCACCTCTTTTATTATCTATTTCTTTTCCTGATTATGACTGCTCTCACTATCTTTAGGTTCGGATGATTCGCATCTATCTGTTGCTAGAGTTCTTCCTTTGACCTATAGCACTTGCCACTTGTGATGATAATTGGTTGTTTTCAGCATGTCTCCCCTTCAAACCCTAAGGTTTATGAAAACAAAACAAGATTATGTGCTCCTTGATTATTGATATATCCCAGCTTCCAGGCCAGAAATTGGCATTATCACATGATGGTTAAGAGCTTAGGATCCCGGAACCTGACTGCTTGGTTCAATTTACAGTTCCACTCCCTATTGTCCATGTGAATTTAGGCAAGTTATTAAATTACTTCTACTTCACTTTACTTATCTGAAAAATAGGTAATTTATTTATCATGGAAGGAATAAAGGGATCGAACTTAGTGGCTCCCTATCACTGAGCTACATCTGGGCCCTTTTTATTTTTTTTATTTTGAGACAGGGTCTTTCTAAGTCCCTGAGGCTGGCCTTGAACTTTTGATCCTCCTGCTTCAGCCTCCCAAGTAGCTGAGATTATAGGTACATGTCATGGCATTTGCTCAAAATAGGTATTTTAATAGTGTCTACTTCTTAGAGGAGATTAAATAAGTTAATATTCATAAGCACTCAGGATACTATTTGGCACAGAGCAAATAGTTATTAAAGTAGGTGAATAAATATTTGATGAATCAAGATATGTTGTGGTAGGTCCAGTAATCAGCATTCTGCAGACAGCATTTAATCAATCTGAATAGTTCAGCTGCTTTGAGAGTCTTGATATTTTTTCATTTCCTGCCTCTCAGATTTTTATTGTATTTATGTCAAGTCCTCTTGTCTAAACATTTAAATGAGGAAAACAATGTTACATAGCATTAAAAACCATTATCATTTCACCCCACGCATTCATTGTTACACATCACACACAAGTGTTAAGCCCCATTCAAGGATTTATAATACTGGTCAAATCTACTCATTTAACCAGTGTGTAGTAATGTGGAGTGTGGTGTGCAAAGTAGGATGTTAGCTCAGTGTGTGTATGTGCAGGTATGTCTGAGTGTCTGTGTAATTCATCTATTTGCATGTGTGTGTGTGTGTGTGCTTTGGGTGGAACTGGCAATGACAAAGTTGAATAAGATAAAGAGATGAAGTTTCTGCTCCGTGGAACCTTGAAATTTAATAAAGAAGATAACCATGCAAACAATTAAATCGCAAGCTACAGTCCTCTGTGAGCCTCTGTAAGTACCTGCATCTTGCTCTGGGAAAGTGTAGCAATCCCTCTTGGTGTCTATAATTTTACCCAGGCTGGCATCTGAGTCAGATTGTGGGCTCCTAATGTTTCACTTTATCAGTTGTACAATGCCCCACATCTCTGAACACTAAAATAAAATGCTGCCATTAACACAATGTGAAAACAATGTGTTTCTGTCTTTTTTTTTTCCCCTGGAGGGACAAAAGTACTGCCATGAAGCTATAGAAAAAGATCTCAGTAAAAAGACTTTCCTTAAAAGTATTTTCTAGAAACATTTTAATGTATTTAAATAAACAAACAAAACAAATGAGGAGACTTTTGACCTGTGTGGCTTCCATGTTCTCTTATCCTGGTTCTTTGGATCTTTAGTGAATCACTTGTTTGGGTTATTTTTTTTCTACCCCCTTTCTGTCATAATAGGAAGAGAATTCCCAGTGGGGAGACTACAGAAGTCTGTCAGCAGCAGGAACACTTCTCTATAAAACAAAGAACTACCTCTCCCTGTACTTCAGTAGTTCTTTCTCAACACATGGGCTAAATTCCTATACCTGGTTTCCTCCTGAACATCAGGGTTGGGTTGCCCCACTCTCAGACAGCTCTCTTCATTATGATTATCAGTGCTAATGCCATGTCATTAATCTTCGTGGGTATACGGAGGATTCACAGGAATGAATGGGAAGGTCACCATGGAAACATTTGTCTCCCTAGCTGACTCACTGCAACCCCATAACTGCCGAACCACATCCTGTCTCCTGGGTGCGCAAGATGAAACCACAAATTTGGCATCCCCTATAAGACCATATTCTTTTTTAAAAGCTATTAAAAATCTATGCCAGGGAAATGTTCCTTGGACTCATGGTAATAATAATATTTGTGATGTGTTTAAGTGGGTGATGCTATGCAATTAGCTGTTAACAACTTTTAATAAAGGCACGCAGTAAACATTACCTGTGGTTTTTCGGCTCCTGGTTTCTGTACAGTGTTGTCGTCTCTGGAGATAAGTACTGGAAAGAAAAAGTGCCCATGTGGAAACTAAGCAAAACACTTGCACTCTCACATTTCAGAAGTGATCCTCCTTAGGGGGTTAGTGTGGTCTATCAACCTGTAACCCAGTGAAGTGGAGAGTCATAAGAAGGCCTTTGCTGGATATATACATATATTTTGGGGCTTCTTCAATGAAAAAAGTAAGATAATCCATGTAGAAAAATTACATTTGAGGTCTGCAGACTTCTTGCTCGGCCTTATCACAGGAAGGCAGAATATCAGCATTTCCTAGATGTGAAACTAGGTCTAGGTTGGGAGATATCAGACTTAAATAAAATCACATGAGAACTGTAGTGCACATCCCAGATACCTCAGTATAACTAAATGGAGCAATCTATCTAAAGTTGCTGTGTTCAGAGTTGGTTCAAAGTTGCTGTGTTCAGAGTTGTCTGTAGCTATATGCACTTCTGCAAGCTTGGGAGGGAGGAAGTCAGCAGACTGCATCCCAAGCTGTGCACAATCCCTAGCTCTCCTCAGAGACAGATCTTGAGTTCTTGTTTATACTGTGGATCCCAAGTCTAAGTTTTAAACATAGGTAGTAATAATAATAGATACTTATACAGCACTTGCTTAGTTTATTTGGTTCTGTAAATGATCATATGATGTAGGTAGGATTCTTTTTTCAGCAGACTAAGAAACTGAGGCAAGGAGAGATTAAGTGATTTTCTTATGGTCACGTAGCTATTAAACGGCTGAGTTGGGACAAAATTTAGGCAATCAGCCTCTAGAATGCATTTACTAGACATCCAGCTAAGTATTTGCCTCTTATACTGTCATATTTAATCCCTCTCTCTTCTGTTACTTTCTTCTGCTTCCTCCTTTCTCTCCCTCCTCTTTCAGTCTCTTCTCTCACCTCCTTCCTACCATCTGCCCTCTTTCTCCCCTCACAACCATGCCCACTTGACACCTCTATCCTTCCCTCCCTCTATCCCTATCATTGGAAGTCCACCAGCTGGTCCAGGACAAAGACAAAGGGCTTCTCCCACACTAGCTTCTACTCAGAAAGCAGGGAAGGCTGGTCTTTACTTCTAGGTCCCCCCTTCCCACCAGCCCTCCTTTGTTCCTCTCCTATCCCTTTCTTTCCCTTAGGCACCCGGTTCTCCTGCACAATTTTTCCTATCAACTTCTCCCTCAAGAAGAAGATGACTTAAAGTCATCATACAGCAAATGCAATCTCTTTATATAAAAGTGTTCTCCCTTTATGGATATTTGCCTTTTTCCTTCGTTATTAAAGAATAATGCATAAATGGTGATATGGCTTGAACTGTGGCCCTCCCTGCAAATTGACAATATGGCTGCATCAGGAAATAGGGTCTTTTAAGAGGTAAAGTTAAATGAGGCTTTCCTGATAGGCCCTAATCCAATACTAGTGTCCTTGTAAGAAGCAGAAGAGAAACTGCAGATGTGAGGACGAAGGATGAAGGCAGCCGGAAGCCTGAGGAGAAGCCAACCCTGCATACACCTTGATCTTGACTTTTAACTCCAGAACTGTGAGGAAACAGATTTCTGTTGTGTAAGACACCAAGTGTGGCAGCCCCAACAGATGAAAACACAGGCCAAATATATAAATGTTTTATGACTTGGTAGCATTTTACACATTTGTAAATTCACCACAGATCAAGAAATAGGACATTCCCAGTATTCGGCAAAGCTTCCTCCTGCCTCTTGCACTCTCTTCGGCAGCTTGTGCCCACATGGTCAGATCTGCTCAACTGTGGACAGGGTTAGCTTAGGCCTGCCTGTGTCATGGGTGTCCACAGAGCCAGTGCCTGGATAGGCAAGTTGTTTGGGGGATCAGGGCTGGTGAGGCCACTGTGCCAGAGATCTAAGGCAACATTCTCCAAGCTTCTTCACAGGTGGTAAGGATGACAGAATCTTCATGTGTTTTCTCTATTAATCATTTTTTTTTTCTGAACTGAGGAGGGAAAAAGGGTATTGTCTTATTTTTTTAGTTGTAGGTGGACTTTCATTTTATTTATTTATATGTGGCACTGAAAATCAAACTCAGTGCCTCACGAGACATGCTAGGAAAGTGCTCTACCAGTGAGCCACAACCCCAGCTCAGATGCATTGTCTTAATCCCTTTTCTGTTACAATAGCATACCTAAGACTGTAAGAGAAGAAAAATTTAGCTCATGGCTCTGCAGGTTGGAAGTCTGAGAGTGCCCTTCCAGCACCGGCTCAGCTTCTGATGAGGGACTCATGCTGCTTCAGTTTAAGGCAAAAAGGGGAAGGGCAAGTGGGCACATGTGCAAGAGGCAAACAGGAATGAAGGATGACCTCACATAATAACCTGCTCCAGAGGTAATTAATCAAGTGCTGAGAGAATGAGAACTCACCACAGATGAGAATTAACCCAGTTCTATAGAAAGGCATCAATCCATTCATGAATGCTCTCTGCTCCCCTGACCCAAATACTTCTCACTAGGTTCCATTTCCCAATACTGCTGCCTTAAGGAATGGAGGTTCTAACACATAAACCACTGGGGGACATGCTCACACTCTAGCAGGTTTTATCAGCTATTTAAAATCTAACATTTTGATGTTTGGTTGGCCCAAGTTCAGAATTATACGAACTTACCTACTATTTTTATTATAAACTCTTTCAGACATTCAAAAAATAGATATTAATATGATTTTGTAACTTAATAATACATAAATACAATTTAATATATTTGCCTGAAAAAATTTTTTATTTAAACAACTCTAATAAATCACAGACTTTCTTTCATTATTCTTTGGATTTTACAAATGAATGATGAGTGCCTCTAAGAGAATCATATAAAAACACAAATTACACAATACTCCCGTAATCACGAATGCTACTTTTTATCTAATGTACTTCCCATTGTGTTCCTTACCATCTGCTAATCTACTAAAGTGCTCCAAGAATCAGAGTAGTAAATTTTAAAATTGCTCTCTTCCTTTGATATGTATGTGATAGAGGATCCGGGGATTCTAACTTTGATGAAGTAGTGGGATCTCTGGAAGTTTAGGCAGATTTGGGGCAGCTGGCATCACGAATATCATTTGTCTCAATCCCCAGCCTCTAGTCAAGAATGGGTCTTATAATTTATTTACTTATTTTTTTTTCAACCACACACTTAAGAGGAGCAAGTGGTGACCACCCCTTGAGGAATGGGCAATTATGCCAAATAGTTACAGAAAATTGGGACAGATTTGAGAGAAGAGGTCAGTATACACTCTTCAAAGATTGGCTGGCTAGATATAGAGGTGACAAAATATTACTAGTGCAGAGTCAGAAGGAGAATCCTGTGTCCCAAGAGAACATGCTAAATGATGAGGAAATTGGGACTTGAAGGGAAGACATAAACCAGTAGAAACACATTAAAGGTGTGGTAGGCAGAACATTAAATTCAGGCCAGAGTTTGTTAGTGTTTTGGTGGAATTATCTAATCTAGGTTAGTGAAGGTGAACAATTATGATGTTTTTGAATACATGAAAGTTATTAGCATCCTGTGCTCACAGCAGAGAGCTAAAGAGAATATTTGAAAAACAAATGGCCAGGCCTGGAGAAAAAGAGGGAGGGAGGGAAGGGAAATTTAGAAATTGAGAAATGAAGAAAATGAAAGTAAATTAGTTATGGAAAACCTGTAAATGGTGAGAGTCCTACATAAGTTTGAAAAAAAAAAAGAGATCAAATTGATAAACAGGTGAAACCATTAAGGGGTACATGCCTTAATTAACTTATAGGAATATATATATTCATATANTAATATATATATATATATATATATATATATATATATATTATATATATAAGTTGTAGATGGACACAATATCTTTATTTTTATTTTTATGTGGTGCTGAGGATCATACCCAGGGCCTCATGTGTGTGAGGCAAGGGCTCTACCACTGAGCTATAGCCCCAGCCTTATGAATATTTCTTAAATCTTTAGACTAATCCATGTGAATGAGAAACTGTGTGAATTCTAGTAATAAAAAATCTGACACTAGGGTCACATCCCCAGTCTCTGTTAGTCCTCATGGTAATCTTTTCTCTGGAGAAGGATAAACTTACCTGACTGGTGAGTTTCAGAGCAAATATAATCACTGTACCCTTTCCTCTTGCTGCTTCTTCAATCTGTCTGCCAGCAGAAGGGGTGCATTGTCTTCTCTTTGCCATTTGAGAAGGTCTTTGTCCCAAGAGTGCATCAGTAGCTTCCTGGCTATAACTATGGCTAGTGAGGGAGGGGGTAAATTTGTCCATGTTGAAGTAAAGGCTTATTACCAAGTTTGCACTGCTCAATATCTAAGTCATCAATATCTAATCTGCAATCAGCTTTGTTATTAATAAAGGTGATATGTGAATGTTATTTGGTCCCAAGTTTGACCATAATGAAAAGGGATGTTTTATTTCAAAATATACTCAGTGATATTCTGAAGTAGTCCATAAATGATTGGGTAGGATTAAAAGAAATTTATAATAATATACTAATATTTACAAAAATTAGTAATGAATATGGGAATTAGGACAGGGCATGCATATTTGGTCAAGGTGGGAACAGAATGAAAGGTCTTGAACAATGATAATCAAGCTAATAGCTGACATTTACTAAATGTTTATCCTCTCTGGTTAATTTATAATTACAGGCCCTATCTTTTGGATGAGGATACTGAAGCATAGTAATGGTGACAGATGAGAGTCAATAAGAGGTGGAGTCTATATTCATAGTCAAGGGCCTGAATTAGAGTTGGTTCTCTTAGTTTAAAATATGCTGAAACTTTATTAAAACAAATTTGTCTCTGAACTTTCACAAAAATGCTTTGGTTATCAGTGTAACATTCTCTTTTGTTCTTTTATATTAGAGTCCATTCCCAGGAGAAATGTAATGTGATGCCCTATTAAGACATGCAGCCAAAGTATTCTCCAAATAAGTTTCCCTAATTTATCTTGCCACTAAGAGAATATGTGTGCAATTTTATTTTGCCTTGTCAAAATAGGTTGCTTCCACTTTTTGGCATTTTATTTCAATCAGGAAAGACTATGGCATGCAGTAAGAAGCAACCCCTGAACTTTCATGACTTAAAACAACTTAAGTTTATATCTTGCTCATGTTGCATGTCTTTTGCAGTGTGGGTTCGTACACTTCTCTATGATATCCTCCTCTGGAATCCCACCCAGGAGATCTCTGGAGGGTTTTTTTTTTTTTGTCAGTTATTAAGTGTTGGGCTGAGAAGTAAACAATATCACTAATGTTCTCAACACCATTAGTCACAAGTCACTTAGCTTCAGCCAATCATAAGTGGCCTAGGAATTGTAAAAGAACCATCTTAAAATTAAAAAAAAAAAAAAGGAAGAGAGTTAGAAGATACTTCATGATAAATGGTAGGATTGCTACACAGTTTTATGTTTCACAGCTGCAAAATGGCCACTTGCTTTTTTGTTTTTTGCATCTGTATTATAGCAATTTATTTTTTGTGAATTATTTATTCATGCTCTTTTTGTTTTTTTGTATTAAGTTGAATATGTTGGAACCTGGTTGAAAACCTGTTTGTTCTCATGTTATCAGCAAGGAATTATCTACCACCTCTTCTTGCTCTACTCCTTCCTTCTTCCCACCCAAGAAGTTCCACACAAGGAAATATTCAGGAGGGTGGTGTCTACCTGATCTGCAACATACACTATAAGCAATGTATCTCATAATGAATTCAACAGGGGCACTGATTTTTAGCTATGTTTGTTAACCTATAAGTGACTCATTTTTATAGCAACACAAATTAAGTCATATACTTGATGTACTCTGCCAAAGATATATATTTTTCCAAGGTGTATTTGTTAGGCACCTTAGCTGTAAATGACAGAATTCCAATCTGAACTAGTTTAAAAAGTAAAAACATATGATCTCAGGTAAAAACTTGCAGGGCTTCCTAAGTATGGCCATGGCTAGAAATGTGAAGTTAAATAATATATTCAGAAATTTCTTTCCTTTTCTCCATTTCTCATGCCTGTATCTCTGTGTTAATTTTGACACTTGATTGCTTTTTTTTCTCCACATGGCCTTATTTTTTTGTAGTGCAAACATATAAAATTTAATCTCTTAGTAATTTTGAAATATATATCATATTATTAAGTAAACTCACCACACTGTGTAATAGATGTCAAAAATGTATTCTTCCTGTCTAAATGAAACTTTGGTTCTCTGACCAATATCTCCTCATTCTCCTAACACTCATCCCAAATTCTGGTAACCAGCATTCCATTCTCTGCAAACTAATTCCCATACCCACTCCTTTAGTGGCAGTTACTTTCCTATCTGGGATAGGTAAGGCCATTTGATTGCTCATCTACCCACAAACTCTGGAGTGAAGATAGGCAGTTCCCCAGAGGAAAAGGAGAGCCTCTGTGACTCAAAAGAGGGACTGATGCAGGACATATCATAACTGCAGATAACCATGACATGGAGAGTAATCTGCCTTCCTCCAAAATATCATGATTTCACAGGATTGTTCAGGAGGGAATTTATTATTTATGATAGAGTTTTTAAAGTTGTTCAAAACATTTAGAGCTTCAAATTCAACAGTAGCAATTTGGTATAGGTTGTAAAAGCAGTTGAGTATAGTTCACAAGGCTCTTGAGTCAGTCCAATCTCAATTTGAATCTTAAACTCATCCATTTACTACAATTGCTTTCATAAGGTATTTGGTTCTATGCCTATAAATTAGAGATAATGATATTACTTTTTATCTTGTAAATATTAAATTTATTTATGTTAAATTATTGCCACAGTGCCTAATGCAATAATAGAAATAGTAGATGCTGCCTATTATTATTTTTAGTACATCTGTTATTACTGTTACTGATGTTATGCATGGATTGCTCAACACAACAAAATGACCCAATTACATATAACTTATCCAGAGATCTGAATTTGGCTTAACTATTATTTTTAGACCTTATCATTGATATAAAATGAAGGTGGTGTACATAAAAGATTTTAAATATACCCTTAAGCAGATTTCAGGAAGTGAGAAGAAACTGGACTTGCCAGATTGCACATATCTTAGTGCTGAGTGTTTTGAATTGAGGAACCTGTATGAAAATGAAATGGAGAGATTCAGTTTAGGATTCTCATTCTGTATCTGAAGACATAGGTAGGGATAGTAGAAATAAATGGAAAAATTATTTTTAATATTGGAGACTCCAAACCAGCTATTTGGAGAAAGGGATTATGTATTTGTTTTTCTCCTAAGCAGATCTTAATAATAAAAGAATAACATTAAAATAATTTAAAACCTGCTGTCAAACAAAAGAAACAAGAATGTAAAGGGAGGCTACAAAATGGGAGAAAATTCTTGCCAGCTACTATTCTGACAGAGAACTAATATACAGAATATATAAAGAACTCAAAATACCAAACACCAAAAAAATAATAATAACCCAATCAAGAAATGAGAAGATTAACTAAAGGGACAGTTCTCAGAAGAAGAAATACAAATGACCAACAAATTTATGGAAAAGAAATTGTTCAACATTCTTAGCAATTAAGGAAATGCAAATCAAAACTACACCAAGATTTTATCTGAGTCCAATTAAATGGCAGTCATCAAGCCTACAAACAATAATAAATGCTGGATGGAATGTGGAGAAAAAGAAATTTTTACAGTGTTGGTGGACTGTAAATTAGTACAACTATCATTATGGAAGTTCCTCAAAAGACTAGGCATGGGCCCACCATATGACTCAGGTATACTGCTCCTCAGTATTTAGCCTGACCTGATGAATTAAAGTTATGCTACTATGGTAATACATGCACACCCTTGTTTACAGCAGCCTAATTCACAATAGCCAAATTATGGAACCAGTATAAGTGTCCATCAACAGATGATAGGATAAAGAAAATGTGGTATGTATCCACAATGGAGTTTTATTCAGTCAAAAAGAAAAAATGAAATTATGTTGTTTGCAGGAAAATAAATGGAATTGGAGAACATCATCTTAAGCGAAATAAGCCAATCTCAGAAGGTCCGGGGTTAAAAGTTTTCTCTCACATGTGGAAGCCAGAGAGAAAAAAAGGAAAAACCTGATCTCATGGAAATAAAAGGGAGATCAGCAAAAGAGAGAAAGGAGATCGGGGACAAGAAGGACGGGAGGGAAAATAGAGGTACTGGAGAAGGAAATTGACAAAATTGTGTTAACCGTGGTATCACAGTGAATCCCACATTATGTGTAATTATAATGCACCAAGAAAAAAAAAAAACTTTTTAAAAGGCACCTATATCTGGAGGCCATTTAGACAAAGATATGTGGCATTTTGAATACTTTTAATTAATGCCAATACTTCTGGGAATGTGGAAATACCAAACCTGAAGGCATTGATAAAAATTAAGTTGCCAATTTTTCACCAAAATTAAATTAAATTAAATAAATCATCCATCTACCATTTACTTAGTGCCTAAGACATGCCCGATGCTGTGCCAGATGTAAATGTCAGTATTAGTCTAAACTCAATCTTTGAACATTTCACTGGAACCTAATCATTTCTCTTATTGAGTTCTAATGGAGCACTGGGGTGCTGTGGCCCCAGGAAAAAACAAAGTATAATTTTCCGTTCAATTTTTCATTACTTACATCAATAAAATTTCATAGCTATAAAAATAAAAATATTGAGCTTTTCTTAATAAATTAGGCAACCCAGGCACAGTGCTTGGCATTCTGATATGGCAAATGGCCAAGGAAACTGAGAAGTAGCTGTCTTTTTAGGACATGATTTCCAATCTTCATTTAGGCTTATATGCTTTTATTCCCCACTCATTTGGGCTACTTTCTTCCCCTATGATGGTATTTGAACACTGAGTCCAATCAAGGGCAATTTGGCCCTTGACATAAACAGTGCCGACTAAAGATAAGAGGTTGCAATACAAAAGCAGAAGGAAAAGGGTCCAGTTGTAGAAGGGGTGGGAGCAGAGAAAAAGAGTCATTCAAGAAACTAATAAGGCATTGTGAGTAAGATCAGCAGGAGGGGACATTACACCAAAGGCAAAATCGGAAGTAGACCTAATGGGCAGGAAATGGTCAAAGAGCACCACAATCCTAAAGAAATTTAATAGGCAGGGTGAAAATAATCTATTAATTTTGCCAGTTAAAAGATTTCTTCAGGAAATAATTTAGCACAATTCTTGAAATTGATATCAAAGACATACGGATACATTTAAGGATTAAAAATGATGTGACTAGACTTGAGTTATTTATTTTGTTTTGAACAAATAAATGAATCAGAATTTTATTCTTTGTTTTATATTTTGTATACTACTTGTTACAAAAGATCTCCCTATAATAATTTTTAAACTGAAAAATAAAAGATTATATGTAGACTTTTCAGTATAAAATAAAAAGATGGTTAGTGACATAAAGTAATGAAAAGAGGTTTTCATTGGGATGGAACAGAAAGCTACAAGGGAGAAGGGCAGGGAAAAAAAGGGTAGGAAAAATAGGAAGTTTTTATTATTGAAAAACTTTTAAGTCTTTTGTATAATGGAGTGATAACTAGATGAGGTTTTATGGGAGTCTTGCTTTTTTTTTTAAATTGCAGAACACAATACATATTTTACTGACTACATTGGAAGCAGTTTGTAAAGGAGATACTATAAAAAGAATGAAGAGACAAAATTAATCTATGGAACCTAATTCCAGTGGAGACCAAGCAAAGTTTTAATCACACACACACACACACACACACACACACACACACACCACACCTGAATTTTAAAATTTACTAGTCTTGAGACTCAAAGTTCTTGGAACTCAAAAGGTTTAAAAATAATTTCACTAGTTGATCCTACTCTATCTTCAAGCAGATTTCTATTTGTGTATACTTTCTCCAACTCATCCAGTCATTTTGTATTTTCTTTCTTACCACCATTCTGTTCCTCTTTTCTTTTCTGACGCCTCCTATTCAATCAGACACAAAGTCCCATGAAGCTTCTCTTAAATATGTCTCTGAATTTTGTCTTAATCAGGTTCTCCTTTTCTGGATTTCTACTAACCTGGAAGCCCTTTGGGAATGAATTGTGTTCTTATTAATACTTTTTCTCATTTCAAGTCCTAAAAGTTTATAAAACGTGATGTTTGATAAATCTTGCAGAGATGAGTTCAATATTCATTTCCCAATTTCATGTCTTACTACATTTGCATCCTACAGTCCACCTACACTGAACAACCAATCTTCCCTCAGTAATCCAGATGGTTCCTTAGCCTTTATACATATGACCTTTCCATGAGCTGTTACTTCTTTCTATGTTCTTTGCGGCGCACTGCCCATCTGGAAAATGGCTCATTCTTAACATTAGTAGAAAAAATCAATGCCTTTTTGAAATTTACTCTTATTCCTGTACGTTTGTGCAGCCTGTGCTGCAGAATACCAAGTAATTTCTTTTTTTCTTTTGAATACATGATAAAATATTTTTCAGCCTAACATTTCGTTTGACATAGCCATAGAATATGAGCAGTAACCGTATATACACTCTCCAGCTTGGACAGTAAATTCCTCCCACTTCTGATCCTTCATACCATCTAACAATTCAAAATGGCCAATTTAAGGAACTCTTTCAAGGAGATTGCAGGAATCGATTATTGAAGATGGTAGAGTTATTGGAAAAAGAGAGCCCAGGTCCCTGAGTCATTGCTTGGAAGAGTACTGCCTGATCAACAAATTATGCATAGGACCATTAAGAGAGACACATTTTTTACTATGTGAAAACTACTGAGATTTTCAAATTTATTCATTATAGCTGCTAGTGTAATCTTAACATAAAACTTTCACTACATTTAATTTTTTTTTGGTTGTAGATGGACACAATACCTTTATTTTATTTGTTTTTATTTTTATGTGGTGCCAGGGATGGGACCCAGTACCTCACACATGTTGGCAAGTGCTCTACCACTGAGCCACAAACCCTGGGCTTTTCATTGCATTTTTTTTAAAACTCCATAACATTTTATTATCATGTAAATATCTATCCCTCCACAAAATTATGCCTGGGCTATAGAACTAGTTTTCATCAATCTTCCCAGTATCTGACAGACAATAGGCATTGCTTTATAAAATAAACCTTTAATTTTAATATGTTGTTCTTTTACCAAGTTATTGTTTTATCTGGGAATTGATTTTTCTATTTTTTTTAATTGTTAAAATACACTTAAGTTAACCATTTTCAGGTATATATCTCAGAGGTGTTAAATTTACAATGTTTTGCAACCATCACTACTATCCATCTCCATAACTCTCTTCACCTTGTGAAATTGAAACTCTGCACACAATAAGCAATAGTTCCTCATTTCTTCCTCCCTCAACCCCTGGCAACCACCATTCTACTTACTGTATTTATAAATTTGTCTTGTCGTTTAGCATTTTGAAAGTAAAAGCACACTACCTTCTGGCCTCAAAAATTCTTGATCTTATTGAGAGCCCCTTGTATGTGATGAGTAAATTCTTTTTAATTATTATTATCATTATTTTAAATAGCAATTTTTATTTGTTCTTTTTAGTTATATATGGCAATAGAATGTATTTTGACATATAACTTTCCATTCTTGTGGTTTTACAAGGATAAGAAATTTATGTCCAATTCACTCTACTGTCTTTCCCATTCCCCTTCCTCCTCCCTTATCCCCATTTCCTTCTGTCCAATCTGGTGTATCCATACTCATCCCCTCTCCCGGCATCCAACCCCCACATATTTTGGGGGGTTGGCTTATTTCCCTTAGCATGATATTTTCCAATTCCATCCAATTACCAGCAAATGCCATAATTTCATTCTTATTTATGGCTGAGCAATATTCCATTATGTATATATACCACATTTTCTTTATCCATTCATTGTTGAAAGGCACCTAGGTTGGTTCCATATCTTAGCTATTGTGAATTGAGCTATTAACATTGATGTCACCTTGTTACTATAGTATGCTGATTTTAAGTCCTTTGGGTATATGCAAAGGAAAGGAATAACTGGGTCAAATGGTGGTTTCATTCCAAATTTTCTGAGGAATCTTCATAGTGCTTTCCAAAGTGGTTGAACTAATTTGCAGTCCTATCAGTAATGTATGAGTGTACCTTTTTCCCAACATTCTCACCAACATTTATTGTTTCTTGTATTCTTGATAATTCCACTTCTGACTAGAGTGAATTGAAATCTCAGTGTAGTTTTTATTTGCATTTCTCTAATTGCTAGAGATGTTGACCATTTTTTCATGTATTTGTTGATGGATGGATTGTGTTACTTCTTTTGTAAAGTCTCTTCAATTCCTTAGCCCATTTATTGATGGGTTATTTGGTTTTTGTTGTTAAGTTTTTTGAGTTCTTAATATATCCTGGAGGCTGGGGATGTGGCTCAAGCGGTAGCGCGCTCACCTGGTATGCGTGCGGCCCGGGTTCGATCCTCAACACCACATACAAACAAAGATGTTGTGTCCGCCAAAAACTAAAAAAATAAATAAATATTAAAACTCTCTCTCTCTCTCTCTTTAAAAAAAATATATATCCTGGAGATTAATGCTCTATCTCAGGTGTAGGTGGGAAAGATTTTCTCCATTCTGTACACTATTCCAAGACCTTCTAGGTTTGAGGGTTTGGGTTTTGAGATCAGCTGATATCAAATTGGTTTTCCCCTCAATGTTACCTGTTTTTTTTTTTTTTTCAGGCAGCCTTTAAAATTCTATCCTTAGTCTGTTTGGCATTTTCATAATAATGTGCCTTGGTGTGGGTCTGTTGTAATTTGGTATATTTGGCATCCTACAAGCCTTCTGTAATCTGTATTTCATTTTATTCTTTAAGTTTGGGTGATGAGAAACTTCAATTTTGCTGCTCTCAAGATTACTTCTTGCTTTTTAAAATTTTGTTGCATCTCAGTGTGGGTACCTTTAAATTCATCTTATCTGGAAGTTGCTGAGCTTCTTGATTGTTTGTATTCATGTCCTTCATCAAGTTTGGGAAGTATGTAGACATTATTTCTTCAAACATTCACTGTGTTTTTTTATTCTTTCTTTTCCTTCTTGAGTATTGAAAATTTCTATAATATGCATATTGGGTTCACATGCTGGTATCCTTTAGGTTGTGTTCACTTGATTGTGTTTTCTTTCTCTTCCTTAGGCTTGATAATTTTTATTGTCAAGTTCACTGGTTTTTTTTTCTGTATGCCCAAATCCACATTTGAATACCTCTAGTGAATTTTTATTTTCAGTTACTGTATTTTTACCTTCAGAGATTCATATTGTTTTCTCTTTAGATTCATGTCATTATTTCCATTTTGTTCATAGAATATTCTTTTGATGTTCTTCACATCTTCCTTTAGTTATTTGAACATTTTTAAGATAGTGTTTTAACATCCCCACCCCCCTGCCCTTTTTTTAAGCAGATCTGCATCTAGCCTTTCTCCAGTGAGTTTTTGCTGATTTTTATCTTTTCTCTAAGTGAGCTTTGCTTTTCTATTATTTTATATGCTTTGTCATTTTGTTGTTGCTGAAAACTGTTTACTTGAATCTCATAATGTCATAACCCTGGAAATCAGACACTCAACCTTTCCCTTGGTTTCTTATTTTAATTGCTATTCTATTTTTGTTATTATGGGGTTTTGAATATTATTGTCTATTTCTGAGTGTGAGATTAGACTGAGGTATAAGCTTAAGGTCTTTTTAGGTGTTTTTCAGAATTGTGCCTTTCCCTGTTCATTGTAGTCACTTTTTAATTTTACCCATATTTGTAGCTGTTTTTGAATACCCTAGTTTTTCATATCTAACTTTCAGAAAGAAAAAGAGATCAGGGAAAGAGTGTTGCCCTTTAAGTATCTCAAAATTACTTCAACTGGAGATGGTGAATCTTGCAGCAGTGGGGGAAGGTACAATAACAATGGCCACCCCTTCTTTGTACTTCCGAAACCACAAGCAAAAATTATTTGTCAATATGTAGATTCTTATATTTGGAGGACAGGGTCCACTTTGCCCATACTGGTTCCCACTAGCTGCATACAAGTTGATTCAGGAAGACATGTATGACTGCCTGTAACAAAGTTTGACATGGAGGATGTTTAGCTGTGCTAAGATTTGAAATCACCAATGCCACAGACAATTTGATTTACAAGCCTTCTTCAGGTAGTTATTGAACTTCAGTGGACTCCAGAGTTCCCAAATAGCTACATGAGATAGCTTCTGCCAAATAAATTTTTCCCTGGGTGGAAAGATGTATTTTTTCTGGTTCTTTTTATTCTACCATTTTCCAAGAATTCTCCTCAAATTATTTTTTAACGAATAGGCTTCATAATTAGAGGCAATGAGATTTTTTGTTTTACACAGGAACTTCTCTTTAGAAAATATGTTGGGTATGAGAAATTGTATATTTACCTAATAACCACTGGCAGTTACTTCTATTCAGAGTAAAGATTGATACTGGGCATATTTTGAAATTTCAATGTGGTTTTCCAATTTATAATTTATTATTTGTATTTTCATCAGTTCCAAGCACAATGGTATTTTGGGCAAATTAACACCCACAGTAGGAATGTTTTAATACTACTGAATAATAACAGTGTGCAATTTAAAAGGTAAAATTCCATTATGGAAAACTTGCTGGGAACATCAAGTGGACTGACTGTTATAAAATTTGGACTCATTGTTAGAAATTATAAGTTTATTGAATAATAAATACAGTTGTCATTTGGCCTTCAAAAGCAAAGTTTTGTATTTGTGATAAAAGGAGGTAGTTTTATAGAATTTCTTTCATTACTGTTCTCTTTTTTCCCCCTAAATCATCAAACCCTGAATTGTTAGTTGTAAAGGGAGTGAAAGGGTAATTGTTGTTCAAGTCAAAAATAATAACTCTTTTAGTTCTTTCCAAGCATTTTCTTTTGTTCCAGGGCAAATAAGATATTTTCAAGTCTTTTTAATTATAATGAATGATTGTTAAAATCATAAAGCATAGCAAATTACTTTGTTGTTCAGGATTACTCTAGAAAGTAATTCATCAATGTAGATCTTGGAAGTACTGGTTACTAAAATCCATTACAAGCGCTTGTGAATGTTAATGTTATATAGACCTTTATTTTATATTTTATCTTTGGAGTAAACTGTCCTTAATTTGAATTGACAATTATTTAGAATTTGTAACTCAAACATTAGTCTGAAGTTTCATTTATTTTTAAAAAAAAAATTGATGTAAAAATAAAATTTTTAGAAGACTTTAAAAATCTATCATGGAAAATCCTCCAAAAATCCCCAGGAGAAAGGTTTCCTTTCCAGGGCTGCACTATTGGGTAGTGGTGGAGCCATTAAGAGGTGGGACCTGGCATGAGGTCTTCAATCATTGAGGCTGTGCTCTCAAAAGGAATAAGCCATTGTCTCTTTCTCCTTTTTGACCCTGACCATTGAGTAAGGGTCTTCGCTTTGCTCTGAGTTCCCCACCATGTTGTGGTGGTTTGCCATAGTCCCCAAAACAAGGGAGCCAAGTAATGTCAGACAGAAATCTCCAAAGTTTTAAAGTAAAATAATACTTTTCTTTTAATAAGCTTATCATCTCATGTATTTGTTATAGTAATAGCTGACTAACAAAATCAATAATTGTGTTTATGTCAGCACAGAAGCTTGGAGAGGATACAACTACATTTCTTTTAAAAATTAATTAACTTGAGGGGAGGGGATGGGGGATAGTAGAGGATAGGAAGGGCAGCAGAATACAACATACACTAGTATGGCAGTATGTAAAAAAGTAGATGTGTAACCGATGTGATTCTGCAATCTATATATGGGGTAAAAATGGGAGCTCATAATCCGCTTGAATCAAATGTATGAAATATGATATGTTAAGAGCTTTGTAATGTTTTGAACAACTAATAATAAAAAAATAAATAAAATAAAATAATATATATAAAATTAATTAACTAAAAAACTAAATTAATTAACTAAAAAACTTAATTTTTAGTTAATTAAAATTAATTAACTAAAAACTTAATTTTTCTTCCTGGGGATTGAACCCAGGCATATTTTACCACTGAGCCACATCCCAAGTTGTTTTCTCTTTTTTATTTTGACATAGGATTTCGGTAATTACTGAGGGTATCAGTAAATTGCTGTGGCCAGCCTCAAACCTGTGACCCTCCTGCCTCTGCCTCCTGAGTTGTTGGGATTTCAGCACATGCTACCAAGCCCGGCACAACTACATTTCTCTCAAAATATCATAGAGATTTAGTTTTCTGTTTTGTTCCTATATTTCTTTATTGAGCAATAAGACACAGGCAGGTAGAGTTTAAAAAGTTATCTTTGCACTTTTATATTGGGGGAAAATAATGCACATTCTCAAGGTAATGTGCACAGATAAAATATAAGAGATTCTAGGAGGACAATGACTGTAAGTGTGTTCTTCCCTTCCTCAATGTCCTCCATCACAACTCTCTGCCTCTTCCAAGGCAAATAATTCTGGGATCTATGAAAGGGCTGAGTGGAAAGGAGGTCTTTATTTTTTTTCCCCTCTGGTGAGATAAATGCTCAAGATGACCACCTGAGCCCTGGGCTGCATAGAGATTGGTCCTCAGAGTAGAGGCTAACATATTTGTGGGCCTGGTCTTCACAAGTTTCTGAAGGGGAAAATCAATTTTTTTTAATAAAGGAGAATTGTGCCATTCTTTCACTTTCTGTATGTTAGCAAACCATATGTGAGAATGGCAGAACTTTAGCAAGACATCTACGAGTACTAGTATAACACAAGAAAGACCTCTTTTTCGTCCAGTATTTGTGTAACATTCCCCACCTTGATATTCCACAACTATCCCTGATTTCCACTGAGGAGATAAATGAAGTAAAACCAACAATATCACATGGCAGGAGACAGGAGAGCAAGATTAGTCAGAGCAAACAAAACTCATGCCAATCAAAATTTATCTCCCAGGGGAGACAAAAAGCAATTTGAAATAAAGAGAGTGATTAAAGAAATTGAAGTACTTCCCAAGAAATCTTTTTTTTTGCTTAAAACAAACCAATAAAATATTAAATAAAATCTGTCACCTCATCCCCTATAAAAAAAGATAAAATGAACATACAGTTGAAAAATACAATTTTCTAATTTAACAATTTACCAGTAAAATGAACAAGTGGTGGTCTTTGGTGATGTGACAAACAGATATGTTCCACAAAACCTGATTCTTTTTTTTTTTCTTGGACATATATGTAGTTTACATTACTCAGTCTTACTGTAAATGCCCATCCATGTCAGTGAGTTCTTGCTAATGAAATATAAGAACAGAGAAAATAATTACACTATCACAGAAAATTTCCTTGGGGAAAAAGGAGACCCAAGATAATTTAATGATGCTTAAATATAATTGATATAAAATACATAACTAAAATTTTCATAATAAAACCTTTTTAAGAAAAGATTTTTAGCTGGTCATGGTGATGCACACCTGTAATTCCTGCTATTTGTGAGGCTTGGGCAGGAGGATCATAAGTGTGAGGCCAGCCTGGGCAATTTAGTGAGACTTTTTCTCAAAAAAAAATCTTTTTATGAGAATCCAGATTTTTAAAAAGAAGAAAATTATAAGGGGAAAAGAATCTGTTGATGGAATTCTCATATTTACTTATTTAAAAAGTAAATATGTAAATATTGAGGACTGGGGAATAACATCTTGAAGGTAAAAAGACTATAAGCCAGGAATCCTAATCTCCCTTATAAAATGTATTATTTGTATTTCAAGGGAAAGAAAGGTACTTGTAATTATACAAACCATGCCTTATATGCTGTATTGGAAAAAAATCATTTAGAAAGCAATGTATTCTGTCAATAAGTAAAATAAAAGTGACACCTTATAATAGAGGAGGAGGATAAATAACCAAATAGCCACACATATAAATACTAATAACTCACTGTCTTGACTATTAACATAATGCTAAATGTAGGAACTTGAAACTAAAGCATTTTATTAGGATTTACTATTAGGCTACACACAAAAGTAGTGAAAATTATATCAGCAAAACTTGATTTTGGAGTGGGTCAGAGAAGAGAAAACTGAAAGTATTTAAATAGTTTTATTTGGGACACATTAAAAAGGAAAACTAAACAAAATTATTGGAGTGTCCAGAATGTCTATGAATGTGGTAGTTGGGAGTAGTGGTATGAAAGCACAGAGTAGGTGGAATTAGAGCATCTTGGTTAGGGAAAGAGTTACCACTCATTCTAAAATAGTAACAGAGAGATGAGAAAGAATGTTGTCTGATAAAGTCTCAATAGTCTAACCATTAGAAAGCATAAAAATAGAAGACAGGTCAATTAGCATGAGTAAAAAATGTTACAAATACTCACAAATATCTATTTTTCTGCCTTGCAATAGAAATATATTTTATGAAGAAATTTAGGATTCCTGGTGTTAGTTCTTCTTTGAGGGTCTGGTAGAACTCAGCTGAGAATGTGTCTGATCTTAGACTTCTTTGTTGGAAGGCATTTCATTACCGCTTCAGTCTCATTGCTTGATATTGGTCTGTTTAGGTTTTCTATATCCTCTTGGTTCAATTTGGGTCAGTTATATGTGTCTAGAAACTTGTCAATATCTTCTAGATTTTCCAACTTATTGGAACATTATGTTTTAAAAATAATCTCTAATGGTTCTCTGTATTTCAGAAATGTCTGTAGCAGTATCCCTTTTATTTCTAATTTTGTTGATTTGTGACTTGTTTCGGATTTATTTATTTAGTATGGCTATGGATTTGCCAATCTTGTTTATCTTTTCAAAGAACCAACTGTGTTACATTGTTCCTCATATTGCTTTTTTACTCTCTCACAAATTTCAGCTCTGATCAAAATTCCTGTCTCCTACTAGGTTTGAAATCAGTTTGTTTCTGCTTTTCGAGGGCCTTGAGATGTAGCATCAGATTTTTTATTTGAAATATGTTTTTGTTCTTTCTTAAAACATGTAGGCTCTGAATGCATAGACTTTCCTCTTAGTACTACCTTTGTAGTATCCCAAAGATTTTGATATGTTGTATCATTGTCTTATTTGATTCTGCAAATTATTTTTATTTATTCTATCCTTTCTTCATTGATTCATTACTAATTAAAAGAGTTTTCTATAAGTTTTCTTGCTGTTAATTTCCAATTTCAATCCATTGTTATTTGATAATATGTTTAGAGTAATATCAATTATTCTTTGTGTTTGCTAAGTCTTGGTTTGTTATTAAATATGGTCTATTTTGGTTTCTATGAGCTGTGGAGAAAAATATATATTCAACTCTTATTGAAAGAAATCTTTTATAGATGGGTATAATGTCCATTTGACTTATGATATCATTTTGGTCAACAGAATCTTTATTGATTTTATGTCTGTATGACCTCTTGTTGAGAAGGTGTGCTAAAATCACCAAGTATTGTTGTTTGGGGGTCTGTCTGAATTTTAAAGCCAATAAATGGTTGTTTTATGTAAGTAGGTACACCAACATTTGTAGTATAAAAATTTACTATTGTTATAACTTCTTATTGAATTGTTTCTTTTAATAGCATATAGTGGTCTTCTTTGTCTTTTCTGATGAATCTTTGCTTGAAATCTCCTTGGTAAGATGTGAGAACAGGTATTTCTGCTGGATTTTTGGACTACATTTACATAAAATATCTTTTTCCAACCTTTCATTTTCAGTCTGTGGGTATTTTTGCCGATAAGGTGAGTATCTTGCTAATATCATATGGTCAGGTCCTGTTTTTTAATCTATTCTGCCAGTCTATGTCTTTTAATTGAATATTTGAGACCATTTATATTGTGCGTTATCATGGAGAGATGTTTATTATTTTCAGTTATTTTGGTTTGTTTTGTGGATTTATTTATTTTTATTTTGTAGTTGTAGGTGGACATAATACCTTTATTTTATTTATTTATATGTGATGCTGTGGATTGAACCCATGGCCTCACACATGCTAGGCAAGAACTCTACCACTGAGCCACAACCCCAGCCCAGATTTAATTCATTCTTAATTTTCATTTGCTGAATTGCTCTCCTGGAAAGCTTCATTCGTTTGAAAGCTCTGGGATCTGTTTTTTAGTTCTTTGTGTAGTTATTTCTCTAAATATTTTCTTTAGAATAGTTTAGAAGTCATGAATTCTTTTAGTTTATCCTTATCATGCAGTTTCTTTTTTAATTTTTTCTTTGATTCTGAATGTTAGCTTTACTGGCAATTGTTTTCTTTCTAGCTTAAAAGATTTCATTCTAAACCCTCCTGGCTTTTAGAGTCTAAGTTGAGAACTCTGGAATGAGTTTTATTGGTCTAACTTTAACTGTAATCTGATGTTTTTCTCTTGCACCTTATAATATTCTATTCTTATTCTCTGTTTTTCTCTTGCACTTTTTAATATTCTATTCTTATTTTCTGTGTATTGGATGTCTTCTTTTTAAATCTTTTCTATCTGGGGCTCTATATGCCTCCTGTATGTCAATTTCCATTTTACTTCTAAGGATTGGAAACTGTATGCTATTATTTTACTGAAAAAAAGTATGGTGCCATTAGCATGTATTTCTATGCCCCTTTCTGTCCTGATGAAACTTAAATTTTGTCTCTTAATGTTGTTCCAGAATTCTTACATATCCTGATGTTTTTCATTTTCAAGAGTTCTCATTGCTTTCTTTTCAGAATCTCTATCACTTCATCAAAATGGTCTTTCATTCCTCCTGTAATTGCTCTTTTAGTTCATTCCTCAGTTTGTTTCTTAGATCTTCTTTTAGCTCATTTATCATTTTAATGATCAATATAAAAAAGTCTTTCCCTGGAATTTTATCCCATCCTGTGTCTGTTTCTTTTGGGGTTATTGTAACTTTGCAAGGGAGATCATTTGCATGTTTTCAGAGGTCTTGGACTTTTGCTTTTGTGGAGACAACTGCCTCTTCCTCTTTAGTGAGGATTTCCTTCATTGTGTACATATTTCTTTTGCACTAAGACCTGTGTTGTCTCTCTTAGCTTCAACACATAGGCTCAGTGTTATCAAGTGTTAGTTTCAACTGTCAATGCCTCTCAGTTTGCCATTGCAGAACTGTTGATTTATTTAACTCTTGTAGGGCTGCTATGACACTGTGGGTTTTCCTGAAACATTGTTTTGGAATCTTTCTCTGATTTCTCTGATTTTGCTGTAAGAGTAGATGTCTAGTGGGTCCTGATATCCCACTCTCTTCCTTCCTACTTGGAGCCCAATCTTGGATATATTTTTTTCTTCTCCCCATTGTATGTGTTCAATTATTGCTGAAGCTTGAGTGGAGTTAGTTTGTGTATGGAAAGTGTTCTGTTGCTTTGCTCAGTTGAGGGTATAGTTCAGTTGTGGATTCCCCATCCTGTGAACCCACAGTGTACAAGTCATTTCCCAGATACTCTCAGGAAAAGGCAAAACAACAACAGCATTGGGACAAATGTCCAGTGCCTACTATGGCATGTTTACCATTGATTACCACAAAACAGGACTAGTGGGGTCAGCATTTAACAACAGCAACAGTCAACAGCTGTGAACTAGGTGTTGCTCTAAAGGGCCCTCCCCAGTGCTAATAACCACAGCAATGCAAATGGCAGGGGTAGAAATTATAGAAACTAATTTTTTTAAGAGTTAAAATTACAGCTTATTAAAAGAAAAGAAAATATGGTAGAAAAGCAAAAGGAAGTTTAAAGTATTCAGAAGACAGACAGGTAAATTAGGAGAGATGTATAAAGGTAAGACCATAAAGAAGGAGTAAAAATAACTCAACGAAAGAATAAATAATGAGATGGTGAAAGAGAGAACAAGCACATTTGTCTATTGAAGGGGGAAATAAAGGAGAGAAAAAGTAATAAGAGAAACAAACACGAGAGTCAAAACAAATAAAAACTCAAGCCGAAAGAAATAAACAAAAACACTACCCCTCTAAAGTCAAAACAAGGTGAAATAACAAATGGTTAAGGCAAAAAAGGGGAAAAATTGATAAAAAATTAAGAGAAAAAAGTGAATACATATATTCATTTGTGTGTGTGTATATGTGTGCACACACACACATACCACATTCATACTCTGGATGGAAAAGGACAAAAGCAAAGAAAAACTCTTAATGAAACTCCACTGCCCACAAATGTGATATTCTCTATATCAGACTCCAAGTGCAAATGTACATACCTGTGCACACTCTGCGTTCTTTCTGGCTCATCCAACAAGTTGCCAACGGAATGCCAATGGAAAAGTAAATCACTTTAAAATATTAACCACTATCCCCAGCCTGAGTCCCTCAAAGAATAACCCTAGCCAAGAGGACTTAGATCTCAACCTGCAGGCACAAGCAGGTACAGTTGGCTACTGCTTATGAAGAACAATTAGGTTCCCACAGCACAAAGATACAGTGGGGCCACCCCCCAATATGGGAATCTATGTTAGTTCTTCATTATGTTGAAAAACATGGAGCACCCCTCACCTATCAGCTACCCACCAGAAATTCTGCTTCTGGGTCACTCAAGTTCAGATCACACCTGTAGTTTATGGATTTCCCCAGGTCAAATTTTCTTTGCAGATTGACTATCTTTCTGCCTGGGTTGCCCCTCCCCTGTACAGTGAATAGGCTCCTCAATTATATGTAAAAGCGTCCCAGGCTTTTGTGACTTTTTTTTTTTTTTAATTTTGATACTGGAAATTGAACTCAGGGGCACTTTACCACTGAACTACATCCCCACTTCTTTTTTTTTCACATTACATTTATTTTATTTTTTTATCTTTTTTTTTTAATTTTTATTGTTGGTTGTTCAACAATATATTGTTGATATATCATATTTCACACTTTGATTCAAATGGGTTATGAACTCCCATTTTTACCCTGTATACAGATTGCAGAATCACATCAGTTACACATCATCCCCATTTCTTTTTAATACTGACTTTATTTTGAGATACGTTCACACTAAGTTGCTGAGGGTCTTGCTAAGTTGTTGAGGCTGGCCTCAAACTTGCAATCCTCCTACCTCAACCTCCTAAATCGGACCACTATTTCTTTCTCTACTTATTTGAGATAAACTTTTGAATTTCCATAAATAAGTGAGAACATGCAGTAGTTGTCTTTCTATGCCTGACTTATTTCATTCAACATAATGTCCTCCAGTTCCATTCATGTTGCTGCCAATGATGAAATTTCATTTTCTTTTTCGTGGCAAAATAACATTCCATTATGTTTATATACCACAGACTCTTTATCCTCTCATCCACCAGTGGATACCCAGGTTGATTTCATTTATTTTACCAGGGATTGAACCCAGGGTGCTTAACCACTGAGCCACATCCCCAACCCTTTTTAATTTTTATTTTGAGATAGGGTCTCACTAGTTTGCTTAGGGCATCACTAAATTGCTGAAGCTGGCTTGGAACTTATAATCCTCCTTCCTCAGGCTTTCAAGTCCCTGGAATTACAAGTGTGCACCACCATAACCAGTGACATTGAACATGCTTTATATACCTGTTGGTTATTTATATGTAGAGTTTCTTTATAGAAATGTCTAACCAGTTCACTTACTAATTTTTAAATGAGAATATTTGGGCTTTTGCTGTTTAGTTGTTGGTTTTATATATAATGGAAATTAATTCTTTATCAGATGAGCTGTTTGCAAATATTTTATTACGTTTTGTATGTTGTCTCTTCACTCTTGATTGTTTTAATTGTTGTATAGAAGCTTTCTAGTATGATTTATTCCCATTTGCCAATATTTGCTTTCTTTGATATTAATTTTTGTAGTCAAATAAAAAAAATTCTTGCCTAGCCATCTCCTGAAACATTTCCCTTGTTTTCATCTAGTAGCTTCTTTTTAAGTCTTATATCTAAGACTTAAAAATATCTAAAAATATCTTCTATTTATTTTGAGTTGATTTTTGTATACAGTGAGAGAGGGAGCATAGTTTCTTTCTTCTATCTATGGATATCCATTTTCTTAGCATCATCCATTTTACATATTTTCTCCAATGTATGTTTTTAATATGTTGTTGAAATCAGTTGACTGTAAGTATGCAGATCTATTTTTAGCCTCTTTATTCTGTGTCTCTGTGTCTATTTTTTGATAGCACCATGCTATCTTTATTTCTATTGCATTGTGTTATGTTTCAAAGTCAAATATTGTAATTATTTGCCCTTTTTGTTCTTTTAGCTACATATTTCATTGGCTAGTAGGGCTTTTTTGTGGTTCCATATTAATTTTTATTTTTTTCTAGTTATCTGAAGAATGTCATTGGTATTTTGCCTATAATTTTTTAGTCAAATCTACAGATTGCTCTGGGTAGCATAAAGATTTTACCAATATTAATTCTTCCAATTAAGGAGCATGAGATATCTTTCCATTTTTGTCTGTGTGTTCTCTTTAATTATTTTCATCAGTGTTTCGAATTTTATTGTACAGGTCATTTACTTCCTTCATTAAATTAATTCCTAAGTATTTGAAAGTTTTTGTGCCTATCTGAATGGATTTTTTTCTTGATTTCTTTCTATTGGTATTAAAAAAAAAAAAAACCTGCTGGGCATAGTGGTGCCCTCCTGTTATTCCAGCAGCTCAGAAGGCTGAGACAGGAGGATGGTGTGTTCAAAGCTAGTCTCAGCAATGGTGAGGCCCTAACCAATTCAACGAGACCTTATCTCTAAACAATATACAAAAAGGGCTGGGGATGTGTTTCAGTGGTTAAGTGCCCCTGAGTTCAATCCCTGGTACCAAAAAAAAAAAAAGTGTAGATATTTTTATATAGATTTTGGATCCTGCATACTCCCTGAAATCATTTATTAGTTTTATGATTTGGAATCTTTAGATTTTTCTACATAGAAAATCCTGTTGTCTACAAACAGAAAATTTGGCCTCCTCTTTTCCTACTTGGATACCATTTATTTCTTTTTCTTGTCCTATTTCTCTGCTGAGGAATTCCAATACAATATTGAAACAGTTGTGAAAGCATACATTATTGATATTAATGAATGATTTCAGCTTTTCTCTGCTCACTATGATGTTGGTTGTGGGTTTGTCATATACAGCATCATGAAAGAATGTTGAATTTTATTGAATTTTTTCTTCTACTGACACGAACATATGTGGTTTGTCTTTCTTTTTGTTGATTTAATGTGTTATATTTATTAATTTATCTATGTTGAATCATCTTTGCACCCTTGGGATAAATCCACTAAGTGGTGCTTAGTCTCTTTGATGTGCTTTTGGATTAGTTTTGTTAGCATTACTGCTGAGTATATTTACATGTATATGCACAATGGATTTGGACCTAGAACTTTCATTGTTATTGTTCTGTCATTGTCAGATTTTGGTATCAGGGTAACATTGGTTTAGCAAATGAGTTTGAAAGAGTTTTCACACATTCAACTCTCCAGAATACTTTGAAAATGGTCACCATTAATTCTTCTTTAAAGGTTTAGTAAATCTCATGAGTACAGCTAGCCAGTTATAAGCCTTCCTTTGTTCAGTAACTTTTATTACTGATTCACTTTTATTATTTGCTATTAATATTTTCTGTTTTTGTTAAATTTGAATAGTTATCATGTCTAGCTATTAATCCATTTCTTTGTAGTCTTATAATTTATTGGTACATTGTTGTTCATAATAGTTCCAAATGATCCTTTGTATTTCTGTGGTGTTAGATATAACATCTCCTTTTCTGTCTCTGATTTCATTTATTTGGTTCTTTATCTTTTTCTTGATTAGTCTAGCTAAAGTTATTTTTGTTTTGTTTTTAACTTTGTTTGGCTCATAAAAAAATTTCATTGACCTAATTTTGTGTTTTCTTAAGTCTCTGTTTTATTCATTTCTGCTCTGAACCTTGTTGATTCTTTCAGATTTAATTATGTTTATAAAACTGACTGCAATAACATTGGGTACATATTTACAATTATTATTTTCTCTTGTTGAATTGATAACTTTATCAATTTATAGTGGTATTTTTCTGTCTCATAGTTTTTGACTTAGATTCTATCTTAGTAGACTAATAAAATGATAATAATTCTTATTGGCTTTTGATTCCTATTTATATGATAAATCTTTTTCAGTTCCTTAATTTTAATCTATATGTTTTTTTGGTGAAGTGAGTTGCTTATAGTTAGCATGTTTGAATATTTTATTTATTTTTTTATCCAGGCATCGTATATCTTTTAATGAGGGAAATTATTCTATTTATATTCAGTGCTATTATTTGATAAGTAAAGACATACTCCTGTCCTTTGGGTAAAATTTTTTTACAGTTTGTTTTGAATACTTTTTTTTTCCTTTTGTCACTCCCTCTTCTTTTTTTTTCCTATGTTTTTGACTTGTAGCATTTTATTTTATGCAGTGAAAGGCAAAATTTAATGCAGATGTATACAACCAGAGTCTGATATATTTTGAATGTCTTATGTCTTAGAAGTTTTTTTTTTTAATTTTTATTAGAACATCCAAAGTAGTGTTTCACCCTTATCTTCCTTAAAAACCCTGCTGGGCATAGTGGTGCCCTCCTGTCATTCCAGCAGCTCAGAAGGCTTCTTCAGACCTTGCTCATCTATTTAATTATTTATTTTTTTTTTGATTGGTTATTTTTACTTACACATAAAGGTGCAATTCCTTGTGGTAATTTATATGTGGTCATAATATGATTTTTAAAGAATTCATTCTGCATTGCTTCCCCTTTCCCAACCATCCGCTTCATCTCTGAATCTTCTTCTACACTAGCGATATTCCCTATATCTTAATGATATCCTATCCTTTTCTTTATTTTACTCTAGCTTCCACATATGAGGGAAAATACCATGCTGTTTTTTTTTCTTTTCTTACTACATCTCTGTAGTTAATTTCAGATCAGGTATGGTGATACTGCCCATATTGCTTTTCTTGCTCAGTATTGCTTTGGCAATTCTGGGTCTTTTTCTTCTAAATGAATTTAAATACTGTTTTTTTCCCTAATTATTTGAAGAATGTCATTTGTATTTTGATGGAGATTTCATTGAATCTATATTGCTATTAGTAGTATGGCTGTTTTGACATTACTAATTCTGCCTATCCAAAAACATGGGAGGTCTTTCCATCTTCTAAGTTCTTCTTCAGTTTCTTTCTTCAGTGTTCTATAATTTTCATTATAGAAATTTTCATTATAGAACTCTTTTACCTTTTTTGTTAGATCAATGATTTATGGCTGTTGACATTGTATCTTGCTACTTTGATGAATTCATTTATCAGTTCTAGAAGCCCTCTAATGGAGTCTTTTTTCCTAGATATAGGATCATGTCATGAGCACACAGAGATAGTTTGATTTCTTTCCCTATTTCCATTCTTTTAGTTTCCTTCTTTTGCCTCGTTGTGGTGAGGATTATATTGAATAGGAGGAGTGATCATGGATAGCCTTGTCTTGTTCCTGATTTTAGAGGAAATGTTTTTGGTTTTGCTCTATTCAGCATGATGTTGGATTTGGATTTGTCATAAATAGCCTTTATGGTGTTGAGATAAATTTTTTTCCATGTCTAGCTTCTCCAGTGTCTTTAAAATCAATGGCTGCTGTATTTTGTCAAAGGCCTTTTATGATCTATAAGATGATCCTGTGATTCTTGTCCATAGTTCTGTTTAAATGATGAATTACATTATTCATTTGCATGTGTTGAACCAACCTTGCTTGCATCACTGGAATGAAATTTAGTTGATTATGGTAAATTATCTTCTCTATGTGTTTTTGAATGAAGTTCGCTAATATTTTATTGAGGATTTTAGCATCTGCATTTATCAGGGATGTTGGTAATTCAGTTTTCTTTCCTTGATGAGTCTTTCTCTGATTTTGCTATCAGGGTTCTACTGGCTTCAAAGAGTATATTATAGAATGTTCCCTCCCTTTCAGTTTCATAGAGTAATGTTAAAAAGATTGGCATTAGTTCTTTAAAGGTCTGTTAGAACTCTGCTGAGAATACATCTGGTCCCTGGCTTTTCTTTTTTGACAGGCTTTTAATTGGTGTTTCAATTTCATTATTTGATATTTGATGTCTTCTGTAACTTTCTGGTTCAATTGGGCAGATTCTCTGTGTCTAGAAATTTGTCAGTGTCTTCTAGATTTTCTTGTTTATTGGAGTATAAATTTTCAAAATAGGTTCTGATGATCCTCTGGATTTTAGGGGTCTATGGTGATATCTGCTTTTTTACATCTAATTTTATTGATCTGGGTCTTCTCCTTTTCTTTTGGTTATTCTGGCAAAGGGTTTATCAATCTTGTTGATCTTTTTGGAGAACCAACTCTTCATTGTGTTGATCCTGTGTATTGTTTTCTCATTTTAATTAAATTTGGCTCGGATTTTAATTACTTTCTCTATTATACTGATTTTGGAGTTAGTTTTTTTCTTTTATTATAAGGCCTTAATATGGAGCATGAACTTATTATTTGGGATCTATTTTTTTTAAATGTACATACTCTGTGCTATATATTCTCCTCTTAGAACTGCTTTCATGCTATCCCAGAGATTTTGATATGTTGTATGTCTGTTCTCATTTCTTTCTAAGAATTTCTTGATTTCTATTCTTATTTCTTCTTTGATACATTCTTTATTTAAAAGAGTATTGTTCAGTCTCCATGTGTTTATGTGTTTTCTGTTTTTTAATTGCTATTATGTATATGTCTTAGCTATATACATCATATTAAATAATATATAACATTATATATATTAATTTAATTATATTTAATATATTAGTATATTATATAATAGATAACATATTATATTATATATAACATTTAATTTGTGACCTAAAATATGGTCTAATTTCAAAAAAGTTCCATGATCTGCTGAGAAGGAGGTAAATTCAGATGTTTTGGGGTGAAATATTCTGTAGATGCCTGTTAGGTCTTATGGTTTTATTCAGACAGGAAATATATATTGGTTTTGTTTTTATGACCTGTCTATTAGTGATAAGGGTATGTTGAAATCACCCAGTATTATTGTGCTGGGGTCTATCTGGGATTTAATGTCAAGGAGCATTTTGTATGCATTTGGGTGTGCTTCCATTTGATATTCTTCTATTTTTATAACTTCTTGTTGGATTGCTCTGTTTTCCCGAATGCACTGGCCTTCTTTGTCCCGTCAGATTAATTTTTGTTTGAAATCTGTTCTGTTGGATATGTTTCTCAATAGCTGTTCTAACTATTCCTGCTTATTCCTGGATTTCATTTTCATGGAATATTTTTTTCCATTCTTTCAGCTTGTGAGTTTCTTTGCCTATAAAGCTAGTCTCCTCTAAGTAGCATAGAGTTAAGTCTTTTTTTAAAATCCATTCTGCTAATCTATGTCTTTTTTTTTTTTTTGGCACAGGGATGTGGCATTCGACCACTGAGCCACACCCCTAGTCCTATTTTGTATTTTATTTAGAGACAGGGTATCACTGAGTTGCTTAGTGCCTCGCTTTTGCTGAGGCTGGCTTTGAACTCAAGATCCTTCTGTCTTGGCTGGGGAAGATGGCGGCGAAGGGAGTGCATCACCCCCATGTACGGCGTCACTGAGCGGGAGAATGACGAGTTAGAACGGCGAAAAGCTATCTTGTTAGGAATTTCCAGCAAAATTGGGGTGCTCCAAAACCTAGAGGAAGGATTTCCATCGCACGAGGATCAGCTATGGGGGCTCAAACGCGAGAGATTTGTCCGCACGGAGGGTCACGCTGCTTATTCAGCAAATCGCCCCGCGGCTAGAGTCTGCGGCACGCGCTGGGAAACAATGAGATAGCAACTCAAAGATACAGCGCCGGGGATTCTGCGGGCTCCTGCCAGCTGTGCAATCACCGTGCTCAGTGCTGAATTCTGGGTTTGAGACGGGGGAAGGAAGCGGTCCAATTCAGTTCTCCACACCGGTCAGACCACAGAGGAAGCCAGCGGCCACCATCTTGGAGAGCTGA
>NW_025999842.1:45858536-45865938 GCF_001458135.2 Marmota marmota marmota
GGAAATGAGGACAACCACTCCATTCACAATATCCTCAAAAAAAATAAAATACTTGGGAATCAACCTAACAAAAGAGGTGAAAGACTTATACAATGAAAACTACATTAGGTTAGAAATGATGGTGGAATGTGATGCACATCATTATCCAAAGTACATGTATGAAGACACAAATTAGTGTGAATATACTTTGTATACAACCAGAGATATGAAAAGTTGTGCTCTATACGTGTAATAAGAATTGTAATGCATTCTGCTGTCATTTATTTTTTTTAAATCAATAAAAAAATTACTTTAAAATTAAAAAAAAAATATCCTTCTGTCTCAACCTCCTGAGCCACTGGGATTATAGACGTGCACAACTGTGCCCTACTAATCTATGACTTTTAATTGGAGAGTAGAGCCTATTAACATTCAGTATTACTATGGATATGTATTTGTGATTTCCTGCCATTTTTATTTTTTGATGTATTTAATATGACTTGATTGTGATTTATTAGATTACTCTTCTATTGATCTTCGTCTATTTGGGAGCTTTCAGGTTTGTTTTGGAGGCCCTCTGTGTGAAGTTTATCTTTGAGATTTTTTTTTTTGTATATTTTTGTTTTTATAGTTCTGGCTTGGTGGACATTAATAATTTTTTTTTTTGGTCATCGAAAATTTTTATTTCCCCCCAAATTTGAAACGGAGCTTTGCCGGATATTGTAGCCTTGGCTGGCAGTTGTTTTCTTTTAGAGTGTGGAATGTATCATTTTTTATCCTCCTTGAGTTAGGGTCTGAATTGAAAAAACAGATGTGAACCTTATTGATTTGTTTTTAAATGTGCCTGGATGTTTCTCTCTTGTAGACTTTAATATTTTTTCCTAATTTTATATATTAGGCATTTTTATTATAATGTGCCTTGGATAACTTCTCTTTTGATCAATTTCTATTTGGGTTCTCATATATTATATCCTATATGTGAATGCCTATCTCATTTCTGATAGAAGAAAATTTTTCTGTAACTATCTTTTTGAAAATTTTCTTAGTACCTTTATTTTATGTCTCCATGTAGTAATGAGACTCGCTGTTGCTTAGTTGATATGTGATTATTTCTTGGCAATGGGACCTCTACCCTGTGTTCTTGAAGTATCCCAATCTCTTTCCAGCTCCTCGTAGCAGGAGAAAGGGGCAGAAATGGCACTAATGACAGCAACAGATGTACAGCCTTAAGATAAATGTCTGGTGTTGACTTTGACATCTGTAATGCTAATTACCATTTATATAGGAATGGTGAGTTTTTTTTTTTATTTAATGATAGTACCAACAATTAAAAAGAAGAAAACAACCATGAACTAGGTCAGGCATTTGACGGACGGTGTCCACTATGCTGTCCACTGTGTTATTAATCACAGCAACTTGAATGGGGCAGGAATTACATGAACCATATAATTTCTATTATTTAGTGGGATTACAGTTTCTTAAGTAAGAGAAAATAGAGTAGGATGTCAAGAGAAAGTTTGAAGGGTTTGAAAAATGATTAGTGAAGAAGCAGGAAATAAGTAGCAGGGGTCAGCTGTAAAAAAGAAGAACTAAATAATTAATTGAAATAATGAGAAAAAGAAAGAAAGGAGGAGGAAGCAGGAAATTTTGGGTTTTACTAAGGGAAGAGAGTGATGAAGGGGAGAGAAGAAGGCCAAGAACTTAGGTATGAATGAATGAGCAAATGTACCATCAAAACAACCTGTACCTCATCTAAGGCTTATCAAGACTAAATAATAGATACATACAGGAGAGAAGTATTAATGTGTAAGTGAAGTTATAAGAATATATGTGTGTGTATGTGTGTGTAATATATATAATATATAACATACATTATAATAATATATAATATACATAATATATAAAATACATATATATAATTCTGATCTATCCATATAGTGAGAGCATAAACAATCACATACACACACTCACATACAAAATCATACATAATGAAAAAAACTGAAGAAGAATACAATATAATGAAATGATTTTTGAAAAAAAAATAAAGTTAATATTGAAAAATAATGGAAATATGGAGGAAAAAAGAAAATAAAAGAAAAAGGAAAATATCTTAATGTGAGATAGAGGGTTTGTTTTCCCTGCAGTGGTCAAATCTGTTGGCATGGACAGATTTTCTTTTTTACGTTTACCTCTGACTGTGTATTTTTGACCACTATCCTTGTGTTCCTCACCTAGCTGCCAGCTGGGTGTAGTAACTCTCAGCTTCTAATCTCCAGGTATTGCGAGGGATAGACTGGGTGATGCTGATGAATTGTGTAATCTGTAGAAGGGTGATGCAGAGTTCTGGATTTGAGTTTTCAGTTGTTGGGGTTGGTTTGGACTTTTGTGGATTTTAGAACTGGGAATATTTGGACCACATACCCTCTTGGTTTGGAGCTGCTGATCTTTTCCAGATTTTTGGATCTCTGGGGCTTCTGGTAAAATCCACTATTAGGAAGTAGAGACTAAGCCTCCACAGGTTTTACCTTTTCTTCTGTGGATGTGAATTACTGGGTATCCACCCTGGAGTGCAGATATGCTTATGTGGCTCAGGAGGATTTTTGCAATGACGCTGATGGGGTGGAGCCAGCAATTATGAGAGTTTTCTCCCTTGGGATTCAGAGACTGAATGTCCAGATAAAATTTTATTTGGGCCTGTTTCAGTCTCTCTGGGTCAGGCACCCTCTGGGAATTTTTTCACTAGCTGTCGATAATTTCCTTTGGGTTCTCTTATCTTTTGTTTCTGTTTATAGCTGCGCAAGCTGCATGGAGATAGCTTTCTGTGCCTATGAATGGTTTCCTCATCTGCTAGCCTGGTTGGCATCCATGGAAGGCCTTCTCTGCTGCCACACACAGGACTTGACACTCCCAGAGAATGCTTTCACGCCTGTAGACTGCTTTGTATTTGTTTTCCCTGAGACGCTTTCCCTATCAACTCTGTGTCCATTAACATTGGCCTTCCTGAATAGACCACAGGTTTCTGCAAGTCAATTTTTCTTTATTTTTAAATTCCTTTATCCACTGGCCACGTGTCTCTTTGGTCTTCACTCCCTGCTCTGCTCTGCTACCCCTTATGGCAGGCAGAGCTAGAACGTCTATAAGGTTTTATTTCTTATTTTCAAGTTACCAACTTTCTATAGCTCTATGAATTTTTTTTTATCAGTTTCATTGAGGTTCCTTGTTTACTCACTTCACTGAGGAGCACCACGGATTCACACCACTTTGTAAATCTGGTGCTGAGGAACTTCTGGAATGTTCTTCCTCTCCCAAATCCATCATCTTTTCCTCTATCCTTCATCTTTGTGGAGGGGTTTTCTATATTGATGGAGCTTGTTTCGCTTTTCTCTCTTTTATGTTTTTGCTCTGCTGGTGAGCTTTATTTTTTTTAGGTTTTCATTAGGGTGGTTATCATTTCTTTACTTCTAGTATAGGACTTCACTAAGTATTTCTTCTAGGTCCATTCAAACCGTGACTAAGTCCCTGTTTTGGTTTGTCTCAGAAGGACAACATTTTACCTTATTTCTGAAAGATAGATTTGCTGAATATGGTATTCTTGGAAATCCTTTTAGTTTCAGAATTTTGAATACATTGCATTCTTGCCTGGCTTCTTGTCTGATGAGGAATCTGAATTTAATGTAATTTTAATTCCCTTATATGAGACTTGATGTGTCTTTCCATTTTTAGAATTATTCTTGTTCTTTTGAGAGTTTAACTATAATATGCCTCAAAGTGACTCTTTTTCATTCAAATATATTAGGAATTCTTTGAGCTTTCTGAAATTGGATGTCAGTATATTTCTGAAGATTTGGAAAATTTTCGGCCTCCTTCTTTAATTAATGTCAGTAACACTGCTGGAAATTCTCTGTGGCTTTTTCTTCTGCACTCATAACTTTAATAATATGAAAGGTTTGGGAATTATGGTGGTATTTGAAAAACCACCAACCAGTCTGTAGTAGCATTAAAAGAATCCAGTTGTGCAAGATTTGGTGAATATAGTCTTCATTTGTAGATAATGTAAAGAAAGTTGTTCTTTACATTATCTTTAAATGTAAAGAAAGTTGTTCCTGATGTTCTAAATGACTTTTGATTCATATACTAAATAATATTTTAATTTCTTATATTTCTTTTGATATTGTAGACATCACCACACTTAGAGTCCTTTTAGACATTCACATTTATTTCTGCAGGGTTGTTTTTGTCTGTTCAGTATGTGGATTCCTTTATGTGTATTGGTCTAGAGATAATGCATATTGCTTGTTTCTCTCAAAACCCATTAATTCAAGATTATCTTCAATACGTACAATTTGTCTTTTATATGTTCTGCTTGCTGGTTTTGGACCCAGAGACTTAGATATTTTAGGGATGTTAATTAAAATATCTTCACATAGAAAATTTATTGAATTCATAATATTAGAAATATAGAGCAATGTAGGGTGAATTTTGTGAAAAGCAGTATCCCTCTTATTTCTGACCTCAATTTTCATAATTTCAGTTATACTCAACAGTTATCTAAAAATAGTAAATATAAAATTTCAGATATAGATAAGTTATGAGTTTTAAATTGCATGCCATTTTTGGCATGATGAAATTTGCCACTCTGTTCTGTACTGCTCATTACAGAAATCATTGCTCTGTCCAGCGTATCCACATTGTATATGCTGCCTCCCTGTAAGTCACATAATAACCATTGAGGTTACTGGATTAACTACTTCAGTATCACAGTGCTTGTGTCAAGTAATCATCACATTATCACTGGCATCAAAGGGCAAGTGTAGAGATGCTGGTAATTTTGTTATCATATAGTCATTTGTCATAGAACAAAGTTTCTGTTAACATACATATAGAAGAAGGTGATCCCAGAAGATCATGAGTGAATTGAAAATTTTATCTCTTTGTGATGTTATTATCATTATAACATCCTAGCACAGTGCATTACTTGTGTGCTTTTGATGATGTTGATGAAAATAAACATGCCATAATGTCAGTCATACAAAAGTATAGCACATATAATATGTATAATACATAATACTTGATAATGATAATAAATGACTAAATTACTGTTTTATGTATTTGCTATTACTGTAATTTTAATCATTATTTTAGAGTGTATTATTTCTACTTTTATAAAAAAATATACTGTAAACAGTGTGCCATATCTCCTGGCAGCATTTTTGATAACATCATTTTCCCTGTGCTTGATTGAACTTTTTTGTCATTTTTCATCATGGCCCTAAGCACAATAAGCTGTGGCATATATTCCATGTGGCCTAGGTGTGAAGAAAGCTGTAATTCTTGGTTTTTAGTTAGAGTCTATGATGTTGGCACCGTGGTGAAATTGTCTAACAATGCCTTTCTTAGAACATATCCCTATCGTTAAACTACATGCTACTGTATATTATAATGTTGTATTTTATAGTTATTATTGTTAAATTCTTACCATGCCTAATTTGTGAATTCAACTTTATTATAGGCATATATACACATATATACATATATATTATAGGCATATATATATATATATATACATATATATATATGTATATATATATATATGTATATACACACACACACACACACACATACAACACACACACACGCACACACATTGTTCTTCTAAGCATTTTGGAACATATGTCCTGGAAAAGGGGGACTATTATATTAATTCCAACATGGCTTTGTTCAATTGATGTGATTTTCAGTCTTTGGCTAGTGTTTTGTGGAGATAAATGATTCATAAGCAGAAACAAAATTTGTTTTGTGTTCAGGTTATTTTTAAATGTGTAATTTATGCAGGAACAAATTAGTATTTCAAAACAAATGCTATAATAAAACTAATTATATACTCTAAAGAAGTTAAGAAGTTGAATCAATCTTTACATGAGTTAACTGGCCAAAATCTTCCTTTAAAAGAAGGATATCATGAGATTGAAGTTAAAAAGTCCAGTTATGTACTGTCTTTGTGGGAAACAATAACAAAGAGATGAACAGAGAGATATATGATAAGTGAAAAAAAAAACAAAGTAAAATTGATATTATAAATATCAAAAAGCTAAAATTTATGGATAATAGCACTAGTCAGGAAAAGATTATATAATTATAAAATCACTATTTATGAAAGATATATTGACTATATACTTATGTATCAAATATATCAATGAAGTATATAAACAAAAGTCTATTATAAATTAACTTAAAATGTCTTGGAATTTGGATTTATAAGGAAATGTTATAATTTTACTTTCAATTTTAAATAGGTTTTGGGGGGAAATAGCAGTTTTAAACTTAATATATATATATATATATATATATATATATATATATATATATATAGGGGAATATATAAGTACAAACATATACACAAATATAAATGTATATGATCATAAAATATTATTTTATTTCTTAAATAGAGAAAATAGTTTAGTCTTGTATTTAATATATAGGTAAAATCATAATATAAATGTTAGAATCATCTTATTTATCGAGGCATTAATATACCATTATAGAAGTTTTATTTTAGAAATGATTTATTATCAGGAATTCTGCCAGCAGAATTTAACATAAGACTTAATACAAAACAAATTTAAAGAGAATAACCATATGGCCATAACAATAGATGATAAAAATGGCATTTAAAAATATATTATGTAGAGGAGAGGAAGATGGTGGCGAGGGGAGTGCATTGCCCCCATGTGCCGCGTCACTGTGTGGGAGTATGACGAGTCAGGATGGCTAAAGGCTATCTTGTTAGGAATTTCCAGCAATAGTGGGGTGCTCCGGAACCTGGAGGAAGGATTTCCATCGCAGGAGGATTTGTCGCACGGAGGGTAACACTGCTTATTCAGCAAATCGCCCTGCGGCTAGAGTCTGCAGCGCGCGCTGGGAAACGAGGAGGAGATAGTGGCGCAGGGATACAGCGCTGCAGTTTCTGCCAGCCGAGCAAGCACCGTACTCAGTGCTGAATTCTGGGTTCGAGACGGGGGAAGGAAGCGGTCCATTTCGGTTCTCCACACCGGTCAGACCACAGAGGAGGCCAGCAGCCACCATCTTGGAGAGCTGATGTCACCATCCCTGTTTTCGACTGACTGCAGCTCATTCAGCCATAGAACAGGTAATTTCAGGCTGCCATTTGCCTGCGGCTTGCAGACAGATTACTCAGGCTTAGTGCCTGAGTGCTTCTTGGAGCCTGCTCTTATCAGAGCATACACCGAGCACGGAGAAGCCGAGTTCTGGCTCCCGGAACTGCTCTGGCCCAGGGCTAAGGAGCCCGCGGAAACTGCTTCCTGGAGCCTGCTCTTATCAGAGCATACACCGAGCACGGAGAAGCCGAGTTCTGGCTCCCGGAACTGCTCTGGCCCAGGGCTAAGGAGCCCGCGGAAACTGCTTC
>NW_025999842.1:45868918-45954735 GCF_001458135.2 Marmota marmota marmota
AAGAGGGGAGGGGGGGAGGGGAGGGGAGGGGGGATAGTAGAGGATAAGAAAGGCAGCAGAACACAACAGACACTAGTATGGCAATATGTAAATCAATGGATGTGGAACTGATGTAATTCTGCAGTCTGTATATGGGGTAAAAATGGGAGTTCATAACCCACTTGAATCAAAGTGTAAAATATGATATATCAAGAAATTTAATGTTTTGAACAACCAACAATAAAAAATTTAAAAAAATATATATTATGTGTTCTCATAAAAATTGGAGTTTAAAAAGCAAAATATCTTTAAAATAATAAGTGCCATTTATTGAAAACACAACTGATGTTTTCCCCCTTAATTGTGAAATAATAAAAATCCCTTTAAAATCACTAAGAGTATCCATTTTCAAATAAAAAAGTGCACAAAGGATATGAATCAACAGTTTATCAGACAGCAAACCTAAAAGGTCAACAAATGCATCATATGATGATCAAGCTAACTTGGCACCAAGAAAATGAAAATTAAAATGAGATGCTCTTATATACCATATTGGTCAAAATGTAAAATGAGCCACATTTTCCTTCTGGTTGTTGTGGTATAAATTTTATTTCCAAAAATTGCTTATGGATATGTAAATCATCATTTTGGACAAGAAATCTAGTAATACTATTAAAATTTCAAAAATTACTATACACACTTAGATCTAGCAATCATATAATGAACCATAGATTTAAAAGTGTCACTATGTAAGTATAAATATGTTTAATTGCATTGTTCATGACAGAAAAAAAAAAGGTAGTGTCATAGCCGTTATAATGGTTGAATTATGGTTTTAACATATAAAGAATTATTCTGCAAGTATTTAAAGTGAATTTGATTAAAAGTATTGAAAAGTACTTTGTGGGATTTTCGTGAGGTATCACTGGATGAAAAGGAAATAAAGCACAAAACGTATATAATAAGTTTATTTTATGTAGCATATAATGTAATAATCTGTACATATGCATGCATGTGCTAAAAATATAGTAAAATAGTGTTGTGGTTTCAGTGTGAGGTGTCCCCTAAAAGCTCCTGTTAATGCAAGAATATTCAGAGATTAATCATATTGGATTATGAGAGCTGTAACCTAATCAGTTCACCCTAGCTTGAAGGTACTGACTGAGTGGTAACTGTAGGCAGGTGGGGGTAGCCAGAAGAGGTGGGTCACTGGGGGTGTTCCCTGGAAGAGTTCATCTGCTCTGCAGACCCCCCAATCCCTGCCCACTTCCTGGAATCGCCTTGAGCTGAACAGTTTTTCTCTGCTGGGCCCTTCCCCATGATATTCGCCTTGGCACAGAGGAATGGAATTGGCCTTTTATAGACTGGGATCTCTGAAACCATAAGCCTTATATAAACTTTTCCTCCTCTACGTTTTCCTTGTTCGGTAATTTGGTCATAGCAATGAGTAAGGTAATACAAAGAGTTTTAACATTGTCTTTGAATTTCAGTTATTTTATTGGGGAGGGAAAATAAATTTTTGTTGTAAAGTTGGGAACATAGAAGGTGTTATCAAGAATAAAGAAAAGGGGCCAGGCGGTGGCATACACCTGTAATCTCAGTGGCTCAGGAGGCTGAGGCAGGAGTATTGTGAGTTCAAAGCCAGCCTTAGCAAAAAATAAGGCACTAAGAAACTCCATTAGACTCTGTCCCTAAATTAAAAAAAAAAAAAAACATAAACAAGCAATGATCATAGGCTACAGAAGAAATTAATAAAATGTTCAATATATGCTCTCACGTATATTTGTGGAAATTTGTATCTGCTAGTCATACTTTTTAGAAGAACAGAAAAGTTGATATTTCTTATAAAGTAATATAAATCCCAATAATGGTAGTCTCAGTCAGAACATCAGGGTACAAAAACATGCACTTATAGGAATAATTTGGGTTAAAAGCATGTATTCTGTTTAGGCTACACTTGTATCCAGCAAAACAGAGAGGGCCTTAAGAATAGTAGTGGTGCTTGCAGAACGCACATTTCAAAAGGAACCAGCAGGATTTTATTGAAGTAAGGATCTTATTACTCTGCTCTGTGTTCTCCGTTGACTACAAGAGGCAGTTCTAAAGTTTAAGGCAATTAGCCACAAATGTATGGGAATGTGAAGAATTCCTGTCTTACAATTTGCCTTGATTTACAAAAAAGACATATGATGACTGGCAACATCATAGATTCTGATTCAATGGTACAAGAAGTATGGCTGGGTTTCTGAGCTACAAAGGTAGGATGAGAGTGCTGGTATTTACCCTCCCCTGTCATTCTATTGCTCAGCAAGAATCAATATCCATTTCAAATCTATCTGGAAGTTTTGCTATTACGAATGTTTACACATTGGACCTGTTTACCAGATGGAGCAATAGCCAAAGAGGGTTGTATTATATAATTCTCACCTGATAGTGAACTGAAACAAAAAGAGGGTTGTAATTATTAACTCAGAAGCACCAAGAGAGGGTATCACAATGAATGTTACGTCTTGGTCAGGTAAATAAATATGAGATGGAACTTTAGACAAGCATAGAATAGATGAAACTTTAAATGTGGTCAGCTTTGACAGTGCATTAGAATCATCTGGTGCTGTGGTTTGAATGTGTGCCCTAAAGTTCACATGTTGGAAACCTAGTTCCAAATGCAATAGTGTTGACAGGTGGGAGGTTTAAGACATGATTAGGTCCTAACAGTTCTGCCTTCATAAGTTCATTAATGCTATTATTGTGGGAGAGGGTAAATTGCCACAGGTATAGATTATCTACAAGTATAGATTTATTACAGAAGTGAGTTTGGTCCTCTTGTTCTTTCACATGCTCTTTTGCCCTTTGGCTTCTGACATGGGATGATGGAGCAAGAATGCCCTCACTAGATGTGTGACAAGCCCTGAACTTCAAGGCTCTTAAATTGTGAGCCAAATAAACTCTCACTGTTAGTAGTATTCAGTCTGTGGTATTTTTAAAAATAACATTGTCTTTTTAAAAAAAGAAACATAATATTTTTAGTTGTAGATGGATACAACACCTTATTTTATTTATTTTATTTTTATGTGATGCTGAGGATTGAACCTAGTGCCTCACATGTGCTAGGTAATTTCTCTACCACTGAGCTACAACCCCAGCCCCAGTCTGTAGTATCATAGCAGAACAAAATGAACTAACACACCTGGGGAACCTTAAAAAATACTAACACCTTCCCTGTTCCTCCTAAATTCTGATTCAATTATCCTGCATATAGGAATTTAAAAAATCACCCTGTAGTTGTATTATGAAACCTGGGTTGAAAACCACACACACACACACACACACACACACACACACACACACATACTTATATAGAGGTCTGAAGACCTTTTGAGATGGATGACATTTATTTATATTATTCACATAGTTCAGATATTCAGGTTAGTCATTATTTCCATCACATTCAACTAATGCAATGTTTACTAAGCAAACACATTGTCACTGAACTAGAGGCAGAAATTCTCCACCCAGTCCCCACCCTCATTACCTGATAACTAATATGCAAATTTGATGACACTAATTTCTTTTTATTGCTGGCACACATCTCTTAACGTGAGTCTGGCTTTGTCAGAAAACAGAGACCAGTTTTCTATTCTATTTTTATATTTGCTTTTAGACAGCAATTAGGAGAGAAAGACCCTCAGAAACTTTTATTTGGTTCCTACTGTTAAGCAAGAGCTTTGGTTTGAATGTATCTCTATTTGATGGTTGGAAATTTGATCCCCAAACATGTTAGTGATACTTAGAGGCAAGGCTTTGTTAGGTAACTAAGATTTGATATGATCATGAGAGTGGGGCCCCTGTTATGGCATTAGTAGCTTTGTAAGAAAAGGAAGAGAGGCCTGAGCCAGGAAGCTTGCTCAATCTTGCCCTGTCATGTCCTCTGCCATGTTATGAGGCAGCAAGAAGGGCTCTTTGCAGATGCTACAGCTTTGTTCCTAGACTTTCTCAGCCTCCTGAATCATGAACTAAATTAACCTCTGTTCTTTATAAATTACCCAGTCTTTGATATTCAGTTATAGCAACAGAAAATGGACTAAGCAAGGATTAACATTTCACAGTCGGAATCTCACAGATCTGTGATGGAGGCATTATTACATCTATTTTATAAATGAAGACACTGAGACTCAAAAAGATTAAGTAACATGTATAAGACCGAAAAGCCACTTAGTGAAAAAACTAGGATATAAACTTCAAACTACTTTCTAAAAACCTTTGGATTACAATTTCTGTAAAGTCACAGGAGAGTGAAATTATGTTCCCTAGTAGAAATTGTGTCTGCCGTATATCTGAGTAAGTGTTCTGAGAATGCAGTTCCTTTGAAGTTTCTTCTTATATCTTAAGAAAATTCAAATTCACTTTATGATTTTTATTTCATACTTTATATGTTAATTAAAAATTTTAAAAAAATTGTGTATAACTTACCATTAGGAAAAAATAATCTGTTCCTGCTTTAATGGGTGCTATTACATTAAGTTTATGAACTTCAGAAAATTGTGCTGGAGAATCGACTCCACATGTTAGGCTGAGCATCTAGGAAATCTCCCTGCTCTGGCTTGTAACTGCTAAATTGCAATTTGGTTATACACATGTTTGGTTTTACAAATGGTAACAGACTCTTTTTCCGCTGTGTTTCTGAATCTCAGACAAGTCTTGTTGCAAAAAGACCCTCCAATTCTGAGTGAATTGGAAAGGCCACTGTGCCCACTGGCCAGGCTAATCTCACTGATGTTGATCTTTATTTGCTCCTAAAAATATACTTTTCATTGCATGTATCAAGACTCTCAAGTGACTCATAGTCCCTAATATCAACTCTCTTCATCCTGTTGAAACTTCATTGTCTTTGTGGAGATCTGATGTGTGTTTCAATAACTTATCAGTTATTGAAATAATTACTCAACTCTTGTAATTATCTGTTTAATTTGTATGTTTCCTGCTGGTATAAGCTCTGTAAGGTAAACATCTGGTCTGTTTTTTCACCTAATATATCTCCCACATCTAATATTTTGCCTGGTCTATATTAGACACTTAGTATTTATCAAATGATTACAGCATGGGACTCTCTCAACTAATTTATTTCTAAAATATGCTTTTACACATCAAGCTTCACTGACCTTGAAAAAAGTCTGAAGTGATTTCTAATTTCACTGATTATATTTTCTACTTTTTTTCTTCACCATCTTTAGTATTCATAGAGTCTTTGTTACTTCCGTTCTTTTTTTCTGTCAAGAATATTTCAGGGACATCTCTGGGACGACTGAGGGACAGCTGGCTTCATGCTATCAGGCTGCTATGCATTTCCATCATGTTTGTTTTTACTGGTTTCAGGCCTATTTTTAAATGATTGATTTTTAAAATCCCTCTCAATATTTCCAGTTGAAAATATAACTTATAATTATTTTCCTTCTTTAAATGAAAAGGATAATAAATTCCCTTATTTACATATAATTATTAGAATCTTCATGTTAACTGAGGAGTTCATAATATAAGTAACTAGAGTAGTAACAAATCTGCCCTGTTGCATATCCAGTAGCTATAAATATGCAACCACTGTATTTCATTTATCTGTATTCTTTATTTATTGCATGTCAAATTAAGTAATTTTTCATATACACAAGTATATTTGTATATAATAATTTTTTGTGACACATGAAAATTATTATTTCACATTATCTCTTTTCATTAGCAGAGAAGATATTTGTTGTCTCTTAAAAAATAAACAACAGAAAGCAGCTGAGAATATTGTAGTTCATCCTTGTCCAAGGTCACACATGCTCATATGGAGTTAGAACCAGTCACAGATCTGCTCTTCGATTGGTGCTGTCCACTCTGAAATCAGTGTAGTGGCTCCTTTCACTCTCTATTTTAATTTAAGAATTCTGGCAGGATGGAAAGAATATACAGAAAATGGTTCACTGCTTTCTCTGCTATACACTTTATCTTGTAAGAATTTATGGTACGTGGTGCTTGAGAACAGTGCCTGCCTGGCAATTCTTGCAGCATCTCTAGGGCTGTATATCATCCCATTTTCTTATTTGCCATACTGTAAATCAGTTTTGCAAATAGACACTCATACAGGAAAGTATCACTTCAGATTGGACAGTCTATAACTTTCCAATTTTGTATATGGTTTAGCAAGCTGTATCTGCTAAATATGCCACATGTTTATCACAATCCTCTCTAAACCACCATTAATATTAACCAGTAAGTAGTAATCGAATTAACAGACTCAAAACTCTTTTGGCAAAGAAATGATGCTTCAACGAACTTTGTTATGAAGGCTGTATGTGGTTAATTAATACACTTTGAATACCTAAATAGCTACATCATGAGGCTGAGGTAGGAAAACTTCACCAGGAGAAGGGGGGGGGAGTTAAAATGGATGCTGTATAGTAAAAAGCTGCTTTATAAATGTTGGCAGAAAGCAGACAAGGCAGAAAGTGGGTATTTGGAGCTTTCTCAAGAAAAGTTTCGAGCTAATTCAACTGAGTATAAAGTAGAGCTGCATGATTAGGGTGAGGTTCTACAGTAGGCACTGACTATGTATGTGTTTATGATTTTCAACAAGAACTAGCTACTTTTGCCCATGACTTTGACAGTCTCTGGTGGGTAAGAATCAGCATGAGTCATTGAGGGAGCAACAGACTAGGCAGAGGCACCCCAATTCCAGCTAAAGACAGGGCCTACCTCCTTACTGGAGGCTGAGAAGCTGCAGTCAGCCTAGATCAAGGTCTTAAGGAGGGACTAAATAGGTGGCTTGATCTGAAAGACTTGATATGGCACTATGTCAAGTAGGTCAGACAGGCCAGGCAGAGGTAGGTATGGCGAGAGCTGCATGAACTTGTGACTTGTCAGAGTAAATGTCTTGCCTCAGTTCTTTTTGGCTAAGGAAAGCTCTGTTCTTTGTGTTTCCTGTTCCCCTATGAGGTAGAAATCAAAGCTCTCAACATTTCAAAAAAGTCTAGAAAAGCCCTGTTTGCTGGAAATAACACGGTATCCTTTAATTGCTTAGGTAAAGTCTTTGTGTTCTGAATTTAAATTGCTTACTAATCTTTGTCCTGACTGGTAAACCCATTCTCTGGTGCTAGGAAAATAGAAGTTTGTACTAAGAAAATGGGAATCATGAAGACAGGTGTGCATCTGTCCTCAAACAGCACAGTCCTATGAGAGGATCCATAATATCTGTAGTTCTCCTTACTATGCCCTTGACTGCCAGCTCCCTTCCTTAAAAAAGAATGTGGGGCAGAATGATAAGATGGGTTCCCCAGAGTATATCTACCCCCACTGCAATCTGACTGTGGGTTGACAATTTATGTAACACTAACTCTGAATATGTGGAGCTGACAGTTGTCAAATTAATATTTATACAAAATTTGCTCTGTATGCAAAATCAGTCAGGCTCAAGTGTCAACAGTGGATACTGGTATCACACTGCTTTAAATGCCATCCTGGTATGACTGAATCTTATCTTGGCACAGAGCTATGGTAGTTTAAGTGGATGCTGGGCCTTTTAGTGCATTGTAATTTAGTATCTCACATAAGACAACTTTATTATCCCTCAGAAAAATCATGGGACTTTAAAAACTATTCTTACTTTTCTTTCCCATTTAGTTCTAGTCACAAATTCTCACCAAAAAAAGAATTTTCATTTTCTCATAAATTTGGTACAATTCAAATAGAACTTCATCAATTGGAATGGGCCCTAGAGTTCCTTTAAGGCCATTTGATGACCAAATTTTCTCTTTTCTATGTTTACAAAATACACAATAAGCTTATGCTATAATTAGTCTAAAAAATTGCACAAGCTGAAAATGAATACATAATTAAAAAATATATACATGTATTTAAAAACATTTGGAGACATTGGAGCAATGTCTTTATATATTATTCTCATAACAGTTCTCAATGGTATGAAGATGTTTGAGAAACAAAGATTTAATCAATGAGCAAATGCTGGACAATTTCTGAGAAGGGAAATAAATAGAACAAAGAAGAATTAATAGGGAATATAATAAAGCAAGAAAGAGAATTCTCTTTCACTTCATCAGACACCTTCATCAACCTGTATATTTTTTTCCTATGGCACTTGGAAAGTTTAGCATTATATATATTTAAGTGCTTATCCCACATCCAAAAGATATAAAATTTACAAGGACAAGGACATCACTTGTTCTCATCTTGAATCCCCCACATACCATGCACAGAGCTTGCAAAAGGTGAGTATTCCATATATTTTTTGAAGACTATATAAATAAATTTCTTTCAAATAGGTGAAATAAAAAAGTAAATGAAAAACTAACAAATTGAGTAGATAACTAGAGATTAAGAGAGTCAAAGAAGTAAGTTCAAGAATGCTGTAGAGGGAGGGATTGACAAAAGACTAAAGACTGTGTTATGTGCCCTGATTGACAGCCTGTTGGGTCCTAGTGCCCCACCGTGCTCAGGTGATGATCAAGGATAGGAAGCATCACAAGACCTGAAGGGGACTCTATCCTCCGATTGGCTGCAAGCTGTTATCTTACTTTGGATTCTAGTTACATACTGTGTATACAGTAATTGTGTAACAGGCCAGGTGAGCATTAAACAAAGGCTGTTTTCATTTCTTCAGCTCCCCTTGAAGTTCTTTAGCATAACAGATGATAAACAACATAGGCAGACAGTCAGACATTTTTAAGCAGATTTTCAGAGTGGTCATGAATATATCATTATTGTAATTCTTCAAAGTTCTTGTTATCTTTTAATTGTATATTCAACAGGAACAAATCTAAGCTTACCTGTCTAACTAGTTGGTATGTAATAATTAATACACATAATAAAAATAATAAAAGACCATCTTAGCTAATAATAGCAAGTTATCTTCCTTACATAGCTATTTTTTCCAAAACAATTTGCAATATAATTTATTCAGGCTAGTTTATGTTCACTTTTTTTTTTTTACGTACTGTCTACAAGAAGCAATTTGTCTTTTTTTCTTAATAGGCTTATAAATTTGAGTTTTAAAGCCAATTAATGAAAAAATCACCAAATGAACTCAGCCTAATTTATTTAACTAAGTGCTTTTACAGAATAAAAAATATATGGAATTTTATGTCTTCTTTTGTCTTTAATGACTTTCATTGTAGTACCTTAGACTTTAGCACCCCCATTTCATATCCTGCAAATGCGGTTAGTAATTTTTGAATATGACAGAAGTGTTAGAGTTTCTAAAACTGCATTAAGAAATCTGTTTTTGCCTCTTATTTACTAAGACTTTTAAAAAAGTCTCCAAGGTTTTACAAAACATTTATTCACATACCAGACTTGATATTGGGGTTACTAAGATAAAAAAATTGATTTTTATCCCCAGGAAGTTCAATGTTCATTGGAAATAGAGATGCAGAAACCAAGCACTTCTCTACACTGTGATAAATAATGTAAAAGAGGTATTCACACAACATATAAAGTTGCAAACAAAGAGTAGAGGCATGTTATTTAACTTCAAAATTGACTTTTCTGTCAAAGAAGATTTTGTAAGGCAACTATAAGAGTTTCTTGTTTGTTTGAAGGAAAACAAAATAGCAACCAGAGGATGTGTGTGTGTGTGTGTGTGTGTGTGTGTGTGTTTCTGTTTGGGGAGTCTTGTTGGGAGGATATAATTTGGGTATTTCAAGTATGTGCAAAGCATGTGAAACATCATTAAGAATTTAAATAGCAGTTTCTCAATTTTAGTTCTATATAGCATTTATATATAGTAATCATTGATGAGATGTTGTGGCAGACAAATGGGGACCATAATATCTCTTTTTTCTAAGGATAATGTGGACCCACTGGATTTTATACAGAATTGTTTCTTAGTTTTCTCTCTCTCTCTCTCTCTCTCTCTCTCTCTCTCTCTCTCTCTCTCTCTTTCTCTTTCCAGCACATAATCTCTTTCAATATTCACAAAAAGAATATAGCCTCCTTTAAAAGATTTTGACAATTCTAACTAAACATTATTTCTAAGAATAAAACAATCATAATCTCCAATTAGATTTTCCCAGTTACTTTATGATGAATAAGATTCATTTAACCTCCTTTTACCCTAATTTCCCCCAAACATTTAGATGAGATTATTATATGATTTCTTTACAATCACTTAGTTGAAAATAAAAAAGATTTAGGATCAGTATGAAATGTGGATAGAGAAACTTCAGAATGAACTTAGGAGATCTGTTAGGAGGTTACTATATACTTCAGGTAAGAATGATAAATGCCTGAATTGAAGTAGTAGTAGTGGTAAGAGCTGAGAGAACAGGATTGGCATGGGAGATATTTAGGGGTTTGGATCAATAGGACTAGGTGATAGATTGAATGGGGGTTGGAAAAGACAGAAATGCTCAAGTTGACTGCCCAGGTTCTGATTCAGCCTTCTGGGTAGAAGGGGACCATATTACAGTGTGTTGAAGGGTTAGGTTCAGAAATACAATAGGAAAGATTCTGAGTGTAATTGGGAATTTATTGATTTAGAGATGGATGATGTATAAAGTGTATGGTCATATTGACTGGAGCTCAAGAGAGAGATCTGATAGGCAAACACAGATTTGCAACTCATTACTGAACGGATAGTAGTTGAAGTTACAGGGTTGGCTAAAATATTCCAGGACAAAGTTAACTGGGATCAGAAAAGGACAATTGAAGAAAATATGAGGAAAATCCCATATTTACAGGGAGGAGGAGAAGATGAAACTAAAGGATACTGATAAAGAACATCATAGCAGTAGGAATTAAGGAAAAATATCTCTACTATGTTGGGAGATAATAGAGAAAATAATTTCAAGATAAAAGAAAGAGGCAATGTTAAAAGTGACTTAGAAATCAAGGGGGATAATCCTCTGCAATTGTTCATTTAATTTTGGTGTTAAAAAGTCATAATGGCCATCATCAGGCATTTTAAGGGCTTTTTCTTTTAGCAAAAGGATTTTTTTTTTTTTTTAGAGAGAGAAAACCAAATGAAACCAAAAGTATTCTGATATCACAAAAACATCTCTTTCACTTATTTTTCTAAATGTTATAGGACCCTTTTGTCATTTTTTTAAGGAAAAGAAACAGGAAAGGGAGTATTTTATTTGCTGCTTCAATATAAATTGTTTGATTTTTTCAGTCAATTGTTGATTTTAGTAAATCTATATTACTCAAAATGACAAAATTGCTTTCTCAAATCTCTTCCTTTTCAGGACATTACCTGTATTTCCTTTATTATGTTAAGGAATAACTCAGGACGTTGTTTTCTAGAATATTATTAACACTTCTAGATTCATGTACAGGGAGTATAGTTTAAAAATTTAAACCAACTTCTGGAGAATATAAAGGAGAATTAATTTTAAAGCAACAACAACAAAACCTTGTAGCATCTCTTATGAAGGGGGTCCATGGGCTTCATCATAACAATCAGTAAATTAAAACCATTAAGAAAAATTACTTTCAGAGTGAGATTTTTCTCTTTGGTTACAGTTTAACTTTTAAGTATGGGAAACAACATATATAAAGTTCAAATCTGGTGTCAATAAAGTCAGGAAAGAGGTGGAAAATACAAAGGTTTCCCTCTATTCCCTAACAATATCTTGTAAACAACAGGTCAAAACTTATTTCAAAGTAAAGTGATCACAAAAGCTCAAAATAGCCTTGGGCAATACAGGAGAGCAGAGAAAGCACTGAACTGTATGTCAAGGACAAAATCAGATGAGAGACTACAGCTGAAAAAACTGGCAGCAGGAGTAACATTTTGGGTTTAGGAAGGAAAAATGAGATGCTTCCTAGGGTTTGTCCACTTTCTAAAACAGGATTGTGTGTTATGTTTCCTAGATATGTAGCATTTACAACATGGATGGCTAGTAATTCTGGAGATTTAAAAGAATTACTTATTTAATCCCAGGTCATTACCAATATTTCTCAATAAATAATCTCTTTAATTAACTAAAGAATGTTCCAAAAATACATAGCATTTCCTAACTGAGGGCATCCTTTGTGAATAAATACACGTCTTCTTACTTCTTTGATGTTGTTCACCCAAATGGCTGAGACAAGACTGATGAAATGGGATTTTTATTCTCTCAATAAATTTAGCATTGCTATTTGGAGTCGTTAGACTTCATTCAGATCATCTACAGAGCAATAGAATTCTCTAAATTCAGATCAGGAGGGACAGAAGACTGTTGTTTCTCTGGAATCAAAGAAGCCCTGTAGACACTTCAGAAAGTTATAAGCACAGAACTTTCCAAAATCTCCTATGAAGCTATATCTGGTAAATGTTATTTACTTTCTAATTTACTTAAAATATTCTCCATTGGGAAATGAATTAGAATGTTCATCTAAATATTTCAATAATCTAGCATGATGCATATGACTTAAGACTTTGAAAATCACAGCACATGTCAATATAAGTACATGGACACACACACATGATTTGGATATTTGATTTAGGACATGACATAAGGAAATGTAAGATTAAACTCTGACACGGAAAATTTTTAAGTCTTTGTGAGATTACATGCAGTTGAAGAGATTTAGAAAAGGCTTCATGTCTTGCTTCATGTGTATAAAGAATTTTTAAAAGAACTGCACAAAGGTACTTTGTGAAAGAGGCATATATCTCTAGAAAATTTATTAAACCAATGATAACCAAAGATTGTCAAGAAAGAAAAAGTGATTATTTCAATTTCTGTGATTTTGAGAAACATCTTAGGAATGACTCATTATTTCATAAGTTTGATTTCCAGTTTTCCAAATGTGAGGGTTGTTGGGAACAAATTAAAAAGCATTAGAAAGTGCATCAAAATTTCTCTTTGGAATGAAAATATTGCCACTAGAGATATTGAGTCAGTTTCTTAGCTCCTGCTTGTGATTCCCTGGCCACAGAGGGTGATTCCTTTATGACACCAGATTCACTAGAAAAGAATCCTTCCCTTGCTCCACCTGACAAAAATCTTACTCATTTTCAGGTTGTTTCTGAATGTCACTTGCTTCATGAAGCCTTTTCGAAATCTCTTCAACTGAATGTAATCTCTCCTTCTGCTGACCTCATAAAGAATCTCACTCCTCACCTTGTGACATTCATTTGTATAATTTGTTCATTGCCCACACTATTTTGTAACTTCCTTGAAGGAACACAGTGTCTTGTATTTTCTGTCTCCTTAGGCCAATATCAGATGGATAAACAGATAGTCAACTGATGCTCGAATATTTTATTTTTAATTCAATTAAAATACAGAGAGGAAGGGTAGGCAGATATAAAAGGATTTTAAAGGACAGACAGAAGACACTTTGGCCAAAATATTCTTTATCAGAAGCATGGGAATTGGCCTAAAATAGAAGGTGTCCTGCCAGTCTATGGAGGGACAAATTCTTGTTTGTCTACACATGTTTTTCACTCTTATCACCATAGCTTGTTTATTATATTTTTGTCTTACTCACTTGCCTCCTGCAGTTGGTTTCCAAAATGGTCATGTGCCAGTTGGCCAGAGCATGAAACGTTTATTTGTAGGAGTCAAAGGTGTTACAATTACAAGGTCATCTTATCTCTGAACTTTTAACCAACCATTTAGTTCATCCTAACATTTGATTTTTGTGTACTTCCGACTTGTAAACATAATTTTACTTCTGACTTTGGATCTCATTTTAGAAACATCAGCTCTGATTTTTGAGAATCAAATTGTTCTTGGCTCTCCTAGCTCTGACTCTTTCAACCCTGGCATGCTCTTTTGTAAGATTCCTTTAAGGACTTTTTATTGGATTAAATGGAGATAAGGGCAAGGAATGGCATAGAAGACAATATTTGTGATTGCTTTTCAGTATTACCTAAATCTTTTTTTTTTTTTTGTCATCTAGCTCTTCCCCTTTAGTTTAACTGATGGCTATTTCTGTGCTAAGTGGTTCTGAAGTCTTTGTTAGGGGCTATTCTGTTTCTATAATGATCCCTTAAATCAAGTGCAACCTAGAACATTCAAACACAGATTTTTATCTTCTTGAATTACTCATTCACTGAAAATTCCAATACCCATAAGTAAAACTTCAGAGTTGGTTAAAAGTCTTTAAGTAATTAAATTCAAAGACATATAAATTTATTTCCATGGAATATCAAGATTAATAAAGATGATATTCTAGAAGGTAATATTGTGGAGCTAAACTTATCTTTATTTTCTCCTAAAGATATGAATAAACTTTGGATATTCTGTGATATTCTATATCATAGCTTTCAAAAAAATGAATTTAATTAAAAGGTTCAAAATACATTAGTAGGAGTAAATTATGCATTTAAAATCATGAAATGTATACAGTAAAAAGGATGTGCATAACATTAATTTACTTTAAAAATTTAGTAAGTAAAATTAATTTATTGAAATAGTTCAAATTTTATAAATTTAAAATTTTTTAAAAATATTTTATTGTTGGTTGTTCAAAACATTACATAGTTCTTGATATATCATATTTCACACTTTGATTCAAGTGGGAAATAATTTTAAAATTAATTTCTAAAATTAATTATATTTTCTAAAGTAAGTTTCACTTTATAGAAATAATTTAAATTTTGTTTTCTCTAAATGTACTATAAAAATAATCTCACAATTTACAATTCAAATTGACTTAATTTAGTATGCCATTGAAAATTTGTTTGCAATTCCTGGTAATAATAGGAAAAGCAACTTGTTTATTTATCCAAATTATTAGTACTGTTTGAAAATGCATGCAATATTTACTTATGATCTATTTTTACTGTTGAGAAATTTCTCTTTGGAGGAGTATGGAAGATAATGAAATGTCCACACTTTAGGAAAAACAAAATATAAGGATATGCTTATTCAATGGTTAAGGTACTTTAATCTCACAACTCCCTTTTGAGGTTCTGAGTTTTTCTTTCTTTTCTTTTTTTTTTCTTTTGTATTTTTAAAGAGTTTGAAGAAAGAAATAACAAGAAGTTATGTAACTAAGGTGAAAACATTCTAAACAACTCAAAAGTCAATTATTTAAATAAATTTATAGTATATCTGTGTATCACAACACTAATTAAGCAAAAAAACTTAGTAATTAGTAAATATATTATTATTAGATGACATAAAATACATACTAGATATTGGTAATTAAAAATGGATAAAAAATGCATGGATGTTTATTCATATGTATATCTTTTAAAAAATAAGTTAAAAACATATATAAGACAGACTCACAGAATCACATAAAACAGAGAAACCTGTTAAAACTTGTTTTAGCATTTATTTCAGGGTAATAGATTACAAGTAATTTTCATTGTTTCATTTACTCTGAATTTCTCACTGTGTTTCTCAGGGTGTTTTCTTATTGTTTTTCTTTTCTTTCTCTCCACCCCCTGACCCCTACCCCCAGGTTTAGAAATTGAATCCAGATACATCCCCAGCCATTTTCCTGTTTTTTTTTTTTTTTTTTGGTTATTGTTGTTTGTTTGTTTAAGACAGTGTACAGGGTCTTGCTAAATTGCTGAGATTCACCTAAAACTTTCACTCCTCTATTGTTTTAGAACCGTAGATACATATACACATAATTGTAAACATAAGAACTCAGATCTGAAATATAAAGTTATATTCTTTTTACTACTATCAAAGATAGACTACCTAAGTCTAAGAAAAACATTCAAATACTCTTGTTGGTGTGTGGGTGTCTTGGGTGTCTGTGAGTGAGAGAGAGGGAGGGAAGGGGGGGAGAGAGAGAGAGAGCAAGAACGAGTGCAACTGACAGCCTCTGTTTACCTTTAGCTATTCTTGAGTGGACAACCTTCCTGATAATTATTTTTTGGGCAGACGTGAAAATCCTTCCTAAATTGCACATAACAATACTTTCTTTTTGAGTTCTATTGGTTGCTATTGAAGATTCATAAGAACATTTGTTATTACCTCCAGAGCAATTAAAAATTTAGAGTTCCAGGGAAATCTGACTATAGATTCTCTTGAAATAGCTGGGCTAGCTGAATTTACAGTGAGGTTAATATTCAACATTAAGGAATTTGGTTGTTTCTGATTAAATGGCAAATTTAGCCAAAGTCCTGTTTGGAAAGTTCCAAGCCAAATCAATGATGCACAGAGAAGAACCTGGAAAAAAGAAAATAATCTATTTGAACAGCAGCCTAGGGATAGTAATTGGGTTTAGAGATCATAGGCCCAGCGACCAACCAGTAAGATTGTATTACCAACCCAAAATCAGCAGCAAAAGAAAATAAAGCCAGGTGCCCAGGTCAAAGTCAGGTATGACAAAGGTTATAAATCAAAACAAATAGAATCAGAGTTTAAGGACAGGTGGACCAGCAGGAGATGAGTGGGACACCTAGTAAATTGTTGTGTGTGGGTGTTGATTCTGATTCTTTTCTTTTCCTCCTTTCTTCCCTGCCTCTCTCCCTCTCTTCCTCCTTTGTCTTCCTTTCTTCAACTTCCTAGCCCCCTTTTCTTCCTTTTGTAAAAATCATCTCTCCTACATGTACTGCTTAAAGTGTCTATTATAATGATGAATACATGTGTTCCCTACCTTCACAGACCTCTCAGACTATCTGCATTGAGATCATAGGTTAATATTTGTCTTTATTTATCTTGAAATTAAATCTCAAATTAAACACTCATCTGCAGTGTTTTGATTGTGCACAATCTAAAATAGGAATCTAATGCTGAACACATGGCCTGTGTTGTGAAAAGTTATGGGCTTTGGGGCAGAAACCCCACCCTTGACCTTCAAACTGAAATGAACATTCTATGCAACGTAATGTCTACAGCTACTGATCTTATACAGTAGAGTTCACTTGTAACAGTGGTGCAAAAAGACTTGGGTAATGGCCCCATGTTGACTTGGCGATAAAATGAGAAATTCATTATGAAACTTCAAGAAAGAGGGATCATTTTTCTTACTAGATAAATGAGTTCTTGCTATAAGAAACACTGGGGTGAAATTTTACAGAATTAAACAAAACACAGTGACCCACTGCTGTAATAGTATAAAGTATGATATCAAACCCAGACTTGGAAAGAATACAAACTTAGGCTTAAAATATGTTGTATTTCAAGTGGAACTTTATGACAGCTGAATAAGGGATATGATATTGCCTTTTAATGAGCTAATTTCTTCCCAATTTTAATAGTGACCAAAGGTCAGCCCTTTTGGATTGTGTGCAGAGCACATTTGTAAGAAAGTGTTATAAATCATCCTTATGTTCAAGTGCAAGGAACTACAACACAACTCTATGTATTAAATCAAAAGTGCCTTTCACAATATGGAGGGAGAAGCAAATGTTTATAGTAACAATGTCCTAAGTGTTTTATGAAATGGAAAGTTAACTTTGCTACTTTTGTAATGGACAAGGTTTATGTAAAACATAGGGTTTTTGTTTGTTTGTTTGTTTGTTTAGAGGATACTAAACCATGTAGAACAATTATCATTTTGATGTGGCTATATGTTTCATTTGTCTGTTTCTGTGTTAATCTTTCTATATTAACACTACATTTTAGAAAATATTAACTGTATACTGAATGTCCATAATGGATTAGATTTAGAGAGGGGTTGTTGGAACATTGGAGCATTTCTGATTGATCAGTTAGAGAGACTGAAATATAGCTAGTGTCACAAGTGACACCAGCACAGAAACTAGAAGTAGGTAGTTGGTGTTGATGGATGGTTAGAACACAAACTTCCAAATGGATCCAGAGAAGTATTTCTGATAAAATGATAGCTAGAGAGATATGGCAATGGGAATATAAATTGGTATAATCTTTTTGAATTGCAAATTGTTAATAAAAATTATGTAGCATTAGTTTAGTACTTTATATACAACAGAAACTATGCTGTTTATACATATATTTTAATAACAATTGTTTACAATGTGTCAGGAGTCTCAGAGGTATTAATTTTCCTTATCTAGTATTTCTATATCTAGGACCTTAAACTATGTAATCATCAATATCCATATAAAGAATTATGTAATAAGGTATTTGCATCAACATGATTTATGTGGCATAAAGTTTGAAACAAATGTCTAACAATGAAGACTGCTTAGGTAAAAGTACATAATAGGATATTACACACTCATTGAAATCATGTTTGCAAAGAATACCTAATAAAATGGAAAAATAATCTGCATGCAATATTAAGTGAAAAATAAAGTGAGATGCAAAAAGGTATATGTAAAAAAGATTCAAATTACTGAACAATAAACAGATACTCTTACAAAAAGAGAGGAAATAGAACAGAATGTTAATTGTGATTGTATCTGGGTGATAGGAATTATGAATAATTTTAGTCTTTTCAAATGCATTTACAAGTAATCCACAATAAGTATACATTAAATTTATAATTACAATAATAAGCTTAATTTTTTTTCTAGCTCAATGTGATTCCTGGCTTCTCTTCAGGAATATTTCCTTCACATGGCTCCCTGCCCAACTACCTTGTCAGTCAGACACCTTGCCTGTCTGAAAATAAAATCTTTGTGCTAATTTTTGAATCTTCAGAGCAGAGTGATTTTCTTGTAGACTTCTAAGATTTTAGTGTATTCCTCTTAGGAAGTCAGCTATTGACTATGGAAACTCCTTATCTGAATACATTCGGGATGGAGATGTAAATCATTCCAGTCTACCTTTAGTTGGTCACTGACACCCTAGCTGACTTCATGCTTTGTTGAAGGAATTTCATTAGGACTTCTAGTAATATACTGAATGTCCCAAAAGTTACTTAAAATTCGGGGATGTCAGGGGAGTATATCATGTGGGCCTCATCTCTCAGAGGCTTGGCTCCATCTCACTACACATATGCCTGTCCGCACTGAGGACTTTGCTAGTAAAACAGGCTACCAAAATGTTCTCCTAAGAATCCCTGGGATTCCTTGGTTAATTAAAAGTAAGGGATTTGGGGATTAAAGGCAATTTCTTTCAGAGACCTTGGTAACTACCATGTAGTGAACTCAAGAAATATTTGATGAAGAAAAGACTACTACCTCCAGTTTTGTCAATTAGACACCCTGCTTATCTGAAAATAAACATAAATATATTTTTAAATATAGCAAATATTTTATTAATGAAAATAATAAAGAGTTTTTCAGAGAATAAGTCAGATGTGGGTAAGACATAAAATACAGAGATCATTTTGATTAGTAGGGGATTTCATAGGATAAATGTCCCATCTTGGAACAAATATTCAGAGTTATTAAGGATAATTAAGAGGACAGTTTATAGTGTGATATAAGTGAACATGGCGGTACTTGGCACCAACTCTTTAACAGAAGAAATAGTAAACTTTGATCCAAAGAGTTAAAAATTTTATGACCCTGAACTTCTGTCCAACCATAGTAGGTTGAATGATGGCTGCACTAAAATATCAAGTCCTAAGCTCTGGAACTTGTAGATTTTAACCTTATTTGGAAAAAAAGGGACATTTGCAAATTGACTAAATTAAGGATTTTGAGATGAAAAGATTACCTTGGATTACCTTGGTGAACTATCGCAAGTGTCTTTATAAAATAGAGGTAGAAGGAGATTCCGCACAGACACACCAATGAGAAGACAAACAGAACAGGAGGCAGGAATCTGATGATAGAGGCAGAAACTGGAGTGATGTGGTCATAAGCTAAGAGATGCTGGAGTCACCAGAAGTGGAAGAAGCAAGGCAGGACACCAGCGACTTGAGGGACTGCAGTTCTGTGACTTGTTAATTTCTGACTGCTGGCTTTCAGAACCATGAGAGAATAAATTCCTGTGCTCTTAGGCAAAGAAATTTGTGGTAGTTTGTTTTATGGGCATCCCTGGTAAATGAATGAAGTGATTAAAATAACCCTTACATTGAAGAACTGTGATTACTGCAAAAAGTCATTCTAAATAGTGTGCTTGTAATTTGATGAGAGGTAAAATCAGCTTTGAAGAGCAGGTCTGCAAAGGTAGTAGGCCAACAGAATAGTGGTAAAAGAACTTGTTATAGTAAGACCACGGGGGAGGGGAGTGAATGGGGGGGAGCATATGAGGGGAGGGGGTTCCTTTCTAGGTGCCCAGTCTCTCTTTCAGTCGATTTATCCCACTGAAGCACCCAGATGAGATGGTTTTCTGGGTACTGTCCTAGGTAGGAACTGAGACCATAGTCTGTGGTGTTATTTATCCAAATTCTGGATTATTCTTCAAAATCATATGTATTTTGGTGAACCGGATTTACGGTATAGTTTATCAACATGGAAACCATTACAAAGAAAGTTGCTAAACTAAGTTTTCTGGACCCTAAAAGAGTTCTTTTTAAAGGAATGATTTAAATTACTGCTTTGGAAATAAAACAACAATAACAACAAAACCGTGCAGCTTCAAAACTCAAAAGAGACCACCTCCAAAAGCATTCTTTTCTCAAAATTACCTGGTGGATGCCAGACTTAGTAAATTTACATTTGACAGACAAATACAAAATTTTTTCCTATTCCACAAAGGCAACGTTATAATCTAGCTGTCGGGCCTTAGCTCCATTGAGGCACTGAGATGTGGGCCAGATGAAGATAATTCAGGGAATCCAGCTGCAGCAACAGTCTCAGGGAGCCCTCCCTCAGTAAGCTGAAATCCCAAACGCTTATCGCAAAAGCAAAAGAAATTTGATAATGACCTGGCAGTGGTGACCAGACTTATTCTTGCTAGAACAAGAAAGAGATTGACATACTCTTCAAACGATCAAAAGGGAAATGCAAGGGCTTTCTTTTCAGACATTCAAGTCACAGTAAGTTTGGTCAGATAGTGTGAGGGGCCCAGTCGAGTCACTTGTTAGAGTATATAAAATAAAGTTGGGAAAGACAAGGAGAGATTGGAAAGAATGAGGTATTTATTTACTAAAAGGACCAATGAAACTGATCCCCTCTGTTAAAGAAAGAAAAGAGGACATTGCCAGGTATTTAAAATGCGTGGACAGGGGATTATTTCTAGAACACACCTAGGGGTTAGTTGCCATGAGAGGTTTGAAAGTAACAAAATTCCATCATGTCAGTTATCACAATAACAGTTTAAACAAATAGATATTGATGTTTCTGTTACAAAAGTGATACAGTCCACTATTAAAACAAAATAAACCAGAGCTGAAAATTAAGGCACATGACATGGATGGTGACATTCCCATGGAAGTCTGCTCCTTGGTGTCAACTCTGGTCAACAGCTCAATGTACAAAATGACAAAAGAAAGGTCTGAAAAATTTGTAGATGTCCTCTAATCCAATTCCCTTACTTTAGAGAAAAATGAGATGCAAAGAAAGCTATGGAGTTGCTGAAGTTTGTGCAGGTACTAAGAAGATGATCCTGGTTTGCTCTCATGTCAGCTACAGACACAGAGACCCTTTATTCACATGTTTTTTCCCTTATGTTACCAGGGGAAATTATCTTAGATAGTATGAACTAAACTTGAACATGGAAGAGATTTTAAAAAGGAGAGCTGACTAAGGTGGGCAGATGAAGAGATAGTTTATGATTTAGTTACCAGCTAGAATGCGTTGTAGAAGCCTCCATTCTTAGTTTCAAATTGTAGGTAAAAGCACAATAACAGTATTTACCAATCTCTAGAAGTTTCTTTGTTGGACACATGTATATATATTTTAGCTCTTTCTCTGGGAAATCAACCTACAGTTCATGAATCATTGGGCTAATTTCTATGTGCTTTCCAATCTCTCCTCTGCAATACCCCCCAAAGGCTGCTTAGTATGTGGCAAATAATATCAAAGAATTTTAAAATTTTCTTTGAGATACCAGAATTTTACTGATTACTGATACTTTTTTTCTGTAAAAGAAATTTACAATTTCCTTTCATTACTCATTATTTTCTTTCATTATTTTCCAACTTATTTAACATTTGCCTTCTCTAGGGGGAAGGCTGCAATACTATGAAAATCCCTGAAAAGTGTTGCAAATGTTTTGCATATTCTAACCTATCCTACTGCAGTTTATCTCTTAAATATGTCTCCCTTTCTTTGTGATTTTATGCCTTCTCAGTTTTTCAAAGTAGTGACTGAGAGAAGTACAGATATGGTATACGTTTTTTCCTCCTAGTGCTGAGCACAGTGGTCACCATGCTCTATAAGGTATGTGTATGAATGAAACTGTGAAAATATGTATATGACTGATCTGTGTTTAAGTGTGTTTACATACATACATATACACTGTTCAGTATTCAGTTCACACAGTTTTGAATAAGAAAAGAGTTTGGACCTCAAGCCAGGTAGATTTGGCATCAAATGTTGCCTCTTGCTGGTTGTGATTTGGACAAGTCACTCAGCTTCAGAACCTTAGTGTCTTCATCTACAAAATGATAATAATAAGTATCTTCAGGTGTAGTCTGTCACAAGAATGGAATAAGATAATGAAATAATGTGCCCAATATAATATCTGGTATATGGTTAAGTGTCAACGAAAAGCAGTTATTATTATTTTCTCATAAAATCACACTATATTTTTAAAGGACTAAAACAGTATTTCATGAAAATATTCAACATTTCTCTTCTCCACTCTGATTTCTGTCCTTTAGAAAACACTACTTCTTGGAGATCATTTGCTGATTGCAGTTTTATCCGGTCTTTCTCAAACTCACATTTTCTCCCCTGCATTATCTCTGACAATGATGGCTGCTCTGCTCTTATCGCTTTCTGGCTCTTCTCCTTGTTCCTGCATGTTTCAGGCTGAACTGTGCCGAGCTATGGAACCATTTCAGGTACTCTGCCCTCTTGTGCAATTGCCTCAGAATCAACTTCCCCCACAATTGGTTGCCACTGGTTACATTTTTAGCAGTTGACCAAAATGCTTGGTTGGGTGTAGATTAGGTTGTCATGCCTCTGGAGTGCTTGCAATTCAGAACTTTTACTGGATACTTTCTCTTGTCACTTGATGCTAAGAAGAGCATGTCAACAGTAAAACTGATCTGGAAGCTGAAGATGATGTAACTGATAGATTTAGGTGTCATATTATATAGTAGACAGAGTGTTGCTTGATAGAACATTGTTTGACTCTGTGCCAAAAGATACATTGAGTTCACTCTAGCTGTCTAGCTCTTCACATATCAGCATGTCATTTGCTATCATGCTAAAAACGTAGCAAGAGGCCAGGATTATTTTTAGTTTGAAAAGCTTCATTTACTTCTTCTAGGCTAAATAGATCTTTAATGAATAACTTCTTTAATTTAGTCTTGTTTGTAAGACATGAAAAGGGAATAAATATTCAGTGATTTGAAAGATGGGTTCTCTGTAACAATGAAATATTTAAATGCTTTAACTAGGAACATTAATCCACCATAACATTTCTTTTTGACACTCACAAGTATTTTCTGTTAAGCAGGGGTAATCTCTTTTAAACTAAACATAAAATCACAAACACAAAGGTCTTCATTTTGAATTTTTAATAGTTAGATATGAGCCTGTGTTCAGATTGCTCATAGAGGTATTGCCCCTATTCATTGCATGCATAAGAATCTCTTCTAAATCAGTATTAAATTTAGGACTAATTTTAAAATAAAATCCTGAATTATAGTCACTGGCATGAAATGTTTTGGGGCACAGGAGACTGGATTTTTTTCCCCTTTCCCATATTCCCAGTCATCATTTAATGCCATCTCATACTAAATGCTATATTTTTAATAAACTCAGATGATGCATAATTCATAAAAGATTTCAATTGTTGTTAGGAGATAAAATATGTAGACTAAATGAAATAATAGGAGCTCACTGATAATAAATTTTCTGAGATTAACAGTGTAGTCTGTGGAGATATCTGTAGAGGATTATCCTTCCTTGAGAGTAAGAACTGTGAAGGAGTTCAGTCATTTGACTAAAGATCTCAAGTTTATGCTTGTGTGGTGAACTCTTTTCCCTTCATTTTCTATTAAAAAGTATAAGAAGAAAAAAGTAGTTATTTTGAGTAATTTCTTGCCATAAATGAAGACAACAGCCTCCCTACACCATACACACAGACTTGAGGAGGACCATATGCATAGCATGATGTCCTGATCTGGGACTTCAGCAGAATCAACATTGATGTGGTTTTGATGTTGTTTGTTTTCCTTTTAAAACTGTCTAAAAGAAGACTTGGGCCATTTCAAATTTATAGCATTTTTTTTCCTGTTGGTAGATGTATTGTTTAAATATGAGGTATCCCCCAAAAGGTCATGTGTGGGACAATGCAAGGTTTAGAGGTGATATGATTGAGTTATGAAAGCCTTAACCAATCACTAAATCAGTCCCATGATATGGAATTACCTGAGTGGCAGCAGTAGGCAGGTAGGGTGTGGTGGGAGAAGAAGGGTCATTGGGGATGTACCTTTGGGGTATATATTTTGTACTTGAAGAGTGAAGTTCTCTCTCTCTCTCCCTCTCTCTCTCCTCCCCTCCCTCTCTTCTTCCTCCTCCTCCTCCTCTCTCTCTCTCTCCTTCCTTGTGTGATGCCCTGAAAACTTTCATCTTCTTCTGCCATGTCGTTCTTCCTTATCTAGGGCCCAGAGGAATGAAGTCAACTATCTGTGCACTAAGAGCTCTGAAACCCTGAGCAACAACTGAACTTTTCTTTTTCTAATTGTTCCTGTCACATCTTTTGGCCACAGCAGCACAAAAGCTGACTAAACCAGTAGATTTCCATTCAGACATCAGAAGCCACTCTGAATACTCAGATAGAAGGGGTTATGATAAAGAAATGACAGGTGTAGCCATTGTAAGGGTGGGGGTGAAGGTCAGGGAAGCCTATCTGCTCATATCAGAGGCCAGTAGACCCAAAGAGGATTCTCAAGTTCACCTGGATGCTATGTGAATCTCAAAAATCTCCAAGAAGTGGCTTCTAATGTTCATGCTGCCTAAAGCACCTGAAGTGACTGATTTGGAAGCCCTCTCACACTGAATCTCCTGTCTCCCTGTGCATTTCTTTAAATCTCTGCCAGAAAGCAATGTTTTGGTTTTTTTTTTTTTAAGTTTTTTTAATTTTTTTATTTTTGCTTCCTTCTGCATTATATTTATCTTTTGCAGACTAATTCTGTAAGCATCCATTTAAAAGAGCTCTGGGAAATGGAATTTCAAGATTTTTTCCTTTGAAGCAGACAAAAATATATGACAGGGACAGTAATGATGTTAGTTTGGACTAAAATCTAAACTGGTCCAAATTTTTTCAACTCAGAATCCATATACACTCTTCGATGCATATTTGAACTTCAAAAACAACCACCCTGCTTCATGCTTCCATAGGATATGATAATTCTGTCTTATATAGTCATCCAGTTTACCCTCTCCCCAGAGGGGTGGATATAAAGTTCTATGAACCACTGCATCTATCTCTGAGTGGTGTTTATTCTTTTCCTGGACTTAGTTTTAATTCTCCATTAATATTTCATACCTTTTAGGCTGAATTATAAGACTAATCTTACTAATATGCATCATATTAGAAGAGAATGGTTGGCAAAAATGGATTGATGGATTAATATATAAAGCAAAGAAAGAAATAGGCTAAACTTCTACATGCCTCATTTCTACCAATAAATAAATGGTTATGATTAGTATTTTTAATTCATTTTCTCACTACCCATTTCTTTTGTCTTTAGTAAATAACTTGTCTTGTCATCATTTTTTTAATCTAATAAGGTAATGCCAATCTTTCTTTTCCTCTTTTTCCTTTTTTTAAGGGCTGCAGTTATTAGAGCTTTTCCTTCATTGGACTGCTTTACTCCTTTGTTAATCTCTTACATTAGATATGAGTACTATGAGGCAACTCAGTAAATTCCTTGAATCCTCTTGCCTTTGTCAAGTGGCCATAACTCTTTTTCTCGTTGATAATCAGTATTATGCTCTCCAGTTAGTATTCAAATTCTTTGTCTATTTCCTTGATGATATGAAGAATTAAAAGTGACTTGGCAAGTTCCGGAATCATTGTTCGGTCTTCTAGTGGAAGCATTTAGTTTTCAGAAATTAAATCCTCTAAACCTGCAGAGCAAAAAGGTAGAAAACAGGATGAAAAGATTTGTAACTGAACCCTTAAGGATAGCAGAGAGAGTAGAACCATGTCCATTCACACTTCTTGGTTCCTTGATGCATGTATTCTGGCTTTGGGAAAAGATAGTATCATATTTGTTGCTTTTTCAGAAAATACACTAAATCTTGTAGGACAGTATATCCCTAATGAGGTACTATGATTACTTAGACAGCACTATAACTCTTTAATAGGATATTCACTGCTGTCTCAAACAGGACAACTTGAGGTGATGTGGTACGTGATAAGACCCATAAATTCCATGGGTGTGAACCTCTCCCTCATTCCTTGCTGGTAAATGTATTCTTTGGCAGGAAGCAAAGTTGTGTGGGTAGCATTATAGAGAACCAGGCATTCCATTAGCCCATGGTTAATGGTTATTAAAAAAGCAGAGCACTCAGGAAAGGCAATTTATATCTACTGTGTTTGTTCTGGTGAAATATGTTCCTTCTTCCGTGATGGAAATAGTCAACTTGGCAAACAGATCCCAGTGGGAATGGAGCCACAAGGAGTCAGTATCAAGTACAGCTGATGGCATGTCATGTGTTTAACAATGGTGGCAGCTGAAGTAGTCTTGTTGAAGGGAAGGCTATCTTTCATGACCACATGTGTAGCTTCTATACCTGATGCCTTGGCTATCTTGTGTACGAGCCCATTGTTCAAGCTGAAGTGATTGGAGAAAGGTTGACTGATGTTCACAGAAAGTGTTATCTTCTCCACTTTGCTACTGAGAAAATGCTTTGCAGTTGAGCATTAACTTAGAACACAAATACTTTCAGACTTTTACCATTTCCAGAAGTTTATTGCTTCTTATTCAGAATTTTGTTTCTTTCAAAATTCTGGGAAATGGGAAAGCCATTATCCACTGTCCACTGTGTAAATCTTTTAGGAAAATGAATGTGGTTCTGACTACTAGGAAGATTTCCTATCTTCCCCTATGTAAGGGCCATTACACTGTGGAACTGAAATTTCATAAGGGAATACAAATTTATTGTGTGAACATATCTGTAAACCAGCATTGATTTATTTTACCTCCGTCACTTGATCATGAATGCCTTCTGAGGTCCAAAGTCAGCTTGGCTAGCAATGTTGGTTATAAAACCTTTGAATTTTGGTGTCAGTTCAAATTCTCCCTGAATTCCTATTTTCTACTTTGTTGAGAAAGGGACTGGTTCCCCGTCCTGTGTGAGCTTTCTCCCTTTTAAGGCAATTTAAGTAATTGACCTCAGTTATACATATGCCAGTTAAATTTGATAATGGAGAGCTACTACACACTCAAAAGGAAAAATTAAAAAACAAAAGAAAAAGGGCAAAGGGTTGGAGGTATGACTTAGTTATATATTGCCTAGGATGCACAAAGCCCAGGTACAAACTAGTATTGCAAAAATAAATTAAAAAAAAAGATTTATTGAGATTTAATTTAGACAAAGAAATGCATCAATTTTAAGTGTAGTTTAATGAGTTTTGACAAATATGTGTGTGTGTGTCTGTGTGTGTGTGTGTGTGTATACACCATGTATGACCTCTACAAGAACTATTAACGAGAACATTTCCTTCATTTAAAAAGTATGTGGTACTTCTCTGTGGTCAATACCCTCATTTACTCCTACTGCAAAACATTGATCTGCTTTCCATCACTATAGATTAGTTTTGGCTGTTCTAGAATTTCATATAGTCTTTTATATATGGCTTAATTATATTGTACAATGTTTCTGAGTTTCATCAAAATTGCTGAATGTATTAGTAGCTAGTTCTGTTTCACTGCTTTGTAATATTCCATTTTATGAATATTACTGATTTATTTATCCATCCATCACCATTTGAGATATACTCGTACAAGTCTTTCTGTAAGCATGTGTCATTAATTGTCTTGGGTAAATATTTATGAATGGAATGACAATATCAAATATTAAGTTTGAAACTCAATGTTTCACTTTATAATGAACTCCCAGAATGTTTTCCACATGGCAGTAGTATTCTGTATTCTCACTAATGAGTTCTCATTACTTTACCTTCTTGTCAAGATTTTTGTTGGCAGACACTTTTAAATTTTATACATTTCTATAGTATTTGGTGACATTTGTTTACATTTTCCAGTTGATCAATGATGTTTCATATATTTCTTGGCAATTTATTCATATTTTGTGAAGTAACAGTTCAAATCTTTTGTCCACTAAACATTGTGCTGTTTTTCTTATTACTGAGTTGCAGTAAGTAGTCTTTTTTATGGAAACAAGACCTGTGTCAGATGTGTACATTGTGGATGTTCATTCCCAGTCGGTGGCTTGTCTTATTTCTGTAAAAGTGTCTGTCAATGGGCAGTCATATTTAATCTTGATGAAGGACAATTATCAGTTTTTTATGATCAAGTTTTCCAAGTCCTTTGTAAAAATAATACACAAAAACAATACAAATAGTGTATCGCAGTCACGATGATTTTTTCCTTTTTCCATCTAGAAATTTTAGAGTTTTAACTTTTACACTTAGGGCTATGATTTATTTCAAATTAATTTTTACGCATCATTTGAAGTAGAAGCTCAGGCTTAATTTACAATGTTGTCTTTATCTGTAGTTTTATTTAGTTCTGTTTCATATTATCCGTATCTCCGTTTAAAAATGCTTAATCTTCTCTTTAGCATTTTGAACACCTGGACACAGTCCTATTAGCTGTTTAATTGTCCTTGTTAACACATTCTATCATCTTCTTAATTTCTGGGTCAGTTTTGATTGATTTGGTTTCTGCTCTTTATGAGTCTTACTTTCCTGTCCTTTTTATGTTTGCATGGCAGAATTTATAAAATTCACCTTTTGGGGCACTGGATGTTTTCATATTACTATACATGTTTTTGAGCTTTGTTCCAAGACATAGTTCATTTTTCTGGAAACAGATTGATTATTTCTGGTCTTGCATTTAATTCTTGCTGTGTGGAATCAGGGCAGCTAATTTTGTCATACTATGGAGGAAAAACCTTTATGCATATTATACCTGATGCCCTGTTTTCCATGCTGACAGGGAGTAGAGGAACTGGAACCCATCCTATGAGAACTGATGCTTCCAATCTTTCTGGGCTGTTCTCTTCATCCTCAGAGAGTTTCCTCACAGAAATGCACTGAGGAGTCTCAGCTAAAGACCCAGAGAGAGGGGGAATCCTGGGATTTCTGGATCTCTCTCTGTGTGTCCATTGGTACTCTCACCAACAAGATGAAGTCTTCTCTGAGAGACTGAGCAATTTGTGAGGGAATAGAGTGCTCCTGATCTGAAATGATGTGATGCCAACCAATTTGGAGGCACCATTTCCTCACTGTCAGAAATGTCTCTCATGCAAGCAGGAAAGCTCTTGTAGCTGACTGCATATCTTCTTTCCTGGACAATGCTTATAAACTCCCTAAGAATCTGGCCCTCTGGCTTTCTTTTCCTTTGTTACATGATGAGCCATTTTTCTTTTAGTGATGTATTTTTTTTTCTTTAGCAATCATTTTGTAACTTTCTTAATTCCAATCCCATTATGATTTTTTCTGATTAGTCATCTGACTTGGAATTTACAAAACTCTTTATTCATAAATACTTATAGTCACATGAGTCATTCACATAGATGAACAATTGAGTAATTGTAGGTTGATTTTTTTTTAAATCACTTACTTTCAGACACCAATTTCATTGTAAAAGTTATGGCTACAATTATTGTGTATTAAAAACTTTGGACATACTCCTGTTTTAGAAAATATCTTCACTGATGTCGTCTATCTTATTTACATGAGTTCCTGTATAATCTCAAAATTTTAAGTATCATTTATCTGTTAATGTTTTCTAGTTTACTCTTAGCTCTTTAATTTTAGTTGTATTTTATTTTATATAAAATTCAAGTTCATACATAGTAAAACTATTGATATTAATATTGTTTCTTCTTTTCCTTCCATGTATATTGAATTAATTAATCTTATGAGAGACTTGATAAACATTAAATTTTATCTGTAGCTGTATTTGTAGATATTTATTCTAAATTTCCTGACAAATGGAGTGCAGTCCCTTCTCTACTTTCCTCCATCCATGAAACTAGTCTCAAGAAAAGGTAGAGGAGGCAGAGCAAGATGGAGGCCAAGATGCTTTGGTAATCCTCTCTCCACAGACACTGAATTAAACAGCTATTCCTGAACCAAACTACCTTTACAAGAACTACAGAAACCAGATGAGAGGCCATATTGCCTGCTTTTTAGTATAATGAAACAAGAAGGCTATTCAAGCAGTCAGGCAGGAAAGAGGTACTAGCATGGCCCCTCCCCAGCACTGAACAGCAGAGAGGGAGCTTCCCACTTGCAGGAAGGAGAGGAAATCAAACACAGGCCTTAGACTTGAATGCCAACCATAGTGAAACCCAGTGCTGACCAAAGCCCATGACCTCTCCTGCCATACCAATACCTAGGACCACACCAGTGGAACTATAAAAGGCCTGCCTCTGACTGTGACCACCACCCCTCCTTATCCTCAGACTGCAGATTGGGCTGGACTCCACCACTGGGGCACAGCAAGTGAAAGCATGCACAGGGCTTTGTCTTTTGAAAGTGAGTGCCAGGTCTGTTAAAAATAAATAAATAAATAAATGTTAGGAAAAGAAAAGAGAGAAATGTTGGGAAGCATTGACATAAAGTCTAATTCTAAAATTAAAAAAATAAACTAGTTCCTTCCTTCCTGACGGGTCCCCTCCATCATTTGGTTAACCCATAGCATAATATGTGATATTAAGCACATATTTATTTATTTACTTCATTGTTACCATGATGAATGCTAAGAAGATCAACCAAAATCTAAGTGGAAGGAAATCAACCAGGTCTGGGTGGTAAGAAATAATTCATTAAGAAATAAAGCATTTCTTGTATATTTTCTAAGCCAGATTTTTACAGTGGCAGACTTATTCCAGAGGCATGTAGAATTTAAAAAAAAAATTTATAATTACTTATAACAAAAATGGCAGAAATATGAAAGTGTATGGATTTAAGTTTCTGATTTCTTTTTTCATTGTCTAGCTTTGTCAGAGGTTGCAATGAATGCAAAGAATTTTTCTGCTTTAGAAATCTAGCATTATAAGTGGAAGGTTTTAAATATCCGATAAACAATGCTGGTTATATACATTTTCTTACACCATTTCAGTTGGGCTTTTCTTCTGTCCGCTCCCCAACTCACATTGCTCAGGATTTTCTCCACACATATAGACACCGGAGAGAAAAAAGAAGGTAGAAGGTAATAATTGAAACGTGAGTTATGCACCCAATACAATAGGGAGCACTTGGACATTTCTGTTTTCTTTTCTTTGGTTGTTCATTCTTTTTCTCATCCACCTAATTGTATCTTATTCTACAACAGAGTAAAGTTGTTTTCCTTTTGTGTGTGAAGGCCATGGATCTTTGATATTGTAATAACTTCAAGGGCATCATTGTAAACTTAGAAATTGGATAAGGGTGTAATTGTGTATGTCTGTTTTGAGGGATGGGATTGGGGTAGAGAAGTGTGTTCATAGCATTTCCCACCTTTAAAAGAAAACAGTAAGTCATAATTGTTGGGTAGCCCTGTTCAAAATTCTTACCTTACCTGAAAACTCTAGCCAATATTGATCTTTCTCTGGAAGTAGTTCTGAAAGGCTTAATGTACTTAAACATAAATTGGTTCACATTGCAACAAACTGGTTTGAGAAATCAATCCCTTCTCTTACACATCAGGTAGAAAGCTCCTTGAAGTATATTTCTTTTATGCCTTTAGTGTCCATTTTAGAGCACCAGGGTACAAACTTTAAAGGTAATTAGCTAATTCTTATTAACAGATAGCATAAATCATTGCTCATTAATATCATTGAAATTTTAATTATTTGCTGAAAATTCATATGCCATTATATATTTTTACATTTCTATAAATGACAATTGGATTTGTTCTTCCCAAGGATTTAAAAAAAAATTTAGTTGTTGATGGACCTTTATTTTATTTGCTTATTTATATGTGGTGCTGGGAATCAAACGCAGTGCCTCGCATGCACGAGGCAAGTGCTCTACTGCTGAGCTACACCTCCAGCCCCTTCCCAAGGATTTTTTCTTTATAACAATAGCAATGAAAAAAAGTCTAGTGTAATAAACAATATACTTAAGAGTCAGTTCATTTTGTTGTTACCTATAATATTATTGTACTGTTTTAAAAAGGACCTTATCAATGTCACTTTATTTTCCTATTATGTCAGGATTAGTAGATTAAGTGAGGGTGTTTAACTGCTCACTATATAATAGGCCAAGTAACAGCTAACCCTCCAAGATATCTACTTTATCATCCCTGGATTTGTGAATAAGTTATGTTGATATAACTTCATGGCCAGTGGAGTGAGGCTGCAAGTGTCATTAAGGTTGCTACTCAATTGACTTTACAGTAAGGAAATTATCCTGGATCATGGAGGCAGATGAAACATGATCACAAGGGTCCTTAAATATGGAAGAAGACATCAGGAGGATCAGAGTTAGTGATACAATGTTAGAGAGATTGGTCAGCCTCCTGCTAAGATGTTTGGTGGCCATAGTCATGTAGACTTGAGCAGCTGGCAAAGGCAAGTAAATAGATTCTCCCCTGGGCTTCCAGTGGAAGAAATACTGTCCTGTATTCACCTTGTTTCTAGCCTAGTGAGATCCATTTTGAGCTTTTGACCTTCAAGTTGTAAGATAATAAATTTGTGTTGTTTTAAGCCACACAACTTATAGTATTTGTTTTAGCAGTAATAGAAAACTTAATCATACTACCAGATAGAAACATTAGATTACTTTTATTTTTATTGTCCACACAAGTAATGGGTTAAATAGGTTAAATCAATCTCTCTCTCTCTCTCTCTCTCTCTCTCTCTCTACACACACACACACACACTTTAAAAAATATTTTAGTTCTGTCTGATTCTACAATCTGTATTTCTTAACCTGTTGTATCAACCTCTTCTTTCTCAATCATTGGATGAATGATTAAAATATGTAATATTAAGCTTGCACACAAGGAACAACATGCAACAATCAGTAAAGGCTTATAAACAATTTATTTTATGAGTAAAAATTGAATCTTCTATTGATATTTAATTCATAGTTTTCTAAAGAGTGGCATTTTGGTCAATAAGAATATTTAGTAGGTTGGAGTTATTCTACCTTTCTGGTTAGAGGGGTCAGTAGCTAGAGGAACTTTGAGTTTAGCTATTTATATTTTAACTGTTCATTACAGGCATCATTTTGGAGATCCTCAAGCCTTTGGAAGTTCATTTCTTATAATTCTGAGAAAAAGAAGATCTATGAACCTCATTGCACACCCTGGCGGATCATCTTAATCAGGGTGTTTCCCTCAAGGTTTTCCAGACATTTTTCATACTGTGAAAAAGCAGAAGCGTATTGAACCCAAAGCCAAGTTAAAGATTCCCTAAAGGTGAGCATCACATAAAACAACCGATCCATTTTTTTCTCCAACTTTCCAAACTTGTTTTTTGCCATTTGTTTGAAATGTTTTCTCTCTTGCTCTGTTATGTGCAGTGCCCGATTCTCCCTGTGGTATTTGCTTTCCATTAACTTCCTATTGATTTTCAGTTATGTGTACACAGTACTTCAGGAACATAAACTGTGAGCACCAGACTTAAAGAAGTTCTGAACTATAACTGTTTTATCATGGTGACAGAGTACTATGTCGTGAATATTATCTGTGGCCTCTTAAAAAATGTATTTAAAGGCAGTTGTGACAAGTAGGGTCAAGTCTCACTGAGTGATGATATAATATAAATTATAGTGGGAAGACATTTGGCATCTGGAGATGAAGGATATTCAAGTAGAAAGAAGAAGTTGGAATAGATAGAGATGAGTTTTTGAAAATAGAGCATTACAGAAGGCTAAATAAAGTGTAAATCATTATGAAAGAAAGGTACCAAATAATGAGAAAAGTAAGGAGAAATAGTAAAAAAATAATACATAGCACGTTGATACAATTAAAAGGGGATATAGTTTTTGAAACAAGTGAAATTTAAAAAGTTATTTTAACTTATTATGATTAATACTGTCTCTTACATTTAAACTCATTCACTTCTTCTTTTCTTTAGAATCTCAAACATAGTAACAACACTTTGAAACCAGAGATTCTTGGCTATATGTTGGGGGAAAGTGTTTAACTTCTTTAATCTCAGTTGCATCATATATAAGAGAAAATAATGTTCAGAGTTACTGAATGGGAGAGTGGCTGTGTGGTAACATTCAGTATAGCCTCATGTTTCAAGAATTTGTGAGTACCTGATTGTACGGACCTAAAATTTAAAAAAAGGCGTTTTCTCTTTTTTTTTTTTTTTTTTTTTTGCATCAAAAAAAATAACATGTTTTTAGAATTTCAAGATTATGTTCTACTTTCATATAGTATTTTTAGAAACAGAACTAAGTTATATGTCTAGGAAAATTTAATCATATTCCTGAAAAATGTTTACATAAAGACCTGTATTACATGAAGAACCTTTAAACAGTATCCATTACATGTATCCTTCAAAAATTCTTTCTCCACAAAGCAAGGGAAAAAAGAAAATCGTGTTCTTGGAGGAAAGATAAGTTACCTGAGATATCTTAACTTTATTCCTTTTTCTTATATATGTATCATTTTTTTAAAATAAGAATTTTATATTTATCTTAATGAGTTAATTACTTGAAACACTAATTTGTTGTTTTTGTCTTATTTCACTTAAAGAATTTAAGATTCTAAAGCATGAAGTTTAGTTACCAAATATCTTATATTGATCTTATTTATTTTCTATCAAAAGTTGTTATAAATGCTTGAAGTACAAGAAATAATACTTTGACTTTTTTTTTTCTTTTGACCTGGCTGAATTGGGGCTGAGTTGGGCAGAGAGGGTTTCTGGAATATGACCGACAAAATGACTTTTTCTTGCACATTAACTTCTTGAACTATGAACTGACTAAAAAAAATAACTTTTCTCTGCTCCAACTGCAAACTGCAATAAAATTAAGCATTTCATGTACACATTATTTGAAAAGGAGATGAATGCCTATATACTGTTTACTTTTCCCATTTTCACCTTGTCCTAGGAGCCCTCCTGGTGGGGCTAAGCATCAACTAGATAAGTTACCTGAGAATAACATAGTGTGAAAGTTTCCCTGGAGCATCTTTCACTATTGTCATTTGTTACTTTTTTCTAACTGGCTAAGATGAAAGTTTTCCAAGTATCCAGGAAGATAATAGATATGGCACTATATATAATAGCCTGGGTTTAGATTATTTAAAAGGAGCTTCCTTCAAGGACTGGCTATCTCATTATGACTTCTTTAGATAACTGGTTCACCTTCTCCAACTGTTATATCATAAGGGAGCTTGGAAGAATTTGAGTGGGGGTGTGTGTTGTTGGGAGTGGTGCATAATTCTTACCTGTTTATTTCTTCATAATTTGGTTAAAGAAATGTGTATGGTAGAGTGGCTCTAACTATAATTTGTTTATCTATTTTATCTTTGTTTTTTTTTAAAATAAGATTTAGAAAACAGAACATTTTTGGGGGGTTCTATTTACAAGTTATTTTTGGTTCCTCCTAATTTAGGATCAACAGTGTTACTCTTTGAACACCTCTATTTCACATATTTTTGCTTATTTTCAAAGTGAGAAAAATCATAAAGGAAAATTCCCACTTGCTGTCTAATTCATTTACCTATCTGAACATTGAAAGTAAGATCATTTAACTGACATTTAAGAAATACCCCCTATACTGGCAGAAAATAGTTCTGGTCCTGTCTTTATTTCACACTGGGTTATTTGGAGGTCATCAGTTCCAGATAGGAAAAGCAAATAGGTATTGCAATTGACTGTGGGTAGGGGCAGTGGTGCACATCTATAATCCCAGTGACTCAGAAGGCTGAGGCAGGAGAATCACAAGTTTAAGACCAGCCTCAGCAACTTAGCGAGGCCATGTCTCAAAATAAAATAAATAAAGGCCTGGGATGTGGCTCAGTGACAAAGCACCCCTGGGTTCAATCCTCAGTGCCAAAATAAATAAATTAATAATAATAATAATGATGATAGAGTCTGAATTTTTACATTGACAATGAAGACTGTTTTAAGACATTCCAAATCCTTATGGAATGTTGACTCTGAATAAACTCTCAATTTTGTCACCATTCACCGCATCTTTCTTCTTCCATATGAAAATTATTCAATTGTCTGCCTAAAATACATAAATAGCAAATACAAATATATATCGAGGGACTGATGGCTACACATTCTATTGCTCTGGTTTGATTTCTGCACTAGTTTCTCCTCCCATTAAACTTTTGCTCAGTGCCATACATTATCATACTTCCAAATAGGAAACACTGAAAAAAAAAGGTTCAATGTATGGTAATGTCCTCCCTCCTTTTGTAAATGTCAAACACCAAGTATGGCATTATCAACATAGTCTTTCAGCCAAGATTTACTTCAGCAGAAAGGCGAGAGGACGTCATCACCTCCTTCCTAAATGAGACCTAGATGAAATGATAATTGAATATGGATTGCATATACAGAATATATTTTACATTTATTTTCTAAACCAATGATCAGTATACCTAGTGATCATTTTTTCCACTCATGTCCTCATTCTTTTATCAATTTCTTTAAGGCACACTATATTTATTGAACAGGTACTACTTACTATGCAGTGAACACTGTATTAAAAGCTTGTTATATCACAGAGAACAAGTTAAACACAGCATGTACCCTCTAAGTATTTATAGAACAGTGGGATATCAAGTTGAGTATAAAAACAATGCTGGTAAAATATACCAAAGAGTAAGCAGTAGGGTTTTATGAGGATTTATAAGTATATTGGTTTTTATGTCATAAAATTAGTAACAGTGTAATTTGAATAAAAATTTCAAAGGAACCCAAGAAAATAAAGTTGAATACAAAAATATTTGTTCATAACAAAATAATCAAATGACATTTGTTGGCCTATGAATTTTGCCAGTTATTTCAAATGAAAGGAGAAAAAATAACTTACCTATATAGTTTTTTTTTCTCTAACAAGCCAAAAGAAAAACCAAAATCCAGTCACAATCTAAATCTGAGAAATTAAAAAAAAAAAAATCAGTCAAGAATGAGTCTAAACACTATCTTATAACTTTGAAAAGTAAAAGTAGGAATCTAGAAATCAACAGAAGTTTGGCAGAAACAACAGAAATAAAAGTTGTGACCCTCAAGAGAAAAAAGAATATCTAGATCTTCATGAAACAAAGCTTTAAAAGAGAAAAGTTAATGTTAGAAAACCACACAAAAGTCTAAAAGCTGAGAATGTTCAGATCCCTAAAGAAATAAAGATACCATCATAGAGATTTTATGGGCATTTTATTTTCACAATAGTTGGTACTGATATTTCTTTTTCCCCAGAAAGAATCTACCACATAACAACTAGTAATATGGCAAAAGCAACAGGTAAATTGGATAAAAGACTTCATCTCTGGCAGTACGGGAGTTTACCCTGCAATTTGTCTTTTATTTTTTCACTTAGCCCGTCCCTGACTGTCTCACATAACAATTGGGTTGTAGATTATCCCATCATTGAGTCTGTGAATCACAGACCAGGAAGGCTCACAGAAACGCTCCTTCCCTGACTCTACCTAACAGCTTTCAAATAACCTCAAACATGGCTCTTGGTTTATAAAAACCCTTTATGAAGGAGAGGCCACCATCTTTCCTTTAAACACATTATGGAAAGCATCTAATTGGTAGGATATTTTTAGATACATTTTCAAAAATTCTGCTTTTCCCAAGTCTCTTCTTTGTCAAGTACTATGGCACAATGCCAATAACCAGTATTTTTAGTGTGTCATTCTAGTACTTAACTAACAGACCCCTAGGAGGAGGAGAATAAACATATTCCTTTCAACTGATAAAATAGATTTTTTTCCTTAATTTTATCTAACACAAATTCATACTCAGAATTTGTCTTTTATTTCTTACTTATTCTTATTCATTTCTTACTCTCCCTTTAAATGGGGTTTAGAAGAAACTCTGAGCAATGATAAAAAGTAAGAATTAAAATTGTATTTGAGATTTCAGGTGGATATGAAAGGGTTTGGAGAAGTATCTGTTGATGTAATTTAGAAAAGTGGAACTTTATCTTCAGAGGTGGTTTCTCCGTGAAGAAGTACCTTTGTCATTAGAACGTTCTAGACCAGATGAACTAGGAGCATTCATCTCTACTTGTTCAGGATCTGAAACATAATTGTGACTGCCTAACTTATAAATTGGTACATTGCTGTTTTTATACACTGTGCTTAGGAAGTTAACATTGTATTTTAAAACACTCATTTGAATGTTTGCTATTGGATATCTGCTACTTTTGTCTACAAAGAAACTTATCTTTTCTCTGGTACAGTGCTGTTCCCTGCCTGCTCCTTTGGAAAACTATACTGGCCCCACTCTTAAGCTTTTTATTCCAGACTGCAGAACACCAGCCTGGATCCAGATGTAGCTCTGAGGTAGGCCTAGACAATGAGTTTATTTAATTCCTCTACCTACAAAGAAAGTTTATGGGATAGAAACATCTCTCTCTCTCTCTCTCTCTCTCTCTCTCTCTCTCTCTCTGTGTGTGTGTGTGTGTGTGTGTGTTGAACTTTTGTAAAGGAAGAACTCATTCCACTGTGGGGAAGAACAGAGCTTGGAGTTGTTGGCAGCCATCTTGCTATTCCCTAGGGTAAGACTGATAAAGGAAGTCCACATGGAGAAACACTGATGTGACAGAAGGAGAGAGACCATGTTCTTATTGATATAATCGAACCACTTGATTTATTTCCTTCTGAATGTTCAGTTTCTTGAGTTTATAGATTACCCAACTCCCCTTTATTTCCTACAAACTACCATGGCTTGTATTTTTCTGTTACAACTGAAACAATCCTAAGTAAATACAATATGTTTGGCTTCCATGTCCACAGAGGGATTTGGGAGCCTCCACAGTGAAAAGGCTGAGAATTCTACACAGGATTCCTTTCCATTTTGGCTCTCTTTGCCATCTGAGGAAGGGACCATGAAGGCAGCATGAGAGGCCACCCAGCCAGTTAACTATCGAGAGCTGTTGTGGGTCTTCCTGTTTATGCTGATAGCATAATAATATATTGTTCCTACCCTTGTTACGAAACAAGGTGGGTTTATTTTAAACTGCATTTTTTTTCCTCTAGTGAATAGGAGAGAAAAACTAGATTTTTTTAGGAGAATTCTACCAACATCTTTGGTAGAGCCCAAGAGGCAGCAAGAAGAAAGGAACAAAAATGGCATTTCTATTCTCTAAGCTGCTCAAATGGAATCATAATACAGCAATTGTTGTTTATAACTTTCTTATTCCTATCCAGCAATACTAGTGTTACAGAGGATCACAGATGCTAGTCACTTCCTCTTGCTAACCTTTGAAGAGGTGGAAAAAAGAAAGAAACAGCCCCCAGTGAAAAGATAAGATCTATAATATAGAAGTTGAATTCTTTCCCTGGAGGAGGTTATTATGAGACACTGGAATATTACAATACTATTCTGGTGGCTACAGGAAAAATAAATAAATTCACACTAGAGTTAATTTTATTGGATAATATAGTAATTTGTAATAGTAGAAAAAATATCTCATTTTATGAATTTTCAAGGTGTTGCATTACTTTTTTTCTTTTTCAGTACTCAACATGAAATGCATTTATGTACTGGAAGATGAAATGTCAAGTTAAGAAGGCTCTAAGTCATTTGACATGAGGAAAAGTGTTGGGTTTTTAGTTGATAACAGATTTTATTACTTATGAAACTAAAACCATAGAAAATAAAAAATATACATTTGTTATTTAAAATTGAAAATTATACAAATGATAAGTGGAAAACTTGATACATTCTTACAAAATAAACTTACCAGGATAACAAACACCCAGATAAGGAATATAGCATGACTAACTTCCCCAAATCCTTACACAGTCTAACAGGAATCATTCATTATGTTGGAATATTGGGGGAGATGTAATAGAGAAATTATTTGGCTTAAAACTAGAGACCCAGTGTTACACAAATACTTACAGCATTAAGTAAAACAGAATTAGAATAATGTGTCTTAAGTGATATTTTGTTCTTTTTCATTGAACAATAATCTTAGTAATACTGATAGTGAGAATCTATGGATTTAGCAATTTCCAGAGCAGTCATTTTAATTGAATTTAAAAGGGATATTATACTGGATAAAACTCTGAAAATATTTTTATAACTGTGCTATGGTTTATTATGCAGAGTATATTTAAAGATACATGTAATGTATTACATTAGCTTCTTTTAATCCTGCATATTACATATTTTTCTTCTTGCAATGAGTAATTACTGGAACTATTCAGAGAATGATTTAAAAAGTTTAACAAAGAAGGCCTCTTACAAACTTGCTGTCTTCTTGAAGGTACACATTCTGAGTTTGTGTGTTGGCTCACTGTCACTATTGCCAGAAGAAGTATTTGAAAAACCACAATAATGAGGAACAGTGTTTTTGAGGGAAAAGCAAAGAGGTTAGTCTAACTAACTCCATGCTACGTGCATACATGCAAGTGTGTGCTTGTGCACCAAATGTAAAATAAAGTAGGAATCTTAAAATTGGACATAGTCTTCCATAATAATAGAACAAGTGCACTCAGTATATATGGAATGAAGGGAGGAAAAATAGGAAAAAAAAAAAAACTTTAAATACATAATAGAAGATTAGGGTCTTCACATTGTAGGTAACAAGAAGATATATAATTCCTCTCATTCTGACCAGAAATTCCTTTGATAAAGCAAAGATTCAAGCTCTTCCATAGATGGACATTTTCTGAGTTTGTCAACTGATAAAGAAACTGCAAAACATCTTGCAATTGTGTATAAATGTGGTCTTTTGATATTCTGTGAACTGTGACCAATCCATCTTTCCCAAAGCTTACTCCCACTTTTATTCTGTGACATTAAAAGGTTTTAAATTATACCATCTAGATTTGTGACAATAGTGAATGCTAGAGCAATAGATAACAAAAACTAGAGTGATAAAAATCAGTGCCATCTATATATTTATATATGTAATTGCTATACACATACATACACACATATTTATTAAAAATTTCATGTGATAAGATTTTTGAAAACTTCATAAATGTTAGTCCATTAGAATTTCTTACATAATTCAAATTTTATGAATCTTTCCTTGAAGTAAGTTTCTATGACTTTTTAAATATAAACTAATAATTTTTGTTAGTTTTGATAGTTTATTTTTACTTGATTCTTAGGACTTAGTTCTAACAAAATTGACCCTTTGGTTGTGCTCACATCAATAGCTGATGTCAGCATATTATTAGTTAGATATAGATGACATTTCTTGATCACTGATCCTTTCCCCACACTGTCACCATCAACGTTGTTACCAAGCATGGCATGGGCAATGTGAGCCAATTATTTTCTGATTCCTACAGCCTGCGTAATTTGTTTATCCCGTAGGTACTATCTCTAAAAATAGTTTTGGGTTCTGGAGACTAGAAGAGACAGATGGTGTATGGGGAAATATTCACCATCTTACCAAGTGCATAACAGATCCAAGTAGAGTATAAAGACAACTTGGATGTTTCTTATGGGCATCATGACATTTTGCTCACAAGTCCCTGACATATTATAAAATTAAACACAAAAAAAGGAGGAAAATACAACATTAGGAGTGTTTTCAGCCTACTATTTTAGGGGAGTGAGTGAAAGTTGGATAATCATTCCATATGGCATCTTTGGATTATTTTTATGGATTATGTCCCAGATGGATATTAGCATATTATAGGGCATAGTCAGATAAATGGTCAAATTTTTAAAAAAGCAACAGCTAGTAGATTGGCTCCAACCATTTCCTTAAAATGGCAGATTAGTTTTATGATTGGTGTTTTAATACAGCTTCACAGCAAAGCAGATTTATATAATTTGGCCACCTGCTATAAACATCAATTTTAATCAATCACATATATCTTTGCCAATATAGCTTATCACTGGTTAATGTTTGAGGATTTTAAAATAATTTCATGATAAAATTAAGTAGCCGTCTGGAATTGTAAATTTTCTCTAAATGGTTTACAAGTCATCAATTTGAAATGCTACATATGTGGAGAGGACACACATGTAAATGCATATTCATTTTGACCCTGTTAGCAATATTTTTTGTGAGGACATTTTTATCATAAATGATACAGAACATTTACCTACTTAACACAGCCTCTAAACAACCATGGCCAGAAATATGTTTGAGGTTTGCTGGTCTAGACCTGTGTGTTTAGATAATGAATACAGCTGCTCTAGCCAGGACTACTCAGTGATTATGAGCCAATCTCTGTAGCTTTTCACTTAGCATAAAATTATTGCAGAAACCAAAATCTGCTTTATGATATTTATTTTGAGTAAAATTACTTTAATAATATGCCTCTAATACATAGATAATTTGTGCAGAAAATGTATTTATGCTGTCTATGCAAGTTAGCAGCCTCCCATCAGAGTAGCAGTTTCCTAAACTGTTTAGGAAAGACACACTCAAATAATTTACACAAAAATTATATTAAAATCTGGGTCTGTGAAAGAAAATATCTTGAATATCTAAATTAGCAGTAATTTATGCATGTAACCCTTCAATATGCTTATTTTGAGGACATGGCTTATTTTAGTTTTTCTTTTCTCAGGCTTATTTTGGATTTGTTGACTTATTCATTACTAGTGGTAGGGAATGTAGGGGTTGGTTTTTATCTCCTCTGTTTTATCCCCCTTTTTGTACTTTTTTATGGTTCATTTTAACATGCCACCTGTGGGGGTTTCTCTTTGAAATTACCAGTACTCCTCCAGCTAAAAACATATTTTATTAGTTTTATAGCTTATCTCTGCATTTTATTCAAAACTGTAGGTTTTGAAAAAGACTGGATACAAAATAGAAAATGTGAAATGTGAAAATGAACAAAAATATTTTTTAAAATAGATTTAGAATTGTCAACAAAAGACTCATTCTTACCATTTATAAAAGAAGCCATTTTAAAGCCATTAGGATGACATGTTATATTTTTAATTTCTGTGGTAATATAAAAAATATATAAAATATTTTTAATATACATTTTAAAGTTGTGGATTGAGATAACACCTTTATTTTATTTACTTATTTTTATGTGGTGCTGAGGATCAAACTCAGTGCCTCACATGTGCTAGACAAGCGCCCAACCACTGAACTACTGCCCCAGCCCATGGAATATGGAATCTTTATAGAGATTGACTTTGAGCATGTAAATACACAAAGTCATAGGTAGAATCCATCTTGTGCATCCTTCATTCCATTTACAATTAAGATATTTTATATATTTAAGTGTATCTTTAGGTTATCATTTCATATTGAGACACAGAATTCTTTAACACACTCATATATACATATAATGGGCTGGGGACTCACCTTCCATCATCTGATGTAAAAACCTGTGAGGTCACAGTGTCTGAATCTAGATGGTAATTTATCATCAATACATCAATATACTACATTATCTCTCATGTAATTTTTGTGAACTAATTTGATACCCAGTAGAGTAATTATGAATAGATATCTGTTCAGAAAATAGGGAGAAAATAATCCGCTCTTCCTTGAGGTAAGTAATGATTTCACAAAGGAATTTGTATTTATATTTAGCTGTAGTATTAGAAGATGGGATTTATTTGACTGCCTTATATGATTGTGGATAGTCTCACAATGGCCATCTGCACACTGGAGAACCAGAGGACCCAGTAGCTGCCAGGCCAAGAAGCTGGTGTCTCAGAACATGAGGAAAAAAATGATGCAGCCTCAGTTTGAGCCTGAAGGCTTGGAATGTCCTTGGAAAGTCACTAGGGCAAGTCTGTATTCAAAGGCTGAAGAATCTGGAGTCTGACATCCATCCATGAACCACAGCAGCAGCAACAAATGCCCTAGTCTATTGTGTGTGTGTGGTCATGAACTTCCTTCCTCTTCTGCTTTGTTGCTCCATCCAGGCACCATATACATGTGTGCGGGTTTTTCCCATTGAGCTTGCTGATACATGACAATCTTCTCTAGAAACACCTAGAGATAAACAACCAAAATTGTGCTTTACCAGTCTTTAGGCATCTCTCAATTGAGTCAAGTTGACAACCAAGATTAAGCATACTGAGTATGAAAATAAAGAGTTTATTCAAACCAACATGAGGATGATCATCCAGGGAGACAAACTTCTAATCATCCTAGAATTTGTGCTTCTGAAATGCCATTTGAAATGACATAGAGCTGGCCAACATTTTGAAGCAAACGACTGACACAAATTGATGTATTAACATATATTAAAAAAAGATTTTATGTATTTTTCTGAAGCTTTATAGCTAACAAAATAACAAAAAAGGAGGTTATGGCAAATCACTTGCTATAATATGCCTTGGGTGTCAAGAAAACATAAGACATCGAGTGTTGATTGGTCACTTATTCGTTCTAGGTAAGAGATTGAATAATAAGAAAAAGGCTTTTACTGAAGTTATTTATTATTCTTATGGCATCATGGGGCCTCAGAAACTTGCTGTATTCCAGGTCACAATGACCAAAGTGTCTGCAATCTCATGCCTCATGATTCCCCAGTCTCAAGTATTTTGTGATCTAATTTGAGTTTGTGGTATGTGTGTGTGTGTGTGTGTGTGTGTGTGTGTGAGAGAGAGAGAGAGAGAGAGAGAGAGAGAGAGAGAGAGATTTTTAATGTTCTTTAAGATGCATAGAAGTGTATTAGGCAACTTAGAAACGAGGAGCATTCCAACAGAAAGAATAGTACTAAAGATTATAGTCAATTAAGAAAAGGCCTAGAAGTTGAAGTCCATAGGATTGGAAAAGTAAGCAAAGGGCTTAAAGCTTATCTAAAGTCAGGAAAATAAGGGCATTTTGCTATTATAAAAATGTATTCTGTATGCATAAAGAACTGGCCAATATTTTGAAGCAAAGGAATGACACAAATTGATGGGTTTTTAATAATAGATTATAAAGCGATACTATGGAGTTTGTGTCAAATAGGAAAAGACAGATAGCAGAGCCAATTATACGTATACAAATGGTACTGGTCTAAGAATTTTTTTTTTTTTTAAGTAGAAAATGAAACCATAGGTTTTCTGAGAAGACTTGGAAGACCTCTCTTACATATGTCACTTACTAACATTAGTTTTACTTTTAGATGATATTTAAAGACTTAAAAATGTTGCATATATCTAAATTTTAAAAATTTAACAGTTAACAAAAAGTTTATCATCCTCTGATGATTTTAGTGTATCTTCTTACTTTTTTAAGTCTTGTGGTTTTTTTTGTGTCTAAGTTACTATTGTACATGTTACCGAGATATTTCTGTAACACTAGTGAATTAACTCTTATAATCACCAAATTTATTTTTAAAAATAAATGTCTCCTCTAACAACATTTTATAAATATCCAAAAGCAAAAGCAATTTCTTTGTGTTTTGTTTCCTATTCTTGACTCTTCCTCAAAAACAGACAAACTGTAAATTATTAGAACAATATCCAAAAGGCAGTACTCTGAATGGAAAAAAGAAGGTACATAAACAAGAAAACAACAGAAGATAATTAATTCTTATGAAATTGAAAATCAAAAAGATAAAATGTCATGGGCCTTGGAAAATAAAAACTCTTGTTATGATGAGTATTATTACTTATACACTCACACAGATAGATAGATAGATAGTATCTTTATTTTTTACTCTATTGTCTTGCTTATACTATCTAAAATCCCTACTCTAATGAGTTATAAAACAGGGTATTCTTATGCATGGGATTATTTGTCCATGTCAAATATTATTTGATGGTTTTGACTTGATTTGACAGGTCAGGTCAATCAAAACAATCAAACAAGCCTCTACACCAATCTAGTCTAATTATACTGTCAAAATTTAGAGGTTTTGCAATGATAAAGCATATCAATTGTTTGCTGCAAAGAGTTTAGGGTCCTTAGCTACCCTCTGGCATTTAAAATGCTGTTCACTTTAGTGAATATGTAAAGGAATAGTTGGATTAAATTTTGAGCAAAGCAATTTATTTCCTTACTTAATGCTAGACTAGTACTAATGATTCTTGTAACAATTGTCATAAAGATGATTCATATTTTTCTATGTGGCTTTATAAATGCACCATCTAGCATAAGATAGAAGATTCTAGTTTAATTGCTACCATTTATCTTTCTGGGTCTCATTTTCCCCCTGGAGTAACATTTCTAGAAATGATAAAAAATAAATCATTACTTAAAATATTGGGTTTTAACAACAGAATTCAAGGTTATTACATAAATGTTTTATAGGGGGTAGTGCTATAAGTATTCTAGTTTATGTAGTAGTACGTCTATTAGGCCATAGATATAATTGAAAAGTTAACAGTTATATCATCTTTTGGAGGACAAGGTTTCAATTAAATAAGCTCTTGTAATTTTCTGTGTTTTCAATGTAGGATAAGTGTAAATTTGCTTTAATGTTATCCTTTTAAACAATACCATAGATGAGTAACATATTTTGGTCATTCTCCTCTTGTTCTCTGTATCTTCATCCATCCTATATTACTCCTTGATTCTTTTCTTTCCATTCATCTCCTATAATAGAAATCACAGATTAACTATTAAATGTTCTAACATAGTGACAGATACATTGCTGTACAATGACTACATAAGGCAAAACCAGCTATTTAGGATCAAGTCCAAAAATTTAGTTAGGTTGAGAGAGTCTTATATTCAAGAGGTCATGTTCCAGCGAGGAGACTGGGAGGTTCTATCAGATGACTCAAGTAAGGAAATACTGGACAAATTATGGTTCTACATGATGTTTTAAGTATGTTGTGACAAGGAAAAAAAATGCATGGGGCAGAAAAGAGGCATGGGAGGAGAAAAGAAGAGAGAGACACAATCTGTGGTTTTAGTTATTAAAGAGGGTGAACTCATGATACGAAAAACCAAGTCACTTCAAGTTCAACTGTGGATATTAGCTGGACCATTGTGGCCTGACCAAACAGAGTAGACCCTTGTCAAAAATATTAACTTACTGAGTCAGAGACCTCTTTCTGTTTTTTTTTTTTTTAAGTGGAAGAATATCATGGAATGAAAATGGTATCTAAGGGGGGTAATTTCAGAGAGCCATAGTAGTTGAAAGGATGCAGAATTAAAATTTCTTTTTATATATAACTTTATTTTATTTATTTATATGTGGTGCTGAGGATTGAACCAAGGGCTTTGCACATGCAAGGCGAGCGCTCTACCGCTAAGCGATAACCCCAGCCCCACAAAATTAAAAATTCTAGCTTCACTGTTTACGAACTATTTGATTTGGGCAAACTGATTCACCTCTTTGTACTTCAGTGTTATTATCCTTCAAATGGGAAAAACAATGATATACATATCATAGAATTGTTGTAAGAATTAATCAAAATAATATATTTAAAGTATTTAAAATAATACTTGGATAATAGTAAATGGTTGCTAAATATATAAAAAATAAATAAAGTCTGTATGAATGAATAGCTCATGAGAGAAATGGTAAATATAACCACTTTAGATGAAAAAAAACATCCAGTGTGAGGTAGGTAGAATTTGAACTAGAAATGTGAATTGTGGTATGTATAAGATGAAGTGGATATACAATTTATTGTCTCTGGTTTTACAAGGCCAATCCAGTTCTTGCCCAAACATGTCAGATTAGTCTAGATGTAACATTAGTTCAGTCAGATAAATATTTAAAAGAGTCTAAGATTTTATATTCCTACTTGAAGGAGCAAAGCTTGTTGAGAACCCAAACAGTAAAATCAGACTAAACTTTTATTACAGAGGTCTCAAGGATATTCAGAACAGGAAACTGTGCAACTTCTATAAACAACATCATTCTAAATCACTAACTCTAGACAAACAATCCAAGTGCAACAGTTGAAAGGACTTAGAGGTGGTTCCGAGGTCTTACATGTGTTGGGCTCATTTAGGATCATCCAGCCCTTGTAATTTGTATAGTTTTTGTGTGTAGCACCTAGGACTTTTGGGCATTTGAAAGTCTAACTTGATCCATAATGTATCCCTTTGGAGAATCCTAGTAATGTGACAATATTTTGTAGAAATTGGAGAATAATGCAGGTTAAGAAATGGTTAATTTTCCTGTTGAGAGATTGATTTCTATTCTCCATTATTCTAGGAAGAGAGTTCTATTGATGACAGAAATGTGAATTTCTCTCTATGTCACTTTGTTCAGTCTGTGGGGAGTAGCAAAGAATTATTTTTTACAGTATGTTTTCTAATGATTTGTCCAAACTAATTTTGTATTCCAGAGTCACATTTTGCTCTTGGGTTTTTCTCCCCACATTTTCCCCCAGTGGATTATTTATACTTTTAACGAAATGATGAATGGTTCTTTGTATATTCTAAATGTGGTTATATCCTCTTGAGAATTTGAGTGAAACAAATAAATTCTTGCAGAAGAATCCTAATATGGTTACCTGTTCCTTTGAAATTGGTTTCATCTTTGATTCTGAGAATTCTCTACAAATTGAATGCTGTATATTAAAAAGCTACAATATTTCTTATTTTTAATAGCAGACATAAAATTGTAGAAACAAGTTAAAATAGAGAAGGGATTTTGGTTTCTTCAAGAGAAGAGTGTTTCATAACATTAAATAAATCCATTTAGGAATTTAAAAATGCTTTCTCTATATGTTCCTGTGAAATTTCTAAAGGCAAAGTTATTTCTCTCTGGGATTCTTTCTCTCGCTCATTTCTTTCTCTGCTGTCTTCTTCCTCTATTATTGTACTTTGGCTCTTAATTTTTTACTATAATTTTGACTGAATAAATGTAAGTTTGTTTCTTTTTAATGTTCTTTAGTGACTTTTTATTATACATCATAATGGGGTTCATTGTGACATATTCATATGTGCACATAACATAATCTGCTCCATTTCATGCCCCCCCACCAGTACTTTCCCTTTGCCTCCTCTCCTCCCTTTGCTTGATCCCCCTCCTCTACTCTACTGGTATCCTGGTCAGTTTCTGTACAATAATGTATAACATTTTATTTAACACTATTTGTATATAAATAGTTGATTTTGGAGAAGAAAGAATAAGGTGAAGTGCAGATACAGGTCACAAAATTACCCATATATCACTTTTTTGTTGTTCTTCTTCTTCTTATGTGGTCAAAGTAATATCAAAATTATAGTTAAGTTTTTAAAATTTACTAAGTTGGAATGACTGAAAACATCTTTTGGAGATGTTTTTTTAAATGTAAGCTATGAACACAAGCCTAAGTAATTATACAAAATGTAGGGTGCATAGAAAATATATAGAACTTTTTCTGTCATTAATCTTGAGGAGAACTGTTCTTCGTGAGATGGACTTCAGTAAAGTACAAAATTTTAAGTTTTTAAAAATTTTAAGCGCTGATTAAGGCATTTTGACATTCCCAGGGAATGTATACATGTACATGGCATAGTCCTGCTTCTCTAGTGATTTGTAATTCAGTTAAAGAGAAAAGAAGTAGACACTGTGAGGATATAAGCTCCTCTGTGAGTGGCACAGATTTCACTGTAGGTCAGGAGAATAAAGACATTTTTGAGTCCTTGGGAGGATATTGGGAAGATATGCATGCACATAGTTCTCTGAAAAAGGATCACATATTCCATTAATGTCTATTCAATTTCTGGAGCCACAGTTGCTCATTGTTTAGGGAATTTTTGGAATAATCCAAGATGGTCTCTTGGAGAAAGTAAGATAAGCCTGGCACCAAAATTTTGTGTTAAAAAAATGCTGGAGTGGAGACATTCAGAGAAATGGCAGAGCAATCTATGAGAGGATAACAATGTGAATGGATGATAGAACACAGGAAAGTATTAAGTAATTTTTTCAGAAAATGTTGAGTAACTGCCAATTTGAATTAGAGCTACCAGGTTGGGCCAAATTGCAGCAAATTTTGGATTCCAATTAAGGCTTTATCAGTTTAACAAGATCTTTAACTGTTTTTGAAAGTTGAAATTGTGGTGTGTGAATTCGATTGGGAAATGGAAAGAGATGAAGTTGATGCTATTTATTATTATTTTAATTTTTACCCAGCACATCTGAAGTACATGCAACATTTCATTAGCTGGAAGGAAAAAGGAGAAGTAAATATTAGAGACAATGACAAGATTGAAGGTTTTCAAGTACAATTATACATGTATAATAACAGAAACTATGAATTCCCTCATTTGCTCCAACAAAAAACGATTATACTGTGAGCCAGGCACATTTCTACGGGCTTGAAATACATCAGTGAACATAGCAAAGCTACAACTCCCAGGGTGTTTGCCTCCTAGAGGATGCCACAGGTATTCTTCATGAATGGGACAATTTTGGCAGCACAAGTGCTGATTGTGACAGGGGAAATCATTATGAAGTGGTGGAGCTATTTCTAAATTTTTGCAGCAAAACAGTAGGCAAGAAATTTGCTTTGGAGTTAGATATTATTTGTCATTAATATCCCATTTGAACTAATGAGTAATGCAGCTCAAGAGTAATTATACTTAAAATTGTTTCAGAATGATTTTACACTTCATCAATTTGAATATTCTACAATGACGTGATAGAGAAAGAAAAGAAAAAAAAAAGGAGAGAGGAGATAGAAAAAGATATGGGGAAAAAACGAAGTTCTTTGGACAGCCAGATAGCATATTGAATTGATTATGTAGTAAACATTATATAAAACAAAATACTTCAATATATTGAAGTTTTTAATGTGAGATTTAACTCTGAGAATATACTTTCCTCTAACATTTCTGTCTATCAAAGGATTTAATCCTGAAAATGGATTACAAGTAAAATATTACAATTTATACAGGATACTAATTCTATAATATTAAAAACTTTCCTTGCTTGGTGTATATTTATGTGCCATTAAAAATTAATGAATGAATACTTATGGAGTATTTTCTATACTGAAGTGGCTGTAAAAGACAATGGGAACAAAATTTTAAAAGAATAAACAGAATTCATCTCTAAGAAAGTTACCATCTCAACAGGGAAATAAACATGTTAAAAACCAAACAAAACCAAATCTATGATTAAACTTGGTTAAAAGAAACAAGGTGTCTAATTCTGCTTGGGACTATCTAGCAAGCTGACAAAAAGAATGAATCTGAAGATAATTTCAGAAGGTAGATCAGGTCAGAAAGGGCATTTCAGGCAGAGGCAATGTATAGACAAATAAATGCACTAAAGAGGCATAAAGGAGAGAATGTTAAGCAAACTGCAGACTGAAGGAAGGACTGCTGGTGCAGTTGTAAAAAGACATGGCCCTGGAGTGTGGCCAAGAGCAGCTCAGGGAGAGCCTTGCACACTAGCCCTTATTAGAACGTCCCGCAGTGGAATCTGTTGAGCTCTGAAATGTTAGAAGAAATAATGCTGTCATTATATTCCTCAAGCATAATACTTCAAGTAATAACATAAATCTGTGAAGTGTTGTGAAATAGGATGGTTCAGTCTTACACAAAGCACTGGTCATTTTTGCAGGATGAATCAAGATTCCCTGGGGTAAAGGAGAGTATGACCATAAATAGATATGGGCTTAATGAGCTTCCAAAAGGCAATACTCATCTATTCAGACTGTAGAGTCACAAAGAGCATAACAAAAATTGATTAATTTATCCAATAAATATTAGCTGCCCATAATGTACCACTGTGGGAGATGAGACTTGCTCCTAAAGAGTTTATAAGGTACCACAAAACGTGCAGTCTTTGATTGTGAGGAACTAAAGCAATAGAATCAGCCGGACATGTTGTGGCTACTTCCTGCCTCCCAGGTATAGTGAGTGAATTATATTGCTGATCTTCATAGAGTGGGAAGGTTAATGGGCAATTATATCTCTTAATGTGCTTATAAGTGCTTCTTTTGTGAACTGAACGTTAGACTGTTTATAAGACATGCTACAAAGTGGTCTAGTGGGAACTCTATAAACTGGTGCTACAGACCTAAAGCTGTAAAAGATAAAACAAGTAAGTCAGTACTTTCAGTACACTATAATAAAAATAAGAGAGAATAAAATGAATGAGCCCAACAAGGGGATAGCTTTACCAACTAAGATGGTGTTGTTTGGTGGCCTACAAGCATTCACTGATTTTGTCCGTGTTTTGCCCAGGGACTTTGAGCATCAGGAGAATTTGGCTTCCTACCCAATCCCAGGGGTGAAGTTTGATTTGTCCAAACCAATTATGGTAATTCTATACCCCTGCCAAGTGATTCATGCTGGCATGGGCATTGACAGAATTTTGGCAACAAAGATATGAAAGGAAATCAGTTGGATAACTTCTGGGATATTTCCAGCTATTCTTACTTAGGGATACAAGGAGAAGAATGTGCCCTCCATTCTGGCTTTTGGATGTTGTTGTGGAAGGATGTGATAAAGACGCTGCAGCCATCTTGCTGTCAGTAAAGGGTCAGCCTGAGTACATATGTTTCCATTTTGAGGATGGTAGTATGGAAAACCTAAAGAACCAAAGTTATTCAAGGTACAAGGACTGATGAGATCTTAATAATTTAATTAATCAATTAATCATCCCTACCTTTCCACAGCTCCAAACTCCTACATAACATAGAAAATGTCATTGCTGAACCCAGTTTTTATTTAATGCCTTTTCTCTTTCTTGCAGGCATTGCTGGGGGTGGTGGGTGAATCTTTTCCTCTACCCTTTTAGATTCAGTATGTAGGTTTCTGCAAATTAAACTGAAGAAAGAAAAGATTAGGAGAAGAGAAGATATATGTTTCTTTTCTTTTTAAAAATCATACCCCCCTTTTTTGGGAGGTATGATTAATGTTCAAAAACCTGTTCATATTTAATGTATACAACTTGATGAGTTTGGAGATAAGTATACACTCATGAATCTATCACTATGCTCTGTCATAAACCTGTCCAGAACCTTTTAAAAATTGCCTTTTAACTTTTTATTTATTATCATTGTATGATGAGAACACTTAACATAAGATCTACTCTCTTAATATAATTGTAAGTATACCTCAGTTTTAACTGTAGCCACTGTATTCTGCAGTTGTATTCTAGGACTTATTTATCTAGAAGAACCAGAACTTTGGGCTCTTTAATTAACTCTCCCCATTTGCACTCTTCCAGCCCCTCAATCACCATTGCAGTCGCTGCTTCTGAGTTTGACTGTGTTAGCATCATAATATAAGTGAATTCATATGGCATTTATCCTTCTGTACCTATTCACTTCACTAGGTTTGTCTCCAGGTTCATCCGTGTTGTCACAAATAGAGTTCCTTCTATCCTCACACTGCACCATACTGCATTGTATGTACGCATCACATTATCTTTATCCATTTGTCCTCTAAAAACATTTAATTTTCTTCTATGTCTTGGCCATTGTGAACAACCTGCAATTAACATGTTCTAATTTCAGTTTCTTTGATATACACCTACTTCAATGTAGGATTGCTAGATCCTATTGTAGCTCAGATTTTAACTTTTTTGAGGAACTACCATACTGTTTTCCACAGTGGCAGCACCAGTTTAAATTCTCAGAGTGTTCCCCTTTTTTCCCCCCACATCCTTGTTAATATTTGTTATTTAATGTATGTATGACAATCATCCCTACAGGGGAGTGGTAACATCTCATTGTGCTTTTGATCTGCATTTCCCTGATGGGTGGTGACACTGAGTACCTTTTCATATGCATGTTGGTCATTGTATGTCTTCACTGAAGAAATGTCTATTCAAATCTTTTGTTCATTTTTGTAATAGAGGAATTTGGTTTTCGCTATTGATTTGTAAGAATTATTTATATATTTCAGATACTAACCCTTTATAGGATACACAGTTTGCAAATATTTTGTTCCATTGTGTATATTGCTTTTTTATTTGGTTGTGTCCTTTGCTGAACAGAAGCATATCAAATTGAAATAGCCACATTTCTCTATTTTTGCTTTTCTTGCCTGTATCTCTGGTGTTATACCCAAAAACTATTGCCAAGATCAATGTCAAGGAGCTTATGTTTTCTCCTTGACTTAGTTTTGAGTTGGTCTTTCATGTGTGACATAAGTGCATATGGATACGGTTTTCCCACCACCATTATTTGAAGATGCTGTCCTTTCCCCATTGTGTATTCTTGGCAGACTTACCGAATATCAGTTGATCATGTTAGTGTGGATTTATATGTTGTTTGTTCTGTTTGATTGGTCTGTATATCCATTTTTTGTGGGGTGGTACCAAAGATTAAACCTAGGGGTACTTTACCACTGAGCTACATCTCCAACTGTTTTTATTTTGCTAAGTTGCTTAGAGCCTCATTATATTGCTAAAACTAGTGTTGAACTTGAAGCCCTCCTCCTCAGCCACCTGAGTTGCTGGGATTACAGGCATGTGCCATTGCAGCTAGTTTATGTATCCACTTTTGAGAGAATGCTCTACTCACTTTGATTGCTTACTTCATGATATACTTTGAAATCAGAAGTGTGATGCCTCCAGCTTTGTTCTGTTTTTTGTTTGTTTGTTTTAGTTTTTTTTTGTTTGTTTGTTTTTCAAAATTGCTTTGGCTATTTGGATTCTTTTGTGGTTCCATATGAATTTTGGATTTTTTTTCTTTTTCTCTAACATTAAACCTCTGTCTTTCACCCTGCACAAAACTCATCCTGAAGTGAATCAAAGACAGGCACTAGAACAGAGACTCTGTGCCTAATAGAAGAAAAAGTAGGCCCAGATCTTAACCATGTTGGGTTAGGAACTGACTTCCTTAACTAGACTCCTAAAGTGCAAGAAGTAAAATGAAGAATCAATAAATGGGATAGAATCAAACTAAAAAGCTCCTTCTCCACAAAGAAAATAATCAATAATGTGAAGAGAAAGCCTACAGAATGGTAGAAAATCTTTACCCACATTCTCCTCAGATAGAGCATTAATCTCTAAGATATATAAAGAATTCGAAAAACTCAACACCAAAAGAAACAAATAACCCAATCAATAAATGGGCTAAGAAGCTGAACAGACACCTTACAGAAGAAGAAATACAATTGATCAACAAATTTATGAAAAAAAATGTTTAGCATCTCTAGCAATTAGAAAAATGCAAATCAAAACTACTCTAAGATTTCATCTCACTCCAGTCACAATGGCAATTATCAAGAATACAAACAATAATAAGTGTTGTCAAGGATGTGGGGAAAAAGGTACACTCAATACATTGCTGGTGAAACTGCAAATTAATGCAACCATTATTGAAAGCAATATGGAGATTCCTCAGAAAACTTGGAATGGAATCACCTTTTGACCCAGCTATTTCGCTCCTCAGTATATATCCAAAGGACTTAAAATCAGCATACTCCAGTGATGCAGGCACATCAATGTTTATAGCAGCTCAATCCACAATAACCAAACACCAGAACCAATCTAGATGTCCTTCAAGAGATGAATGGATAAAGAAACTGTGGTATATATACACGATGGAATGTTACTCAGCCTTAAAGAAGAATGAAATTATGTCATTTGCTGGTAAATGGATGGAGCTGGAGAATATCATGCTAAGTTAAATAAGCCAATCCCCAAAACATCAAAGGCTGAATGTTTTCTCTGACATGTGGATTCTAATTCAAAATTAGGTGGGGTGGTAGCTAGGGAAAAATTGCATTAGGCAGAGAGGAGTGAAGGAAGGGGAGGGGGCATGGGGCTAGGAAGTATAGTAGAATGAATTGGGTATTTTACCCTATGTACATATATGACTACAAGACTGGTGTGATTTTATATCATGTACAATCAAAAGAATGAGAAGTTGTACTTCATTTACATATGATGTGTCAAAATGCATTCTACTGTGATGTGTAATTAATAAGAACAAATAAAAAATTATGACATTGTATTTTTATAAGGATTTCAATAATCTGTAAAACAGTTTGGACATTTTAATGATATTAATAAAATCTGTGAAAATGGAAATTAAATAATTTTATTTGTATTTGCTTTAGTTCATCAATTTATTTTTTTAAAGTTTTGGTGCATAAGTCTTTCACTTCTCTGGTTTAGTTATTTTATTAGAGGCTATCATAGATGGAGTTATTTTCTTAATTTCCCCTTCAAATAATTCGTTCTTAGTGCATGGAAATGCAATTGACTTTTAAACATTGACTTTGTGTTTTGCAACTTTGCTAAATGCATTTATTTGTGTGTATGTTGTATGTGTGTATATTTTTGTCTTAATATTTTTCTACATGTAAGATTGTGTCATCAGCAAACGGATAATTTTGTTTCTTCTTTTCCAACTTGGGTACGTTTTTTGTCCTTTTATTGCTTAATTGCTTTGTTCATGACTTACAGAATTATGTTTGAATAGAAATGGACAGAGAATCCTTGCCTTGTTCCATATTTTTAAATGAGAAGCAGACAGTTTTCATCATTTTGTTTTTAAGCTATGATCTTTTCATATATGGTTTTTATTATGTTGAGGTAAGTTTCTTCTATAATTTGTTGAGAGTGCTTTTTTTTTTTTTCATGAAAGCTGTGTTGAAATTTGACCAATTCTTTTTCTGCATGGTCATGTGATTTTTATCCTTTTTATTGTTGTGTATCACATTGATTGATTGTTGTGTGTTGAAGCATCTTTGCATACCTAAGATACATCCTGCTTAGTTATGTTGTATGATCTTTTAATGTACTGTTAAATTCAGTTTCTAAAAGTTTATTGAGTATTTTTGCATCTACCTTCCTTGGGAATGTTGGCTTATAGTTTTTTTTTTTTTTTTTTTTTTTTTTTTTTTTTTTTTTTTTTTGTGTGTGTGTGTGTGGCTTTGGTTCCAGGATGATGCTGGCCTCATAAAAATAAATTGAAATGTTTCTTCTAATTTTTTATTTATGAAAGAGTTAATTTTAGTTGTATTTTAAATGTTTACAGTGGTTGTGAATCAATTTGTTCCTGGGCTTTTGTTGTTGTTGTTGTTGTTGGAAGGCCTTTGGTTACTGATTCAATCTCCTTATTTATTGTTAGTATACTTAGGCTTTCAAGCTCTGCTTGATTCAGTCTCAGAGAGATGTGTATTTCTATGAATTTCTCTATTTCTTCTGGGCTGCCCCATTGTTGGAAAATAATAGTCCATAGTTGTTCACTATGATCTTTTTATAAATGTGGCATCAATTTTAATGTCTGGGTTTTTTTAATTTCTGATTTTATTTACTTGAATCTTACATTCTTTTGTTTTTTTTTAATTTTCTTCTTTTTCTTTTTCACTTTTGGGTAATGAGGATTGAACCAAGGGACACTTAACCACTGAGCCACATCCCCAGCCCTTTGTATATTTTATTTAGAGACAGGGTCTTGCTAAGTTGCTGAGACCAGCTTTGAATTTTTGATCCTCCTGCTTCAGCCTTCCGAGCCACTGGGATTTTATGTGTGTGTCACCTGCTCAGCTTGAATCTTTTATTTCTTACTGTAGCAAAACATTTGTCTTTCAAACAACCAACTCTCAGTTTCATTGAATTTTAAAATATTTTTCTTTTTCTCTTTCACTTCTTTTTGCCATAATTTTTTTATTATTTTCTTCCTTTTACTTGCTTGGGACTTAGTTTGTTATTCTTCTATTTCCTGGAGGTATAATGATAGTTAGTTTATTTGAGATAATCCTTTTGCTTTAATTTAGACAATTGATCACTATTATTTATCACTATTTATTCCTCTCTGTTTTTGTTGTATCCCATAAATTTTGATATGTTGTGTTTTCATTTTAATTTGTTACAAAATATTCTAATCTCCCTTTTGATTTCTTCTTTGGCTCAATAATTTCTTACACATGTGTTGTGTGACTTTTCATGTATTTGTGAACTTTCCCATTTTCTTTTGTTATTGGTTTCTAGTTTTATTCTTTTGTGGTCAGAAAAGATAATTGGAATGATTTCAGTCTTCTTAATACTTGTTTTGTGACTTATTATGTGACCTATTTTGGACAATGGCCCATGTGTACTTGATAAAATTTCATATTCTGGTATGGGTTGAATGTTCTGTATAGGGAACTGTTAAGTATTTCAATTTATAGTTTTGTTTGAGTCTGCTGTTTGTTTATTGATTTTCTATTTGGATGATCTGCTCATTAACATAAGTGGGTTATTGAAATCACAATTATTATATTGCTTCCTGTTTCACCTTTCACATCTGTCAAGTTTTTCTTTATGTATTTAAGTTCTCTGATGTTGTTTGTGTATATGTATATACAAACATATATATATATAACATATACATATATATTTTTATTGAATTTATCCATTTAAAATTATGTAATGAACTTCTTTTATCTTGTGAGAGTTTTTTGAATTCATATATAACAGCGGAATGCATTACAATTCTTATTACATATATATAGAGCACAATTTTTCATATTTCTGGTTGTATTGTGAGAGTTTTTAAGTTAAAGTCTATTTCATTTGATGTAAGAATAGTAACCAACACTCTGTTTTTATTACCATCTTTATGGAATATCTTTTTCTATTCATTTATCTTCAGCATATGTTTATTTGTATATATAAATTTGGTTTCTTATAGATTGCACAAAGTCATGTTCATTTGTTTTTCAAATCTATCTAATCTATGTTCTTCAATTGGTAAGTTTAATCCATTTACACTTAAAGTTATTTTTTATGCCAGGAATTATTAGCTCATTTGTTGTTTTCTGTATGTTTTACGGGGGGTTGTTTTGCACTCTTCCACACCATCTTTCTTAGTGTGTGTGTTGTTGTTGTTTTAGTAACAATATTTTGTTTCTGCCATAGACATTTTCTTTGTGCTTATCATGAGGTTTGCATGTAACTTCCTATTTCGAGCCAATGATAACTCCAATTTCATATCAAAAACTACACTTATACTGCCTACCACTTTGTTTTTATTAATGTTAGAATTTCTTTGTTTTATATTGTATATCCACCAACCAATTTTTGTGGTTGTGATTATTTTTACTATTTGTTTCTTAAATTCTATACAGGAGTTAACAATGATTTATGCATCACCATTACCATTTTAGATTATTCTATATTTATGTATATACTTACCTTTACTATTTTTTAAAAAATTTTTATTGTTGGTTGTTCAAAACATTACATAGTTCTTGATATATCATATTTCACACTTTGATTCAAGTGGGTTATGAACTCCCATTTTTACCCCGTATACAGATTGCAGATTCACATTGGTTACACATCCACTGATTTACATATTGCCATACTAGTGTCTGTTGTATTCTGCTGCCTTTCCTATCCTCTACTATCCCCCTTCCCCTCCCCTCCCCTCCCCTTTACCTTTACTATTAAGATTTATTCACTCATATAATATCATTCTGTTTTTTAGCGTCTTTCATTTCAAATTGAAGAACTTCCTTTATCATTTCTTGTATGGCAGATTTAGTGGTAATGAACTAACTTAGTGTTTGTTTGGGAAAGTCTTTATCTCATTTTTCAAGACAGTTTTTTACTTGTCTGCCATTTTGGTTGTCAGGTTTTGCCTTTCATTGCTTTGAATATATCATTGTTCTCTTTCACACCTTCAAGATTTCTGCTGAAAAGTGTACTGATAGCTTCATGAGATCCCTTCTACGTTGTGATGAGTCTTATTTCTTTTTTTTAAACATTAAAAAAATATTCACTTCTTTTACTTGTACACAATATCTTTTGTTTTATTTATTTATTTATTTGTTTGTTTATTTATTTATTTATTTTATGTGGTGCTGAGGATCAAACCCATGGCCTTGCATGTACTAGGCAAGTGTTCTAAAGCTTAGCCACAACCCCAGCCCCATGAATCTGGATGTTCATTTCCTTCTCCAGATTTTGGAAAATTTCCTCCATCCATTATTTCATTAGTAAGCTCTTAATCCCTTTCACTTTTTCTCCTATTTCCAGGATTCTCATAATGTGAATATTGGTTCACTTAATGGTGTCCAAAATGTCCCATAGTCGTTCTTCACTTTTTTTTTTTTTCCCCATTCATTTTCTTTTTAATCCTCTGGATAATTTCAAGTGATCTGTCTTTGACTTCCTGGATTCATTCTTCTATGAGATAAACAGTATTGTTGAAACTCTGTTAAGCTTTTTTAAAAAATTTTTTTTAGTTATACAGGGGCACAATATCTATATTTTGTTTATTTATTTTTATGTGGTGCTGAGGATCGAACCCAGGGTCTCACACATGAGAGGCGAGTGCTCTACCACTGAGCCACAACCCCAGCTCCTCTGTTAAACTTTTCATTTCAGTCATTGTTCAGCTCCAAAATTCCTGTTTTATTTTTTGACTGTTTTTTTTTTCTTTCATGATTTGTATCTCATTGTGGAACTTCTAATTTAGTTCTTGCATAATTTCCTATTCTGTTCAGTTGCCTATCTGTTTCCTTTGAAGCATACTAGGCATCTTTATTTTATTCTTTATCAGGCAGATTTCTATTTCCCTAGGGTCAGTTACTAGAACTATTTTGTTAGTTAGCATTACATTTCTCTGAATCTTTGTGATTCTGTTGCCTTGTGTACGTATTCATGAACTTGGAAAAAAACAAAACCTCACTTCTTCTAGTCATTACAGACTGACTTTGTCAAGGATGGACCTTCACTAGTCATATCAGTCAGAGATTCTGGGTGGGCTGAAGGCCTGAAACTTGGGTTTCTAGGGGGCATATTAAGTGCTGATCTTATACTGGGAAGGATCTATTTGCTGTGGTCCATGGTAAATTCAGATACCCACTTTACATTCCCTTTCTTCCAGAGGAGACATTTTGGACCAATAGAATCTATTTCAGTGATTCACTTTGTGGGTTTGAAGCAAGGGTGATGTCTGTAAAACAAAACTGATCTTTTTATTTGTCTATTATGCTTTTCCTGTTTCTGTGCTCTACTTGTATGCTGTTGCTTTTTACCTGAATTTTGAAATTTTAAAAATTTAATCTTTACTTTCGTAGTGCTGAGAATCAAGCCCAAGCCCAGCACATGGTGGGCAAGTGCTCTACCACTGAGGTATGCCCCAGGGCCTCACCTGGATTTTGAAACTAACATAAAGGCATTTTTTTAATGGAATATGGCCAAATCAGTGTTTCTGTGAAGGGATGGAGGATATGGACCTCTTCTTTACCACATTGCTGATATTACATCCTCATATATTGTTTTATTGATGTTAATATGTTTATGTGTATGGAGCCTCATAAATAAGATGCAATAGCCTAAAGAGGTACTTAGACCAATGAGAATATATACTATTTTAACAGGGGGCAATAAATTGTGAAGAAGCAATTAAACAATAGAAGAGGAGGTTTGGACTCCTAGGGCAGTAAATTCTGGGAATATAACTGAGATATTTATAGTAGATAAGAGCTGTTTAGTATAGGTTGTTATACAGATAAGAGTTATTTTTCTAATACCGATACAGGACAGGTAAACACTTTTATAAATGGAGATTCATGTCATTCTTACAAAGAGAAATTTATGCCCTGTTTAGGCAGAGAGAAGGAGAGGAATGAAGTCTTTCTGCTACTTTGCTGTAGTCTTTGGCTTAAAATAATCCTTATGTTAAAGAAGAGTATTTTGGAGTGGCATGTGCTCATCTCTATCAGCATCCTGCCTAGTACAGTGGTTCTCTCACTCTCATTTTCTCAGAACTTGGATTTGAGACTTTGAACAGATTGTGGGTGCACTTTGTATAAATCTGGGAGATGAAGCAAATGGGGGTTGCTTTCATGATAGATATATTTATAAATTACAATTTTAATGTCTGTTCTAAAACCAAATCTTAAGCATCATTCTAACAAAACTGAAGGTAAGGGCTGGCAGTGTAGCTATATGGGTAAGAGTCCATGTTTATCATGCGCAAGCTCTGGGTTGAATCCTCAGCACAAATAATGGTGATGATGATGATGATGATGATGATGATGATGATACAGCTGAAGTTGATAAATGAACTCAGAAATGTTTAAAAAGAAATTCTTTGAAAAATCCACATGCAGGTTAAACTGAGATATACTAGTTTCCAATTAAGGGACTTTTCTTATTTTTATGACTTCTAAGAGTAAAAGCACAAAGAACTAAAGAAAATGATCAAAAATGATCAGACTATCAATGGATTGGGCAGACAGCTATTTTTTAGGTATAAAAATAAATGTGGTCTGTCTGGAATTTAAAGGGAGTGAATGAACCTCAGCTTTTCCTTAAAATAGACATATAAGTGAGACAAAGTTTAACCCTTAATAAATGAAGACTGGGAGTATGAAAATTCATAAATTTGAATCATATGACCAAAAAGTTGTCTCTTTTTATATCACTGTTAATATCATTTGTATAAGGATTTGAATGACATTTAAGAACCTCTTGGTTATATGAAATTGAATTTCAGTGAAACAAGGCTGTTATTTTGCAAAGTATCTGACTTAGCATTTTTTCTTTAGAAAGATATTTTAATTAGTGTATTTGAAGGTTGAGAGGAGAGCTTTATCCTTTCTTAGTAGTGATTTTCTTCACAGACTAGTTTTATGTCATCTATTATTGACCTTTACAGTGTCTCTGAATTACTGTGGTTTTACCCTTCTTAAATTGGGAGAACTTAATTCATGATTGAGAAGCAAGAATGGAAAATGTCACTTCTCTCCTTAAGAAGTGGAGGAAGTCTTTAGGAAATGCTCAGTCTTCTAGTTTCATAATATGAAACTTTATAGAATGTTAGGTCAAAACATTTACCAGTGGCATTTCTCACTTTCAAGTGCCCAGTCTTGAAATGTGTGTGTGTGTGTGTGTGTGTGTGTGTGTGTGTAAGGAACCTTGCCACATGCACACACATACAAAAACTACACTTGTTTGAGTGAATTCAGGACCAAGCTGAGTGCAATTGCAGGCAATATTAACATATTGGCAACAAATATCAAGGTTCACTTGGCCAGTCAGAGTTCTCACGTTTACAGTTACTTGTTCTGTGATCCTGGACTAACAAATCTCTCCTGAGGAATGTTGGGATGTCATACATATTGAAAGATGAGGTAGTTGTTCTCACTGTGTGTGTCATGGCTCCTGATTTACCCAGTTAAAAATACCTTAGATGCAGAATTTAATGTCCTGAAATTAAGTAAGGGTTTACTGTATGGTTGGATTGTTTTTATAAGTGACACTTTTAAAATTTAAGATTTAAAAATCATCATAATAGTTTCCTCTGTTGTGTGGAGGAAAAAAATCATTTTCTCAAATGTTTGTTGGACACTATCGCAGTACATGGGCCTGTACTAGGTTCTTGATGGTCATATATATTTAAGAATTTACACTCTGGTATAAGGAAGATAATGATATAGTGAGGTAGACTTAGCTGCCAGTGATATTGTTCAGGTACAATTAGAATTGAATTACAAGGGACAAAGATTAAGAACAATTTGATGAAAAGAAAATCATTCATCATGGATGCAACAACTATCCATCAAACATAAGGGAAGTTATGATGACAAACAAAACAGACTTTTGGAACTTATTCTTGAATGGTAATAAATTACTTAGAGTGTCTCACTAATATTTAAATATAAATCACATTAAGTATTGTGATTGAAGTGTACAACTGAGTGAGACCTGAGATATATTCAGGGCAGAGTGTTTAACTTTTATTTATTTTCTTAATGAACTGAGAACTAAGAATTGTGTTGTATACTTAGATTTAGTAGTGTGACCATTTTGTGCTTCATTTTCTTCTTCTTCAAAACCAGGAAGAGCCATATTTATCTTATTTCACAGAGCAAATTAACATAAATGAGGGCACCTTGGACAATTAAAACATTATACAAATAGAAGTTAAATAGTATTACAGGGTAACAGTCAAAAGTACTGAAGCAACAACTATTTTGGTAGAACAGATTATTTGTTATCCAAATTAATTATGCTAAGTCCAGTAAATATAATTTTTTTTGGCAAGTATTTCATAAAAACATTTTCAGTAGGTTGTGGTTAACTTTTGAAGACAGTCGGTAGAATACTAGATGGAGAAAACATGCTGCAGGAGTTTCAGGACGAAACTGGAGGGAAGGAGGAGACACAGGTGGGGCCAGAAGTGGAAATCTATTCAGTTCCTTACGCAGAGAAATGCACTGGTGGAAAAAAAGCTTCTTTTTTAAGTTCTGATCTCTTTCCTTGGGAAAAAAAATTTCCTTCTTAATCTCCCTCACCGTTTCCCCCCTACCCTTTTCTCTGGAATTATTGCTTCTCTTAAGTGAATAATTGTGAATTTTTTGTAAGGTAAGCAGGTAAAAGATCCCCTAATGATCTACACCTGGGGTCCTTAAAGGTTATATCATAACTAACAATGTCACTTTTTCTTTCTTTTGCAAACAGAGAACTCTATGTTGTTATCCATTCCTTTCATTTGTTTTTGAATACTTCCTAATATATATTGTCCACATATTGTTCTTCTAGGGGTGAACATTTAAAGCTTAAATTGTGTAGTTTGCATGATTTCTTCAACTTAACCCTATAGCATACTGAAGGTATATATTCAGAGCCCTATTTTTTTTAACTCTGGATACTCATCAGAGGTATCTGATAGCAAACAAATAACCAACCAGTAGATGAGGTAGCTCATGACTTTTGTCATTCTCAAGTCACTCAAAGTTACAATCTGTTTCAGGAAGGAAAAATAAAAGTTCTTATGCTCTTTATTTTCCGTTATATCAGATAAGTACCCTCTCTGACATTGTAGCTTTTTAGCAACATAGGATTGTTGCTTCTTTGGGTACAATTTCCTGATGTGATATTTATTTTATGGCTCCACATTTCTCTCAATATCAAAAATCTTTGTATTGACAACAACCACACAGGTTCTTTTATATATTTATTTTAGCAGAAACACATTTCCTGAAAAACAGCACTCAAACATTCTGTGGACACAAGAAGTATTTTGCATTGACATCTGTCATTCCATTAATCATTAAGGAAGATTTGACGGAATTCGTTTCCTGGGTATTACTTTTCTATTTCTGTTTGTGTCCTTTATCAAGTTGCAATCTTGGAGAAATTCAAGATAACTTCCCAGATAAGACTTTTCATCAAAGGTATGAAAATCAAGTACATGAATGAAATAGTTAAGTCAAGTTTCTAAATATAAAACACCATTGGGCATAAGATAAGCTTTATGGACACTTTTATAGAATAGCATTTCAAATTCATTAGCCTTTCTGCAAAACAGTCAGCTCTGTGCCAGGCACTCTGTAAGGTGAAAGCTCCAGCTGAGGTAGGTGTGGGGTAGTGGGGAGGGTGAGAATGTAAATGTGACCATAGGTACAGTCACATACCAAGAGGGCATTTTTTTGCAACAACTGCTTGTATTTCTATCCAAACATAAATAATTTTTAAAAACTGTGTATGGGGAGGAGATCGTCCTCCAAATAAGGGAGGTCACTTTCTACTTTGTACTTGCAATAATTCATTGTGTAGATCATATTATCCTTGTACTCCACATGTTTGTTGCCTCTGAATTTTCCCCCTGTGATAACTCTGGCTCTTTTCTGTTTCCATGACCATTTTTCTTTTCATTGAAAATCAGAAAAATGTAAAACAGAATAAGCATGCATTACTTTGTATTCTTTGTTATTTTTCATATTTTTTCTTTCTCTTTTTCCAATACTTTAAAAAATGAAAACAACAACAATAACAACAAAGAAATCCGACTTTGTTCATGCTTTTCCTCTGTTCTGAATACTTTTCATTTTTTCTCTTTTGTCTTTTCTTAGTTAACATTACAAGTTTCCTAAAGCAATTTTAAAAAGAAGTTCCACTGTGTTTATGTAAAACTTCTCTTCATTGCACCAGTCAAGTCATTTCATCTTCTATGTCTTTAATGTGTTCTGTGCCCAACAAATAGAATAAATATTGCCACTGTTTCTGCACAGATAACATGGTGAGAACAGGACTCTCCTTGAACTTTCCATCTAAAAATTCTCACACGAATTGAGATTCATGTTTAAGCACAAACTGATTCAGAGCCCTATCTCAGCACTAGCACTTTATTTACGCCAGGGCTTTCTTTGAGTAGGGGATTCTTCCTGTGACTTCTTCCATGGTGTGAACACCTTGGAACACTAATTATTCACATGTCAGCTGGAAAAAATGGAGGTGACAAGTGTTGACATTTGGATTTCTGGAGAAGGCACTTTGTTTTATCAAAAGATGATGGTGCCAATTAGAATTTTGTACATGTTGCCTCATTTTTACAAATAGAAAGTTAGAGGCAAGCTAAAAAATAAAGGTGTCTGTGAAAATGATCAGATGATATAACATGGTACCTGTGTAAGAAGTGGGACAATCAAAAACCTTGAAAAAGAAGAAGAAAAAAAAAAAAGAAAGCTGAATATGTACTATTAGTAGTACTACTGGAAATTCTCACAGTAAATAGGGAAAGTATAATGAATGGAAAATGCCCTTAATCTACTTTAAATGCCTTATTTGAAAGTGCTGTATATTACATATTTACTATTCTCAATAATATAATAGTGCTATGTGTCTATTTTAGACCTATCGGAACCATCATCATTGTTTTCTTCCTTAACGTTATCAGTATTAGCACTGACTACTCTCTCCATATGGAGTAACATGCCATATATTTGTACTACAAATGGAAAGCAGACAATAACTGTGAGCACAAGGATGCTGCAACTGCAGGTCCAACATCCCTAATCAGAAAATGCAGAATCTGAAATGCTCCCAAATCTGCGACTTTTTGAGCACTGACAGGATGCCACAAGTGGAAAATCCTTTATCATGAAACTCTATTTAATGTATGAATTCAATTAAAATACTGTTTAAATTGTCTTCAAGCTTTATGTATAAGGCATGCATTAGCTTTTCATCACTATAACAAATACCTGAGATAATCAACGTAAAAAGAGAAAAGGTTTATTTCAGCTCACAGTTTTATAAATTTCAGTCTATTGGTCCCATTGCTTTTGGTCTATTGTGATGCATCATGGCAGGAGTACACAGTAGAGCAAAGCCATTTGCCTCATGGCTAGGAAGCAAAAAAGGAGGGATTAGGATCTCATTATTCCCTTTAACAGCATGCCCCCAATGACTCAAAAACTCCTACAAGACCCTACCTATTAAAGGTCCCACAGGCTCCCAATAGTGCCACTCCAGGGAAAAAACCTTCCACATGTGGGATTGGGGAGGCATTTAAGGTCCTTGCTATAGAGAGGCATATATAAATCATGAATTATATTTTATTATTTATTTATAATAATTATTGATTATATCCCCAAGATATCTCATTATGTATGCCAGTATTCCAAAATCAGAAAAAAAAATGATTAAAAACACTCCAGTCTCAATATCAGATTATAATACTCAACTGCAGTAGTAGAGATAGTAAACACACCTGTAGCAATGAAGGAATGTTTGTTGGTATCTAATTTGGGTAATATTACACTTGAAGAATTCCTAGAACTTATTTTAAATGATTATGATTTTACATATGATTCTTTTTTTTTAAACAGAGAGTGAGAAATAGAGAGGGAGAGAGAGAGAGAGAATTTTTTAACATTTATTCTTTAGTTTTCGGCAGACACGACATCTTTGTATGTGGTGCTGAGGATCCAACCCGGGCCGCACGCATGCCAGGCGAGCGCGCTACCGCTTGAGCCACATCCCCAGCCCTACATATGATTCTTCACACTTTGATTAACATTGGATTTTAATGTGAATTTGGTTCATGTAAAAAAAAAAAAAAAAAAACTTGCATTCCAAACATAATCTGTCCTCTTTGTAAAACTTCTATGGTATGAGCAAATATTTGACTCTCTAGAGAATATATTGTATGCTTAAATTATGTCTGTTTTTACTAATCAGGGTAACTGATAACTACTGGAATAAGTAACACTGGAAATCTCATGGGCTTAACATGATGTCTTATATGGGTTTGGGTAGGGCTTTCCTGGGTAGATCACCTCTAAGTAATGATGAAGGGATGGTGGTAAGACCATTCAATTGTATGGCTCTGCCATCATGGAGTTTGTCACTTCCTGTCTCAGATTTAGGAGACAGATATAGTGAATCATTCAAGTGGGACTTCTGTTGATGCTGCACTGGCCTGTATTTAGTCACATGGTTTGACTTAATAACAAAGGTGGCTGAGTAATGCACATTTCCTGTGTACCCCCATTGCAAACCAAAACAAAGCAAAAACAAACAAATAAATAAACAAAAAACAGCCCAGGACTAAGAGTATGGGTTTGTTTAGTACACGGGATTGTCTCTGTTACAGTGTAGAGTATCCAAGTAGAAATAACAATATTAATTTGAAAAGTGGGAAATTAAGAGAAAGGGCTGAATTATAAATATTGACATGGAAGAAAGGATAATGATTTAGCGGGAATTACTTAGATATTGGTTAATAAGTATCACTAAAAGAAAGAACATACCAAATGAATAAAAATAATACTTAATGGTTTTATAAGTGAGGGACAATATGGAACTCTGGTATGGTGTAGAGTTTTAATTGCCTCTTTTTTTTTTTTTTTGGTACCAGGAATTGAGCTCAGGGGCACTTGGCCACTGAGCCACATCCCCAGCCCTATTTTGTATTTTATTTAGAGACAGGGTCTCACTGAGTTGCTCAGTGCCTCTCCATTGCTGAGGCTGGCTTTGAACTCCTGAGCCACTGGGATTATAGGTGTGAGCCACTACTTCCCACTTAATATCCATTTTCCCTTCTTCCTTGTAACAAAATTCTGATCTTTGCCTAATTAAGAGAATATTTTCTAACCTTCCTTGTGTGATTCATCTTTTTCCAGTGATACATAAGTGAGAATGTTAGATGAGATCTATGCAAAATCTTAAAAAAGAGTTAGTATGCTCTGTCTCCCTTTCTTATTATGGATTCATGAATTGACTTTTACGATGGGAAGCACTGGGATTAGTGACATAGGCAGATAGAAGCCCGAGTCTCTAAAAGTTCTGCCTGCTTTCCTCCAGAATTCTTTTCTATGAGAGGAAATTATGCTACTATTTGTTCAAGTCACTACTAGTTTTTGTTTTCTGTCCCATGTAGCTGATCCTAAATGGTATCACCTATTTTTGATTCTTATCCTAGTTCCTTTTGATAGACATCAGAATTTTGAGATGGTAAAAGCACCAAAAATCAAAAGAAGACAAAACTTCTGATTTTGTTTTTTCCCAAGCTACTCAAAATTATAATATATATCAGGAAGGTGAAACAACACAGAAAACCCCAAACACCTAGAGCTCCATGTGATCTTCCTTTCTGTAAGATAATAAATCCCTTTGACCTATTAGATTTTTAAGGAAACAATACCCTTGGAAATCATCATTAAAACTTAAAAAATGGTTCTATTTTTAGGTCTTTATTGTTATTTGAAATACATACATACTATGGAAGGTGAAATAAAAAAGCTATGTGATCATAAAAATTTACACTTGGAAAATTTAGAAAGCAGTAGAATCTGAGAAATTAGTAATATGGTCTTATAGGATAAATCATCTAGAAATTGATCATTTCATATAGCATCACAGTGTTTCAGAATGAAAGACAATGTATGCAATGTAAGTTTCTAGCCTTTCATAAACCATTAAAAGTACCCGAGGAAATATGTGAAAAAATAATTTGAATCGGCAATGTCACTGTGGCTGAGAAATGAGTGGCAGTGAGTGAATTTAGAACTCTGATGGTCTATAAATATTGCCCTAAACTCTGGTAGAGCCATCTAGGTACAAGTCAGTACAATGAGGATCTTAGCTGTCCCTCCTTTTTTTTCTTCTCTCCTCTCTTCATCTCCCTCCCTTTCTCCCTTCCTTCCTTTCCTCTTTCTCATTCTTTTTATTAGTCTTCTGAAAAGATTGTGTCATATACTATCCTACCCAGTTAATAAATATGTCCATATTGGATGTTGGATTATTTTGTTGACTAAGAATTTTGATTATGATTAACTGATTGGTTGATCATAAGTTGGCTATTTTGTTTTAATTGAATGTTTTTTTTTTTTTCTTTCATGCACTTCCATTTCCTAGTTGTGGTTGTTGCAGCGTTTTGTTGTTTTAAACACTGGTAATCTAGATTATCTTCCTTATCCTTAAAATCCTTTGGAGGGGGCATAATTTCTACTAGAATTTCTCTTTCTTGCCCTATTTTCTTCAATGGACTCTTTTCACTGAAGCATTGCATTTCTTTAGTTCCAATGCTCTCAGTAAGTGTTCATTAGTATAAATGGTTGTTCAGGTTTAAAGATTATAAAGTAGAAAAAAGTTAGTTTGCAGAGTTAGATTTGGTTTATAATTAGTAGTAGTAATCCTGAGTGGTTTAATACCACTGAACATGATTTTTTAACATATAAAACTGCTATGCAAATACATAGCTTATATTATAGTCTAAGGAGTAAATGATAAAACACATGCAAAAGTGGTTAAAGGTGCATCTTAAAGAGTAAATAGATGTTCAATAAAGTTTTTTTTGTTCATCTTTTCTTTCTTATGTTCATTTATCTTTCCATCCTTCCTTTCCCTAATTCCTCTGAAATATCAGTTTGTAGTTTAAAAAAAAAAGACTGTTTTTTTTTTTTTTTTTTTTTTTAGAGAAATGTGTTACAGTAGATGGGGTAGAGAGAGTGGGAGGGGAGGGAAAGGGAGGGGGGATAGAAAGGACAGCAGAATACAACAGACACTAGTATGGCTGTATATATAAATGTGGCTGTATAACCAATGTGATCTTGCAATCTGTACACGTGGAAAAATAAGAATTCATACCCCATTTGAATCAAATGTATGATATGTCAAGATCATTGTAATGTTTTCAGCAACTAATAAAAAAAAGACTGTTTTAACCAGATGTAAGATTTAACTTTTCTACTTGTCTTGAGTTGCATTTTGCCAAATTTTTATTCTATCATTTGAAACTTGGATCACCTCTGTAAGAAATAAAGAGCAAACAGGATATTTTTGGTGGCATTTTAATATTGGCACATTCACTGTGAACTTGGGGGAAATGTTAGTGTTCACTGTTTCCTGTATCATTTCAGGAGCATTTTCTTGGTCTACTCTTGACTGCAGTAGCCCCACCATTCTGATAAATGTCCTAGTGGTGGCAAGAGTGTAGATGTCTGAGTGGATAAAGATAAAAAAAAGGGGCAGCATTTGGAATTGGCCATTTTTGTTGGGGTTAATCAAATCTCCCTCCAGCCAGAGTTCATGACATCAGTGACAGTTTCTAGCCAAGAGCAATTCCACTGGAGAGGAAATAACATTGAAAACACTCTCCTCTGAATCTCCTTGTGCTTCCCCTAGTACTACATCCTCTCCCTCAGCTTCCTTTCCACTGAATGAACAACTTTCATTAAAAACTTTGAGCAGTAATCCAGGTCATGGCACCCTCTGATTCCATCCTATCTTAAATGCCTCCCTCTTCATAATATTTGTTGTGAATGATGAGTTTATACGTTCTTATGGAGTGAAACTGTCATTGGTTGCCCTGGTACGTAGAAGTATGTACTGTTCAGTGGAAGGCAAGTTCTGATTGTAGAAATTGGGTGTTCAGTGAGAAGTTTCTGCTTAAGTGACCACTTTAGGAGAGGCATGAAAATAGTTGTTGCTCCCACGAAGGCACAGATCAATTTAAGCTACATGTGCTGTTGCAGATGTCATTTTGAATATCCATATTATGAGTAAGTGGTGCAAATACAAAGACAAATCCATATTATATGGCAGTAAGAGGAAAGGAAATTTGTTTTCCTAAATCTGTGAACACAACCTATAATTCATCAGAAACAGCAAATTCACAAACACAAAATTGACAGAATATGCAAAATTTTTCCAACAGTTTACTTCTGAATACATTACAAAATATGACAGAACATACTAAATTTCTTGTGATTTTATTTCCCAAGAGAAGTGCTAGGTTTGTAAATCCTAGAATACCATCAACTGTTTTGAACTGCTTTTTTTTTTTTGAACTTTAATTTTAAAATATTACATATTTTCTTGCAGAAAATGTTCATGCAGTTACTAATAATGATGCTGAAGGAATGGAAGTGTAATTCTGGAAATCATTTACCACTTTTTAAAGTTGTATAGTTTATGAACTGGGATACTGGAAAATTGAAGTTTGATTTAATATTTGGTGGAAATAGGAGAGTTTATTATTTATAGTTCTGATATTAGAAATTACTTGAGGTTTCTATTACCAAACTTCATAAAATATATTTCATAAAAATGGTTCTTAAATCAGGTTACACAATGAAAAAAAAATACACCGATGTGTTGAAAGGCATTAGATTTTAACATGATAGCTGACCTAAATAAATTGGAGAAAGTTCTTAAGCAATTTTGTTTAATTTTCCCATCAATAAATGGAGTGATAATAATACTTAATTATTTATTGCACAGGAGTCTTGCAATAATTAATTAATGCTTTAGAATACTTTGAAGATGAAAACAATTTTATGGGCCTCTGTATTAAAGGTAAATTTTTATGGTAAATATTAACCAGTGAAAATCATGCTTTTGGTCCCCTCAACTTTTTTTAAGTGCTCTACTTGGATGTCTGTGTTAATTGTGAATTTTAATATAGTACTTTTGAAAAGAATGTGAAATCCTGCTTTAAATCTTGAAGCTTTCTGCTGTGAAATCACACTGGTAACTTATGTTTCAAACTTTAGTTGTTCTATGATTATAAACCTCTTTCCTATCACAGAAATTGAGAAAATAGTGCTCTCAGCTTAGTAATATGAAAAGAGGCTCACTATGCTAGAAACTCTAAGATTTATGTTTTCTCTGAAGCCTATTTCTTAATAATTAGCAAAGAGAAAGTAAGAGTCACTATGATAGCAATTCAGAAAATGAAAACATAAAGTCCTTCATTTACTTAAACAAATATTTATTGAGCATATGCTATAGCCTATGAAAGATAAATCACTGGATATGTATGGGAATAGAATAATGTTCTTATTCCCATAAAATGTTTATCTAATGGAAGAATTCAAGCTGTTAAATTTAAAGTGCTTTATAGAATGTTAATAGTATCACAAAGACCAAGCAAAAAGAGACTGTTTCGAGAAGCTCACAATTTTTGTGAAGGTTACATCCTGATGTGACTTTATATTTAATAGACAAAAAGGGAGAAGTGCTACTTTAGAATAGTAGTGCCCAACTGTAATCAATCATCCCTGTCACCACAATGGGACATTAGCATTGTCTGGAAATATTTTTTGTCATCCCTGGAAAGTGCTACTCACATCTAGACAGACAGTGCTGGGCATCCTATAACATACAAGACTTCCTTCAAGGGACCGCAGGGCCAAACTTGAGAAATTCTGCTTTTGATGGAGAAGACAGAACTATCAAGGCACTATGTGGAGAAAGTACTGGGTATAAATTAAGAGTCGTTTGGCAGGAGCAGGGAAATGGGGTAGGTAACATTGAAAATCTTATTAGGAGGGCCTTGAATATTATAATACAGATTGATTCATTCTTTTTACTCATTCACTCAATCACCATTGACTCACTTATTCATTCAGTAAACATTTATTTCTCAGCTAATGGGGACAAAGAGATGAATGATATAGTTCCTGCTCTCAAGTTTACAGTGAAGTTGGAGAGTCAGGTAAGCTAGTCACTTTATGTCTAGAGCATCTTTGACTAACATAATTTCAGTAAAACATCAGTTCTATTGTTTCTTTACTAAGAATTCTAATAAAAAATAAAGTTTAAAAATATTAAATTTTTGTCTTTTCTCCTACTGTGGGACTGTATGGATCCATGGATATAGTCAGTCTCTCTCTCTCTCTCTCTCTCTCTCTCTCTCTCTCTCTCTCTCACACACACACACACNCGAGTGAAACAGTCCCTGCCTTCTCCAAGTGCACAGTTCAGAGGGCAAAGCAGAGACGCTTTCCTCTCTCTCTCTCTCTCTCTCTCTCTCTCTCTCTCTCTCTCACACACACACACACACACACACACACACACACACACACACACAAACATGCTTGGCTTTCTTTTAGCCAGCATTTCTTTAAGCCATCATAGTTTTTCTTTCTGTATGTAACAACTTTTAACAGCCCATGATCTGTTGAATAGTTTTCATCATTGGCCCTTCCAGATTCACTCTCTACCTGCCTCCATGCTATTTCATGACCCAGGAAACTGATCTTTATGAATTTCATGCTTGAGTGTTTAACTTCTGGCTGTGTTTGTCCCAATGAGACATTTGCAGGAGACCACAGAATGAAAGGAGAAAGGGGTCAGGGCACTTATTTCCTTAGCTTCCTCTTTCAGGTAACCAAACCATCACAATTTTTGCTGCATCCCTCAGCAGAACACCATAACCTTTTCCAGAAGCCATTCTCAGCTACCTCTCTGGGTCCTTATCACTGTTTCCTCTGCTTGCACCTTCAAACCTAGATCTGGCAATGCTCCTCACCTGTTAGGACCTTTATGCTGCTGCACTATCACTCTTTACAAAGATGCCTACATATTTGTAAAAATCCTTTATTAGGTGCTCCTCAGATTACCAATCCAGTATTTTCTTTGTTGTATATGGAGCAAATGTCTCGGAAAATGCTCATATGGTAGCTGCTTATAAACAGAGTTTTGCATAGGAAGGAGTCTGGAAAACTATAAATTTCATATTATGACCCATGAGAACCTATTAAATAATTTATTTGTTAGCTTATTTATTGTTGTATTTATTTTTACACATAGCACACCTCAGAGATTTAGCTGTTTCACAGCACTGTTCTGATGTTCTCTATGTAATTCCACTTTTGGTATATTTGATTTCAGAGCAATTTAAAGTTGGAGTAGTAAAACAGCTCAAAAAGAACTGTGCTTTATTCTGGCAGAGAAAAGCAGGCAAGGAGGCAAGGAGACCCACTGAGATGAACATTCAATACTGAATAATTAATATTTTGTTCTACATGTTTTCCAATTCTAAAGAAATCAAGACAATACTTTAAAGTCAAGATAATGACTTGAAAAGAGCGAGTATTGGCAAGGAAAGCAAGAATGGAAAAGGGATATGCTAGTATGATTGACAGTGCTTGAAAGCTCATTGGAGGACAGAGAGTGATGATGTGAGATAAGAAGGGAAAGATGAAAATGAAAATGCAAAACGCAATACAGCCTCTTCCCTCCAGATTCCTTTATAGCTACCCATCATATCTATCTCACCTATGAATTTTAAAGTTAGAGTTAATACTGAAGTTAGATTGGCATGCAGTGGGGACGGTTAACAATAACTGGAGAGAAGGTGATTTGAGGAAATGAATTGCAAAGGCAAACCCTAAATAGAATGAAGTAATAACCATATTTCCCCTTTTATCTCTAAAATATGGGTGTCATCAAGCTAAGTTACATTGTACTTCCTAGGCATGATATTTGCTAATCATTGTCCTCAATTGTGCAAATACAGAGATGAATAAGCAGTGGTTCTTGTGTTTCCTTTAATAATCTGTGAACTTTGTAACTGTGTCTCAACTGTCCTATGGGGAAAGAAGAAATAGATCATTTATCCAACTTATGGTAATAGAATGACCTTCCATGGTTAGCATGGTGGTGGTAACAGTAAACTTGGAGGAAAATCTAGAAACCACCTGAACCACAGAACCCGAGTTTTTTCTTTTAATGCGATCCAAACATTTCTCCCCATCAGGAGACATGGGCCGAACTTGTAGAGTCTCTCTTTATTATTTTATTTTTATTTTTTTTTTTTTACCCATTAAGAAGAGTGGCATTTCCTTTTAGTTAATGCTGAAATTTCCCCTGCCTGCTAAAGGATTATTACAATGGTCATATAGCAAAGTTAGTATCAGATTAGCGTCTGAATCATACATTTTTCAATAGTTCAAATAATTAAAAAATTAAAAGTAACAAAATTTCATGTTTCACCTCATGTACTTGGTTTAATATTTGAGAGATTGGTATTATATAATACTCTAGGTTTGCAGATAGGCATTTTGTAATCTCTTAAGTGCTTTTCCTTTTTTAACTCTCTCCCTCTCCATTCACCAGGCTTATTAAAACCCACCTCCATCCCAGTAGCTTAGGTATGTTATCATATTTTAACAGCTTTATTGAGATCTAATTTACATAATCATTAAGTTTCCTTATTTAAGTGTATCGTAGATGTAGCCTTTAGTAAATTTATATAATTGTGCACCTTTCACCACAATTCAGTTTTATTACATTTCAATTACCAAAAAAATTTCTTTTGTGTACATTTTTTTGTTAACTTTGCTCCAGTCTAGTCTGACAACAATCACTGATCTTTCCAGCTATAGTTTTTGAACTGTTAAGTTGCATGTATTAGTACTTTGTTCCTTTTATCAGAGTAGTACTACATATTTGGATATGCCATATTTTATTTATCTATTTATCAATTCATAGATATTTATACATTTATTAACTAATTGGATTATTTCTAGCTTTTACCTATTACGAATTTTCTAAAGAAATGATTATAAATCATCCTTATTTGCATGGAAGTGTTTCTGTAACAAAGTTAAAAGTGACATGATATGTACTTGTGTAAAATATCACATGGTATTCCATAAATATGTATAGAGTTTATCTTTTTAGGTATTAGTTACAATAAATTTAATTAAAAACAATTTGATTATAACTTGGAAAATTTCAATATGGGCTGACTTAGATGGTATAAAATTATTATTAATTTTTTACTTGTGGTAGTCTGATAATAGTATAGTACTTGTGAAGAAGCATGTCCTTATTAGGATACACATGCTGAAAGGTTACACTTTTTAATTGCTACAAAAGTCTTCCTGATGCAGAGTCAAAATCTTTTAAGTACTAATTATTGGTCCTTATTTTGCCATCTGGAGCTGAAAACATGGGTTGTTACTGTCACAAGAAAATTGTCTTTATTATAAACAGAATAATTAAAATAAAACATATATATATGTATGTGTATACATGCAAGAGAGAGGACTAAAAATTAGGTATCCTTATAAATTGCTATATTAATTTTATGACCCCATGGCAAATGCCTTTTAAAATGCATGATTTCTTCTAATAGAAATTTTTAGGTAGAAGTCAAATATAGGTATGAATTAAGCATTAGCAACAATGCTGGTATTTTTTCATTTATCTGTTTGAAATCTGCTCCTAGTCTCAAAATCTTTAGAACTTAATAAAAGAAAGAAGGTCTCACTTAGTACCTCCCTTCACCCCCAACATTTAGTGATGCAGCAAGGTTATGTATTTTTAGCATGCTGATGGTAGTAGCAAAGGAGAACCCAGAATACTGCCAATTATTTGCAATTTAATTTGATTACAGAATTGTTTGTTTTGGGCTATTTGGTTCAATGTTAATTTAAATCACTTTCAAAAGAATACAGTTTCTTTCATGATTTACCACTCCAAATAGTAAAACATGCCATCCTTTACTTTAGAGTCCATATTTCTTAGGTATAATTTTTGAGCATCTTGAAGGCTTAGGGGAAAGAGGTTACAAAATGATCAGTTACGTTACAGTGGAGGGAGTAGAAGAAACCTGTAAAGAAAAATCTCAAAAAAATTGACTAAAGAAATGTCAAAGTGATTACTGTGAATAGATCCACTCATCAGCCAGCTAATCAAACGGGATCTGTGAGGTGGCTAGGTGAAGTTATGGATTCTTCCTGACATTACCTGCACAACAGATGCTTTCTCTACTTATTGTCTATATAGCGATTAAATATTTTATCCTAGATACCAGACTGACAATGGAGATAAAACACTCCTAGTAAACATTTACTTATTTTCCAATAATAAAACCAGCAGAATAAGAAAACTCTAAAACACAACCAGTTTGGTTGGTACTTGGCAGCAGAGAAAAGGAGTGGTGGGAAAATCAGTAACATTAACATATGTTAAAATTCAGCTGCTAACTTTTATATATGTAGGATGAATTCTGCTTTTAAATTATATTCTTTAGGTATAATTTGTTGTTTCTGTAGTTTCATTAGTAGTATTTAAAAGTCTCTAGTCTTGATGGATCACTTATACAAAAGCAAAGAACAATAAGCGCTGGTTTCTAAGAAGCTAATAAGAAGTAGTTTACATAACGAATTAGTTTCATTTTAGTTTACAATTATCTAAAAATTTGGAAAGATATATTTACTTATACATAACAGCGTATCTTTTCATTCAACATTTCTTAGAATAACATGCTTATTCTAGAGGCTTACAGGATGCTACGTACTTCATTCTGTTTAATATACATAAAAGAATTGATTTAACATTGAAAGTTTTGACCATTTCTTTTAGAATTCAGATTTTGATTTTCACTTTCTGTTGCAAGATAACATTGAGATATGTGTTTTGAATATAAAGTAGATTACAAAGTAGAATGCTATGATGTGAAGTAAAATTTGATGAAAATATAATTGATTTGGAGATTTTTTGTTGAACAAATGAAACCAGCTATTTTTTTCCCAACATCATACACTAATTACATTTTGTTCTGATTTCCTTGGAGACACATGTGGAATAAAGTGTAATAAATACTGTACTTGTGTGTTTACTTACCAGAATGTTCTCCTCAGAAAAAGTAATGATACCCTTTCATTGACATCATCCAAGTGATAATATACTTTTGTTTCTGTCATTGGAGTAATAATAACCTTTCAACCACATCACTGCACAGTGCTTCTTTCTTTTATTGTACATAATGTATAAAAATAAAAAGGCTATATTATTTCCTAAGAAATAAGGTTGTTAAATAAACTCACAGACATCAGAAAACTACAGTTCCTTGTTAATGCATACTAAAATTTCTATAGATACTTGTACCTTTGTATAAAAATTTAATTTTAATATTCTTTTCATTGTCACATTATACTAAAATACAAATCTCTGCTATTTCATATCTGAAAAATGTGACTGAACCAGTTACAGTTTCTTACACCACAATGCCAACTAAGTAAGACATTATTATTATCATTATTATTATTATTATTATTATTATTATTATTATTATTTTGAGAACCAAACTTCTCATGCTAGATTTCAAAGTCTGGTTTATATACAATAGTACAGGTAGATCATTGTCAATAAAGGACAAACAGTCTATTCAAGTGTTTGTTCATGAGTCAATTTTAAATTAATAAAATTCAATAAAGGACTGACACTAGTCATAGTGAGAATTTAAACTTTTTCTCTCAAAATAATTTAATAATATAAGTGAACTCACAGCTTCCTTGTAAAACATTGATATGTATTTAATGTAAGTCTTTCATGAATTGCTTCATATCATCATAAATTGAATACAGTATGAAATAACTTGTGACTTTTATTTCTTAGTATCTAAGATAAAAGAATATATTTGTTCTGGTTTTTGTTCTTTCATAATAAATTGTAATAATATGATTTGTCCTAGATGATGGAAATAGTGTTGCTCTATGTAGTAAGAACAGTGAATCATGTATTAAATGCTCAAAATAAAGAACTCATCCTAAGCTATTGAGGTACTTCCAATATATAGACATGAATCTCAGGAAAAAGGCTTAGAGGAATTTTATAAAATATAATTATAAAATTTTACATGATTTAAGTAAATGTTTATTAAATGTATCTATTTCTGTCTTGTTCCACACCCCAAAGAGATCTATCTAAGCTGAATAATGTTAGTTTAAAGGTATCCTTGCAGATGGAGGGCAGAAATGTTACCACCATTTTCAGGTTTATATTGTTACAATAGTCTCTGAGTTAAAACCTGAGTTTTGCTGTCTGTGGGATATTATTAGAACAAGGGCTACCTAGTCAAAGTTTTTTGTTTTTTTTTTTTTTTTAAATATATATATATATATATATTTTTTTTTTCAGTAGAATAAGAAAACTTAAACACTAAAATTTTTACTTATTCTGAAAGTCATGTTTTGGCTTTATTATTGGAAAGAGAGGGATTGTTCACCAAATCTCTGACAATGAGAGGTGAGATAACTTTGTTATTTGGTACGTGTGACTTAGCCTGCCTGACAGGTACCTCTCTGGCAGTATTAAATGTAATGTGTTATTCCTAGATAAGGTTGTTCTAATTTTTTTTTGTAACAGCCTTTTTTGAAATATAATGCACTTACCATACAATTTTCCATTTTAGGTGTACAATTCAGTGTATTTCTTAAAATGTAGAGAGTCAGACAACCATTGCCACAATCAGTTTCAGAACACTTTTACCATCCTGAGAAGAAATCCCATCCCCAATAGCAGTCACTCCCCATGTCCTCCTAATAAAATCTGGTCCCAATGTTCAGCCACAGGCAACTATGGATATACTTTCTATCTCCATAGATTTGCCTATATTTGGAAATTTCATAAAACTGGAATCATATAATTTGTGGTCTTTTTTGACTCCCTTTTTTTTTACTTAGCATGTTTTTAAGGATCACCCATTTTGTTGTAGCATTTGTCAATATAGCTTTGTTTTTGTTTGTTTGTTTGTTTGTTTGTTGTTGTTGGCAATAGTATTCTGTTGTATGAATATACCATATACCACATTCTGTTTAGTCACTTGTCAGTTAAAGGACCTTAGAGTGTTTTCATCATTTGCTATTATGATTAATGCTGCTATAAACATTCTGCTACAGGTTTTTGAGTGGATGTGTTTCACTTCTTTTGGGTACCTGCCTAGGAATAGAATTCCCGAGTCTTATGGCAACTCTGTGATTAAGCAGTTGGGAAATTACTGGACTGCTTTACAAAGAAGCTGTACCATTTCAGATTTCAGCAGTGGTGTTTGTGGGTTACAGCTTCTACATATCCTAGCCAACACTTATTATATATCCTTCTGATTGTATTCATTCAACTGGAGTGAAGTGTTATATCATTGTGGTTTTGATTTGTTGACGTTGACATCTTTTAGGTACATATTGGCCATTTGTATATCTTCTAGGAGAAATGTCCATTCACATTCTTTGCTCAATTAAGAGATTATCTTTTCAATATTGTCATAAGAATTCTTTATATATTGTTTTACCAGTGTTTCTTTGTGTGGTTTAGTAAGATTAAAACTTTAATTGTGTGTTATTAATAAATATAATTATTAACAAAAATACATCAATCAACTATAATTTTTGATTAACTCAACACAAGGAAAGCTAATTTAATTTAATGTTTTTTTTTAAACTGGTCTGGAGTGTGTTTGCTTACCAAACTATGGATTTTAATATGTTACCTAGTGCACAGCTTTAAAACATAATAGGATATATTGATTGGAGATTACTGTAAGAGAAGCAATTTATTTTGTCATGTACCACTGAAAAAAGTACTCCTTTCAAGGAGATATAATATGAATAAAGAAATTAAAGGTAGACTGGATTTTATTTTTGAATAAGTTGTGTTAATTGTGCATTTAATAGAATACAGCATGAACTGATCAAATCCAGCCTTTACCAACCCCACCAATTACTAGTATTTACTATTCCATCTTCAGATTAACTGTTTCTTTTCTTTTTTTAATTTCCATATGTGAGAGAGAGCATGTGATACTTGTTTTTCTATTTTGGGCTTATTTCAATTGACATAAAGTCCCCCAGCTCTATCCTTTTCACAGAAAATAATAGGATTACATTCTTTTTGGCAGAAATAATATTTTATTGTACATATATACTGAATTTTCTCTATTCCTTCATCCATAGATGAGCACTTGGGCTCATTCTGTATCTCAGGCTGTGAGTTCTGCAATAAACATGGGCATGCAGGTATCTCTCTTGCATGCAGATTTATTTCCTTTGGATAAATACCCAGAAGTGGGATAGCTGGGTCATATGATAGATATGTTTCAAGTTACTTGAGGGATATCCATACCTTTCTCCTCAATGACTGTACTAATTTACATTCTCACCAACAGTATATTAGTATTCTTTTTTCTTCACATCCTAGCATTTATTTTTTATTTGTTTTTGTTGTTGTTAATAGCCATTGTAACCAGGGTGAGATGACATCTTATTGTAGTTCTGAATTTATTTCCCTGGTGGCTAATGATATTGAGCATTTTTTCATGTATTTGTTGACTATTTATATTCTTCTTTTGAGTGTGCCTATTCATATCATTTGCCCATTTTACTTGTTTTGTGTTAAGTTTTTTGAGCTACTCATATCTTCAGGATGTGAAATTTTTTTGTCAGATGAATAGTCTCCTATCCTTGTCTCTTGACTCAGTTGATTGTTTCATTTGTTATGCAGAAGCCTTTTAGATTAATGTAATCCCATTTGCCTGTTTTATATTTGTTTCTTGTACCTTTGGGGTAATATCCAAAAAATTATTTCCTATATAAATGGACTTATATTTTTAAAGTGCATCTCAATTTTTCAAGTTGGAATATAATAACTGGATATATTTCTAGTGTGATAACTCAGAACATATATAGAACTTGTAATGTTAAAATTGGGGTAATTTGCATTTCCATCTCCTAAAACCTTTATCATTTCTTTTTGTTAGAAGTTGTTCATTTAGGGCTGGGGGTGTGGCTCAGTGGTAGAGCGCTTGCCTCACATGTATGAGGCACTGAGTTCAATCCCCAGAACAACATAAAAAAAAAAAAAAAGAAAAAGAAAAACTAAATAAACAAAATAAAGGTATTGTGTCCATCTATAACTAAAAATATTTTTTTAAAAAAAGAAGTTTTACTTTTTAAGGAAGTATTTAAAATTTTAAAATTTTAGCATCTATCTCCTTCTTTTAAATTTTTCTCATAATCTTTTTTATACATATTAATTTTAGATTATAAATTAAACCTTAAAGAACATAAGTGATTTTACAGTTCAACAAAATTAATCACTTCTACTCCCCTGGTTAGCATGAAAGATAAGAGCAACCAAGTTTGGAGAGGAAATCAATTGCCACTAAAATGTCAAAATGTTCAGTATTTCTGCACTTGTAGCTAGAGGAAGAGGAGAAGACAGCAGTGTGCTCATGACAAGGCATTGGAAGAAGCATGACAGGTGGTGATGGCCCTTTTATTGGGGCAGGGAGTCTCTTTCCTTGGGTCAGGGACATGATATATAAGTTGTCAAAACACGGGCACAACACAAATACAACCTTTACTTTATGAAAGAAAAAAAATCTTAGGAGGTGTGACTGAAAGTCATCATTTAAATTTACAAATTCACTGAACAATGTCTATTTATTAGAGGATTCCTAGTGTGTTTTTATCATAAAATAAATCAATATGAAAACAAAAATAAAATGAACTAAAAATGGAATAGGGTGGGATTAATTATAAATTTGAAAGTTGAACTACACATAGGACTAGCTTTTAAAATATTATTCGTATTTAAGAACTCTTTGAAATATGGCAAGTTATGAATTTATGACATTTCTTTAAAATAAAATAAGCTCATATATATGAAAAGTACATATGTAAATGTTTAAATGTATATATATATATATGAATAACTCCAGTGTCTGATTTGAGTAATAGCTTCTTTCATCGAGTGTCCGCAGCATCATGCTCACCCTTATGCCTATTCCTTATTTTCACTTGTAGATCAGCAATTGGAATTTTGTCATTTAAGAGCTACACCCTGTGGCAGGATAGTAGGTAGAACTTCATTAATATGAATGTGAAAAAAAATGATTGTCTTAGGCCAGGAATGAAAGAAAGTTTTCCACACAGGAAAAAGAAAGTAAGAGAGAGAGAAAGTATAAAATAAATAAAAACTTAAGGGTAGAATTTTCTATTTACAAATGTGCTTTCCTTTGGCACTAGCTTCTGCAAGTGGGTGACTGCCTGTTGGGATCTTAGTGAATCATGGCTGCTTGGCCATGGTTTTAAAGCTATTAAATTAAGTTACCAACAGCCATCCCCAAAACTTATATGCATGAAAAGATGTAAAAATAACATAAAACAATAAAGAAAATTTCCTATTTAAAATTTAATACTGATATGATTAAAAACATATATCAACAGCATAAAGGCAATCAGACTTCCTAATCAAGGAGTAGGCTTGTTACAATAAAAACAAGCTTTATTGTCAGTTCTGATATAGATTTAATTTTTTATTTTTTTTAAGAGCTGAGAATAGTAGGAGGTGATTCATTTATTTAGATTGAAAACTACATCTGGTTCAGAGTTAACAGCCATCTCAAAGTAAAGTATCATTTAAAGAGGCTTGGGGGTATGCCTAAAGCTTTTTATTTTTACATCATTTGCTAATAAGCTAGTTATATGGAAGCTATTAAATTGGAATATTTGATTTTGCTGAGATTAAAAAGAAATATTAGACTCATAGTTAATATTTTGTGCAGAAAGCTCCTATTACATTCTACAAAGTTTTAAAAATCTAATGTAACAATATGTTTTGTGTTGACTTTAGAAAATGTTTCTCTACTTGTTGTATATGAAATAAAACAAATATAAAATTTGAAGTAGGATAATGTTCTGAGCTTATATTTTATAAAATCTTCAAACTTTAGACTCAAGCCTGATTTAAAGAATTTTAAATTAATAAAATTAATGTGTAGTGTGCTAAAGACCTACATCTGAATGATAATTAGTTATAATATTTTCTTTGACTCTAATGGCAATATTGACATTGTACAGGTAAATGTGAGAATATTAGTGAACTGTGCAGGAGTAAACTAAAAATGAGACTAAAATAATTAGAAGTAAGATAATGTCATGACTAACCCTGGACTTGTACTTCAATGTATATTTGTCAAGTTAAAAAAAATTACTGAATTTTTTCCCCACAATACCTTTATTTATTTATTTTTCATGTGGTGCTGAGGATCCAACCTAGCACCTCACATGTGCTAGGTGAGTCCTCTACTGCTGAGCCACAACCCCAGCCCCCATACTGCATATTTTTCTGTCTTTATTTATTTATTTTCCCCCCATGGTACTGGGGATAGAACCCAGTAACACTCAACCACTAGCTACCTCCCCAACCCAAACTTTCTTTTTTTTTTTTTTTTTTTTGTTGACACAGGGTCTTGCCAAGTTGCCCAGGCTGACTTTAAACTTGTGATGCAACTGCCTCAGGCTCCCTCCTAAGTAGCTGGGATTACAGGTGTGTCACTGTGCCTGGCTAGACTGCAATTCTTTATATTTGACTTTTGCTTTATTTTTCCTCTTCCTATTCTTTCTTGCTCTTCCTTCTCACTCCTTTGTTTCTTTTCTCATTTTTTTTCCCTGCTGAAATTATTTTAAGTACAAACAACACATGGTTCTATTCCAAGGAGAATTTCAGAATGCAGATGTCTTCTACTCAGTGTAGCAAGATCAAGACATTCCTGTGTATGTGTATGCATGTGTGTGTGTGTGTGTGTGCATAGTGTGTGTATTGAATATGAGAGAGATTTTTATTCTAAGATAATTAAAATATAAATTCACTACCTTTCTTTTTTTTTGCCTAGCATTTTATTCAAATTCTGCATAGTTTTAAACAAATTGCAATTAATAGTACCCTATCCCTGTAATCACATTCTTAAACTTTTTTACTAAAAATGTCTGTATTGACTTGCTTTAACCCAAATAAAGTCACAAGCATATGTTTCCATATTATTCTTCCCTTAGTTTCAGTTAAGGATCTGCAAATAGGAAAACATCACAACTTATTTTTTCCACTACTTATTAAACAGAGACTTTAGTTACTGTTGAAGGGCAAACTTCCTTGAAATAGGCAGTTATTAACTTATTGAAGGAGTCTTTAAAATTTCACTGATATGACAATTTTTTGAAAATTTGAAAATAATTTCTCCATTGTAACAGTATTAAAAGAATATGACTTGACCCCAGATTGACCACAAAACTCACTCATTTATTTCATAAGAAAGGTAAAATATGGATATTTAGCATCTAATTTCAGTACATCTTTTC
>NW_025999842.1:45954760-45963858 GCF_001458135.2 Marmota marmota marmota
GGGGGTGGGGAATGGATTGAAACACTCTTAGCTTTCTGATGTACAATGATTTTGCTCTGCCTGTGTAATCTGACTCATCTCTGGCTCTACAATGCCACAGGGAGGGAAGTAGGAATTCTTGAGATCTGGTTTACCATAATTTCATGCTTCTTGTAACTAAGTCCATACCAGAACTCTTAGGTTTTTATTTATCCCATACTGGTTCTCTAACATAATACCCGAAAGGGCTATTTTCATTGATACTTTGTTACCTTTCCTCTTATCTGCCTAATTCTACAGTCCCTTGATCTTCCAGTTCCATCTTTATTTCTTATCAAATGATTAATCTGCCTATTTATTAAATGATTTAGGTCACTTTCCATCTTCCTCAGCTTGCTAATTTCTTTCTTTCTTTTTTTTTTTAATCTTGAGAAAGAGTTGATTCTACTGTAAACCAGCTACTTTGTCCTTGACCCAACTCTTCCAGTTTCACAATGGATATTATTCTTAGGGATATTCTCTCCCAGTCTTCTCATACACTGTTGTTCTCAATCCCCTTCTATCTCCTTTGCCTTCTTTTTTCTTTAATGATAAGCATCTTAAATGTCCATTTCATCTCTACTAGCCTGTAATTAAGCGTATTTAATTATTTTTCTTCTCTTTTTTCCTATTAGAATTACCTCTCGATATTGGGATATTATCCGATCAAATAGACACTTATTCCCTTGAAAACTACTCAATTTTTTTTTACTTTTTAAAATTTGTTTGCCCTTGAACTCCAGTTCAGTATATTCCCTCACAAGACTCAGATTCTTCTTTTCTTAGCTTCTAAATACTCAATATTTTTCAAATATCTCTTTTCACTCCTTTGCTGTTTTCTTTACTAAATACTATAACACAGAAATTTTATATCCCCCCCAATTGTACAAGTCCTTTCTGTGTGAAAAAATATAAAATAATCATTTTACATTTCAAAGAACTGAAGGCTTTATAATTATATTTGACCTTCAATATGAACGTGTGAAGTAGATATTTTTATCCTTTTTTATAGACTCCTAAATTCATATTTTCACTTTCCAACTATCTGGTCACTTTTCTAAACTCAGCTAGATGTTTATTCATGCAGGCATTCAATATTACATAACAACATAGTCAAGATTAAATTTATAAACATTTCCACTCTCATCCATTTTCTCTTAGCAATTTTCCTATTGGGTTAATAACAGTCAAGCCTGTTCGTTCAATATCTTGAGTTAAGTTCGATTCAAACACCTGAGCCTTTCAAAGAGATTAATTTGGATCATCATCTCTTGGTGTCCCCTTTCCATAACATGTCAACTCATCCTTTAATAGCTTACTCAAATGAATAGTGTGGACATATGAACAATGTCAATTCTTTCAATCCATGATCATGGGACATTCTTCCATTTATTTGTTTCTCCTTTAATTTCTTTATCAAACTTTTTTCTAGTTTTCTCAGTTTTTTTCTTTACCTTCTTGTTTAGCTTTATCCGTAAATACTTTTTTAGCTATTGTAAATGGGATTGTTCTTTTGATTTCTTTCCAAATAGTGCATTGTTTGCTGCATAGAAATATGCTATTTTTTGTGTATTGATTCTGTACCTTCAAATTCACTGTATTTATTTATTATTTTAAAAGTTTTGGGTGGCATCGTTAGGGTTTTGTATATATAATGTGTCATCAGCAAACTGCTAGTTCTACTTCTTCCTTTCTTATGTTAAAGCAAAATGGTGACAGAGGGCATCCTTGCTTTGTTCCAGATCTTCAAATTGCTAATTCCTTCACCAAGTTGGCACTTGGTTCCAACACTCCTAGGAATCTTCTCACAACTCTATGTTTCTGTGGAGCTTTTTCTCTCCAATCCTAATATTGCTAAATAATGTACCATCAGAGCTCAGGTTCTGGATCAGACATGTATATACTCTAATATTTTTGCTGCTACTTTTGAGCTGGATGACTTAGTGCAAGTTACTTTTCTAAAGCTTTATATTCCCACATTGGTAAGCAGTGCTCATAATAACTAATTTGGTGTGCCTAATTTGTGGAATGCTTAAAAAAGATGAAACAAGATGATAATACCTATTTGGCTCATAACAAGTGCTGAAAAAATTGTTAATTATCGTAACTCCTAAAGCATAATATTGTGAATGTATGCAGAACCTAGATTTTTAAAATTCAGTTTTTAGTTTTGTGTTCCTTGAATTTACATTGCTGTGATACCTAAACATAGTACTTTTATCAGCTCTGTTTTATAGAGTGATGAATTGCAATTTAAATGAATATTTGTGGAATGAGAAAATTTTCTCTAAGAATGTTCATAAACTGTAAGATTATATAACTATATGATTAAAATCAAGCATTTCAACAGAAGAATCAGATTTTGTATATCTTTGCATTTTGTGTATTACATAAACTATCATAACATAGCTTATATTTAAATATTATGTCTTGATTGAATTTACTTTGATATTATATTAGTCAGATTTCTGTTGCTATAACAAAACACTTGATATAATTAACCTATAAATAAAAGTATTTTATTTTTGCTCACAGTTTTGGAGTGTGCAGCCTGAGATCGGGTGGGCTCATTGCTTTTAGGCCTCTGTTTGGTGTGCCAGATGGCAATACAGGGAGCACATGGCAGAGAATATGGCTTACTCCATCATCCAGGAAGTGAAACAGAAAAAGCAAAGAGCCAGAATCCTGCAAATACCTTTCAAGGAAACACTTCCAAAGACCTATCAGTCTTCACAAGGCTCCACCTCCTAAAGGTTCTACCACCTACAAATAGCACCACCTTGAGGACTAAGTCTCAACATATGAACTTTTGGAAGACACTTAACATCCAAACTCTAAGAACTACCAATCCTTTGTTTCATGTATACAGATATTTTCTGAATCTTATTGATGAAAAAATAAACCAAAACCAAAACCCAAGTCATCTTTATAACTGTACTCTGTAATCTAAGGCCAAACCACTCTTATATTCAGATCACCATCATTTTGAGCATAATTCTAAGTGCCTCTATTTGGCCCTGTTGCCTCTAACTTTTAATTCTACTTATTCATTTATTTCAGTGATGTAGAATAATATTTCTTAAACTCAGGTGACCATACCATTCCCTGTTCAAGAATTTTCAGTGCTTACTTGCTTTTTTTCTAGCACAAAAATGTCAAACTTTTCCCCTGAAATTTAAAAACTTTCATCTTTTTCTCCTCTTCCCATGTAATACTATTTTATATTATTCGTTAACAAGCTTCTACTGCTCTACTGAGACAGGTATGCGTATTTTTTTTTTTTTGCCTCTAGTAAACTAGGCCCCAAAGATAAAAATTTGCATAAAATATTCAGTAGCATGTTTCTTAGAAATTTCCCTCTCACCTTCTAAGCTTTTGCACATACTGTTTAGTTTCCTGGAATACCCACATCTCTCCCATTACCTTACACAAATTTACCTAAACCCAAACCCAAGAATTGTTTGTTCACCACTATGAAACCTTTTCTCCAGTTCTCATTAATCCTCCACCTTTCTTAATATCATTACATGGCCTTTAAAGTAGTCTAAAATGGGAAGTGTAGTCCCTTGAAATCAGATTCAGGGGAACATACAGTTTAAGTTCCTGATTCTCAGTAACTCCCATATATCTCCTTCTTCCAGAAATGTTTTTTTTTTTATGAAAACATATGTTATTTAGATATTTTTTCCATTCTTCTCCCCACCCTTTTAAATATGGATGATGGAAGGAGTGATGAAGCTGTCCCTAAAGAGTTCATATCTGAGCAGGAAACTGAATGAAATGATTGAGTATGCCAGGTGAGGATCTGGGGAAAGAATTCCAGGCAAAGTGTGTGGGAATTGCCAAATCCTTTACATGGCAGCTCTTTTTCCTCCAGGGAAAACAAGTCACCCAGTGTTGGCTGAACGGGGCAATGAGGGAGAGAGGGGCAATGAGGGGCAATGAGGATGGGAAGGTTTGAATGGCCAAATCAGAGACAGGGATTTAAGCCATGGTAAAGGGTTTAGAATTTGTTCTAGGTGTGATGAAAATCTATTGTTGAATTTTGAACAGAGCATGCCATGAAATATTCATAATTTAAAACAACCCTGTGGGTGCTCTGTTGAGATGTGACAACAGGCAAGTATGAGTAGGGAAGATGTTTAGGAGTCTTGGCAAGAGAAAAATGATTTCCACAAGAAAGCTGTAGAAACATTTTCCTAATTTGGTCTTGACACCTGGACATTAAAAACCAACTGAAAATTATAGATTACTTAGAATTAAAGACATTAAAATTACTCTATATTAAAACCTGTAGGATATAAGCAGAGTGGTACTGGGGAGAAATTCATAACAGTGGAAGCATCTATTTAACATATTGAAAATAAATGAACAAACTGGAAAAAAATAGATATTTAGCAAAGTGAGGTAAGATAACTTAAATGGATGAAGTAAGCTATAAAGAGAAATTATATATAAATAAAACCAACAATTATAATTGGTAAGTTTGAACAAGAAAATGAGACAGAGAGATAGTCATAGTTGCCATAAGTTAATTTTTTCGAGGATGCCCAGGTCAGAATTCTAGCTTTTCAAGGATGGGCCTCCAATATATAGAGACCGATGCTTGGTAGCTCCATGCCAGATATGTTCCTATCTCAATAGTTATGACTCTTTGAACATGGACCAGGAAAGTCACCCAAACTGGAGCAGTAATATTTTTTTTTTTCCTGGAAATTTGACATTTACAATTGATAGGAAAGACTGAGTGGCTAGAGAGCTCATAGAGCACTGTCACTGAGGGTGTTTGTAGATATTCCAAATGTTACTTGGATTCATAATGTAACAGAATACATTTCCATATGCTCATCAGCAATACACGTCCTTTCCTAAAATCCTCTCTAAAAGGAATGCAATAAAAATGCTTTTCTCACCTTAATATTCACAATAACCCTTTTCTCCTTTACAAAGAAAGACATAGGTCTGCCTCAGTCTTCTTAAGTATTGAAATGATACACGGAGCCAGTATGGGAAACCACTAGAGTGCCAAACAAAAGAGATCTGGGAATATGGATGTTGGTGTTTAGAGAACAAATGCCCAGCGACTGGGTAACAAATCCTCTGGCAAATCAGGGGATTTCATTTTTATTGAATTAAGTACAATATAAAGAGAAGATAGTAGAAGTTCCATTAATTAATCATTAAAAACAATATTTGAAGATTTTTTTTTTCATAAACTAATAATGAGTTCAAAGAATTGAATAACATTTCTGTTTTTAAACTCCTTCTAGGACCTCTTGTTAATTTATGTAAATAAGCTTCCTCAGCATTAAGTCTCTGAAAATGAAAATAGGGAAAAAATGAATGTTACACACTACCCCATTCAAGAATGATAGCTTTCATAAATGAATATAGGAGCTAATAATAAAAATAACTGAGAAATGAGAAAAACTTCATTCTTATCCATTTCATTAAGTGTGCATTTTAAATTAAAGTTCAAATTTCTAAAATTGAAAATTGTCAAACTTTGTGATTTTTTTTTGTTTAAATTAACTGAGTCCAACTAAATAATTATAGTAATTTAATTTAGGAGGAAAAAATAATTCAACAGAAACTTATAGTCATGGGAATTTCAACATTAAATTTATGGTTTTATTATAGAAGTACATTAAAGGAAAATTAATGAAAGATACACAAACATAAAAATAAATATTAATTCATTGTAAAGTTTTATGTGGGCTAGTGAAAGATAAATAAGAAAAAAAGAAACAATGTAAAATTCTTATTTAAAAAGAAAAGTTATTAAAAACAGATTTTGCTGTCAAATCTCTATGGTATTCAAATTGAACTAGATACATTTGAAATGACACAATAGTTTTATTTTTAAGATGACATATTGACAATAAACAAAAAGTCATCTTTTTGCAACAACTTAAATGAAAAATCTCATTTATAAACATAAAAACTCTCATGGAGACACATACGAAAATGTTTGAAGACCTCTATTCTACAGATATGACCTACAGTGAAATCTGTTTGATAGAGTCTCCCCAGGGAACTTCTTCCTTTCATAAAGTAAATTAGATTTGTAATTAGCATCATGTTAAGAATGGCCAGATGTTTACATACATAGCCTATGGGCTGATAACACTGGCTTTGAACATGAACTCTTGTTAGGCTATTTGCTTTCTGCATGAGGCTGGACAAGTGAGGTTTTGATTCATGCCTCAATTTCCTCACCTGAAAAATGGGAAAAATGCAACATCTACCTCATAAAGCTGTTGCAAGAATTAAATTAAAACAGTGCCTCACAATAGACACCTAAAGTATTATTATTGTTATTCTAAAGAAAAAATAAAATCTAATTAAAGATATGAAAAGCAGGGGAAAAATGTTTAAAATATTTTAAACAAGAATTCACTAAAATAATAGTGAAAATTTTATTAATTGAATTTATCTTTAAGAAAATATGAAATTATACTCATATAAAGAATAAAATCCCCCCCAAACAACATTACAGGTTGATGAAACGAGCACCTAAGAAAGGCATGGGGATGACTTCATGACCAAGTTTTTTTAAACCTTCAAGTAAGAAAAAATTTATTAGAACTGTTTCTGAAAAGAATTCAAGGTGGAGATCCTATTGATATCCTGACATTAGCTTGATACTAATAAGTATGAGATAGGAATCATTTATACATATACAGACACACACACACACACACACACACACACACATGAAAAATCTCACTTGTAAAATATTAAAAGATCAAAATCTACTTCAGGAATACAACTATGTTTAAGTACTAGAGAAAATGTTACTATGATGGGATGAAAAACATTAACAGCAACAACATATCACATCACATTTATATTGGGAGTTACTACATGAGTAATAAAGACATTGAAGTTGTGCTTAGATAGGAAACATTAGCATGTATAGCTATCCATGGTCCTGTTGTCAGTCTATTGAATGTTATCCAAATAACATTTGAATAGAATATCTGTTGATTTTCAGCCTGGCGCAGTGGCACATAACTGTAATTCCAGCAACTCAAGAGGCTGAGGCAGTAGGATCCCATATCCAGCTCAGGGATATAGTGAGACTGGTATATTAGTTAGCTTTTCATTGCTGTGACCAAAATACCTGACAAAAACAACTTAGAAGGGTAAAATTTTATTTTGGACTCATGGTTTCAGAGGTTCAGTCCCTTGGGGGTTATCTCCATTGCTGTGGGTCTGAGATGATGCAGAACATCATGATGGAATGGCCTGGCAGAGAATAAGTGTTCAACTAATTGCAGCCAGGAAACAGAGACAGGGAGCTGAGAAGAAAAAAATGAGATATAATACCCAGGGCACCATCCAGTGGCCTATGTCTTCCATAGGTGAACCACCTGCCTGTTTACCATCCAGTAATCCGTTCAAATTATTAATCCATCAAATGAATTAATTCCCTGATTCAGCTCCAGCTCTCATAATCTAATGGATAATTTTACCTCTGAACATTCCTGCATTGCCACGTGAGCTTTTCTGGGGACATCTAATATCCAAACCACAACATCCTGTCTCAAAATTTAAAAAGGGCTGGAGATATAACTCAGTGGTACAGCACCCCTGAGTTCAATAGTTTATACAAACCACCACCACAACAAAAGCAACCAGAATGTTGATTTTCAATTTTATCTGAATTAAACAAATTCACGTTTATAAAGAAATGGACAGTCTCTGCCATGCTTTGTGGGAAAGCTATTTGCTATAATATTTTGAGAGTCTGACATGATATGTATCTAGATGAATAAAAAACATACATGTTGTTTGATCTAGCACTGAATAGATACGTATTTATCAATTAGTGTATTAGGGAAGAAATGAAGTTGAAAAAAATGTTTATTATAATGTCATTTTGCTAAAAAATTAAATTTATGGCATTCAAACTATTAATCCAGTGGTTTCAAAATGGCAGATTAGAGGAAGTCTGCATTTCCAGTTGCTCAGTGGCTCCGGATTCAAGCAGCAGTAGTACCACTTCTCAGTGAGGTGTGTAAAAGAGGGATTTTGCTAAACTTCAATACTAGACAGTTAGAGTATCTTAAGGACTCAGAAATTCAGGTGCATTGAAGAAAGATCAAGAAAGAATACATGGGAATCAAGTTGGTTGCTGCGGGGACAGTAGCAGCAGCAGCTGTCTCCATGTTGGTCCACCACGGAGGAGGACATGAATAACACAGAGGGAAACACATCAGATTTGGCATGGAAAAATCCGTCGATCAGAAAAGCAACCTGAATTTAGCTGATCCAGAGGCTGAACCACAAACTAGTGTTTGAAAAGTGCTCTGTGTTTCTCAACTGGCCACAGGGAGCTGAGGCAGGAGCCATCTTGAGGTGGCCATGTTGCAGCTGCTGCTGCGGAGCCTGGAGATCAGAGCAAACACTGCCAGGCTGTCCCAGCTAGTGCCTGCCATGTGGCCTTGGGCACAGAGAACATTGTACCCAGGGGGATTCAAGTCAGAAAAGTGAAGGACAGCCCAACTGGCCTCTACTTTGAATCTGGCGACTCACCTGACCAACTGAAATTAGCGGATGGGGACTATGCACAGGTGGGTGTAAATATGCTCAGGAACTAAGCCTGGGAAGGCTGTGTTCACAGGTGGCAGAGTGTGTGAAGCATTTGGCTTTCCTGTTCCAGGAGTAGAATTCTAGGATAGCTCCTGAGATTCTGCCTCCTGACAGATCAGCATCTGCTGGGCCCTCAGGGTGAATTGATTTAATCTCTCCAGAGCAGATACCACCCTGTAAAGCGCCTGAGGCCTGATTAGACCTCAACTCCACCTGAGGGAACTCCATAGAATTCTACAGCAGCTCCACCCATCTCGTCTGTGTGAACAAAACTGCAACTGAAAACTCTTTCTATTCCATCCTACTTTATACTGTTGAGAAGGAAAGCTGAGAGCCGTTTCAACTAGCTTCAGTCTTAGGCCACCCCAGCTGGCAGCTCAGTGGGCAACACAACAAGAAGACGGGATTAACAACCCCCAGCCCTTGAGAGATCTCTTCTCTTTCTCTCCTCTCCTCCTCTCCTCCTCTCCTCCTCTCCTCTC
>NW_025999842.1:45963874-46016118 GCF_001458135.2 Marmota marmota marmota
CTCCTCCTCCTCCTCCTCCTTCTTCTTCTTCTCTCTCTCTCTCTCTCTCTCTCTTTCTCCATACTTCAAGAATAAGTGGAAAGAGGGGCAATTGGACATAGGTATTGGACATCCATTGTTGTAGACGGTTTTGACCATCTCAGTGGAGACGATTTGTTCGTTTTTCATTAATATTTTCTCCTCTTCCTCTTTTGTCTTCTTGCTGAAATTATTTGGTGTGTGGATAAATTCCCACATATGTATTTCTCTTATTTTCCTAATTTTTAGCATTTTTTAAACAATGTTATTTTCCCTTACCTTATCTTTTGAGGTTTAGGGTTTTTGGTTTATTTATTTTGTTTTTGTTTGTTTCTATTCCCCTCTTATCTTCTCTTGCTAAGAGCCAAATTCTCTTGTTCTCTCTCTTCCTTACTTTGTTTTTCCTTTTTTTTCTGCTCCTTTTTTATAACCATTATCTCCTATATATCTTTCTGTATTCTCTCTGTTAATGTTTTAAACTTTCTTTCTTCTGCTTTTTGATCACATTTTTTTTTTACTCCTAATGAATTGTATTTTTAACATCTTTAAAACTATTTGGTTTATTGAACTCCTTCCCCCACCATTCATGTTATTGCAGTTATTAGTACTGTGAATGGAATCATCAAAATAGGCTTCATTTTAATGCTGTTTATTTTAATGCCAAATCTAGTTTATGGTTGGTTACTTATTATTTTTGCTGTTGACCGTTGCTGATCCCACCATTCCTGTTTTTGTGATAATTAGTGTTGAAGATACCATAGTAGGCACTGAGTATTCTAACACTGCATATTGTTTGCTTCAGTTATTGCCATGATTGATTTCACCCTTTTCTATGAACTGCTGAGAATCTACAGGGGCACCACAAGCTCACAGGGTAGAGACTCTGCTGCTGAACTAAAAGCAAAAGACATTGCACCTTGCTTCACACACAAACACTCAAATTTTCTTTATCCTTTAATACAAAGAAGAGACAAAAAACTAAACTAACCATGAGGCCCCAAGTTAGAACAGCTAGGGTTAGGCCCTCAGGTCCTACTCACAGACATCCACTTGTTCAATAAAAACAAAGAATTAACACAAAGACTCTGGCTCAGACCTATTAGGGGGTCTCAATCTAGATCATTCTTGAACTCTTAGGCAAAAGAAGACTATACCCTAACAAAGCCTGCACATATGAGTGGAAGAGAAATCCATCCCAACAGAAACATAAAACCCAACACAGGAATACATGAATTGTGAAAATGCAAGGTAACACAAGACCTCCTAAAGGCATAATTCACCAGCACATGACCCCAAAGATATTAAAGTTGATAAAATATTGGGTTAAGAACTCAAAAGAATTATAAAAATGATCAATGGATTCCAAAAACATTCAGGAAGACAACCAAATGCATTGAACAAGTCAGTATAGGATATAGATGAGAAATTCAATAGGAGCTAGAGATATTAAAAAAGGACCAAAAGACATCTTGGAAATGAAAGACACAATAAATCAAATAAAATGTTTAGTTGAAAGTATTTCTAATAGAGTAGACCATGCTGGCGACAGAATCTCAAGGCTGAAAGACAAAGTGACCATTTTTGAACTCTCAGAGAGCATTCAAAAAAAGAATATAGAATACACAAGAATGCTGGGACAGCATTAAAAGACAAAATTTAAGAATCATTGGAATTGAGAAGAGTTGTGAGATTCAGGCTAATGGAATGGATAAATATTTCAGGGAAATTTCCAAAGAATAAGATGAACATTCAGTTATAGGATGCACTGAGAATCCCAAACAAAGTTAAACAAAAAAAACCCAAAAAACAAAACACACACACACACACACACACACAGACACAAAACCAAAAGAAAAAACAAACAAAACAACAAAAACAAAAAACTCTCTACAACAAATTGTAATTAAAGTACCTAATGTACAGAAAAAAGATAGAATTTTAAAAGCCTCAAGAGAAAAACATCGGGTCACATTTAGGTATATTTATACATAGAAACAAATTTTAAAACATGCACATTTGGATGGTAATTGGTGAGGGTTTTATTTTCTATTTATTTACTACATAATGTTAGTTTTTTAAAAAAAAAATAAAATCACAAATTTTTATAATTAAAATACAAGTCATGTCTTTGGGAAAATCATAAAGTTTGTCAGTGGCTATTGGAAAAGTGTGTCTCTTAACCTGGAATTACAGTCTAAGAGACTTAAATCAATGAGAAGTCAGGTTCAGACAAAGTATTTCCTCATGACCTTTTGTCTGTTTAGTAATTAGTGGCAGGTCTGTGTTAGACTAGATTATCTTCACTTTAGCTAAACTACACTGTCTCTTGCAGTTGAATGTTTGTACTTGCAACTTGTGGTGAGTGAAAACAACCCAGTTTCTTCCTAGTTTTATATCACCTGACATACTTATCTGTTATTGCTTAAACATGTTCTTTGTATAGAATGAAAGGATATGAGTCTGAGTTACTATATCAAAAGTTTCCTTGTTTCAAGGACATAGATGTTAAAAGAAAGAAAAACTGTGATGTCAACATTTATCCCTAGGGTGTTCCCTGGCTCCTCTCTTTTTGTTGCTCAGCCTTCCAGTCACGTCTTCTGCTCTGAATTCACCCAGAAGCATTGGACTCATATTGTTACCCAGTTTTCTTCATGGCTGTCCTTACTTTCCCTAAACAACCCTAAAATATATTCCTCACCCTCCACCAAAGTGCTCTCTCTCAATTTGTCATCTACCTACCTATCTTTCACCTGTTTTTCTGTATATAGATATGGATTTCACATAGATATGGCAAATACACTTGCATGTTTCTCTTTCATCTGTTTTTCTGTATGTAGATATGGTTTTCACATAGATATGGTAAATTCACTTGCACTTTTATTTTGACAACCTTATATGTTACCTCTTCCAGAGGGTCTAAATATGAAAAGATAATTTGACTTCAAATGCTTCTACAGATTTATTCCTAATAGAGGAAAGACTTGAGAAAACTAGTTTAAAACACCCCAGCAAACACTAAATGTCTATATTTAGTGTATATTGTAAATACCTTTGAAGTTCCATGTTTTAACACTATAAGCATTGCTGATTTCACTTCACAATATGTCTATTTAAATATAGAATTGTGATTTTAAGTGTGAGATAAAACATATCATTTATTTCACAAATCTTTTATAAAATTAGTTCTCTAAGTTGTGTTCTCTCCAAGCATAGTATTTACTTGTTAACTCTTGTATGCATTTGTGTTTCAGATTGCATTCGTGCACGTGTGTGTGTGCACACGTGCACATGTATGTGTCAGTAGGGCATTATTTGTGGTGTGATTTTTGTCAGGAGAGGTTGTCTTCCCTATATTTCTTAGCCTGCTGTGTTTACTTGCAGGAGTTATATGTGGAAAAAAAATGATATATGCAAAAGCTACTTCCTAGGATTTCTATGCACTTTGAAAGCTGAATTTCAAAGAGGCCATTTCAGTGTCTTATGAAATTAGTCACTGGAAGGAATTGATGCAGCTTTTAAAAGAAACAGAAATTCCAAGAGAGTTCTAATGCTTTGCTAGAATGAGCATCAGTAGGCAGGTAAATCAGTCATACAAAATGAAATTATGTATGCCACTATTAAAGATTACTTTCTTGCTAAACAAATGAAACATTTTATGATGGACATATTGCTTGTAATGGAAAGTCCTTGATTGCAAGGGGTATAATGACAGCAGCAACTCAATGTAACCTGTTTGAATAAATTCTTTTTATAAGTATATTGAAAAGGCAGATTAGAAAAAGGGTTTTTACTTTCTGCCAAATGTTTGAAATCAGAAACATAAAAGAAGTAACATAAATGTTTAAGTGCTAAATAAGCTTAGAGAGTAAAATCTTGTTTCTTGTTAGTATAAATACAATTCTTTTAATGTATCTTTGTGTGTGTGTGTGTGTGTGTGTGTGTGGGTACCAGGGATTAAACTCAGGGGAACTTGATCCCTGAGCCACATCCCCAACCCTATTTTGTATTTTTGTTTAGAAACGGGGTGTCACAGAATTGCTTAGCGCCTCAATTTTGCTAAGGCTGGCTTTGAATTTGTGATCATCATGCCTCAGCCTCCTGTGCTGCTGGGATTATAGGCATGCACTACTGTGCCTGGCTCCTTCAATGTATTTTAAAAAATAATTTAGCATGTGTGGTTTAAATAATTTACAATTACATGTTAGATCACAAATATTTAGTGGGAACTATTCATGTAAAATAGAAAAGGGATACTTTGCTTAATAAAGATGAGGCACCTACAGGGTAAAATCATAAAATGTAAGAGCTAAATTAAAACAACAGCAACATTTTGAACCATATTTAGTGACTCTGCTAATGCTTGCAGTATTTAAATGACTAACAAATTTTTTTATTTTTTTTTTTTGCTGGTATAATTAGCACTTAGAATGTATAGGATGTGAACTAAGAACCTCACAGAACTATGAAGCATTTGTCTCCAAGCCAAAGATTCTCTTTTTATGGACACATTAGAACAAAGCAGGGAAATGACTACAGATCCTAAAGCTACACGTGTTGTATCCTAGAGTGAGGGATGACATGTCAGCAGTCACATCATTTATAACAGTCATTAATAACAGAAGTCCTGTTGTCCTTAAATTCTGCCTATCTTATTAAACTGGCAATTTCATCACTGTATTCAATTTCCTTCTCATTCTTAAGTCCCCCATCATCCCATATTTTTTCTTTTTATGCAGATTTAGGTAAAAGGAAGGGCAGATTTGTCCTCAGCACAAACTTTGCCTAAACAGCTCTTATGTCACTTTGGCACCTGAAACTCAAAAGGAGAACATTAAATATCTAATTTTTGCTTAGCTTTGTACTGATACTAAGCCAGTTCCTCTCAGGATACTTAGTAAATAGTAGCTATAAAACTTAACAGGAAATAATACCAGAGTATCTTACATAGTGCTTTTTTTTTTTTTTCAGGAAGAATTTCCCTTTAAATATAAACGTTCCCTCATCCCAGCATGTCCTCTTTTTCCCCCGAGTGTGCTCTTGTTGAGTGACAATGAGTTCAAATGATGCAGTCAGTCACTTCTGACCTCTCATTTCATTTCATTTTGTCAAAAGTGACAGGTGTTTAAGCTGAACTATTTTCCTTTTCTGTAGGACTGGTGACCTTGAGCTTGTGAAGGTGAAGCATTTCAATGCAAAAACTGGTAAAGAAGTAAATGATTCTCTCAAGATTTTCTTACTGAATATTCCATGTAAGTCTACTGTTATGACTCAAGTATAATATCTTATCTTCATTGCAATGTGGAGTTAATTTTGTCCCTAGGCTAAATTTTGTTTTATTTTATCCAAGCAAATTTTGTGCTTTTTCCTATTATTTTATCCTTTTTTGGTTTGTTCACTTGGTGGTGAAAGAGTTTATGTGGGAGGAACTGTTGTTGTTTGAAAAATTCTCTTAAAGAATTTCAATAATAATTTAAAAATAGTTATTTATATATCTAAAGATAAGTAAGTAAACAAATTTGATATGTTGACTTGATTAATGACACATGCTGACTTCTTCACTAATTCTTTTGAGATTTGCATGAATTTGGTTTCTAAAGGCCAACACTAGGGGTCACCCTTCCTTATTTTAAAGTTTTAGTCATTGCCCAGATCCCACTGACAGTCCATTAATCTCAGAAGAAAGTAAGCAATTTTGTAAAGGGAAGCAAAAGACTTCTGGCTCTGAAAGTGCTAGTGATTTGGGTTTTTGTCCTTGCCCTGTCGTAAAGCCCAAATTTGTAACAGAATTTTATGAATAAGGGGAGGTTGTTGAGTTTTTTTTGGACAGAAACCTTCTCAGAAAAAAAAAAAAATTAAAAAAAAAATGAATTCAAGCTTGAAGCAGGGCTCCAAAGACGATAAGCATTTTGGGTGTAATACATAGGGTAGTACTTGAAATCATTAAATTAAAAAAATGAGTTTTTCACTTAGTAATTTTCTTTTAGATATAATAATGTTTTTGCTTAATAAAATGGTGCAAATGTCTTTATAAAATGAAATGAGAGGAGTTAGGTAATTAATGATTATGCATATCATTAACTATGTGTTTATAAAATCATCTTAGAATAAAACTTAGGAAAAAATACATGCTGAACCATACAATGTTGGTCCATGCCTTGTTGTGTGTGTGTGTGTGTGTGTACGTGTGCATGCACGAATATATGTGTAGTATGTGTGTGTCTGGTTGAAAGAATGTTTCCATCTATAATAATGCAAAGAATCTGTAAAATATCAATCACTATTTTTAGATTTGTCTTGTAACTCAGTTTTGAAGATGAGTCTTAATAGTTTTATTAGAATGCTTATGACTGTCTCTATTTCTTCTCAGCCGTAATATTTCCAACATAAAGTGGCTCTAAAATTGCAATTCTGTTCAATTGCCTTAAACTCCTCTTTTCCTTTCTTTTAATAACTCTTGACTCTGCTTTTTTTCTCCCCTGTACTTTTCCCTTGTTTTGAATGTGTTTCCATGAACCTTTCATTCATCCTGATGATAAAAGTACCAATCTCAGTATTAAGTGCTTATTATGTAGCAAGCATTAAGTCTTCACAACCATTTTTCATTTTACAGAGGAAGACACTGAGGTACAAAAGCTTAAGTAGAGTGCCAGAGGGAAGGTCCAATCCTGCAATGGTGTAATCAAGTGCACATATTCCTGTACTCTAGGCTAGGCGGAGTTTCCAAGCTGACCACAAAGTTGCCTATCAGTTACACAGCATATGTGCATAAGTACCCCCAAAACATGTAGTTAAACATTAGATGGTAAATGTATAATTACCTTGGGCTTTTGGAAGATAGTGATGTAACTTAAAGAATCATTCTAATAGTGGAATTTTGGACACAGTAGTGGGATCATTAGAGCAGCAGAAACCAGAGAGTATCACACAGTGCCCTAAACTTTTCCCACCAAACTAGCCACACCAACTTCATTCCAGTGCTTAGCAGGACCTGCAGCCATCATTGCAAACATTGTGTGTGTCAGTGCGCTGCTCCTTAGTAACAGTGAGCATCCTGTGCTTTGGGAAGACAGGAGCAGTCAAGTAGGGATTTGATGGCATTTAACTCGAAATTTTCCCCGTCTTCAGATTTTCTTAAATCCAAAAGAACAATGAATTCCTCCTTTCTCTGTGCTACTGTAGCAATTTATATGTATATTATTACTGTAATCTTCTCATTACCTCATAATTACATCTCTAGTTTCCTGTATTAAATCTAAAAATTCAGTGAAGCTAAGACTATATGTTGCTCTTTCTTTTTTCTTTTCTTTCTTTATTATTTTTATTTTATTTTATTTTTTTGGTACTGAGGATTTATACCAGGGGCATTTTACCACTGAGCCCCCCCCACCACCCCCCTCTTTTTTTTTTAACTGGGTCCATCTAAGTTTCTTAAGACCTTGATAATTTGGTGAGACTGGCCTCAAACCTGTGATCCCCTTGTCTCAGCTTCCTGAGTTGCTGGGATTATAGGCATGTGCCACTGTGCCCAGCTAAGCTATGGCTATTCTATTATTATGGTGTCAGACATGAGAAATTGAAAAGGTGGTTACAAAGAAATACATTCTCAATTTTAAGGGACTCTGCCATATTTTTCCATAAGAGATTAATGCATTGCTCAACACTAATAAGACAGGAATCAGGACTGGGGTACATGGGGATGCTATGCTAGGCAGATACAGTAGGCTGTGGGTGAGTATGAGACAAAGGGACGCATCAAAGGCCCAAGGTGAATTTCCAGGAAGGGAAGGGGAGACAAGGGTCAGGGCTTACCCCATTCCTGGACCAAAGTGGTTATCCTGTGTCAGTTCCCAGGTGGTAATACTGAAAAGGATAAAATAATCATTTGTAAAACCGAGTTTAGTGTAGGTGATTAAATTTTCCCACTTTGTTTTCAGAGTTGACAGAAACTCAGTTTGGGGCCTGAAGGATCTTTGTCTTGTGATATAGATGCCTATGGAGGCACCTGTCACTCCACAACCCCACCTGCTGCTTCTGTTTATGCTGCATCAGTGTAGTTATGAAATCTGCCAATTTCTGATGTTTGCCCACAACATTTTCACTCACACTCAATGCTTTTGGAGTTTAGAGATTCTCTTTGAGTCCTAGAGAGCAGTCACATGTCTGCCTTTATACTGGCTTTCTCCATCCCTGGAACGCCTCCTCTCTCTGCTCTCCCCAGAGCTGGGCCTCCTCGCCCCATGTAGTCCCAGACCAGCTGGTGAGGGAAGGAAAGAAAAGAGAAGGAAAGTTCTCACTAGACTGATGCTTTCATGCTGGTATTGCACCCTTTAGAATTTGTTGTCATTTCAAGCTAACTTTTCTCATAAGGTACTTTTGTGGGTTCCTCATAGAACCCCCCACTTCTGCCTCACATTGTGGATAGCCTCACACCTGCAGTTCTCTTGAGAGGAAACGTTTCTTCCCCACTTGATATTTGGACATATACTACTCTCTAAATGATTCTTTTTTAAAATTATAATTAGTAGCACATATTAATTGTACAAAATACTTGGTTTCATTAGTTTTCATTTTGATCATAAACACCTCCCTACTTCCCCCTTGGACCTGTCTCTGGTCGCCTTCGCTTCCCTCCTGACAGCTCCCCTATGAATTTCCTGTGTTTTTTTTTTTTCTAGCTTCTACATATGAGTGAAAATTTGTCCTACTTATTTATCCTAATCTGACTTTTTTCCTTTACCATAAGGATCTCCAGTTCCATCCATTTTCCTGCAAATGACATGTTTTCATTCTTCTTTATTGCTAAATAATGCTGCATTGTGTATATATACTGATTTTCTCTAAATGATTTTCTTGTTTGGTCTTGAGATTAAAACAACAACAACAAAAAAACCCAATTCATTTTACCTTGGGTGGGGGAACATACAGCATGTCATCTCTCAAAAAATTTTTTCTACTGAATTTCTCCAGCACTTTTATTCACTCTGAATGAGTGAGGAATTTATTCATTCTTCTCACCATTTTCTGCAACTTTCCTTGTTGGTCTTGCACCTGAGTTTGATTGTAGTATTAGGATTTTAGATAAAAAGTGATTTAAGTTCTCTTAATCAAGTTATAACTTCTACCAGTATGCTGAAAAAGAACTAAACATCACATAGTTAAAATACTTGCCTAATGTCACATATCTAGTAAATGGCAGAATCTACGTTTCAAAAAAAAATTTTGATTACACACACACACACACACACACAAAAAACAACATAAAAGTTCCATTTTAACTGTACAGTTCATTGCCTTAAGTGCTTTCATATTGTGCTTTGACTGCTTTAAACCAGTCTTGTTCCTCTAGGCTGTGTGCACACTGTTTTACCTCAGAATTTTTTATTCTGTTTTGTGATGCTAGATCGAGGTTTCATGAGATGTGTACCAGGTTCTTCAAATAACCTCTACATCTTTCTGTAATCCTTATCTTAAATGTAAGAAATGTTTTTTTTTTTTAATAAACACTTCACTTTTTATTTCTGTTTAAAACTTCTCTATTATATCTTCCCTTAAGTTCCAATTGTTGCATCCTACTCAGTCTTTACCCTTCCCTACTGAGGATTTCCTTGCTCTTTCAACTCACAAGATAGTGAAAAACAAAACAAAGCCCAAAACTTTAAGCTATTTGTAAGAGTAAACCCAGGTAATATTAATTTACTAACTCTGATCCCTAAACCCCATCTTTCCTGAAACTTTAACCATATCCCCATCTTATAGTTAAGTAATTCAAGTAATGATTTTATATCCCTCAGTAACTAATTTATATAATGTTTATAAATACATAAGTAAAAAATTAAGCATAAAGAAAGTGCATAACTTTACTACATAAATTTGAAATGCTGTTTCAAAAGATAGCATAATAAAGTTAGCATCTCAATGACAAATTGAAAAAGTTTTTTTCACGTGAATATGCCAGAACTGGTGAATGCTTTTTTTGATATTTGATGTCCACTGGTATTTCTCCCTTTTTAGCAGGCCTCACATACCCTCTGCTTCTTTTCAAGAGTTACTTCTCCCCCAGTTTGACACTGTGGTCATCTGGGTGAATCCAGTCTCTGAATCCCTGGCCATACAGAATGGGCTCTTTTGACCCAAGCCTACCTGGGCTTACATTAATTTCCTCCTGGCCACAAGGAGGGTAGCCAAACAACTTTAGGTAAGGCTATCTGGGAGTCTCTGGAACCCTCCTCTAAAGGCGAGGCTGTGAGCTAGGTGCAGGGAGAGTGAAGCTAAGGGCCAGTCTCATTCTCTTCTGGGACTGCTAATTCAGGATGATGTAAATCTGAAATGTCCCGTGGGCACCTTTCTTTCCATCTCATCCTGCTAAGGAAACTCTTTGAAATAAAAGAGAATGAGAAGCTGAAGTTATAACTCAATAGTAAAGTACCTGCTTAGCACCCACAAGGCCCTGGGTTTGATCCTTAATGTAGTGGAAACACAAAACCAAAACCAAACAAACAGCAAACAACAATAAGAAAAACAAAAGCCCAAGGACATTGATATGAAAGAATCTAACAATACAAGAAATATATTCAACACTGGTGACATTATTTGGATGCTAGAATTTAGTCATCATTGAAATAAATTTCTTCAGTGTCCTTGGAAGTGTTCCCCTTTGTAAAACTTTCAATTATTTTCCCCCTTTTTTTTATAAACTGAAGAATCTTGACAAACAGTTTTATTAACATGCAAATATTCTTTTTGTCAATAAGAAAAATATAAGCAACCTAAAAGAAATGGGCAAAAATTATAAAACAGAGGAAATCAAAATGTTTAAAAAAACTAAAAATATAAGGTTCTTCAGTTCATATTTGTAAACTAAAACTAAATATTGAGGTATACTAATGATTTAAATATGAGTAAGATGATCAAAAAATGTAGAAGTATATATTTTTTTAAACTTTGGTGGTAAAGACCTTTCTTACAATAAAAAAAATCATAGGAATCGCAAGGAAAAAATCACTTGATTCTATGCAAATTTAAACAAAATTAATGATCCTCAATAAGTTGAGATGAATATTTGTATTATTTATAGATCTAAATAAAATATTTTAAAACAGAATAATACAACAAAAATGAGAAAAAATGGACAATTTCTAGAATAATACTAATTTCAGATGATAATTATAAAATCTAATCTTCATAATAAGTTGATGTGAAGGAAATTGAGGTAGTGTCTTTTTTTATTCTCTTGACTTGTGATAACCTGATAACTCTATATGACAAGTGTGAAACAAATAAGATTTTTTTTATATTGGTGCCAGTTTTCTGGAGGACAGAGTGAAATATTTTCATGCTTTCACTCAGAAAATATTCATTGAATGCTGTGCCAACTACTATTCTAGGCACTAGGGCTAAAGTAATGAATATGTAGACAAAAATTTCTGACCTCAAGGAACTTCATTGTATTAATACTTGGTATGCACACCTTTTGACTCAATATCTGTGCTTCTAGAAATTTATCTTGCAGAAAAGCTTGCAAAAAGTACAGCGAGGTTTATATAAAATGATATCATTGTTATACCACTGTTAGTTATATGAAAAATTAGAAACAAGTTTAAAGTTCATCAATATAAGACTGGTTGGATAAATGATGGTATTCATTGTGCAAAAAAATATTTTTTCAGCTATTAAAAGCAATGAGATAGATTATATAATGTTTAGGATTAAAGTATATTTATCTATGTATATGCATACTTGTTAGAAAAATTCGGCAACATGTACCCCAAAAAAATAAAGAAGGTTTCCTCTGAAGGTGAAATTATGAAGGACTCTCATTTCTTTGTTCATTTTAAAGTTGTTTAAAGGAATTTTTTCCAAGACACTTGTGTTGCTTGTCTAAACAGATTTTTTTTTTTTTTTAATGAAGTATACAAAAGGGAACTTTCAAGGGTAGAGGAGTGTCCAGCAGGGAACTACAGAGTTGTTTGCATCTCTTTTTACTCCTCCAATCCAGTACTTAAGAAGAAAAAAGGAGAGAAAAGCTGGAAAAACAAAAGTTCCTCTTTATTTGTGTTACCATATTGCATTTTCATTTGTCTTTACCAGTAGGAAGTCAGTGATAGAGATCTATAAATCAGAAGCCCCAAAGCATCTATTTGTCTAATAATGACACTTCTAGGAATTCATCTTGAGAAAAAAATACTAGACAGAAAGATAGATTTATGCATAAGAGTGGGTATTAAAAGTAGTAGAAATAATCTAAAATCCAAAATAAGGGATTGCTGAAATACACATATGACATCATATAATTGGATACTTGGGAACCTTGAAAATAATCTTGAAAAATACTGCCAAGGAAAAATGTTAAAATATTTTAAGTGAAAATATGAGGCTCTAAGCCATACATATCCATTTTAGTTTGAAATAACAGACGTTTATTTTATCATAGTTCTTGAGAATGGAAGTCCATGATAGAGGTGCCAGCAAATTTAGTTGCTGATGAATACTCTTACTTGCCTATACCATGCCATCTTCTCATTGTGTCCTCATATGGCCTTTCCTCTGCTTGCAAGTAGAGGCAACTTTAGAATATCTTTCTCCTCTTATAAGAAGACAGCTTTATAGGATTTACCTTCCATAGTTAATTACATCCTTAAGAAAATGACTATAGACGTTTCATTCATCTTTTGAAATATTAATTGACCTGGGCTTGGTGGAGCACACCTGTAATATCAGGTAATCAGGAGGCTGAGGGAGTAGGGTCACAAGTTCAAGTATAGCCCAGGCAATTTAGCAAGACCCTGTCTCAAAATTAAAAAAAAAAAAAAAAAAAGAAAGGGTGATGGAGAATTTGCTTAGCATAACTGAGGCCCTGGTTCAATCCTCAGTACTGCAAAAATAATTTAAACACTTGACTTGGCATATATAATTTGCCTTCACATTCCTGTTGATCAGAAAGTCACATATCCATACAAAGCTGCCAGGACTCTGGGAAATGTAGTATTACTGCAGGCAATTATATGCTGAGCTAAAACTATTAATGGGAAGAGGGAAGAATGGATATTGGACAGTGAGCTGCTCTGCCATAGGAAACCTAGAAAATATTATATTGAGAATGCCTAAATGATATCTTTTAAAATATTTTATTAAAAAACACATTTCTAAACTTATTATTAACACATTTTAATTTACAAATTATGGGATTCACTGTGATAATCCCATAAATGTATACATCGTATATTGATCATGTCCATTCTCCCTCCTTTTCACATTTGAAAGAGAATATACAATACTTGTATTTCTGTTTCTTTTTTATTTCAGTTAACATAATGTCCTCTAGTTCCACTCATTTTGCTACAAATGATGGGGTTTCATTATTTTTTATGGTTAGATAATATCCTATTATGTATATATATATACTATATTTTATTTATCCATTCATCTATCCAAATGACATCTAGGCTAGTTCCATATTATACCCATATTAAATCCAAAGCATTTATATAGTAATATGGTTAAAAAGATAGATGTACCAAAACATTAACAGTGGTTATTCTGGATAAGAAGGATTTGTTTATGAATGATATTTTCCTCTTTAAGCTTTTGTATTCTTCTAAATTTTTTAAATAGTAAACATATATTACCTTTAAAATTAGAAAATATTTAACCAAGAGAAATATCTCTGCATAAGTTGTAGGTTTAATTAACATTACCCTTCTTATATAACTGCTCTCATAATAGTTTTTTTTATTGGCTTAATTTAAGAGTCAGTGAATTTAGGTAGGGCCATGGCATATACCTGTAATCCCAGAGACTAGGGAGGCTGAAGTTCAAGGCCAGTCTCAGCAACTTAGTTGGACCCTATCTGTCTCAAAATGAAAAATTAAGAAAAGGACTAGGGAGGCAGTTCAGTGGTACAGCACCCCTGGGTTTAATATCCAGTACTACAAATAAAATAAAACAACTAAACTAAACAGTCAGTGAGCTTACAATTGCCTAATATGTATTTTAAGATTGTCATCTTATTATTTAATAACAAATAGAATAATGATATAAAACACATTTCATTTTTTTTAAACTAAAGAAAATGGTATATGTAGGTCAGAAAAGTATCTTTTATAATAAGGTAGGGATAATATCACTACCCTATTAGCTTCCTTTCGGCCTTTCTTTTTTCCTTCCTATGCTGGGGAGCAAATCCAGGGCCTCATTCATACTAGGCAAGTCCTCTACCACTAAGCTACATCCCCTGTGCTCTTTATTATTTTGAGACAACATCTCCCTAAATTAACTAGGTTGGCCTGGAACTTTTGATTCTCCTGCCTTGGGTTTCCCCCTTAGCTGGGACTACAGGAGAGGACCAACTCACCCAGTTCCACACAAGCTCTCTGAAAAGTAAAAGAAATCAGTTCATGCAAAAAGCCTCATAAAGTGCCTGGCTCATAGTAAATAGTCCACATTTATTATCTATTATCATCATCACTGATGGCGGCAGTATATTGTTTCTTCCTCTGCTTTCACTGTTGAACTGGTCACATCTGCTTGAGAGACTTGTCAGTTTCAGTGTACCTTCAATTGGTTGGACAGATTCTGGAGAACAAACAGCCCACCATTCAACACTTTTTATTTCCCGGGTTTCTTAGAAAAATTCCTAAATCTTCAAGAACCAGATTGATCTCGCATGTTTCTAAAATCCATATGGCCACAACACTATTGAATCCTTTGGCCCTTTATTTGTCTTCATTTTAATCAGCAGTTAAAAGAAAGTGCTATCTTCTTGGACAAACATTCTAAGGTCTGTTGAGTTTTCGTCTTTTATCAGCTTACTTCTTGACATGATCAAACTGCACTCAAATTCATCAACGAAGTAAACAAAGTGGAAAGCAATTCTGAATGACTCTGCATTCTGTTCAGATCCACACTGTACAGCCATGGTAAACAGATAAATTAGGGAAGTGAAGGGCAAACACAAAAGACAGAAATAGCTACTTCATGTTTATAGCAAAACTTTCCCACAAGCACACCCATAACCAGGAATGAAGAGGAAAGCTAGGATTTAACTATAAACTGTGTTACAATATTTCAACAAACAAGCACAATATTTTAAAATAGAGATCTTGGCAAGATCCTTATTAATTCCTCTGTGACATATTAGTTCACAGAAGTATTTGAAAATAAAAAAAAGAATCTCTACACTCTTTTTTTTTTTTGATGGATGAATTGAGATATATAATCTTAGTTTGAAAAACAATTTTTCTTGCATTTGTATTTTGGTAATAATTTCAGATCAAAGAAAGTCTATTTTATAAGACAATATGATTGTACAAATGTGCAAACTTAAATGGATTATTAAAATTCAAAATACATTCATACATAACTATTAGCCTATTATAACGTATGTAAGAAACAATACATAATTTATTTCCCTTTCTTCTTCTTTTTCTCCCCCCCCCGCCCCCCAGTACTGGAAATTGAACTCAGGGTTACTCTACCACTGGGCTATAACTCTAACCTGTTTTATTTTGAGACAGGGTAGGTTTCTCAGACTGGTTTCTAACTAGAAATCTTCTTGCCTCAATCTTCCAAGTAGCTGGAATTGCAGGTTTGGGCCAACATGCCTGGCCCATTTTGTCATTATGGCTGAGAATTTTGATTTCCCCAATTTAAAAAAGCAAATTTATTATTTTAAAATGCAGTTAGAATTTACTAGGGAATTTAATCAAATTTGTTGTTTATCATTTTCCCCCCCATTTTCATGTGTGATGATGAATTTTGTGCTGACTGGCTAAAGAGACACCCAGAGAGCTTCTCTGGATATGTCTGTGAGTGTGTTTCCAGAAGAGATTAGTCTTGAATCAATGGAGTGAATCTGTCCTCACCAGTGTGGGTGGATATCATCCAGTTTGTTGAATGTCCACCTAGATGGAATAAAAAATACAGAACAAGGAAGAATTCAAGTTCTCTTCTTGACCTGGGACTCCCACTTTCCTTTTGTTATGTTACTCCTGGTTCCCTTAGGACTCAGTTTTGGGTGTACAGGACAGTTTTCCCTCCTCCCACCTCCTTTGGTCTAAGACTGGGAGTTACACCATAAGCTTTACCTGTGCCCAGGCCTTTGGATTTGGAATGCATTATACCACTGGCTCTGGCTCTCCTGGCTCTTAAGCTTGCAGATGGCAAATAACTGAACTTTTCTGTTTCATAATCATGTGAGCACATACCTATAATAAATCTAAATTTCTTTAAAGTGTGTGTGTGTGTATATATATATATAGATATAGTTATAATTATCTTGTTGATTTTATTTCTCTGAAAAACCCTAATACTCTACTAATCTTCTTTTTCATTTTTTCTTTGATAGCATACATGGTCAAATTTTCTTTTAGAGAATGACTAGTGGGTAAATGATCTTAGATATTATATGTTTGAAAATGAAGCCAAAATGAAAAAGAGGCAGGCAGTGTAGACAGGTAAATCTGGTCAGATTGGATCAAGGAGGCCAATTTGGGTCCAGGAAGTCAAATACCACCCTCTGAGGGATTGAAATGTTAATTCCTTCAGAGCCCTTCCTCCACCCTTATCAAGATAACCTGCCCCTGTTCCAACCTGTTGCTAAGGTAACCTGTCCCAGGAACTGTACCTTCCTACTGGGACTTGTAAAAGTTGGTAATTAATGTGCCCTGGGTTGCTCCATTAGGCCTTCCCCCACCCCATCTGCTTCTCACCTTTTGGCCATCCCACCTGAGCATCTATCTCCTGGGCTTCCTCAGATACTCAGGAAGGAGAGAGATAAGCGGAAGAGAGCAGGAGAACAAAGGAAGACTAGGACATATTTAAAAAGGCAGACCGTCTCATTTCTTGGGATACCAGGATACCAGCTATGGCCCCCTTCTTCTTCCCAGGATAAGTCCGTTACCCCTTTTAAAATAAACACTGCTTTATATGTTTGCCTAGACGTGTTTCTCTAATATTACACTTCAACATGTGAGGGAGCAGAACTTCTCATTGGTTACTGGCAGTATCAAAAATATCTTTATTTTGCTTTTACTCTTGGATAATAGTTAAGTATAAATGCTTTGTTGATAATTTTCTTTTTCCCCTTCCGTTTGTCCTTAGATATTATGAGTCCACAGAATTTATAATACATTATTGCAGATGAGAAGGGTACTTTCTGTCCTTTGCAAGCCGTTTATCTGTTTTGCTCTGGTAGCTTTCATGTATGTCATTTTATCTCTGATGCTCTAGAGTATCAGCACACTGTGTATATGTATGGGATTTATCAACACATCAAAGTATACTTTTGACCTAATGCTTCAAGCTGGAGAATTCTGAAGCAGTTATCTCTTTAAATATTGTATGTTTCCTGTTCTGTCCTCTTAGATAAGTTTTCTCATCTTTTGCTCCATCTTCTATATTTCTTAACTGCTTCTTTCCAGTATTTCTTTTAGCTTCTTTCTAGTATTTATTTTAGCTTCTTTGAACTGTATTCTAGATGAGTTTGTTCCTTATCCAACTTTCTGGTCATTCTGTATTAGTTTCTATTTTTATGTTAACCACGTGTGCTGTGTTTTATTTAAATGACATTATTTTTCACATTTGGAATATAGAAGTGATTGTTTCATATTTTCAATTTTTTTCTTAAGGTTTTCCAAGTTTGGTAATTGGCTGAATTCAAAGAAAGCCAGGGTTCCTTTATCTCCTGAAAACTTTCAATGTATTTATTTGAAAACTCTTGCCTCTTCAATACCCTATACCTGCCCATACAGTACCCTATCCTGATTTCTATTTTAATAAACTGAAATTAATTAATGAATTTGCATTTCAATTATAGATTTCTTGGCTCTGTTTTAGTACTATATTTTTTAATGCTTTGTAATTTTCATTGTCTTGCTTTCTTTCCTTTTCCCCAGTTCTCTCTTTTTCTCATCCTTCCTCCTTCTCTTTCTTCCAATCTGTCACAATGTGTCCTTCCTACTCACTCATCACTTGCATTTGCTTCTAACCAGCCCTCTGATGAATCAGGTCGATAACCACAAGCAGCAGTTACTGACTGATGGTGATTTGGGACCATCATATATATTGAAAAAGCAAGTGGTTGGTTTGGTTCAGCCACGTGTCACAGATGCATTTTGTTTTGTTTATTTTACAGTCCTAAAACATCTTTGTCTTACAACATTTTTCAATTATATTCCACTTCTGGTCAATGGAGTTTAGTTTGAATTTGAGTCTGACTATATCATTTTGTTCTTCTATATTTTTATTTGTCAGTGCCACGAAACAGGAGTTCATCAAAAGGCATACTCTTTGTAATAATTTAACCGGTGTATCTATTGCTTCACTTTTTTTTTTTTAATAGGTTACTGGGGATTGGATGCAGGGATGTTCTTCCACATTACATTTCCAGATTTATTTATTTATTTAGGGACAGGGTCATGCTAAGTTGCCTGGCTAAACTTGAACTTGTAACCATCCTCCCATAGCCTACCAAATAGCTAGGATTTTAGGTACATGCCAGTATGCCCAACTGTTTATTTATCTTAATGTTTACCTTTTTGTCCTCTTTTCCTGTTTGTACCCAATTTTCTCTTTTTGGTGTTATGATAATTTTGGGAAGTTGGCTATATGTCTTTCAAATTCCTTTTTAACTTGTTTAGTATCTGGCTATTGAATTCTAACTTTTGCCTCCCTTCCAAGAGTAGAATTATTATGGTGGTCTTGCTGTCGCACTACTTCTTGGACCTTTGTACTTTATTCTATGCCATAGCATATTCTTCTGTTACACTCTTCCATAATATTCTGTATTTTCTCACAAGTGCATGGAGGGAGAAAAAGTAATATATTCTCCTTATCCATTGCTAGGTCCATTTAATGAGACCCCAATAATAAAATTATTAATGAGAAAAGCATATAAATTTGTTTAATATAGCTTTTAATGTGACAGAAAGGGACTTTGAAAAATGATGACCCAAACAGACTTGGAAACCTACATGTCTATATTCTTAGGTTTACTGAAGAGTGAGCAGTTATAGGGAAATATGAATGAACAAAGCTTGGCCAAATGATGATAAGCTGGGGAAACTTAGCAAGACCTGTTCAGATTCTTCTCTGTGATCCTGCATCTTCAGAAATCAGCATTTGCCTTTCCTCCAGGGATAAGGATGGCTCTTCTGGAATTGAGAGTCTCTGACTGTTTTTTAGAGGAAGGTCAGAGAATCCTTTTGATGTCGGCTTCAGAAGAGAAGGATGGGAGAGGCTACCTTCTGCTGTTTCCTTAAATTCCCAAGTGCCATATCTTGGTGTGGTATGTGCTGCTCTGTGACACAGCCTTTTTTCTTTTTCTATTGACCACTTAAATATAGATCTTGTTTTAAGGACTCTTAATTCTGCCTTCTGACATACAGGATCCTTGATTTTATAGGTTGTGTTCTTGCCAACTGTGGCCAGATCTCATCTCAATTATTCTCTTTGGCAATTTATGCAGTTGTAACTTCATCCATATCCTGTTGGCATTCACTGTAAATTCTGAGGTTTATGTTTTGCAAACACACATGACTGTCTCCCTGAAGGCATTTTATAGGTATAGTAATTTGCTTGCCCCACTTGCCATACAAACTGAAAGTTCTGGAGCATTGATACCTCCAGAAGAAATTCCCAGAAATGCTGGGTATGATGTTTTAGTATCACAAATTGTCCCTCAATTGGGAAAAATCTGAAGCATATTTTACACTATTACCCAGAGTTCTACAGTGGAATTCGGTTCTATTTGCTCACAGTGATAACTTATTCATAATGTGACTTTTATTGCCACACTTTCCTTCCTTTATCTCTACTTTTTGTAGGCATTTACTTGGATCACTTACCAAATTACCTGTATTCAAAAACTTTTCTCTGGGTTTGCTTCTATTGGAATTCAAACTCTGATACAAACCATCTCATGTACATACTTCCATTTAACTACTATTCATCCATTTCTATTTGGTGTAACAACAGATTTTCTCCTGTCTCTTATTAATGTTTTAGTTTGTTCTCTATATACATGGCAAACTGAAATAAATTTGACCTAAATGGTCCTCATTCTTGATTGAGAAAGTCTGGCCCATAGTAGCCTCTCTATAAAATAAGCAGCACCCTTATTGATGTTTAACAAATTATAACCTACCCTGGTAGTATACCCTTATAAGCAAGCAATTAAGTCTTAGACACTTATAGTCCTCCAACTGTAGCCAGTCACAAGTTTCTAACTGATCACACCATGCTCATGTAAGCCAAAGGTCAATTACAGCCAATCAGGTGATTTCTTTGTATCACTCCTTTTTTTTTTTTTTTAAAGACTATAAATATAACCATATGTGTGGTAGACTGGAGCATTCTGAACAGAATCATCTTTAGTCTGGAATACTGTTTTGTCCTGGAAGCTTTTTCTTCCCCCAGCAAACTTTTATAAAATTTATCTACTCTCATTTTTTCTTCAGTACATGTGTGTTTTTTGTAAGTGCTGAGTTACATGCTTCTTAAGACTATTTTTGCAAAAGGTGTTACTGTTGCAGAGCAAGACTAGCCCATGGAGCCAAAAGGGCTATGGGCGTTCTACAATTGTGGGTGTTACCTCAATTATTGGTTTTTGAAATTTCAAAAGAAGGATTTTAGGCAAGTTGCATATAGTAACAGGCAGGAGTTTATTCGAAGGGAATGAGAAAGAGGAAAAGGACACTTTCAAGGGAGAATGGGTGATTGGGTTCTCTCTGAGAGGAAAGGAATCCTCCAGTTTTATTGAGGGTCCCAGATAAGTTTCCAGATCCTCTGGGCCAGCACCAACTTTCAACTTTTGATTGACAACAGAATTGCATTAGACTTCCAAGTCCACTACAATATTCTTACCCACAGATGCTTACACAATATTCTTACCTGCAGATGCTTAAGCAAAACCCATGGCATATATGTGTGGGGTTACCATCATAATGACTTTTTTATTGGAGGGGGGTTACTGAGAAAGAACCCAGGAGTGCTTTATCACTGAGCCTTATCTGCAGCCCCTCCTTTGTATGCAGTTTGAGACAGGGTCTCATTAAGTTGCTTAGAGCCTTGCTAAATTGCTAGGACTGGTTAGAACTTGAGATCCTTCTGCCTCAGCCTCCTAAGTTGCTGGAATTACAGGTATGTACCACAGTGACTGACATATAATAATGACATGTTAAAGATCCAAAGGCAACTCAGGATCACCTTAGAGCTCAAATTGTTCTTACAGATTTTATACTGGGTGGGCTTTGTTTCTAATTATCCTTTCTTTCCAAGTCCTGGAATCTTTAGTTTGTATAAAGGTCAAAATTCCCCTCTGTACTCCTCTTATTGCAGGAAAGAGTCTTTGGGCCTGCATTCCTCCCTTCCACAGACAATAGGGTGTTAGCTGAGGAATACAGCATGTCCTATTGATTTAGGGCAGTACAAGAGTGGCCTCAGGTAATTTTTTTTTTTAAAGAAAGTTTGTGGGTATCAACACAGTAGGTCCATTCTGTAGAATTATCTCCTTTACCTCATGTCCCTAGTGCTCATGTCTGCCTGCTATCTGTCACTACAATTCCAGCAATGCCATTTAAATTCTCCCATATCAACTTCTAGGGCCTCTTCCTTTCACATTTTCTTACATCTATTTTTAAACATTATAAGCTGCTGAAAATAAAATTGCCAGATTTACAGTGTAGTCTTTGCAACTAGGCATAGTTTGGAGCAGTCGTGGGCAACTCTTTAACCTTCTCTTCTAACAGTGAACACTGAGTTGGTTCCATTTGCACCAGTAAAGTTGTGATTGCACAATATGTCTGCAAGGCTAGAAAGCTAAACCTATTGGCTTGGCTTGAGGATTTAGGAGTAGAGTAGTAGAGGGCATACTTGAAAGCTTAGTTTAAAACCATCAAGCAGATTCAGTGGTTGTTCTTCCTCTTCCTCCTCTTTGTGCATAGTAGCAAAATATTTATTTAATGGGTGAAATGGTAAGTCCTTGTAAACATTTTCTGGATACACAACCAACTTTTATAATGCTACAACTACAACAGCTTTCTTGTTTCCTGTTTGTCTCTTTTGTTTTTATTTTATTTTTTTCCAGCAAGGAAACCACATTGATATCTGCTATAGGAAAAAGGCTAAAAACTGCCACAAACTGCTCTATGACACAGTTTATTCTCAATAATCAACTAGCTAAATAGATACCATTCAGAGGCAAAGATACCACCATGCTCATTTAGGAGCATTTAAACCCAACTTATTTTTAATCTCTCCCTAGTTGATGGTAAGCAAATATTGATACTGAGTACTAAAATCTGGAAAGCAAAAGAAAATGATTTTCATGGCTGTTGAAAGAAGCCACTGGAGTCACTTTGCCAGTTGTTGTTCCTTTTTATCTCTGAATTGGCTTATTGTTTCAGGCTTTGTCTCTTAGATTAGGGGCAATTTATACTGAAAAAGAGGTTTTCATTTGCATATTCTGTGAAATTCAAAGCATGTTTCCTTGGAAACTTTGGTTGTCTGAAGCAGTTATTTACATAAACAATGTTCTCATCAAAGCTAATGTTTCCAAAGGAGGGGGGGATATTTATAGTTCTTCTGAAATAAAACATGAATTAACACTAATATCCTGAGATTCTGTGGGATTAGCGAAACTTAATGATCTTCATAAAGAATGTGAAATAACTGAAAAACGGCTTTTATATTAATATTAGGTTATATATTCTATGCATTATACAACAGTATCCCTCCTGCCTGATTCAAGACTGGTAGGTGGAAAGGAGGTTAAGACGGTTATTTAAAGTGAGTTATCAGGAAGAAAAAGTTAGATACAATTAAATAAAAATTACTCATGTTACTTGCTAAAGGTGGTAAGGCAGATTTTATTCTTGAAGGGTCATGGAGATAGGCATATACAGCCATGCAGTGGGGTGAGATGTTGGATTCAGCTCTGACTCCCAACCAAGATAAATGGGGATTATGAACAATGAATCGAAAAAGACTAAGAGCATCATCAAGTGTCTGGCTAATCTGACCAAATTGGATAGTTACTGAAGGCAGGTGAAATGATGAGGTGGTGAGGGTGGGCAGATACCAGAGGGAGTCTTTTGTTGAACTGGCTTAGCAGGGTTCTTTTTCAAACTGGATTCTACATGGACAGAGAGGGAAGCCCAATTCTGGGCCTAGCCAAGACAGGGATTCAAGATCCTGACTAAAGTTTGGGTCTAAGGAGAGAACCTCTGTCAATATACACTGCAACATTTCATTTTAAAATGTGCACTTATTTGCCAACCTTTGGATGGTGATCCAAAACAATTACTTTGATGTCTGCTTAGAAAGTTCTACATTCTTTTCTTATATTAACACTGTACTCTGTCATTTTCAGTTTTAGTTTTTTTCAAATTTATGATGGGAGTCCATGTACTTAAAAAAAAAGAATATAAGTTTCTTCTATTATTTTCAAGTCCCCTGTCAGTTTTTTATTTTTTGTTTCACACAAGAGAAAATATATGTTAGTGACTCACATTTATAAAATCTTTCAAAGCATTTAACTTAGTTTACATAGCATTCCCATCATCAATTACATTTCATCAATTTGCATAACATTTAATTTAATTACATAATTGTAGTAAGAAGTACAACTGGCATAAACAGTTTAGGAAATTCAGCTGAATCTTGGTAAGCATACAATTCCCCTGGCAGGGACATAGTCACTATAAAAGAAAAAAAAATATTTATGAAGTACTTAATTTTACCATTTAAAACTGAAACTGGGAAGACCAATAGATCTCTGAAATACATGGTCAGCAGGTCTTGGGACATGTTCCTGCCACTGCAAGTAGCAAGACTGTGTAGCATTTGGAAAATGTCTACAGGAACAGAACCAAGACCCTTTGTTTTTGTAAACTTTGAGGAAAGAAAACACTGTTACCTACATTGCTTATAAATAAGAGGACAAAACCAAGCAGGCAAACTTGGGTTAGGAGTTCACAAGGCTAGGTAACACATTATTAGCCTCTCAGTAGCTTTGTTATAGGTACCAACACTGACTTGGGGATTCTGGAGCTAACAGGAGCTGAGGTTCCTTTTCTCACCCACTCTACAGATGTCCCATGGATGACAGGACATATAGTATCTTTTGTCCTTTGAGACCTTAATTTTGGGGTCCAATTATATTCAGCACTGCACCTAGACATGTTGATCATTTGAGGAATATTTTGTCCCAAACTAAAAGGATTAACCTAAATTAGACTTTTTTAGTTTCTCTCTCTCTTTACCTCCAGGCTGACCAGCCTAACCCTACCAACTATCATGGCCAGAAACACCAATGAAAAGAGTGAAAAGAGGTAGCACTTGAGTTTATGAAACATCTCTAGTTTTTCCTCCCAAAAGACATGTTTATCCCACCCCTTTATTAGCCTCTCTATCTCCCTCATTATTCCTATCCTACATCTGTAACCACTCAATCCCTAGGAGTTGAGAAGCTGATTTGTGAGTAAAGCTCCTTTTCTGTTCCTTGGCCACTCAGTAAATCCTTTCTTTCCCCGCAATGCTCATTTCAGTGTTTATTCCATAAGAGGAGCTTCTAGATCTGGGTTCAGTCACAATATGTTAAATAACAATGGGCACTATAGGAAAGGAAGCAGAGAAGAATAGGGGTTTGAAAATCATAGGGGAATTGTGAATTGGGGGAAATATAGTTTAGAAGGTGGTATTTGGTCAAGTGCCTTCGAGAGTTAATTTAGATAGGAATAGTGAGGAGAGAAAATAGATTTAATTAGTAATAAAGAAAGAAGTAAATTTACTTATACTTTTTTAATTTGTCTGCTGGGACCCCTGTAACAAAAGGCAGATTAACAAGAGAAAAACAAATAAAAGTTTGTTAATAGGTATATACATGGAAAAAAAAAAAAAAAAACCAGGAAAGAAATCATTATCAAAAATGTGGCTTAGAACTCTTTCTGTTTTAGCATCTTCAATAAAAACCAATACATTTTCACAGAAATGACAAGACAAAGGCAAAGGATGTTAAGTCTCTCAAGATGTCTTTGTCCTCTTAGGCTATTATAACAAGATACCATAAATTGGTATTTCTTAGAGTTTACGCTCATGAAGATTAGCGATTTGTTTGATGTGGTTTGGGATTCTGGGAAATCCAAGATGAATTATCATCAGATTCAATGTCTGGTGAGGCTCACTTTTTGGTTCATAGATAACATCTTCTAGCTGTGTCTTCATGGGGAAAGGAAAATCTCTAATTTCTTTAGAAATACATAACTGTGCTGATGCTATCCACAAGGGCTCTATCCACATGAGCCAATAATTTCTGAAATCCCAACCCTAAATACCATCAACCTGGGGCTCAGTTTTCAACAAGGAACACAAAAATTCATACTGTAGAAAATCAGACTAAAGTGCTTATTGGGTAACTAACTTTGGTCTTTCTTGGTACAGATATGTAAATTGATGTCCTATTTTCAGGCAAATGGGGGGTTGCAGAGAGCTTTATTTTCTGTCACTGCTTCTTCTCTATTTGCCTCATCTCGAAATAGTCCTTATTTCAAAATAGCACATGGAGGGTGGCATATTCTGTTACCCTTCACAGTCTCTGAGACAGAAGTGTGCCTGGAGTTATGGAGGATAGATAGCAAGGGAGCCAGGGGCAGGGCCTTAGTAACTGAAAAGTCAAAGCAAAAGAGAGGTTATTTCAGCATTTTACAAAGATCATTCTGGCTGTTAAGCTGAGAAAATATATGTCACCAAATGAAGTAGAAAGGACAGTTGGAAAGCTACTGAAATGAAACAGATTAGAAGTGATGGAATTAGAGAGAATTAAGGAATTAAAAGAATAAAAACAGGAATCTCATGAAAATACAAGGGAGAACTGGGGATTAAAGGAAGTAGATCCAGGGCCACAGAGGAGGGTTGGGAAAGGGGAGACCTGAGGAATGAGATTATCAAAGTTTGTTATGTGCATATATGAATACATCACAATAATTCCACTTTTGTGTATAACTATAATGCACCAATGAGAAAATTTAATAGGAGGAGGGACAATAGAGGAAGGAATCATGGGGAGGAAGGAGGTGGTAGAAGGGTAGAGTCCTGGGCATTGAAATGGAGCAAATTATGTTATATGCATTGATGTATATATCAGAATCAACTCCACAAGTAGAATGCATTAATAAAAAAAGTAAATTTTTTAAAAATGAGGCATATATTTAAAAAAATAAAAAGCAATGATGGAGTTCCATACCTTGAGTTTTATATAGTAGTATTGGAGATATATTTTGAAGGTAGCATCTTTAAAATCTACATTAGTATATTTTTAAAAATAGTAAATAAAATAGTGTTTTGGCTCTGTGCACAGAATTAAAATAAAATATCGGAATCATATATTAGAAAGATTCTATTATTGCTCTGCAATAATTCTAGATGCATTTATTATTCCTCTTAGCATTGGAAGTTTTTGAAAACCCTTTGGCTTATATTCAAAAACAGAAAAAAAATCACTATTTTAGAGAAGTGATAAATGACTGGATATAAGTTTCATGAATAATGCTTGCATTAGTTTTAAGGTAATCTTGGTCTCTTGTGTATTACAGTTCAGTCCCTTGAACATGAATGTCTACTAATTCTTTAGATTCTTTACTTCATGCCCAATTTTAATTTTAAATTTATTTTCAAAGTAAACACTATAGTTAATATTCAAAAATATAGTATATATTAATAAAGATGATATACATATATGTGCATGGTACATATATATCATTTTTTAAAATGGAAACTCCTAACCCAATAATAACTTTGCCTTCTCTTTTATTACCAAATTATTTCAAATGAGGAGGTTGACATTCTGAAACGTTCTCAGATGCATCTTATAATTTTCCCCTTTTCTTTAAGTGCCAGTTCTGCTCTGAAATTGAAAAACAAATCAAGTCACCAACCTTTTAAACTCTGTTGTCAAAACCATTCAGCTTCACACACAGCTTCTCTTTAGATCTTTGACTTCCAGTTATGACAAGGTATCTAGTACTTTGTTTTTCAGTCCGTTACCTTAATTTCTATTTGAGTAGCATATTTTCTTTCCAAGAATTGAAAGTCATTCATAACTCATTTATTTTCTATCTACTGACATGTTATATTGAAGATTTTTAGGTTGTGAGAAGTGATATGATAGTGAAAAAGACAGACTTAGAAAATTTTAAAGTGAGTACAAGAATAGATAGATAGTAGATATATCACAGTGGTAAAATCCACTCATCTTCCCAAATGGAAATCTGAACATTCTGAACATTTTATGTCAGCCTGACTTTGGCAACCTAGATCTTATTGGTGGTTGAATAATAATTGTTGAAAGTTTCAAAATTTCTTTAGTTCAATTATTGATAAGCTCACTCCTTTCTGGAAAAGGTAATATTGTCTTTATTAGAATTTAGGCAATTACTATAACTCCTCAGAAACAACAACCTCACACAATAATAATGATCTCTCAAAAATATTCTAAGTTTGGTTCTAGCACTTAAGTGTTCTTCATGTTTTATTTAGACCAGTTGTCAAATTAAAGACCACTCACAAGTTTTACTCTTCAGCCAAATCTGTCCCTGAATATTAGGGTTGACTATCTATGACCATGAATAAGTGACTAAAAATTGAATTTCCAGTTTATTCTTTCTCACCACCCCTACCTTTCCAAATGTTGTATAAGTCATCTGCATCTTAATTAATAGTACTTAATCTTTCTAAGTACTATGGCCCAGAATTTGGTTCTATCCTTGATTATTTTTCTTTTTCTTTTATCACAATCCAGTCATTAGGAAATACTTTTTTCTTAATATTGCAAAATATATACAATATATTTTGCAAAATATATACAGTATATTTTGCAAAATATATGCAAAATTTGCAAAATATATGCAATATTCAGCCTTCTTTGTCTGAACCACCAGCTAGCTATGGACTAGATGATAGTTTATTCACATTAAAGCAGCCAGGTGAACCATTTAAAGCAAAATTAATTTTCATATTACATCTCTGCTGAAAACCTGTATAAGTGCCCCATTATAATTGGGATAAAAAAAGAGTTTTCATAATGACCTATAAGCCTGTATATGACCTGGCCTATTGTTATTTCTTTTATACAGGAATAGTGTTAAAGTAGAAATGGTGGAAATCAGAAATCAACAGGAAAGACTAGAGAAAGGAAAAACCTACCTGAATTCTTTATCAATCAAAATTAAGGCAAAAAATAATTAATGACATCCTCAAATACAGCGTGAAAAGTACCCTTAGCAGATTTAACAGAAATACTAAGGGAATTCCTCTAGTAGAAGTAAAAATCAGTGAAATAAAAGGATGGGAATCCAAAAGGTAAAGATAAATATGTGGGTAAACCCAATAATCTCATACTGTTCAGGCAAAGCAACAATAATTGCAAAAAAATATATGTGAAGAAGAAATATACATGACAACACAAAATATGGAAGGGGATAATAACCAACGTATACTATTAACATTCTGAAATTTTCAAACATCTTTCCCTAGAGCTACAAACTGGCTGATTTCCAGTGTTTGAATGTTGACAGTTTTACCAATTTTTTGCCAGTGCACCATAAAGTCATTCATGTTTTCCATTTCTGATGTCAGTTTCCTCATTGACTGCTATCTGGTCACTTAGCTAATGCAACATATGCAAGGTGCTTCATAAAGAAAGTACTCCATTTCAAATTACCAATAATTTTTTAAATGTTATCAGATTCAGAGAATGAACAAATTAGAAACAAACATAACAAAATTTTGGTGGCTTATATAACTGAAGTTTAATGTTGCTTAAGTAATAGTCCCATACAGATGTTCTTGGCTGATATATACCCCCCACATCAGGTGGTTCAGGACCTCAAACTCCTTTCACAAGTCCCTGCCATCCTTTAGGGCTTTGAAGTCTTCGACATTTAGTTGACAGATAAGAAAATAATACAAACAAAACAGAGTTGTTGTTTCTCAAACTGAGATGTAATCACTTTGACTCACTTTGACTCACATTATATTGGTCTCTACTGATAGTTAGCAAAAATGTTGGAATTGTAGACTTTGGATAGACAGTTTCTTCCCAACAGGAACTCCTACCATTGCTAAGAGAAATCACCAATTTTTGTTGAACAGTTAGGCATTCTTTTTTTATTTTTTTAAAAGTTGTTTGTTTCTTTAGAATCACAAATCAAAAGGAGTTTTTAGAACAAAGATTTGAATAAATCTTAACCATTGTTGGACTTAATTTTTCTTTAAGCAATAAAAATGTAACAATATCAACAGAAACCAAAGGAAATTATCTTAATAAAATAAAATATAACACCTTTGTTCTTTAAGCCAGTTCTCTGTTGGATCCTACTTATACATTTTATTTATATTTTATTTTTATGTGTTCTTATTAGTTATACATGACAGTAGAATGTATTTTGACATATTATACATATGATATTTTGATACATTATGCATATACATATAACTTCCCATTCTTCTGGTTGTACATGATATGTAATTACATTGGTTGTGTATTTGTATATGCACATTCATAATGCCTCATTCATTCTACCATCTTTCCTAATCCCAACACCCCTCTCCCTTTCATTACCCTTTGTCTATAGGGGTTTTTGAATGAAAAAAAAAATAACCAAAGGCTTTAAGTTTGTAAGCAAAGCTTTTCCCCCATCACAATAACTTTATAAAACTAATTTTGAACATTAAATAGATTTGATGAGACAGCTAGGGCATGGGTAGGAAATACATGTAATTTGGACCATTATGTGAAAACTTTTAGTTAATAAATTGGAGTGTTTTATTTTAGTGTTTCATAAATGTTGACTGAAGAGAGTTCTTTGAAAGAAACTCTATTCATTTACCTTTTCCCACTATGCATTCAGACATATGCTCTTTAATATAAGTACATATTTATAAGTTCTTCATATAAGTACTTTAATTGGGCTTTCACGAGCAAGAGGGCTATGAAGTTACACAAACTTCCAAGACTTAGATTAGTCTTTCAAAACTCACTTCTCTTAAACACAGGAGGGGATAAAACAAGTAAAAATGTGTATATTTAGAGGCCTTGTGCTAAAATGCTTAATTTCTCAAAACTACTCATATCTCTACTTTTACAGTGGATGAAACAAAGGGTAATTGTGGCCCTTTGATTTGTGATGTAAGCCCATATCTCCAGAGGACAGAGATAACTATTTTGACAATAGAAATTCAACTCATAGGTTATTTGGATATATTAGATACATGCTTTAGTATCTAGCCCAATTTATTAGAGAATATGTTTTTCTGATATGCAATAATAACATAACCCATAAAATGTCTTATGATATTAAATGTAAATTAAATATCTACTTTTGTTTATCTATATTACCATTTAAAATGGAAATACAATTTTTATGTTTTAATTTACAAATAACAACATTTAAAACAATTACTTCCATCCACAGATGTATTTACTTGCAGCTCAGAATCAAGTGAGATAATTTTGAAACTGCTCAATTTGATATACTGAGCTTATGTCTTCTATTAGTTTGTGCAACCCATTTAGGTTTAATGAAAACCTCTCACCAGTTATCTAATTTTTGATATCCTTATTAACTTAGTGCAGAAAAAATGTGTCTATAAAGCACTGGGCTCATTCCCTCGAGTTAAGTTGCTGTTAAAAGGCACCTTCCCATGTGACACAATGAAGACAGCATTAAAAATTTTAAAGATCTTAAATGCTAATTAGGTCTGGTCAAATATGTATATTAAATTTTAATTATAGTTCATTTTGTCCTTGACTTATTATTGAATACAGTGTTGAATTTTTAGTAGCAACTACTATAAGTAAATGAATTATTTTCAACTTTATAATAGTCATTAAAACTGAGAACAACCTGTTGATTTCTCTTTAGTTGACACAGAACTTATTGGAATTATGTAATGAAAGTTTTTGAATACATGAAGTAGATGAAGACCTAGATGGGAGGTATCTATCTTGTCTTCAGTGCCAACACTAGAAAAAATAATATATACTGTTCATTGCCAGTATCAAGTAAAGTTTGGTCATTGGAAAGATTGGAAATTATTTGAGGAAAACAATTGTATCTTAGATAATTTTTATATCTAGACTTTAGCTACACACATTTCTCTTATGAAATTGTGCTAAATTTTGTTGATTTTTTCCCCTGTGTTTATCAAAATGAGGGTATGTCTCATGTTGACATGGTGGGTTATATTGATAAAGGTTCAAATATTAAAACAATATTGCAATCCTGTTTTAAACCCAATTCAGTTAATACCTAATGTCTTTTTAAATGTATTCCTCTATTGTAGTTGCTAGTATTTTATTAATTTTTTTATCTCTATTCATGAATGATTTTTCTGTAGTTTTCTTTACTTTTAATACTCTTGCCAGATATGGCTCTGATTGTCCTGATCTTACAAAATGAGTTAAAAATTTGTTCATTTTCATCATTATTCCAAAGAAAAGTTTAAGTAAATGCTGTGATCTGAATATACTTCTAAATTCATCTCTTCAAACCTAATCCCATGGTGGTTAGCATCAAAAGGACCTCTTGTCAAGTGATTGAGTCATGAAGGCTCTGCTCCCAGTGAGAATGGATTAGTGCACCACAGAAGCTCTGGAGGGAATTTGGTTAAGCTTTGTTTTGTCCTTCCACTTTCTGTCTTGTAAGTACGTGGCAAGAAGTTCCTCTCCAAGACCCTATTGTTAGCACTTTGATCTTGGACTTCTCAGGCTCTAGAACTCTGAGAAATAAATTTCTATTGTTTATAAATTACCTAGTCTATGGTATTGTGTTATAGCAGCACAGATAGACTAAGAGTTAAGAACTATTTCTTCTTTAAGTGTTGGAAGGACTTCACCTTTGAAGCTTCCTGAGCCTGAAGTTTCTATAGTAGGAAGAATATTAATAAAAATTTCACCTTTTAAATAAATAGAAAGCAATTAAATTTTCCATTTGTTGTGCCAACTTTTGCAAAATGAGTTTTTCAATAAATTTTGCATTTTATCTGAGGTATGAAATTTAATGGCATAAAGTTATTCATAATAATATTTTTAATGGCTATTGGATCTATATGTAAACACCACTTATTTGATAAGGATATTGGTAATTATGTTTTTCTCACTCTTTGGGGGAATTATTCTCACTAGAGAATTTTAATTTTTCTGAACTTTCAGTTTTATATATTAGCTTTTTCTGTTGTGTGACAGAATACCCCATGAAAAATCAAGTTAAAAGAGGAACTATTTATTTTTACTCAGTTTTAAGGTTTTAGTTCATGACTGTTTAGCTCCATTTCCTTTAAACCTGTGGCAAGGCAGAACATCATGGCCCAGAGGGAATGGCAGAGTAAAGCTGCTTACCTCATGGCTGTGGGGAAGCAAAGAGAGAGAAAGAGAGGCCCAGAGACAAAATATACCATGACTCCAGTGAACTACTTCCTCCAACTGGGCTTCACTTCCTAAAGTAACTGATTTCTAAACATTTAAACATTTTCTACTTAGAAAATATCTTCTGTGTATTTGATCTTAATTTAATTTAGTTGAAGGTCAGAGAACAAAATATAGTATCATCTCAATTATTTGTAATTTATTGAGACTTGTTTTATGGCCCAGCTCATGGTCTATCTTGTTAAACCTTCCACATACACTTGTTCAAAATGTCCATTCTGCAGTTGTGGGTTATAGTGCCATAAATGTGCATGATATCAAGTTAGTTGCTAGTGTAGTATTAATTTCCTTTAGCTTTACTGATTTTTTTGTCTATTTTATAATTACCAAATGGGGGAATGTTAAATTCTGAAGTCATACATATGGATTTGTTTCTTTTCTTAAGTGTGTCAACTGTTGCTTTATGTATTTTTACATTGTGTTATCAGTAGCAAACACATCTTTCTTGTGGACTTTTTTTCCTTTATTTTTGCAGTGGTGGGGATCAAGCCTGGGGTCTTATGCATGCTAGGCAAGCATCTTACCACTGAGCTACATTCCCAGGGCCCCACACCTTCCTTATGAACTGACCTATTTATTATTGTGAAATACATCTTTTTGTGTTTATGTCTTAAAGTACACATTATTTCATTTTAGTAGAGCCATATCTGCTTTCTTATGATTATCATGGTATATAACTTTTCAACCTGAATATCTCTCTCCATATATAACACATATATAAAACTATATATAACACATATATATAACTATATATAACCATATATACATATAAAACATATATATCTATATATATGCATAAATATATAAATATAAATATATGTGTATGTATATGTATACATATACATATACATATATATATCTTTTTTAAGGGCACTTAGTTTAATTGTATAAAAAATCCATTCTTATGATGTCTCCTTTTAATTGGAGAACTTAATCCATTTGCATTTCATGTAGTTATTAATAGAGTTGGAATTTAGAGTAACCCTTTGCTTTTTATTAAGTTTGTTCTTTGTTTCTGCTTTCTAGCTCTCCTGTGAATTAATCTCCTTCCTTAGATAATTAATTCTAATCTTGGTTTTATTTTTATTTTTAGTGGTTTCTTTAGGAAATATTCACCCCTTAATTTACTGTCTGTTATATCATTTTGTACTACTTCACCATATGACAGATATATTTCATTTGTTGTCTTATCCATTATGATGTTGCTTTTAAAAAAAAATTATTTATTTATTTATTTATTAGTTGTAGTTGGATACAATACCTTTGTTTTATTTATTTATTGTTACATGGTGCTGAGGATCGAACCCTGCGCCTCGCACATGCTAGGTGAGTGCTCTACCTCTGAGCCACAACCCCAGTCCTATGATGTTGCTTTTATCTAATTTATTTCTAAATTACAATGCATCATTAACTTTGTATTCAATAATCAGTTGCCTCTCAAAGAAATTTTAAAAAGTGTTTTATTTTTCTCACTTGTGTTTTACTTCTGATGAATTTTATTTTTTCTGAATATACTCATTACTGTTTGATATTATTTCTCTATAGATGAACAAAATATTGCTTACAATTTCTTAAATTTCTGGTGTTGGTAATAAATTCTTTAGTCCATTTTAATACAAACTTGTTTGTTTCACTTATAGTTTTGAAGGATATTTTCACTGGCTATAGAATTTTGGGTTGACAACATTAAATGTATGATTCATTTTCTTTTTTATGATGAGAAGTCAGTAATTAGTCTCACCAATGTCCTTTTCTTATCTGAAGACTTTTAAGATTTTTCTTATTATCTTTATTTTTCAGATATTTGAGTACCTATGTGTGGTTAGCTTTATTTTTATATCACTGTGTTTATGCTAATTATTGAGATTTGTGCATCTACATTTGATGTTTTTAGTTGAATTTGGTAAAAATTGTGCCATTAAACATTTGTTTTTATACTCTATTTTTAAAATTTTCTTTGGGAAATCCAAATATGCATATAATATGCACTCCTGGATATTGTTTCAGGGGTCATAGTCTTTTGAGTTCCAGTATATTTTAGTTCATAATAAATAATTTCTTAGAACTTTTTTCAGTTTCATGGACTCTCTTCTGTGAATGATCTGCTTTTAATTTATTGTGTATGAACATATATATTATATATTTAATTTCATGTATGCCATTTTTTATTTCTAAATTCTCATTTGTTTACTGTTCTAGGATTTCTATTTCTTTCCTGAAATTATAATTATCTTCCCTATTATATTCATCTTTTCCTGCAAAACTTTTAACATGTTTATAATATTGGATCAAGACGATGGCTCATGGTTAAAAAAATCTGAATTATCTGTGGGTCTATTTCAATTGATTTTCTTTCTTGAGCATCACATTTTTCTAGTTCTCAATATCTATTTAACTCTAGATATTATGCTTCATCTCTGTTCTGGTCTAGTGGCTGGGTTGAAGCTCCTCCTTCAAATTCCACTAGGGGTCATATTGGGCTCTTTTGGGACACAGCTCTGAAGAGTTTTGTTTTACTGTTAGATTGATTTACAGCAGGGCTTTGGAAACCTTGCACCCCCAAATGCATAAGGCTGCTTGAATCCTGTTTCATACTCTTCTTCCATTGCTTCTTTGCAGAAAAATTTAGGAAGTTGTGGGAGAAACTGTCAGGCACATTGGTTAATCTTAGCATTTGGGGCTCTTCCAGATTTTAGTCCTCTCTGCCAGTCTACACTTTTTAAAAAAGCTAGGCTAGATTCTCCTCATTCCAGCAAAGTCTTGCTATCTGTGACAAGCCACTTACTGCCCATCCATAGCCAGGCAAAGGATGGGCCTCTTGACATGGGAGCTGAATTGACTTTCTGCTCCTTGATGCTGGAATGCAGGGCTTCCATTCGTCCACCACCCTTAATAGTCCCTTAGGATACGATGTAAATGTTTATAATTTTTTTTTCATGCTGCTATCATGAAATATTTTCCCTACTCCTACATCCTACTCAGTAGCAAAATGTTTTCAATCGTCTTATATTGTGTTTTCTTTTGACAAAACAGTTTTCCTCCTACAAACCTTTAACTGATGGTTAAAGGGCCCAGCTAAGGGCAAGTCCCAACTGTTGGCTCTTACTTTCCATCTGTGCCTTTAAATGCAAACCCCTTGGTCATTAATATCAATAAATCCTCACAAAGAATTATGGGTAGGTTTTAGCATATCATGCAGATTGTCCAAAATTTCTTTTCTGTTTTTTTCTTACTTGTTTTCTTAGCCACCATTAGGGAATTCTCTTATCCTCAAGTGAACCTCTGCTTACAAAAGCTTACTTTCTACATTTTTCCAGCATTCTAGGTGCTCTGTGGTGGGACAATATCTAGTGTACCACAAAGACAAAATACATAATTCATTTCTTAAGCCTTCATGTAATTTTTAACCTTTAAGCCACACAATCGGATAATACTGTTTTTCTTCCTTGGAAAACCTTCAATACTTCAGTTCCTCTTTAATGACACTTTACATTTTCTTTACTATGTTATTTATAGTTTTTCTGCATGTCCTACTTGTATTACATGATTTTAAGTTCAGAGCTGTTGGAGTAGTTTGATGGAGAGATGTTTAGCACACAAGGCCCTGGTTTAGTCCCTAGCACCAAGAAGAAAAAAAAAAAAGTTCAATATCGAGTTGATTTTGATATGCTTATATTCTTTTTAAAAATTTATTTTTAATGATACATAAAATTGTACATATTAATGTTTTGATGCATGTATACATTGCATAATGTTAAGCAGATAAAACATTTATCTTCTAAAACACTTGTCATTTTTTTATGGTGAAATGTTCAAAATCTTTTCTTCTAGATTTTTGAAATGTACAATGTATCATTAATGTTTCTAGTCACCCTATTATACAACCCACACCAGAACTTCTTGCTCCTAATTGCACCTTAGAATCCAGTGATCAACCTTTTTCATCCCTCACACTCCTTACTTTCCCTAGTCTCTGGTAACCACTATTCTCCTCAAAACTTTTATGAGATCAACTGTTTTAGATTCTACATACAAATGAGATCATGTGGCACAGGACTTTCTGTATCTGATTTGTATCAGATACATTTAACCTAATGATCTCCAGTTCCATTGACATTATTGCAAATGACAGGATTTCATTCTATTTTTTTGTAGTTTAACAGTGTTCTTTTATGGATATGTACCACATTTTAAAATCTATCCATCAGTTGACACACACTGAGTTTGTTTCCATTTCTTGGATGATTGTGAATAGTGCTGAAATGAACAAGGAGTTCAGGGTCTGTAGAACAGAAAGATTTCATTTCCTTTAGATATTTACCCATGGAATTGATAGATCATATGGTAATTCTGTTTCATTTTGTTAAGAAAACTCCATGATGATTTTCATAATGGCTGTTCTAATTCTCATTTCCACCAACAGTGTGGAAGCGTTCTCCTTCATCCACATCCTCACCAGCACTTGTTGCCTTTAGCCTTTTTGATACTATCCATTTTACTGGTATGATGTGATATCTCATTATGATTTCAACTTCCTTTCCCTGATGATTAGTGATGTATTTTTTTCATGTACTTGATGGCCTTCTGAATGTCATCTTTGGAGAAAAGTCTATTTAGATCTATTGCACTTTTAAAAAATCATGTTGTGATTTTTTGGCTAATTGAGATTTTGGACTTCCTTATATACTCTGGATATCTGCCCCATATCAAATATAAAATTTACAAATATTTTCTCCCTGTGAAACCACTGTAAGAAAAAAATAGAAGAAATATTTTAATATATAGCTATAGGTAGTAACTTCCTGTATAGGACTACTAAAGCTCAGGAAATAATACTAAGAATTGATCATTATGATTATATGAAATTAAAAAGTGTCTCAGGAAAGAAAACAATAGAGTGAAGAGATCATACAGGATGAGAAAATGTCTTTTCTCAACTGAAGGTAGATATACAGAACATATAAAGAATTAAAAAATCTCAATGCCAAAATAAACCAAATAAGTCATTCAATAAGTGGGCAAATGAACCAGACAATTCTCAAAAGAAGTACAAATAGGCGATAATTATATGAAAAAAAAAGTTTAACATCTTTAGCTGTCAGAGTACTGTAAATTGAAACTTCTCTGAGATTCCATCTAATCTAGATAGAATAAAAACTAAGCCTACATATAATAGTAAGTGCTAGTGAGGATGTAGAGAAAAAGGCACTCTTATACACTATTTGTGGGAAAGAAAATTAGTGAACATACTAGGGAAATTAGTAATGAGGTTCCTTAAAAAAGTAAAGATAGAACTACCACTCTTTGGTATTTATAAAAAAATGATTAAACAGCATACTTTAGAGATACATACATATCCATATTTATTGCAGTATAATTTACAATTGTGAAGTTATGGAGTCTTCTAGGTGTCCATCAACAGTGGAATATATTAAAAAACAAACAAACATATAATATACATATATAATGGAATTGTATTCAGGCATAAAGAAGAAGGAAATTATGTCATTTACAGGAGAATGAATGAATCTAGAGGGTATCATTCTAAGTGAAATAGCCAGACTCAGAAAGCCAGTATTGAATATTTTCTCTCATATGAGAAAGCTAGGGGAAAACAAGAAAACTGAAAGAAGACATGGAAGTACAAGGGAGAAAAGAATCAAGAAAGGTAGAGAGGAAGCAGACTAGGAAAAAGAAAGGGTAAAGGGTGGTACTGGGTAGTGAAATGGTTCAAATTATGTTTTGTGCATGTACAACTATGTCATAATGAAACCCACTATTTCTGGACAATTATTAGGCATGGATAAAAACATATTCTCACATTTTTAGGTTGTCTTTTCACTCTGTTGGTATTTCCTTTGCTCTACAGGAGCTTTTTGCTTGATGTAATCCCTTTTGTTTGTTTTTATTTTTTATTATCTGTGGTTTACTCAAAAAATCTGTGTCCATTCTAATGTCCTAAAGAGCTTCCTTTTGTTTCCTTAGTAGTTTCCTATATATGTCTATATAGATACCATGGTCTTTATGTTAAGCTCCTAGTATTGCATTAAAGTGTTTAATCAACTTTTGAGCTGATTTCTGTTTGATGAGAGATAGGATTCTCATTTTATTATTCTGCATTTGGGTATCTATTTTCCAAGCACCATTTATTGAAGGCTCCTTTCTCTGATGTACTTATTTAATGCCTTTGTAAAAAATAAGTTAACCTTAAATGTGGGGGTTGGATTCTAGAATCTCTATTCTGTTTCATTAGTCTATTTGTTTATTTTTATAAAAGTACCGTGCTGTTTTGATTATTATAGATTTGCAATATGTTTTGAAGTCCAGTAGTGCAATACATCCTGTTATTCTTTCTGTTCAACTTGGCTTTGGCTACTAAGGTTTTATTTGGAGTTTTGTAAGAATTTTAGAGATTTTTTTCTAGTTCTATAAAGAATGCAATTGGTATTTTAATGAATATCACATTGAACTTGTAACTCACTTTGGGTAATTTTCAAAATATTTATTCTTCCAATCTATGAACGAGGGCTGTAGTTTCATTTTTTATTGTTTTTTTTCAATTTCTTTCATCAATGCTTTATTATTTGATTATACAGCTCTTTAATCTCTTTGGTTAAATTTATTCCTAGGTGTTTCTTAATAGCCATTATAAATGGGATTGATTTCTTAATCTTTTTTTTTTCTTTTAGATAATTCTCAGTTGGCATACAGCAACACTACTGACTTTTGCATGCTGTATTTACATCCTGTGGCTTTACTGTACTCATTTATTTTAATAGTTTTTTGATGAAGTCTTGGGTTTTAAATTAAGATTATGTCACTTGCAAACTGACAATTTGATTTATTCTTTTCCAATTTGATGCCTTTTATTCTTTCTCTTATTTGATTTATTGGAGTAAGACTTGTAGCACTGTGTTGAATAAAAGTGGTGAACATGGACACGCTTGTCTTGTTCCAGATCTTAGAGAAAAAGCTTTCAGCTTTTCCTCATTCCTTGTAATGTTGTCCATTGGATTACATAAATGGCCTTTATTATGTTGAAGTACCTTCCTTTTATGCCTAATTTATTTATGAGGCAATGTTGAATTTTATCAAGTAATTTTTCTGCATCAATTGAGATGATCATGTTTTTTGTTCTTCCTTCTTTTGATGTGGTATTTCATGTTTATTTATTTGCATATATTAAAAATGTCCTTGCATTCCTGGGATAAATGCCACTTGATCATGGTATGTGCTATTATATTTGGATTTTTGTATTTTATTGAGAATTGTATCACATCTGGATATTGGCTTATACTTTTCTTTTTTGTTATTGATCTATCCTTAATTTTCTTATATCCTCAATACCATCTTTAGTGCTTGGTGCAATACATTGTTCATACTATGTACTCCATGAAGGAACTGATGTATGTAGAGTGTAATAATATCTATGATTTTTTACGAAGAAGAAATAAAAGCACTTCTATAGCCAGGTTAAAATTTTAAGATGTTTTATCTCTTTAGTTGTAGATGTGGAACATATTCTCAAAGACAAGAAATCAATGGTAATTTTCTTACACTAGTTACCCTGAGGTTTTGTTGTCCTCACACTGAAGTTTCCATACTAGAGTTAGCAAATAATCAGAATAATATAAATTACTCAGCCTCATTAGATTGTCAGATAAATAATAAGTTTTTACAATGTAGATATGTCTGAGATTGCAGTGTTATTTATCTGGAAGTCAAATTTAGCATGATGTCTTGTACTCTTTCTGTTAACTCTATTCAAATTATAATGACTATTCTCAGAAACCTGCTACCAAATTGCAAAACTTTCCAGGAATAGTTTCCTTGGGGTACACCTTATACCCAAGAACTTCTCTCTGAACTTCTCTTTTCTCATTTCTTTCATGAAGATAATTTTCTTCTTATCCTTCCAGTCTTCAAGATGACAGTTATCTAACTGGCATAACTAAACTGTATTGCGTGTGTGTGTGGGGGGGTATACCATGGAATGTGTAACTTTCAAGTAAAATGTACACAATGTAACAGTATTGGAGTCAATGTCATAACTCAAAAACATGATTCTGTTGATGAAATCTTGAACCAGAGTCAAAGTATCACCAAAATGCAAGAAAGAAATTTGAGGTCTTTGAAACAAGCTCAGTAAATCGTGTACTGATGCCATCAGGTTTGGAGAAGTACTCTCTGCCAGTTGGGATTCTTAACATGTAGACTTTGTGATTATCAGCCATGTCATTTTAACTTCAGTTAGAAAATATGTTTGCACTATGTAAACATATAGTAAAGAATTTTTTTGAAGTATTTGAAATTTTTAAATGACTGCTACCTTGGATTCTAGAATTTAGGAAAAAATCATAATAAACATCATCAATGGTTTTTACAAAAAATTATATATTCCACCAGTATTTCTTCTCAGACTAAAACTATACATTATTCCTCCACTATTAAAGTAAGCAGTAAATTAAGAAATTCAATTGAACATAATTTGAATTAAAAACATATCAATTTACTATTGCAAGCATTCATTTAGCTAGTTTCTTGCCCTTCTTCCCTCCTTCTTCCCCCCCCTCTTGTTCCTCCTCCTCCTCCTTCTTCCTTTTTTTTTCTTTTTTGCATTTTGGAACCAATGAGAATTTGTTCATTTATTAATTTTCTTTTGTTAATAAGTTTATTCATTGGGAAAAGAAGAATAAATGTTGACAATAAGAATAGCCGGTTTTCAGGGAATCATAAGATTTTTTTTCCCCTTGAATGTACAGAAAGTTTGAATTATAAACAATAAATTGTCTAAGTCTGTCATTTTTAAACTTGGGAGAATCCACTCATTTATGAATTAAGACTTAATATTAGTTCTCTGAGAGAATATTATTATTAGGAGATGGACACAGGAATTATGAAATGTTTTAAAGTAAGAAGAAATTTAAGTATACATTTAGATTACAGCAGAAACAATGCTTACATAGAATATAAGAAAATATTTTTAACTAGCATGGGTAACACAGGAAGATAGCTGACAGATGTTGACAATTTTCAGAGAACACTGAAAACTCTTCTGCATTGTATTTCTTCTTGATAATTTTATATATTAAAAAGACTTATTATGGTTTATTTCTGTTTGACAAACCTGATTTTAGACTTGATAAGGAATATTTTCCTGTGTTCTCAAGCCCATACCCAACACGTTTGAGGGGAAACAACCAATTCCTATAGGTAACCAGCCACCATAGTGATTCCCCAAATGATAGAAGTTTAGAATCTTGATAAAGGACTAGGAGACTGGAGAGAGGCCTGGGTAGTTTTATAAAGTCCTCCAAATAATGCTGATATCATTTTCCCATCCTTAAGGATCTGTATCTAATATAAATATTTTCTTTAAATGAAGCAATTGAGAGACAGATTTTGCCCCACATCATCCAGAAAATTGGGTAAGAAGATAAAATTGGTAACTGTATCTCATTTTCAAATACAGTGTTTTTCCTGATGCATAATGTTTTACTATACTGCTCAAAAACTTACATTTGTGTCAGCAATAATTTATCACTTCAGTTCATGAATGCACATGAATTTTTTGACCATTTTTTAAACTGATTTTCTTCTGTTGTAAAACAGAGGGTTGGTAGCAGAGAAATACTCAAATGTGAATTGCTTGAGTTATTCTTAGTTAGATGCTTCCTGACAAACTTGGAGGAATCGATACAGTTTTACCAGTCTTTAAGCAGATTTTGTCTTCTTTCATTACTTTAGCTTGGGGGACATATGGTTAGAATGTTTAGTAAAGGATGAAAAATGTCAGAACTCTTGTCCTAATTACTAATTCAGATTAACTCCCCCAACCTGTCTGGTTTACATTTCCATCCTGTGGTTACACTAATTTTATAAGTTCAGACAGTAGTATAACTAGGAAGATAATCTTAGGGGACAACAGACAGTGATGGTGCACATTCTTTTCTGGTGTTAGAGACAAGTGTGTGGAAAGAAATGTTGTTATGCAGCTGGAATTTGTCAGTGCTGTAGAGACTCATTAGTTTATTAAAATATATATACTCATTGAGTGTCTGCTATATGCCCACCTTGTCCTAGATCATGGGTCTTGATCTGTGAATGAAACAGTCTTTGCTTTTGCAGAATTTATAGTCCAGTTGAAAATTGAAGTTTGATAGTCTGGTTGGTAAAGATTTTACATTCACCCATATATATTTAATTGCATACACACACATACACACACACACATATACACATGCTTATATAGAGATGTATGCATATGTACATATGTGTGTGTTTTTTTATTAGTTGCTCATGACAATACAATGATCTTGACATATCATACATTTGAATCAAATGGGGTATAATTTCTCATTTTTCCAAGTGTACAGGTTGCAGAATCACATTGGTTATACAGCCACGTATATGTGTGTGTTTTTGATAGTAAGTTGTAATAAAAAATTAAAAGAGTAAAGGATGGAGAATTTTACAGGGTCCATGATGTAAGACATTTTAAATGGAGTCATAGGCCAAGTGAAGGGATGAACCAAGAAAATAATGTAGGGAAGAACGTTTGAGACAAAGGGAGAGACTTGCTTTGTATTTTTGGAGAATTACAGAGAAGTAATATGGGTGGAGCACCAAAACAGAAGAGTGAGAGGAGGTGAGGTCTAGAAATCATCAGGAGCCAGTTCATGTTGGAATTTGTAGGCCTACTAAGTATTTGGTCTTTATTCTCTGTAAAATGGCATACATTGGAATAATTTGAGTTGAGGAAGGGCATGATATCGTTTGCGTTTTTAAAAATACTATGTGTACAATTGAAGGATCTGACTCTAGTGGAACTAAGGTAGAGGAAGACATACATTGGGAGACTAGGAGCAAAGTATAGGCAAGAAATGATGATACTTGGTTTGATGTGCTATCTTTTTTTTTTTTTTTTGGTACTGGGGATTAAACCCAGGGGTGCTTGGAACTGAGCCACATCCACAGCCTTTCATATATATATATTTTTAATTTTGAGACAGGGCATTGCTAAGTTGTTTAGAGCCTCACTAAATTGCTGAGCCTGGCCTCTAACTTGCAATCCTTCTACATCATCCTCTGGACTCTCTGGGATTATATTCATGCATCACCCTACCCAGCTTGACGTGCTATCTTTAGAGGGGTCAGATTCTCAGTAAATTTCAGAGATGGAGCTAATAAGATTTTGGATATGTAACACAGGGTATAAAAGAGCTAAGAGGACTTCATGAATTTTGTCCTGAGAAATTGAAATAGAAGTTATCCTTTGACTGAGAGGGAGAAATAAGTCGTGATTTCCAAAATCTTTTGTAGTAATGCAACAGTCCTCACTGGATATGAGTTAAAGCTCCTCCAAAAGATTGAACTGGTTCAGTACTTTTTTATTTTGCTTCTTGAACATTTTTCACACTTGTTAATGAAAGCTCAAGTTGGCAGCAGAGATAAAAATGACTGGTAGAGCTATTAGGGAAATACTCACAGAGGCTAACAACTATCTTGCTTGACAGGCAGAAACAATGACTACTTAAATGGCTTTAGGGATTTGGAATGGCCCCAAAAAACCTCAGCTTAAGAAATGCCAGCCTTACCACAGCCACACAGATTTCCTGACTTCACTATTTGTCACTATAGGAGTCCTAGGGGAGTTCCCATTTTTTGACTTTTAAATCTATACTAAACACTTAAATGCTAAAAACTAAATTGATTTAATTTTCTTATTTTAATTAGTAAGATACATCTGGTTTATTCTCTAGCTGGGAGTAGAATGGAGAAATCTAGGACCATGTAGTATACTGATATTTTTCATACTGACAGAAAAATTATTATTAGACATAATAATTATGTATAAAGATACATATTAGAAATTTTTAAAAATAGTGAATAATTTTTAAAAATTTGTAAAACAGGGCTATTTTTTTCTGGAAGCACACTTTTTTTCTTAGTTGTAGTTGGAAACAATACCTTTATTTTATTTATTTTTATGTGGTGCTAAGGATCGAACCCAGGGCCTTGCACTTTCGAGGTGTGCGCTCTACCGCTGAGCCACAACCCCAGCTCACATTTCTTTATTTTTATGTATAGATTTAATCTAGGGTATTTTGTTGCTAGGTAAAATGACATTTTTAAAACCAGCACACTCAAGTCACAATTTAGAAATTACAACACTGTGCCTGCACTCAAAAATTCTCAGCAATGGCACGGTGTTTTGTGTACTGTATTCATATCTTATGTGCTGCTTCCTATAGCAATCTGTCTTATTTTTTCCCTCTAAAGAATGAAGCTTTCATCTCAAATATTTTAAAGCGAATCCAATGGCTAAGAAAATATGCTATGAAAACAAGAACTTTCCAGGATCCAAAAAGCAAGACTCTTTCTAAAGATTTTTAAGTTCTTTAATTTTAAATTTATTCCTGGAATATATCTTTTTTTTTTTTTTTTGATTGAGAATTTTCTCCAATCATTGCATCTTCTGAGGACACTGCTGGCACTATCTTCCCATGTAATCATCAGGTACCAGGATTGCTTTCTTGCATTTGTAAAACATCACTCCTCTTACATCTTGTATTGTACCTTGCCTTTCTAAAAATCTTGACCATGGCTCCAAGCCACCTTCTCATTTCTTCTAGGAACAGGCTTCTTTTTGTTTCCATTCCATTCATTGAAGACTTTATGAATTTAGTTTTGTAATTCACACATATTTCTGGCCTAGTTCTTGCTCACGGCAACAAATGTGAATGATTTTTGAGACATTCAGGATTTTCAGTTTCCTACACTTTTGTTTCTGTTTTTTTTTTTTCATTCCCTCAGTCATGTTGTCATATCTTAGAAATTGTGACCACTCAGGATGTATCGACCTCTGTGGTGTTTGCTTCAACTTCCCAATTTCTGTCCACCATCCCTTCTTAGTCCAGCTACTCATGTAGCTCCTCCCAGCTTGTCTTTTCTCTGTCCTAACTAGAATTTCCAGCATTTGGAAACCTCAGAGTTTCCTCATTCACCTTCCCCTGTCTTCTCATGCCTTATGTAGTGTAGAATTCCTGATTTGCTTATTCACTCTCTTCCCAACATCTTATCTCCAATCTCACATCAAATTCTTCTTCCATACCATCTGCAGGGAAAATAAGTCCATATCCATCAGGAATCCTCACTATACATATCAGAAACTGCTTCAGATTTATTGGAAAAGAAAGAAATTTATTAATAGAATATTGCTGTTTTAGTCAGTTTCCCCCCTGCTGTGAGCCAGAAGATCTGACAAGGACAATTTTAAGGAGAGAAAGGTTATTTGGGGGCTCAAGGTTACAGAGGTCTCAGTCCAAAGATGGCCAACTCCATTGCTCTGGGTTAGAAGGGAGGCAGGACATTGTGGTGGAAGGGTATAGCAGAGGAAAGCTTTTGAGAACGTGGCACCTGGAAGCAGAGAAAGACTAAGCTCAGCTCACAAAATAGAGACACCCCCCCCCCCACCAAAGACATGCCTCTGACAACCCACCTCATCCAGCCACATACATGCCTATAGTCACCACTGAGATAATCCCTTCCAAGGGATTAACACACTGATTGGGTTGAAGCTCTCATAACTCAATCATTTCACCTCTAAACTTTCTTGCATTGTCTCACACATGAGCTTTTGGGGGATGTCTTATTTAGAAACCATAATTACTGATGGAGTGGTTCACAAAGTTGAGAAGTTGGTAAGATAACCAAGCTCAGGAAAGAGGCTGCAAGGAAGGTTCTACAAAGAGCCTGTGAGCATGTCAGGCCACAGGGACTTCTGGTTAGGATGCTGACACTGAAGCCAGACACACTGGCATGGCCCCTCTTTATAGCACTACAACAATATACTTTAAAATTTTCTTTTTGATTTCCAGCAAAATTGTTTCAGAAACAGCTGATACTGAGGATATGGATACTGAGGATTTTTAAGGCTGAACCATTATTATGAATAATTTTTAAGCTGTGCCTATGTCTTTGCATTATTTTGTCAAGATCCAAAGTCTTAGGAGCATGATTCAAACATTAATCTTCTGGTTTTAAGGATGGAGTATTCAGAAGTTCTCTCTCCTTTTTCCTCTATAGTTGCCTCTAAGGCAGTGAGTACTGTCACCTTCACAAAATGAGATCGTTTTCCCAGATCAGAAAAGTGTCTGGGAACTAGTTGGCCAAACATTGAGAAATAACTGACATATCAAGACTATATTAATTCAGTTGACTTCCTCATCGATACATGGGTTGCTGAACACTGTTAGAGAAAATGATACAGCCATAAGTTTATATTCTAGATCAAAATTAGTTGTTCACTGTTTCCTGTACATCCCTTCTGTTGGTGGCTGATTACTGCTGTGTTCTCCATAGCAATTATTTCTCATTTTTATGCTTCCCTTATTTTTCTAAACCTTCCCTTTGTCCTCTTATTCTTTGTGGTTGCACTCATCACTTTCTTTAGAGAGAAAAATAGAACTTTTAAAAAGTCCTTCAATTTCGTGCCACCATTCAAACAAATTCATCTGGCTACATTCAGATTTTCTTCTAGCTTTGTCTCAGTTATCAATCTTCCCATCTGTGCTCCATATTCTGCTTCTTTATACCTTTTCAAATTCTTCACTTGGTTGTTTATTCCACTTATCATGACTGTAATTTTTCCCTTACACCTATTTATATGTATTGACATATAAACACTTAAGAATTTCTAATTATAAAGTTTTCTTTATTCATATTACTTAAGATACTACCCATTATTATACTCAAAAATTCTAGAAAGTTTTAATGATTTTCTTAAAAGAATGCCTTATTCATCATAATAGCTATTTCTGCAGCAATTTGGCTGGAAATCAAAAAGAAAATTTTACTGATCGGTGTATTAGTCAGCTTTCCATTATTATAACAAAGTATTTGAAATAATCAATGCATAGAGCAGAAAGGTTTATTTTGTTCACAGCTTTGGACATTTTCAGTCAATGACCAATTGCCTTATTGCTTTGGGCTTGTGGCAGCACAATTCATCAGGACAGGAACACACGGCAGAGGATGCCCATTCACCTCCTGGTACCCAGGTGCAACAGAGAGAAAGAAATAGAGTCCCATGATCCGTTTTAGAGACACACTCCCAATAACCTTAATCTCCTCACTGGGCTCCACCTTGTAAAGGTTACTACCATCTTTCAGTAGTTAGTTTGAAAACCAATTCTTTAACACATAGGCCTCTGGAGGACATTACATATTCAAATGGAGCAAGCAATTTGTAATTACAAGGTAAGAAAAATATACAAACTTCCCAATTCCCTGATTGGGAAGGAGAGTGACTTGAGACTTCATATACTTGAATGGAGATGAGATTGTTTTAGACACTCGCTTGTCAACAAAAATGATTCTCTTCTTGGTTCAGAAGAGACTATCTTCTTCAATCTTGAGCCTCTTCTAATAATCTAAGGCATCTAAGGCAGTTACTTGGTAATGGGTTGTTTAATCTCTTCATCTCCTATTTATTCCTCTTGCTCTCATGCCTCACACTTGTGACTTAAAACAACACGAATGTATTAACTTACTGTTTTCCAGGTTAGAAGCTCAACATTGGTCTCAATGGAACAAAATTCATGCCAGCAAGTTTGCATTCCCTTTAGGATACTCTAAGAGAGAAGACAATTCCTTTTTTTTTCCAGATGCTAGAGGCTGCCTGCCTTCCTTCAACTTCAAAACTAGTGAAGGGGATCAAATTGTTTCCCCATGATATTACACTGACATTCTCTTCACCTTCCTCTTCCACTTCTAAAGATTTTTTTTCAACCCACAGGAATAACCATGAAGAGCCATTTCAAGGTCCTTAATTGATCTACAAAGGTGTTTATTTTATTTTATTTATTTATTTTTTTGCCATGTAAGATAACCTATTCATGGATTTGTGTAATGACAAAATGGACATCTCTGAGGTGCCTCTATTTTCCCTACCACATACCTCAGAAATATTTTGTTGCCACTGGATTCATAACTATGGTCATTCATTGCATGATTCTGAAGAGTCAGTACAGTCTGAGCAGGAAGCAAATAGTTGACTTACAAGGAGAGTGGCAATATTTTTTTCATATATATTTCAAATACCTGAAGAATAGATGCAGGAGTGTAATTCTAAGGTAGGTAAAGGAGAGAATATATTACACCAATTTTTTGAAATGACTACAATTACCAGATACTTTAAAATTTATATGTTAATTTCTACAGGTAGAAATAGTTTTAATAATTTACTTTGTCAGTGATTGAAACTTTGATTGAAGGAAGTTGATATTCTATAACTCCTCTAGCATAATGTGATGGAAGAAGTCTAAAGGATTGAGACAATGGGATGTTGGAGAATTTATCATGTATGACTTGCACATTCCGTACCTATTGCATATTCCAAGGAGGCCTAGAGGATCCTCACAAAACTAATGTGTTAAGCATTAAGACTATCCAATGCCCTGTAACATTGTCTCCTGTAAGTCAATGATGAGTATAGGTGATGTTGCCAATGAATTAGGTTCTCTAATTTCGGCAGGGATGATGGGATCCAGTAGCAAAAGAAGTTAAGTGGCTGTGTAAGACCAAAGAAAGGCTGGTATATATATCATAAAAGGCAGTAGGAATGAGGTGGGGATCTAAATATATTAACTCACAGGAATCTTTGGAAGAGACTATTGTTTTTAGAAACTTACTGTATACCAAAGGTGTATTTAACTCCTTATTGGTGCAAACAGGATGGTAAAAAGATTTTAAAAACACCATAGAAAAGAAATATTTATTTGTAACCATGAAAACAAATGCTCAATAAAGGTTTCTAAATTTCATGCAAAATATTTGAATGCCCTACAGGGCATATATTTTCCATAGTATGAAAATTCTTTGCATATCTCCAGGATAAAATTAATCAGCACTGCATAGAAACAGAATAATCTGCTGGCCTATCAGTTTTTTATCATCTTTACAGATTTGTAAAATACTGTAATGTAGGCAACATCCTCCTAGTGTTGTATAACCCTTGTAATTTCCGCCTCTTAGACAATATTCTAGGATGACATTATGATATATGGAATCCTCTGTTTTCCTGTCTGCAAGTTTTGGAATTTTTTCCCCCTTAACAGTCTTTTCCTTGTACATGTAAGTAAATAACTCTCTACTCCTGGCTACAGGCAACCATTAAAGCTTTATGTCACTATAAATTGTATTTGTCATTTTAGAGATTCCAGTAACAGAATCAAACAGAATGTACTTCTTGAGCTTGAATATTTAGGATAATATTCTAAGTATTAGGATAATATTGTTGGGCTGAATTATTTGGTTTCTATCAACAGCACATATTTTGTTTGTTTTTATGTAGTTGTACTTTATTATATGGATATACCAAAAGTTTTTTTCACTGATCAACTTTTTGGGTCTTTTCAATTTTTCATAACTTTCAAGTTTTTAGCTATTTTGAAGAAGCTACTAAGGATATACATATGTATCTATATATTCCTATATACATTTGTTCACATAATATATATGTGTGTGTTCATATAATACTTATTTTATATATATGAACATACTTGATTTATATATATGTGAATATATACTATATATTTATATGTATATATACTAAATATGCTATATATCGTATAGTATATATAGTATATATTTATATATTGTATATATTTATATAGCATATATATAGTATATATATACACATATGTATGTTGTGTGTTTATATATAGTATATAATAAGTATTATGTAAACACATTTTTTTAAATCTCATCTATGTAAGTAACTCAGAGTGGAATTAATGAGTCATATGGATATGAATATGTACCTTTATAGGAAATGGTAGATTGGTTGGATTAATTTTTCAAAGTGATTACATTATCAATAATTATTCCCATCTTTGGAAGGGAGAGAGCCTCAAAGACAAATCATTTTCTATTCAGCGTCAGGAAGCCAAAATCAAAGCCAAAGCTGACTGCCAACAATGGCCAAGGAATGGAAAAGGATGACCCTCACTCACAGACCAATTTCTCACTTATGGTTGAGAGGCTGCAGAGACAGAGTAGGGGAAGGATGGTAGGAGATACAATAATCCGGGAGAGGAATCTGTTCCTAATATTGGTAAGACTTCTTGGAACTTGAGGGCCACCTCTTTTTATTCCTTTTATGATCTAGTGTTTCTGACCATGCAGTGGGTATGTGTGTCATGCAACATGGAAATTAGATTATAATGAAGTTAGAGGTGGTCTGGCAGTTACTCTGGCACTCATCTCAGACCTAGCTGGTATTAACTAGCCTACCTGAAGAGAAAATTTGCCCTTCAGACATCTTGTTCTCAAAGATAAACAGGATTAGGATAGAGTAGAAATTCAGCTGGGTCATGTAGGTACTACTTTGGATAACAGTTATAACATTTTCAATTCCTTCCTCTAGGTATGAGAGTACCAGAAACTTTATAGTCACCAATAGTTAACATTGGTCTTCTTTATTTTAGCCATAATAATGAGTATACAGTGATAGCTTACTGTATTATTTTTATTCAACTGATTACTAATGACATTGAAAATTTGTTTATGTATATCTTCTTTTGCCAAACAAAGGGGGTGGATTTCTTCTGAAAATTTATTTGTAAATATCCTTCATATATTCCAAATGCAAGTTGTTTTCCAAGTTTGATGAGAATATTTCTGGAAGCCTATAGGTTGTCATTCCATTTTTCTGAACAGTGGCTTTTTAATAGCGTGAATTTTGAATTGAAGGGATTCAGAACATGACACCCCAAAATATGTTGCACTGGTATATTGTTTATTTTGAGCTGAATGTGCTAGCAAAATAGAGAATGTAGGGAAAGACTGCCTCCAAACTCCCAAAATCTGTCTAAAGACAGATTCTCTAAAAGGAACCCAATTGTCATAAATCCTTTCCCCAGAAATTTCATCAACCAGAGAAGATTGACTCTTATCATAGGAGAGGAGTCTAGAAGTCAATACTACACCTAGAGAAATTTTGTTACAAACAGAAGTATCTACCATCTATTCTATCAAGTTTCCATTCATCTTTCTAGAAAGTCATTTTCTTTTCCCTATGTGGCCTAGTTTTTACCTTTCTTTCCCATCAAGACTGTAAATAAGCTTTGAAATCTCACAACTTTTCTGAGTATTAACTTTTTTTCTTGTGTTGCCCCATGCATATAGTACTAAAAATTAGTTAATTTGTGTACTTTTTCTTATATCATTGTATTTGGTGTCAGCTTATTTCACTGACTCATCTGTCAAATTTAAGAGTGTAGAAGCAAAGTCCTACTCTGCAGAATTTTAATGAAGTCCAGATTGCCCAGATATTTTTGAAAAGCCCAGATGGGCTTTTCTTTTTTCTTTTGTTTTAATTAATTAATTAATTAATTAATTATTTTATTTATATATGACAGCGGAATGCATTACAATTCTTATTACACATATAGAGCACAATTTTTCATCTCTCTGGTTGTATACACAGTATATTCATACCAATTCGTGTCTTCATACCTGTACTTTGAATAATAATGATCATCACATTCCACTGTCATTAATAATCCCATGCCCCCTCCCTTCTCCTCCAACCCCTCTGTTTATCTAGAGTTTGTCTATTCCTCCCATGTTCCCGCTCCCTATCCACTATGAATCACCCTCCTGATATCAAAGAAAACATTTGGCATTTGTTTTTTTGAGGAGGGGCTTTTTCTGTGGTATCTTTGCCTTTTTTTTTTTTTTTTTT
>NW_025999842.1:46018049-46040673 GCF_001458135.2 Marmota marmota marmota
CATTCTCTCTCTCTCTCTCTCTCTCTCTCTCTCTCTCTCTCTCTATATATATATATATATATATATATATATATATATATATATATTTGCTCTAACACTAACATTTTCTGCTTTTCATCTGTTTTCCAGAGGGATATTAGCTTATAGTATCTTCCCTCTTTGCTATCTGTCTTCCTGCCTTCCTCTCTCATTTTAAATATCTTTCTTTTTCTTATCAAGTTATTTGATCTCATAAAAACATTTTGGAAGTGTATTTCTGAGATACATTTTTTTTCTCTATTGACATTTTTCTTTCTAAAATATTTGATAGTATTAAATAGTAAATTCTTTAATTCTGGACTTTTCTGTGTGGTAAAGTGAATTGAATATAAATTAGGTTTCTTCAGTAAGTTTAGGTCTTTTCCATTTTCTATTTCTTCTTGAGTTAACTTTGATTACTTAAATCTTAGGAGGAATTTTCCAACTTTATCAAAGTTGTCAAATTTACATCCTAAAGTATGTCATTACATGTTCTAGTCTCACTTTAAATGGATGAATAATGCACTATGGTGATTTTTTTTTTTTCGTTTCTAATATTCCCATATCAGCCATGAAAGTTGGGTCACACCATCAGCGAAGTCCCTAAGATCTGCTGATAGCCTAGTTTGGAAAGAATTTAGAATGGACAATGGAGGAAGGAATGATTGAGTACCAACTGCAGTTTTGATATCCACCAAATAATTGAGAGTCATTGCTCTCATTTCTAAATTTCTCCTTGGAATCTCACAAAATTTATGGAGCTTTTGATTTAAAATTCTTCGTAGATGCAATTTTGTTGTGACATCACTCAGGCAATTTTTCATCTCAGTGCTTCTGGATAGTCTCTTTGTCTTTGTATTCAGTCAAAGAATTAACAGTATAAGCATGCTTATTTCTGGAACTCTTTTCCTGTGTAAATCCCTCATTTCCAGAATTCTCCTCTGGAACTTCCAGCTTCTTCAACATCCCTAAATCTCTTTCACTCAGTGAAACAATAACATTCTCTTGGATCTTCTTCACAAACAAATACCTGGACTATGCACCGGACTGAAATCCAAGGCAACCAACATATGATTTCCTTGTTTGTTTCTTATCCTTCTGATATTTCCTTTATTTTTTTCTCCATATTTGTGGTTGTTTATGGTGAGAGACATAGTTTGGAATTGTTACTCTATCTTAGAACTAAAAATTATTTGCATTATTGTATTAGTATTCAACTTATTTTATTTCTCTGTAGTAAAATTGTAAAAGCACTGTTTAAAATCTTTATCCATTGACTTGAAACATCAAGCTTATCTTAAGAGTACTTAATATGTATTTCTGGACTTCATACATTTCCATTCATACGTTTGCTTGTACCTGAGAAAGTTTTTGATAGTTTAATTGCAGGTTGAAAATATTTTAGAATCTTTTAGTTCAATCCCCTCTAATTATCTTTCTTTTTTTTTTCTGTTATTATGTGATATAATGACAAAAGTAGAAATTTAAGACTTTATATATTTCTATTTTTAATGTGTGATTAATCCACAAGATTTTTTTCTTTCATTTAAATTAATAATTTATCTCACTTTGATAAACTACAGATTCTGAATTTAGTTTTTTAGAAGTTTTTTCCAAATGTATGGAAAAAAAGGCAATATGAGTACAATTAAACTATTCTATGTTAGTTTTTTCTATTACATTGTAGAGGGATAGATGACATAATACCTGGGTTATTAGTGAGATAATAGGTATAAATCCAAGTACCTTAATAATTTTCAAGTCATAAAAGTTACATATAATCTGAAGTCTAAAAATGAACAATCTGCACAAGGAGTTGATTATGTATTTTTATTTAATTTTGTAGTAATCTAAGTATGTTTTCAAAGATTGAGTAACTTATTGAGGATTGAAATAAATTAAGTAATAAAATATTTCAATAGAAGTATGAACATTTTAAAATGAACATAATAATATGTCATATAGATATAAAACAAATTCATATATGGAAGTTATAGGTAAAATTAAGTATATATAAACAAATGTAAGTATTAAAAAGTCTTACGTAAAAGCAGGAAGCAATGTGAGAAAAGAAATTAATTATTTGACTCTAGAAGTATTCTTTAACTTTGTTCATCCTTTAAATTACTCAATCTACAAACTTTTATTGAGATTAAATTTGGTTATATAACATATTATTATGCATTGATGTATAGTTATGAAACACTTCTATAATTCAAAAAGATCAAAATTAATTTTCATCCAATGTTGAAAATGACAAGAAATGTATAATAGGTATGTTTAATACATAGATCAATTCATCATTAAGTTTACAGTTTATAATGGTAATGATAACCATACTTATATTATGAATTTTCTCCCTAATATTAAAATTTACCATCTTTAAAAAAAGTAATTTATTGTGTTTGCATATTTTATTTGCATATAGCACAATTTAGCTTCCTGCTTTGAACATAGCATCCTTCACTGCTTAGGAGTCCTATAGCTTGTGGTGCTTGAGTTTTCATGACCTCAAACAGTGAGTCTTTCCCAAAAGGTTCTGTGGTCAGAGGTTATAAACTTGTGGGATCTGCAACACAGAGCTGAAAAATGTTGTAAATGTGGCATGATGAATTCAGCTGAGAGACTGGTTTCTCAGCATAATTGATACATTCCAGCATACTTCAGAAAAAAACACTTGGTGCATAAATGCAGGGAATCTTATTGTTTACTTAGACATATAGGAGAGAATGATGGCTCAAAATTAAATATTCCTAAAAAATAAATATTCCTCCAAGTTTTGAATCACAGGTCTTAAGCCTTGTGAATACCACATATAATTATAATACATTCATATCCACTGAGATAATATTATCAAGCCTAAAATTTTTCTTCCAATGTAAGAGGCTTAGATAATATTATTGTATGGTACACTTCTTATAAGAAGTGAATACAGACAACAAAATTGAGAGGGGTTTTTTTGCTTACTAAATTAATTTTGGATAGAAAAGAGTGAAAGTGATGTTATGTTTTATTTCTTGCCATTTCAAAACAGAAAAGCTTGCTATCAAAGAAAAAAAAGAATCGTGTTAGAAATTTTATAGGAGAAATTAATTCAATTAGTTTGTGTAATTTATCAAAGTATAAATAAGATAAATAGTACAGATATTTAAATTTAAATTTTTATTTTGAAGAAAGTCATAGACTTATTAAAAGTTGCAGATGTAGTACAGAGAGGACTACTATATGTATTAGGCAATTTCAACAGTGGCAGCATCTTATATAATAGGTTCAATCCTTCCTCTAGCTTTTGAACAACAGAGAACAAGTGAGATAACCACTTTCACACTCTAATCTGAATTGGCAACAATTGATTAATTTTTCTCCTAATACTGTATCGTAGTTTCTTCTTCTTTTTTGTTTGGATACTTATTGATTTTTTTAATTGGATTACAAGCAATTTGATTTTTGTTTGGTTCAGAGCAAGATATTTTTGTATTGCTAGAAATATTCTTGACATTTATTTATTTATTATATACTGGGTATTGAACCCAGGTATGCCTTACAGTCCCAATCCTTTTAATTTTTAAATTTTGAAACGGAATCTCACTAAGTTGCCTAGGTTGACCTCACACTTGCAATTTTTCTGTCTCAGCCTTCCAAGGAGCTGGGATTACAGGTGTCTGCCTCCACATTCAGCTTGACTTTTATTTTCAGTGAACTTAAATTACTTAATAGTTTTGAGTCTGTAAGTTTGTTTATCAGTACAACCGCATTTTATTTAATCTAGGCTCATTTTATCTACTGCTACTATTGTGCAAGACTTTCTAAGACCTTTCTCGGTACTTTGAATATATGATGAGTCGGAGATTTTTCTAGTCAGCCTGGTGGGAACAGGTGTCCTGGGTGAATTGCAGACATTGGCCCCTCAAGTCATTTTAAGTAGTTTTTTTTTTTTTTTTGGTGTTGTGTAGTTTCCTCATATTCATATACCAAAAAATACTATTCTGAAGACTGTCAAGGAAAGCTTGTTGTTCTCTGCGGTTTTTTTCTTTATAAAGTTTTTTCCCTTTGGTAATGTTTTGTATGATTCTAGACATTTTGGTTTTTCTGGTGTTTCAGCTCTGTTTTCTCCACCCCAGATGTGTATTCATTTCCAGAAGCCTGGAAATTCTTCCAAAGCTTGAGCTGGGGTAGTCATAGGACTCACCTCCTTTGTTTCCCATCTCTCAAGGATGATTACCCTTCATTTGATGCACTAAAACTTGTCATTTTATTTACTTTGTCTACTTTTATAGGTTTTTCAAGTAGAAGAGTAAGTTTGGTTCCTGTAATTCTATCTTAGAGAGATATAAAACTCTTTCACCATTCTGTTTCACCTGGACATTTTAAAATTTTCTTACATTTTCTCCCTTCCATTTTCACTTCCTTCTCATAAGTTCCTTTTGTGGACATCAAAGTGGCTTGTCTAAGAGGAAAGTTGATCAAGAAGTATTCTGCTTAAAAAATTTCATGGCTTTCTGTAGCAATTATTGTTAAGGAAAAAAAATCTAGTAAAGGCTTAATATGATTTTGAAACCTTATATCCAAATCTGATGTCAACTCCTATCCAAAATCTTCCAATTCTTTTTTATATCTATTCTCCTGCCACACTGAACTTGGAGTCCTTTCAAAGTAACAGCACAGTATTACATCTTTAGATATTCATATGCACTGCCCTCTTTTACTAGTTACTTCCAATTCATCCTTAATTATCTACTATTTATCCTTAAATAATGGTCATTTCAACTATAATTCCCCCCAGTTTAACTCAGTACTAACCACACATCAGGCAAATAATATTTTTTTGCATATTATTATTTGAGTATGAGAGGGAAAGATGGAGCTAAAAATTTAAGAACTAATATTGAATATTTGTAAAATTTTGTTTTTGAAAGTGAATAAGTTCTAGAACAATTATGCTTATCTTCTCAAAATTTTTCTTTCATATTTCAAACATAGTAGTAATGTTTGTGTTCAACAACTCAAATTTTCTGTAGTTTATCCACTGCTCTCAGTTCTCATTACCCCTATTGAGTCATCTGGATTTTCTCCAGAACTCTCCATTTAATGCCAGATTTCACCCAACTCAAGGTTGGCATAATTAGTCAAATTTAATCCAGGAAAAGCATTTCTACTCTTTTCCCAGGCCAGCTGGCTTCTTGAAATCCTCTCCAACATTCACAGGCTGCCTTATGTTCCAGGTTCCTCTTGTCTTGGCTTTTTCTCATCACACCATATTCTCTAATGAGGCGAAGGCTATCTGCCTGGACTGGAGGTGGGCAGACTTCCTAGTCCTATTACAAACCACCAAGCAGAAATTATTTAACTGATAAGACAAGATGGCACTTAAATCTTTTTGGAAAAATTAAGGCTAAAACTAAATGACAAAATCTTGTTTCTGCATATTAGAGCAAGGTTCCCAATATTGTCACACAAAACTTTGACATTTTTGATTATTAATATACAACCATACTTCAGAATATGTTTCAAAGGAAATTTTATAAAACTTAAGTGCCTTGAAAGTATAATAATGTTTTTTAAAAATAATTATTTTCTCTGCTTTTAATTTTTGGAGATTTCTTGACTATATAGACTATATATATATATATATATATATATACACATATATACATACATATACATATATAAATATGACAAAAGTCCATTTTTCATGAAAATATTTATCAAGCATAGTGCTTGACATATATGGGTCAACAATGGGCATGCAATGTCTGACTCCATGTACTTGTAAGTGAATAGATCACCAGAAGGCATGTACTCTTTCAAAGCAAAGCTACAAAATTTTAGTCTTTCCACTGCCTCACTATATTATGAACTTACTATTCTCATGTACTTTGCAGAAGTTGACATATTAATTAAATGTGTCTTCCTTTTTATTCTATTGTTGCTTTTTTGGTACCCAGTGGCATAGAATTGGATTAATATTTTTCTTTGTTTTGTCATGTACTGTCATCAGTGGCTCTTTTGTACTTTGTACGTTAATGCATTTTTTGCTTATAAAGGATAATGTAACAACTGCCAGTCAACCTACCACCTGGTTTGGAAATGAGAATATTGAATGATCTGGTTCTTATAATTTCTGTTCACTATCTTCTTTTTCACCATTTTCCTACCACTATTTTTTTGGATCATAGATGGACATCCTCTTGTCTTAAAAATAATGTGATGTAGTTGTAGCTATTTATCCTCAAAATAGGTAGTTTTATTTTCATTATTTCAATTTTATGAAAATATATTGTGCAGGAATAGAGTGCAGTTGAGAAGGGAGGTGGGGGGGGGGAGAAACTAAAAAATGAGAAAGAGTGAAGACGGGGTGAGGGGAAGGAAAAAAATATTGGGGGACTTCAGATCTAGAATGGACCATAAAGATAATCTCATGTTAGGATCCTGAAGTTCAGAGTCAACTAGGGACAGTAAAGGAGCTCAACTTTCTTGACTCTTGAGTTCGCTGTTCCCCGAAATGAAGGGGCAACCCTGGTGAGGCTGGGGTAAGGAGGAGGCATGCTCCGCGCTCAGGAAGTTCCTGGACCCAGGAAAGAGGAAGTATGTTAAAGTGGGATCGTGGGGCATCAGGGAAAGGACAAGTGGGGAAGAGAAATAGAAATGAGGATGGGCCTACAGTGAATAAATACACCTCGAGTCGTCCAAGCACGTTTTCTCCTCCGGGCCTTTTTGCTTGCTCTGCCCACTTCTGGAATGCTCACTGCATGACTGTAACCAGTTCAAGTCTCTGCTCATAGGTGACCCCATCAGAGACTGTGACCACCGTATCCAAGGTGGTGATCATTGCATCTATCGTGTTTTATTTGGGTTTTGGTTTTATTTATCAAAGCACTTACCACCTGACTTGTGAATCCAGGAGTTTTTATCCTGGAGAGCAATTCGTGAGCGGACCTAAGAAAATCTTTCAAAAAAATGCCATCTAACCATTTGTCTACAGAGAAACTGCGTATGGCTCTCTCTAGAACAATGGTTTGTGATTTTAGAAAATCTGCATATTTCTAGAAAGAACCACTTGATGCTGAAGGAAATCCAGAAAGATGAACCATTTGTATTTTAAAATACTTTATTCTGGTAACCTCTGGATATCCCTGAATAGAAGATAACCAGTGATCCTGGGAACATACTTCAGGCTTATCAGAAAAAGAGCCTACTTTGAGGTAGGGGGGGGGGGTCTTTCTAGCCTTTTAGTGCTTGGATTTTTCTGGAAGAAAGACTGTTGCTGGAATAAACAATAGGCCAACAGTGAGTAGGGTTGACTTTTGCTAGGCTAGTAAGGTGGTTATTTCCACTCTATCTCATCCCTATATTTACTGAATTGTCACCTGCCACGTGGAATAGGAAATGGAAAGAAATCCTTGAATTTTCTTTGAGAAGCTTAGCAGTATTACAGCCTCTTTTATTTGTTTTATCCTATGTTCACTTTGTATTTACAATTTGATAAAACATACTTGATTCAAGGATCAATATGAATGTTAACATACTTTTCTGGTTCTGATGAGAGACTCCCACTACCATCAACAGTTACATATACCACCCACACCCCCATGTAACAAGTATGCTTTTTAACCGTCAATAACTCAAACATTGCCTCATGTTCTCAATTCTAGTTCCAAGGTATCATGATATTATTGAAAGAACACTAATTTTAACACCCAGTATATAAGATCCAGTCCTAGTTCTATCAGTTACTAGTTGTGACCAGAACAAGCTTCTATGCCTATCTGACATAGAAAATAATACCTACTATGTTAACCTCAAATATTATTGTGAGGATCAGATGACATGGATATGAAGCATCTTTATCAACTGAAAAGTACTATGTTCAGGGACACTGTAATGCTATTCAAATACACTGAAGTATCCAAATCATAGAAGCTAGAGTTGGAAAGGACCCTAAAAGAAATCTATAAGTTCAGTTACTTTATTTGAAAGATAAAGAAACAGACCCAATATAAAAAGATAATCAATAGATAATACCTTTGTAGAAGGAAGCCTATATTAAACCAGTCTTTTATTTTACCTCCCCCAAAAAGAATATATTGTGCAGTATTTTCACTTTCAATTTGTGAGAGTTTTAAAATAATTTTTTTGTTTATTTTTAAAATGAACAAGATATCCTTTTTCCTAATTAAATAAAATACATTTCTTACCATGTTGATTGTTACAGGTATAACAGTTAACATGAGTACAATATTTATCTTTGTATAGGAAAGGCATTTCTCTTGTTAAGCTAAAAAAAAGAAGAAGAAAAAGAAAGAAAACAGGAAATTGATGAGATGTAAAAAGATTTGACAAATTGAAACTAGAAAGCATTGTCAAAATACCATTTTTCTCATGTGATGGAGCATAGAAATTTGAATAAGGAATCTAGACAAAGTTAATCTACTGATATGTGTTCAATATGTTAATATTATTCAACATCTCTTTCAATGGTCTCTTAAAACTTATTTTGAGATTGTCATTTTGTCTTACACTCTCATTCATTTATGTTGTATCTCCATTTTTGCAGAACAAAACTCAATCTATACTGTTTTTCTGTGACCAGGTAGGGCAATGGTAGGGTTTTCTAAAGGAATCAAATAGAGGACTGTTATTTGCTTCTCTTAGGCTGCTTTATGCTACCTTTTTTTTTTTTTTTTTTTTTTCCCCTTAAGGTTGCATTTGTAATTTATTACATTACCACAAGGGTGCACTAAGAAGCCCTCATAAACACAAAAAATCAGTTATTTAATTTGCTGTAACTCATTTATCCAGGGCAGTAAAATATTTTTATTGGATTCACTTGAAGGTGTTCACACTCCAAGAACTTTCCTAGACTGTTAGAAACACTCTGCATAAGAGCAAAAATGTATTCTCACAAAAAAGACAAGAGTTTCTTTCCAATAATTAATTATTAAGTCTTAAAGAGTTGCATAGATTATTTTAGACAAAAAAAAAATGAATTTAGCCAGGGATTTCTTTCTTTTATTTCTTTGGCACTTAAAAATAGTTTTCTTTGGAAAAAGTATTTTTAATTATTTGGGAGAAATAGCAATAGGATTTTAGTATGTATTCTAATTATGAACTGTAAAACTTTACATATTGTTAGCATTATGTCAATTTTTCATCATTCTCTTGATTGTTAAATAAAATTGAGTAATTATGTTTTTAGGAACCTCACATACATTAAGAGGCATATCACATACTTCATATACCAATCTAGAATATAAAAGTAGATTATTTTTCACTCCCAATAATATTGCCCTAAATGTAATTATGTCTATTTATTAGAAATTTATCACCTTTATCATTTTATTTACAAAAATTTATAATCATTTTGCTTTTATATACAGGTTTAGAATTGTTGAGATATAAAGCTTTCTTATTGTTTATTCTCCAGTGAGCATTTAGTAATAGCCTACTGTATGTCAGGCACTGTGATAGATCCTGCAATATCAAGGATTAATCACAACTATAGTCTCTTTTCATGCTTTAACTATGTACTAATAGCAGTGGAGATGGAATTATCAAGAAAGGAGTTTGAAGTTTTGTTCCGTATTCATTGGAGAGTTTTTATTTGCTGAATGGACTTATTTGCATAGAACATTATCCCTTACTTTTTTTTTAGGTTGGGTAGTGGAAAATTGCCAGGTTGGGAGGCCAAGTTTTGGGTCTTACATTTAGCTCAGTCAGTAATACCTTGGGAACTTCAAAAAATCCTGTTTTCTCATTTGTAAAATACAAGAGTTAGAGTCAATGATTTCTTAAAGAAGTTTTCTTTGAACTTTGGCATGCTATGATTCCACTTATGTTAGTGCATAATTAAGAGATGTGGTACACTGAAATGCAAAAGAAATTGGATACAAACTGAACATATTTTAGGAATAGGACAATAAATATATTGTGAGCTTTTGATTTTGAACATAAGGACATTATTCATTTTTACAGTTTAGTTCAACAGTGGGCATCTTGCCAATATGATAGGCACAAAACGACCCCTTAGATACAAAATAATCCTTTGAATACCACAACATTCCAGTCCACAGCTACTCATGAATAAATTTCTTGGTTGGGTGATTTACTTGATGATGGAAAAATAAAGTCAAAGACTATATTTGATATTAGAGATTAAATACTGTCGAATTTTACTGAAGAATTTCTTATTTCCTTTCTCACTTAACCTTTATTTTGTATTTAATTACCTTTTAAAATTTTTGGAAAATACGTAGCATATAAAAATGACAATATATGGTATAAATGACAATGTATGGAATAATAAATCCCCATATATTTATCATATAGCTTTAACATCAATCAATGACCAATCTTGAGTTTACATACCATCTACCACTGATTATTATGTCATTTGTAAACATAATCACAAAGAAATTGAACCCATTTGTAAACCAAATTCAGGCCTTTTCTACTCTTTCAGTTTTTATTTGTATGAGCTAAAGATATGGCCCTGGCTGAATGATGCACAGTATGTATTCTGGGATGCCATGTATCTTACCGATGTGCTTTAATCTGGTTTGGGCTTAATTATGAATACACCATTTCCATTTTATGATGGACTGATGCTGGATCTGTCTTGTTTTGTGACTTAGTGGGTGCTATAGAACACAGCTCATGATAGGCAGTTTCAGATTCACGGTCAAATGTTTTATTTTTACCAGGGTACAATGGTTCACTAGGAATTCTTTTGCAAAAGGTATACAATTATTAAGTGCAGATGGCATGATCTTGCTCCAGAACCCCAGGTACCTACATTGTAATGCCTCCCACCACGGAGACTTCTATTTGATCATGGGGTCTATTGATTTGGATAGTCTAAGCAGCAGCCTCCTTTTATTCTGACCTGTTTTGTATCCTGTATCTGCTCCAACTCTTCTCCAAGATAAAGCATTTCACAGTACCATGGATCAGATCAGTATTACTAGTTGAGTACTGTGTTATCTTCAGAACTTTCAGAGATTTAAGAGACAGTGCATTTCCTATTTTATAGTTGGGGATACAAGAAACAGTAATTTGTCTTTTTAAAAATATTTTATTTTTTAGTTGTATATGGACACAACATATTTATTTATTTATTTTATTATTATTTATTTATGTGGTGCTGAGGATTAAACCCAGTGCCTTATATGTGCAAAGAAAGTGCTCTAGCAGTGAGCTACAACCTCAGCCCAGTAGTTTGTCTTTTAATTGAAGATGCCCTGCCATGCCACTGACCACTGTGCCTCCTGATATTTTGCTAATATGACAGTCCTCTGAATATTCAATGAAGTTTACTTCATAGAAATTTACTGGAACTCATGTGCCTCACCAGTGCTTCTAATGTGTTAACCACCCTTTTCGTCCTCCTGCTTGATCAGCATGATATCTTTAAGGTAGGTGATCAACTTGATTTTCTGGAGCCCGATCATATGATAAGGGTGTCTTTGAACTCCATCTTGATATGGAGCTCAAGATTGAACATAGAGATGACGTAAATCTGCGATTATGTTTTGTTGGGTCTTCCATGTGAATGTAAACCCTTTATTTTCTTTTTTTCTCAGATAGAAACACATGCATAGATACACATAAATTCTCTCAGTGTACTATATACCATGTATCTAAGGATTTATGAATGTGCTTGGGTAAAATTACCAAATTTAGCAGGGAAATTGCAATTAAGCTATATTTGGTTAAGCTTGTGGCAATTTATAGTCATTCCCCAGAACCAGTCTGTTTTTAAAAAACTGGTATATTTGATGGGTACCATTCCTCTCTGTCATGCACCATCCTTTACCTACCCCACTTCCAAAATTTCACTTTGTCTGTGATTTTCTATTAGAGCTGGGAGGTGAGGGGGATTGTGGATAGAATGTCAGAGACTTCCTTTTGGTTTTGCCTTCTATGATAGCTCTTATCCCACAAACCAATGCAAGGGATAATCTACCTGTCAAGAACATCTATCCTCATTGTCTACTCCACTGAATTTCTACTCTCCCCTCCCACCTTTCTGTATGTCAATTTCCACATATCAGTGAAAATATTTGACTTTTGGGATTGGCTTATTCCACTTAGCATGATTCCATACATTCAGAAACCAGATAAATCTATTTATATTTAATGAGACTATACTGGAATTTAGCTAGAATTCCATTTGTCTACTGCCTCTCACCTCCCATTTGTTCTTTCTCTAAAAGGGAGGCCGTGACGATTCTTTATGTCTCTGGAAATCAATAAAATCCTAGATCCCTTTGGTCTTCCTCAAAATGTCTAGTTATTCCTGTTGTACAGAGACTTGAGACCTGAGTAAATGGCCATAAATACTAACCCTCTCCTGGAGAAAGACTGGGAGAGTCAATGCATTACTACTTGCCATGCTCCTGGAGGGTCTTCATTCTGCTGAATTCATTTGATACTGAGTCCTGAAACTGAATTGCTGACTAAAATGATAAATGTATATGAAACTTGTCCAATGTTTTCTATTGTCTCTCCATGAATGTTCTATTACTTCCCTTCCACAGGAATGATTGAGAGCATCTATTTCTCTATGGCTTTTTCAGAAATATGTGGCTGAATTTGGAACACTTGATAATTTCATAGGTGAAAAATATCTCAGTGTGTGTTCAGTTTGTATTTTTCTTATCACAAGTGACCCTCTTATCCTATGCTTAAGTGCTATTTGCATTTATCTTTCTGTGAATTCCATTGATAATCCTTGGAAAGTTTCATAGGATTTTTGTATTGTTTTATTTTTCCTTCAGTTCTCAAGGTATCTTATTTATTAGTGATACCTGTTGCTGTTTTTTAACAGAGATTGGATATTTTCCCCCCACTTGGTCATTTGATTTTTGGATGTCTTATGATTGCTTTGTCATGGGTTCTTTATATATTAAAAACTATAAATACTTTTCCTTATGGCATTTAGAATCTGAGCCCCAGCAGGCTACTCTCAGGTTATCCTGCAATTTATCTATGGTTTGATTGACTTTTATTTATAAATTTGTTTAAATAAATCTTGACCCATTTAGACCTTAGATGAGTTGGTCCATGAAGTCTTTGATCCACTTAGACTTCATCATGGTAGATGATATGAAGAATGGTTCTAATGTTATTTTTATCCTTTATCTAGTTATAACAATACCACTTTTTAAAAAGTATTTATTTCTCTCTACTGATCTAAGGTGCTAGTGCCTTTATTGAACACTAAATTTCCATAAGCAATTAAGATCACACACACATTTTAACTTTTTTTTTCTTTTTATTTGATCATGAACAATTTAATATTTAATTATAGAGGCTTTATATTTTAATATATGGGAATGATAGTCCTCTCAAACTTTAATATTTTCTTTAAGGTTTTCCTCTCTATTCTTATTTATTTTTTGAAGTGAGCTTTATAATAATCTTATATACTTCAATAAAAAATCCTTAATGACATATCTATAGAGTTCACACTAAATTTAGAAATTAAGTAAGAGAGTACCCATGTTTTTGAATCTTCCTATTCCAATTTAATTAAGTGTCTCAAATGATTCCAGTATGTAAATTTTGCATAGTATTTGACTAGTTTACTTCTCATTGTGCATAGGTATATTAAAATAGCTATGTTATATATTTGTTTATCTGTATATGTACATTTACAATCATAAATGGGATTTTAGCCACTTATTGTTTGTATGTACCATGGCTATTTTTAAAGTTGATTTTACAATTCATTCCTTTATCAAATTCTATAATTGTAGTATGTTATCTATTAATTTTTTGAAACTTCCAGATAACAATTATTTCATTTATGAGTAAAACAAGTTTACCTTCTCCTTTCCAAGTACTTGGCCTTAATTGAATCATTTTGATTAGTTTCTTTGGCCAATATCTCTAACAAGAATGTTATATACTAGTGGATTTAATGGAAATTTTGTTTCACTCCTGACTTAAGCAAGAATGCCTCTGATTTTTTTTATTAAATAAAATATTGGGTTTTGAACTGAGGAGGCTGCATTTTATTATTAAAGAAGTACCAGTGAATGGTGTTTACTTGTTTATTTATACAAGATAATGTAAGAATCTGTAAAATATTTTCTTGTGTATGGAAATGGCCTTGTGAAATATCTACCAGGCATATAAGGATTTTCCTAATGTGGAATTTGAAGTAGATATCACTTGCTTATACTATATTATTTTTTTAATGTGGTATTGTGTTATTTTTGCTATATTTTAATTGGTTTTTGCTTTAATATTTATAGAATAGACTGAATTGTTGTGCTTTTGTTTTTAACTTCTTTGATCAAATGAATGTAGAAGACTTCTTTCTTTTTCTGTCTTCTGGAATACATGCATTGGAATAATGTGATCTTTTTTAAAAGGTTGGTAAAATTCCCTTGTGCCTTCTGTGGTGATAGTTTTAGTTTATTGGTTTTGTTTTGCTTTTTTAAATTTTTTGATCCAGATAAACTAATCATTTTCTGTTTCTTTAATGGCAAACAGTGAGCTTAAGTTTTCTATATTTATTTGGATGTATTTTGCAAAGTAGCAGTTTTGGAGAAGAAATATCCTTATTATGGATAAAAATTGGCATAAAATTGTTCAAAATAACTGATTGCTTTTTAAAACTCTAATTTTCAAGGAAATTCTCTGTTTTTCCCTTTTGGTTATTGCAGTTAGTGTTATTTCTATTTTGTTGCCAAATTTAAGTATAAGCTTTGAATGTACTGTATCTACTTTTTTATATCACTTATTTTTACCCTATAATTTATAGTCATTAATTCTTTTATTCTGCTTAATTTTGGTTTAATTAGTAGTACTTCAACGTTTTTAGTTCAATTTTTCATTTGTTTATTTCTCTGGTCATTTTTATTGATAGAAGTGTATGATATCATTAATTGTCCTATGATAATTGCTTTAACTATATCTCATAGTACCAAATGTTTATCACTACTATTTTTAAATTTTTTAATGTTTTTTCTTTTGTCTTTGTTGAATAGTGTGTATTTAATTTCTACTTAAGTAAAACTTTATTTTTTTAAAAAAACTAACATATACGCTATTTGCATTGTGATTGGAGAATAATTGTATTATTTCTATTTGTGGATTTCACTGAATTGTGGCCTTATATGATTCTGCATATTTATACTTATTTTCTTGAATTAATAAGTAGCTTTTAAAAATTCCTACTATTATTGTTTTTTCCAATTTTTCTTAAATCTACTGCATTTTCTTTTTTTATTTATGTATGACAGTAGAATGCATTACAATTCTTATTACTCATATACAGCACCATTTTTCATATCTCTGGTTATTTTCATACACAATTCACACCAATTCGTGTCTTTGGATAATAATGGTCATCACGTTCTACCATCATTACTAACCCCATGCCCCCCTCCCTCCCCCTGTAACCCCTCTGCCCTATCTAGAGTTCATCTATTCCTCACATGCTCCCTCTCCCTATCCCACAATGAATCATCTTCCTTATATCAAAGAAAACATTCTACTGCATTTTCTCTTTTATGAATGTTTTTCTTATGAAACTGGTTTCAGACATATTTACTAATGTTACTTCACCGTGAAGAATACATTTTAACTTTATAACTGTCCTAGTAAATCTCCTTTACTATATTTCTAGTTGGAATTCCTCCTTGTCAAAAATAAAGATTGAGAAATCCAAAAAAACAAACTTATGTTCCACTCAAGTTGTTAGAAAAGGAAGAAAAAAACTAGTTATAAAATCTGTAGAAGACAGGAAATAATAAAGATCAGAACTGAAATAGTGAAATTGAGGACAAAAAACAAAATACACAGGATCAATGCAACAAAAAATTGACTGAGATTTGTTTACCTATTTTTTTCATGACTTCAGAGATCTTAGACTTGCATATCAATTGCAATGGATTTCCCTTTCCCTATTTTATATGTGTTATTTTGTGTGTAGTTATTTTTATTTTTAAAATTTTTGTTCTGGGACTTCTCTGTTTTTATTGTAGAAATAGATGTCCAGATATATGACCTATGGGGTCCCTCTGGATTTTCCCTCTTGGGGCCTTTTGATCTGGGAGTTGTTGATCTGGGAGTTTTTTTCTTCTCAATTTTATGTGATAAACATGGAGAGTGGTGAGTTGGTTTCTGATTGCCTCAGCTGCATTTGTACTGGGAACTTTCTGTATAAAGGTACAGGTCAAGATGTCCCAGTTGCTATGGTAATGCTGGCCTGAGGAGATTCTGTGCAAACCCACAGAGCTATATCATTCTGGGCCTTGAGCTCAGGCATCAACTTCAGAGGATAGAGAATTCTGAGCATAACAAGATAACCCTAATGTGTTGCCAGTCTTGTGTCCTTCAGATTGCCTTCTTTGCTGAAACTTTCTAAAAATTACCTTTTGATGAGATTTATATAATAAACATGCTGTACTATCTCCAGGTCATTTATCTTTCATCAGGGGATAATGATCCACTTGGCCCCAGCTTTTTCTCTCTATATGTATATGTGTCTGTTTTACTTTTCTCAATCCCCCGTTGCCCCTTGCCAGTTTCTGAAGTAACAGCAGTGCTGGTTGCTACAATATGGTAATGTTGAGGTTCAGGTGGAGCTAGATCTTTTGTGAGGTGAGATTTGCTGTTACTTGTGGGTATTGTTCTGCCACAAGATCCCCACTCTGTGAACTTAAAGTGTTACAATCACTTTCCAGCCTCTCCTAGAGGAAAAGGGAGCCAGAAATAGACTAAAGTTAGCAACAGATGAATATCCATTGTGGATATTTTATTTCTCTTATAACCATCAATTAGGTTTATTTCTATAGGTAAATATCTACTGAAAGCTCATTCCAGACCTCAAGCTGATGGCTTCTATTTTCTTTTCTTTCTTTCTTTACTTTATTGAAACTTGTTCTCTAATAGATTCTTTCAGACATGATCATGGAAGCAAAATTCTCTGTATTCTTATTCCTAATAGATAATTTTTATGTTCATATATACAGTTAGTATAGATGACATACAGCCTGAACACAAAAATTATTTGTTCACATTTTCTTTCCTCGTATTTTAAAATTTTGTGTCTTCATTGTCTTCAGGCATAATGTGCTACTGTCAAAGAGTCTAATAAGAGTGTACTTCTCGCCTGGCATGGTGGAGCATGCCTATAATCCCTGCGGCTTTGGAGGCTGAAGCAGGAGGAGTACCAGTACAAGGCCAGCCTCAGCAATGACAAGGCACTAAGCAATTTAGTGAGACCCTGTCTCTAAATAACACAAAAAATAGGGTTGGGGATGTGGCTCAGTGGTCAAGTGCCCCTGAGTTCAATCCCCAGTACCAAAACAAACAGTGCTGTTTTCTTTTTAAGTGCTTTGGTATATTTGCCTACATTCTCAAGCTCCCCTCCCCTATTTTCTCCCCACTCTTAAAATCTAAGTTTTTCTACTAAGAAAACATGTCTGGATGTTTTCTCCTCTGGATTATTTGTCCATGTGTATACTGTATGGTAGGATATGAAATTTCAAGTTATCTATTTTCTAGGAAAGTTGTTTTGAGTTGTGTTTTTGTCCTGTTTCATGATCTTAGTTTTCATATGTTAGATCTGGTCTTTCAGTTATATGTATCATTTTCTGTGCATACTTTTTTTCATAGTGTTCATCTTTGATTTTTAAACATTGGCTGCTCTCTGTTTCTTTTAAGTCATTATTTGTGTATGTTTGTTTTTCCCTCTAGTATTAATTAAGACATTTTTCTTTTAACTTTTCTTATAACTTTCTAAATCTTGTCTACTCTTTTCAAATTATACTTTTGTTCAGTCATCTCATTTATTATAAGCTTTTATAATTCTTATTTAAGCAGTTTTTAGTTTCTAACATTTCATTAATTGTTTTGTACTTATTTTTAATAATTAGGTAACTTTATTGTGGAGATATCTTTCTATTGCACCTTCTTTGTCTATAGTAACATAGTATTTTTCCTGAATCTTAGTTTTATTGCAATAGTTTTATCTATGACTTTAGTGTAGTCCTTTTCTGTATTCTTCAGGAAAGAAAGGAGAATAAGATTATATGTTGTAGGTTTATGATTCCAGAACTCCTGTTGGCATTGAAAAAAATATATCTTACTATTCTTTGAGACCTTATGCTGTATTTTCCCTCTCCCATGTATGAGATCATCTCAGTCTTTGCTCTATTGCTCATATCTTGCTGAATTTGATTTTAGATGCAGCAGGTTTTAGAAGTAACTTAGGTTGACTTCATTTATTTTTTGGCGTGTATTTGGTTTTTGTGTTAGTTTGTTTTGTGTTTTCTTTTTCTTACTGAGTTAAAAGTTCTTAAACCACACCAACACCACATGACCTCACTGTTTTCCAAGACTGTACCCACAAATTGGAGTCTGTTGAGTTCTTCTCAAATCAGTCACCATTTTTATGTTTGCTTTCCAAACTCCAGAGTGTGGTGATTTGAGAGTTTTCTAGGTCTTGCGGCTCTTAAAAGTCCCTTGTTCATTTTCTCTGCTTACTTCCACACAGTTAGCCAGACCGCTTAGTTCTTGCTCTTATAGTGTTGATCCTCACCTATTAGCATTTTAAGGTTTTTGTAAGGATAACTTGCTATCTAGAATTGATGCAGATTTTGTCCGTGGCTGTGGATTTTGCTACTCTGAATGTTCCATGCATTTTTTTATAGGGGTGTTAGAGAAGGTTAACAAACTGTATTAATGTACTAGGGTTGTCATAACAAAGTCCCAGAGAGTAGATGGGTTAAGCAACAAATTTGTTGCGTAACAGTCTTGACGACTGTGTGTTAAAATCAAGGTGACAATGTTGTTGGTTCCTTCTGAGAGCAGTATGAGATGCCTCTGTTTTAGCAATCTATCCTGTATTCTATTTTTTCATCTTTTCCTTTGGGGAAGACACAATGCAAACTACATAGAAACTACTGATGCCCAACCCTTATTTTCTTGTTTAAATTTCTTTATGTACAAATAAAACACCAATAAAAGCACTGTATGTTATATTTTCGTAATGCATATAATAGAAGATTCCTGACTTTAAGGAGTTGACATACAAATGGAAGAACAGTTATAAGACACCTGAAACATTGAATAATAGTACATAAATGCTTCAGGAGTTGAAACAAGAGAACTCAGTGAAGGTTTATGTATTCAGGAAAGATTTTCTCTGAGCTTAGAATTGACCATAATGTTGAAGAATTATGGGAAGAATCTGGATAAATTGAAGAAAAAAAAACATGCTTCAAAGTAATCAAAGACAAAAAAAAGTGAGAGAATGTGCATGCCTGTCCAGTTGTCCAGAGAAAACTTAGAGATTACAGTGAACCTTAGGAAGTAATGGGTTAATGATTGGATAGGGATGATGTGAACATCTTTTAATGATCTTAAAAGTTAGACAGAGGAGCTAAATTGCTTGACTAAAGAAACTCAAAGCTGATCAGTGTCAAGGCATATTATTTGTAAAAGTAAGTTTCAGATTAGTCTATTAGCAATATGCTTGATGGATTAAAAGTAAATTTAAAATTAGAATATTATTTTATCATTTATAATTCATGTTTTCATCCATTTCCCCAATGCTGGTAGAAGATAGGAAGTAAAGACTTATTTAGCTTTGATAATTTTCTAGGAGATTTTTACAATTATCTACTTTCTGCAAAATACCTTAATGCATGTGTTAATGCTGCTCTTTATGGATGATTAAATTAAACAACATACAGTTGAAGTTCCTTCCTGAATAAAGAAATATATATACATACATATACATTTAATACATGTTTTAGTTAAAATCTGAATCCAGGTCTCCCTGGCTCTGAAGTTCATACTCTTTCCACTATCCTTTACTAACTCATAAAAGGCTACCAAGTTTTAGAGATAGTACAAAATATTTTTATAGATTTGGCAATAACACTAGAGAAGAAAGTCTAGGCATGGAAGATTTTTCTGAAATGAGGATGAGTTAGTGAGTGATCATATATTTTTTGAGCCCAGAGATTATATCTAGCTCACTTTAGCATTTCTTATACCAAGCATATTGTGGAAACACATCAGTCTTTTTATACATTTTGTTATAAAAATTCAGTGCTTAACTTTATTCTCAGTAGTATGTAAGTCAAAATGGAATTTTGTAATTTTTTTTCCTCCACTAGGTAAAAATAAATGTTAAAAATTGTTGTCTAATAAATCACATACAGATTTAATTGCCTTACATATTCAAGGAAATCTTTTTTACATAGTCATTTTTCTTAAGCTAGTTTTCAACTATACTAATTATTATGGATGTTATGGTCAGTTGTAGGTATCAACTTGGTCACCCAGATGGCTTTTCTAGCATATTTTCTGAGTACATTGGTGGGGGTGTGAAGTCTTTTCCAGAAGAAATTGACATTTAAATCCTAGACTGAGTAAGGATATTCAGTACTCACCCAATAGAGGCAGACACCATCCAACCAACTGAGGGCCCAGATAGAACAAAAAGGCAAAAGAAAGATGATTTTCTTCTCTTTCTTGAGCTAGAACAATCATCTTGTCCTTCTCTTGGATATCAGAACTTCAGGTTTTCTGATCTCTGGACTCCAATTCTTGCACCAGAGGACCCCAGGTCCTCAGATCTTGGACCTCAGGTGAAGAGTTACAAAGAGTTACACAAGCAGCTCCTATCCTGCAGTTCTCAGGTCTCCAGACTTGGACTGAGCTACATCTCTGGCATCTCTGGTTGAAGATGACCATCAATGTGGAATCTCTTAGCCTCCACAGTCACGCATGCCAATTCCCATAATAAATCCCCTCTCATATATCTATTGTCTCTTTTTATCTAGAGAATCTTGACTAAGACCATGGGTAAGAGAAAAGTCTAACTGTTGAAAGTACCTAATGAACTAAAAAAGGCAAGAAGTGCAGGAGCCCCTTGTAAAGTCTTTCTTTTGTGTGTGTGTGTGTGTGTGTGTGTGTGTGAGAGAGAGAGAGAGAGACACACACACAAAATATTTAGCTCAGTTGCAACCCCATCATGTGGTTTTCCTCCATCTTACCCAGATCTAGTTTCTGTCCCATTGTCTTTCTATGTTATGAATAAATTTTGGACCTCTATTAATGATATCAAGTTAGAGATAGTGTGAGGATATTACCCAGTGTTGTCTACACAAAATGAGGATGAGAAACAAGTGATTCTAATTAAAAAGAAAATATGAACAGAGTGAGGATTTTCCGGCATTAGCATTTTAAATTTTGTTTTGTCTGATTTAAAATAAAAGAATTATGTTAAAACTATGTGTTAAAAGTCACAATTTAAAAATGTTAAAATTAGAAAATTATTACCAATTAAGAAATGTAAACTTGAGCCTCATTAATAGTTCTTGGATGTTGTTTAAAAATTCTTGGGATTTATTATATTTTGAAGTTTAAAACTTTATAAAATTAAACTTTAGTAATTAAGTAATAATGTACAGCTTATCATCATAATAAATTAATACATAGGAATCAGCAGGGAATTGGATTATGAATTTTTTTCTCTCAAGCAAAAGAACATTGGTTAAAGTTATGATTCCAATAATGGTGGGTAACATTTTCTGAACTGATCCTCCTATTGATAATTATTATAACTTTGGATTTAAAAAACTGGTCAAAATATTAAAAATTAACCCAAACACCAGAAACCAACACAATCTTTTAAAGAAAAGAAGTGGCCAAGGTGACACTTATATTTACTTAGATTTCTCCCTGAGGTAATTCCCAGTTTCCTGAGGTATATAGGGAATAGAGCTCAAATAAACATCTGTGGTTTTGCCAGACTAAAAAGGTAGAGCATAAGGAAATTGAGGAGAAAATTGCAGGAAGGAGAGAGCCACAGAAAAAGGATGCCCATTTCCAAATTCTGCATACACATTCTGCACATACACTTCTTTCAACTCCATCAGTGACTTCTGAAATATGCACATGAAGAATAAGACTTCAAAGAGCCAGGAGGAAAGCTGAAGCTGAGAGACCAAAGAAATGAGAACAGACTTGAATATCTTCCTCTTGCTCAGAAAAAAAAAAAAAATTCTATTCAAATGAAGCTAGGTTATAGTCTCCAGAATATGAGACAGTAAGTTTATGCTGCTGGCACCATTCAGCTTGTAAGTGTATTAAGGCAGCCCTAGCAAATCACACAATGAACAAATCACATGCAGCCACATGTAACAAACACAATAAATCATTAAAAGGAGCCGCTTATTCTGTGAATGCAAGATTGATTTAGCATGTGAAATCAATCAATAGAACTTCAACACATTAATCAGGAAAAGGAGAAAAAATATGATCACAGAAAAATCATTGACAATATTCAATGAGGGGGGGGCTGCTGAGAAGCGACCAGCAAGCAGGGAGAAAAATCAAAACAATAGAGTGCCGTGGTTCCCAATAGCCACCCTCCACACCCAACAAATGGCAGGCCCAGAGTACAGTTTGAACTGCCGAGAGGCATCACTCAGAGGAAATCTGCTCTAGCAGGAGAAACCAGGACTAGCAGGAGAAACCAGGGGACTAGAGGCCAGGCCCTCGCGACTGGGTGGCTGGAGACCGCACACCCGCCCGCGACAGTCCACCCGCTGCCCGCGTGACTGGGCGGCTGGAG
>NW_025999842.1:46043099-46101922 GCF_001458135.2 Marmota marmota marmota
CTCGGACTATTCCCTGAGGATCTTAAAAGATCGTACTTATAGGGATACTGCCACATCAATGATCATAGCAGCACAATTCACAATAGCTAGACTGTGGAACCAACCTAGATGCCCTTCAATAGATGAATGGATAAAAAAAAAATGTGGCATTTATACACAATGGAGTATTACTCTGCACTAAAAAATGACAAAATCATGGAATTTGCAGGGAAATGGATGGCATTAGAACAGATTATGCTAAGCGAAGCTAGCCAATCCTTAAAAAACAAATGCCAAATGTCTTCTTTGATATAAAGAGAGCAACTAAGAACAGGGAGGAAGAGCATGAGGAAAAGATTAACATTAAATAAAGACGAGTGGGGGGAGAGAAAGGGAGAGAGAAGGGAAAGCATATGGAAATGGTAGGAGACCCTCAATGTTACACAAAATTACATATAAGAGGTTGTGAGGGGAAAGGGGGGGGAACAAGGGAGAGAATTGAACAACAGCAGATGAGGTAGAGAGGGAAGATGGGAGGGGAGGGGAGGGGGGATAGTAGGGGATAGGAAAGGTAGCAGAATACAACAGTCACTAATATGCCATTATGTAAAACTGTGAGTGTGTAACCGATGTGATTCTGCAATTTGTATTTGGGGTAAATATGGGAGTTCATAACCCAATTGAGTCAAATGTATGAAAGATGATATATCATGAGCTTTGTAATGTTCTGAACAACCAATAAAAAAATAAATTAAAAAATATTCAACAATGATACATGAATTAAAAAAGTAAGAAGAGGGAGAAAACCTCATAGCAAGCTAAAATGTATTTAAGGAAACATCTCTAACCTATTTGAGGATATCTATGAAAAATCTATAAGTATTCAAATTATTTTCCCTCAAGTGGGAAATAAAAGACTTATTGCTCTCACCACTTCTCTTTAATTTGGAAATTAAAATTCTAGCCAGCCATTAAGCAAGTAAAAAAATAAGCAGGGATTTTCAAGAGAATGATCAGAAAAGACAGAAAAATTTGCAAAAGATGCCCTTGACTAAGAATTATTATAGGAACCTGTATAGGGAGATGGATAGATGAACTGAGGCAGAGAGTCAAGGGAGGCAGGGTTTGCATGACTGTGAGAGTCTGCAAGTCTCCAATTTGTAGATCAGGACTGGGTTTAGAAGCAACTGATGACAGAATTTCTTCTTTGGGGGATCTTAGTCTTTTATCTTATGGTCTTATGGAGGGTGACCTATTTTGCTCTAAGTCTACTAATTTAACTATTAGTCACGACTAAAAAAGTAAAATATCTTTACAGGAATGTCAAGACTGGTGCTTGGGAAAACATCTTACTGATCTTGACAGGCTGGACAAGTTGGTTGGTTCCTAAAATGAACCATCACAGAGAGAATGTCCTCAACTTGATAAATGACATCTATGAAAACCTCTGACTAACCTCATATTTAATAGTGAAAGGCTACTATCTCCCCAAAACGAAGAACAAAGCAAGGATACTCTTTTTCATCACTTCTATGCCACAATGTATTGCAGCTTTTAACCAGTACAGGATGGCAGAGCAAAAATAAACAAATATGTAAAAATAATCCATATTGGAAAGAGAGAATGCATTAATTCAGATGAGATAACTTTAGGATATCCTATAGAAACTCCAATAAAGCCACTAAAACTAATAAGTGAGTGTGGCAATGTTGCAGGATACAAGATCAATATGTAAACATCTACAATATTCCTATACACTAGCAATAAACAATAGGAAATGGAATAAAATAATACTGTTTGTAATAGTATCAAAATATGAAATAGAGACAAATTTTACTAAAAGGAGCAAGGTCTACATACTAAAAACTATAAAATTGTGCTAAGCAAGACATGGTAATCCCAGTGGCTTGGGAGGCTAAAGAAGAAGGATTGCAAGTTGAAAGCCAGCCTCAGCAATTTAGCGAGGCCTTGAGCAACTTAGTGAGACCTTGTCTCAAAATAATAATAATAATAATAATAATAATAATAATAATATTAATAATAATAATAATAAAGGGGCTGGGGATATGGCTTAGTGGTTATGCACACCTGAGTTCAATCCCCACTACCAAAACAACAAAAAAAAGTGCTGAGAAAAATTAAGTAATAACCAAATAAGTGGAGAGATATAGCATTCATAGCTTGGAAGACTAAATATTATTAAGATGTCATTTATACATTCACTGAACTACATTCATCTGCATACTGTCTACATTTGCTTTAGTACTTCCCTAGCACTTTAGAGTGGTAGTTACCACAAGAGACTATATGATCTCCAAACTATTTATTACCTGGTCCTTTGTAGAAAACCTTTGCTAACCCTGCTGTATTTCCCTCTCCATTAAGGTTCTGGTTATTTTACTGGCTCTTTCTGGTGTCAACTCTTAGTCCTACATGCCACTGACATGCACTTCTAACAGATTAACATACCATGGTATCTCTCATGGTATTCTTTAAGCTTCAGTTTAAGATAGTACTTTTTTTTTAGAGAGCTTTGCTGAGCCCTGAAATCTCAAGAGAATGCACTGAATCTGTAGGGAACTTCATATTCCATGTTTTTTAGACTAATAGTTAACATACTATAAAAATTTGCTTTTATTTTCTCTGAAAGATTGTAGACTACGTGGAGAAGGGATTGCGTTGCAATATTTTACTGGGGAATGGCATATATTTTCTACTTATGAATGAATTAACATATAGGCAACAACCTTCCACCAAGATAGCTTTAGACCTAAACAGCATGGTCAAAGGAAAGCTTTTGGGAAGATTATGCTGGCACTAACCAGTGATTTCTTCTCGAGAAACTCAATGTCAATTCACCTGTGTAGAATAGATATTGTGATCTGAGACTCAGAGTTACAATTCTTTGACTCTAACATTTCAAAAAAAAGATGTGGATTCATAACACAAATAATTCACAAATGTTTTGAATTATTTGTGATATGAGTACACAATTTTTTTTCATTTGTGAAAAATCTTTCCTCTGATACAGCATTGATAAATTTCTGCCTTTGAAATTACCAAAATGAATTTTTTCACTCCTATCTTAAATGAAAATGAAAATTAGCTATTAACTGATATGCTAACACAGGAGGTAAATTCCCAGACCAACTACTGACTTATTTGGTATGAAAAGTACACATTTTATTTGCAGCCTAGCATCTTCCTATTTAAAGACAGAACACAATGGCTTTTGATATAATTCCTTCATGTATTTGTTGAGAGGATTGCCATCCTTGTAACATACTCAAAGCAAAACCTCACCAAAGTCTCTGAATCTGACTTCAGGTACATGGAGGGAGAGTAAGCACAGATGTATTGGTCAAAAGAGTTGAGATCATTTGGGTAAAGGAGAGGGAAATAACTCACATTTTTCTAAGTTTTGTGCAAAGAAAGACTAAATTGGTATACAAAGTAAATAAATGAACTAAGATACTATAAAGTGAAAATAAAATTGGGAACTATTATGTGGTGGGGAATTACATGTTATATTTGCAAGTGAGATAAATTTGTGCAAGTTTTAATGGTTAAACTTACAAATGGAATCTTTAATGCAAATTGTTGGTTTGAATAGCCAGTTACCTAGACTAACAATTATGGCATGTGATATAGGACAGCCACATTTTGACTGTAGAAGGTGCGAGATGTCTGTAATATTAAATGTTTAGTAGTGTGAGTCTAATACATTACCCTAGGAAGTTGTAAGGTATGTGAGACATCTAAACAAAAAAGGTGTGATATTGGGGAAACAGAGCAGATTCATTATTGAGTATTTTAAAGTTAAAAAAATTCAAGACATAAGTGACTGTTTTAAGGTAAGGATTTGTGTCATAATCATGTTTTAGATTTAAAAAATAAAAATTACAATATACAGATTCTTAGATAACTATAAAAATACTAAGTGATATCAGTCATGTTGTCCTAGAAAAATAATATCCTAAAATCTCTGTTTCTATTTTTCGGCACTGTGATTTTGGCCCCCACCTGTGTAGGAGGAAAGGTGCCAAGCAGAAGCTGCTATCATCTCTGTGGAACATTTTTAACTCAGTAGCTGAAAGTGACAGCTTAAGTTATAGAAAATTGGTGAAAGTACAATTGGATAAATAAAAGTCATTTTTTTTCTTTTTGAAGTTACAGTATATAAACTAAGAAACAGAAGTCTATAAAGCCAAAAGATTCAAACCTTAGGGAAGCAAGCATAAACTAGTCACAGTGACACACACACACACACACACACACACACACAGAGAGAGAGAGAGAGAGAGAGAGAGAGAGAGAGAGAGAGAGAGAGAATGAATACATAATGGAATCACTGATGTTCTTTGTTCTCCCTGGCTCATTTCTAGTTTCAGAGACAAAGGTTGAAAACCAAGCAAAATGATAGCAACAAATAAAAAAAACACCAGCATCACCAGAGAACATCCTCTAAATATAAATGAGTATTGTGTGTAATGCTTCCTATGCATCAAGGATAACTGCACTTTAACGGTGGTCACATAAGATTACATTGGATCAGGGAAATTCCCATCACTTAGTACCATTATGGCCATCACAATGTTGTATAGCAATACACTAATAATGTGTTTGGGTGAAGTTGGTGTAAATCAACAATGATGCCAGTTGAATAAAAGTAGAGTACATATAAATATGTATAGTACATATATTCTTTGATTATGATAATAAATGTCTATGCTTCTAGTTTATGTAGCTATTATACTATGCTTTCCATTGTTCTTTCGGAACATATGCCTTCTACTCATAAAAAAGAAAGTTTAATGTAGAAGACTGTGCCATGTTATGCAGGTTCTTTTGATTATACTGTTTTCTTTTGTGTTTGGTTTAACCTGTTGTTGTTATCTTCATCATGACCCTAGCAGCAAATATATATGTATGTATATACATACATACACCATTTAGCCTAGGTGGGCAGCAGGCTATACCATCCAGGTTGGTGTAAGTAAATTCCATGATGTTCTCACAATGATGAACTTGCCCAATGACACATTTTTCCATATTATATCCTCACCATTAAAGGATGTATGCATGTATTTGTGAAAAATAGGTCCTCACAATGAAGCATAGACTTGAAATAAATCAACATCAACCAGAGATATGAAAAATTGTGCTCTACATATGTAATAAGAATTGTAATGCATTCTGCTGTCATATATAAACAAAAAATAATAAACAACATATGAACTAAGAAATAATTTATCAAAACATTTATGATTTTTTAATTGAAGTTGTAAAGTATTCTCAAAGGGAATATATCCTTAGAAGACTCTTTAGAGTTGGGTTTAAGTGGATGGTTTTTCATTCAAATTTAGAAAGTAATGAGAAACTGTTCTTTAAAGAGATATTATCATTCAGACAACAATAATAAAACATTCAAAAGCCTGTCAATATAGGAGAAGTTACTTATATTAATGTGATTCTATCCACACTGACACATAACAGCATTGTCTATGGGTGTTCAATTGCAGCTCTGACACTAGCACTTGGCTGGACACTAGGGACCATCCAATGATAGTCATAGTACCTGCTATTAAGTTGCTAATATGATACAGTTTGAACATCCCTAATCCCAATATCCAAATTCTGACATGATTCCAAATCCAAAATGTCTTAGGCATCAACATGGCTCCACAGTGGCAAATGTCATATCTGGCTTCATCTGACAGGTTGGAGTAAAATGCAGGTGCACTAAAATATTGTATGACAATTCACACATGCATGGAAATTGATTTCAGTTTACTCTTGTTGTTCTTTTTTTTTTTTTTTTGGCATTGGGGTGCATTCAGGGGATTGAACTCAAGGGCAGTCAACCACTGAGCCACAACCCCAGCCCTATTTTGTATTGTATCTAGAGACAGGGTTTCACTGAATTGCTAAATGCTTCACTTTTGGTGGGCTGGCTTTGAACTCATGATCCTCCTGCTTCAGCTTCCCAAACTATAACCATAAAGCTTTAAAAAAGATTAAAAAACAACAAGACTGATTGATACTTCTTTACTAATCAGTTTGCTCTCACACAAGAAAAAATGGACCTTAGTAATAGTTTCTCACTGTATGATTTTTCAGAACTGTTGTACATCTTATATATAACAATAAATAAGAAAAAGCATATAATCTCAATCCATTGTTTGCAATCAGTGATTCAACTTGCATGATATTATCTCCTTCTAGAAATAAAAATTATTGAGATTAAAAAAAACAGCAACAAAAATATCATATGAAGTTACCTTCAGACTATGTGTGCTTAAAAAAAACAGCAACAAAAATATCGTATGAAGTTACCTTCAGACTATGTGTGCAAAGTATATATGAAACATAAATGAATTTCATGTGTAGGCTTGGATCATGTCCCCAAGATATCTTATTATGTATTTGCAAATATTCCAAAATTTGAAAAAATTCTGATGTTTCACTTCTGTTACCAAGCATTTCAGACAAAGAATACTCAGCCTTAGTAAGAAGGAGATGTGAAAACCGAAGTATACTCCCATGTACTTTTGGAGAGGTTTGCATGATACACACATGAAATATTGATGAAAGAGCTCTTACGTTTCTAATTCTCAGAATGGATTGCCAATTTGTAGGACAGGGAAATTACTTGTTATATTCAGTACTGTATTTCCAGTTCTTAGAATTATGACGGGTATAGAGGTATACTAAGAATTTTTTAAAAGATTGAAAAAGAAATTAATCTTCCTTGGGATGTTAAGCTAAATTTCACAGCAGAAGTGATGCATAAAATGATTCTTCAGGTAAGACAGAGAGGCAACACATCAATATGTGTAATGGCACGGAAGGATAAAGCAGCTTGATGGTTGACAAGTAATAATAGGCCTGAGGGGTTCCAGCCTTGGGGGAGGTGGGGAACAGAGGCTGAAGACAGTGAAGAGGTGGGCAGGGGTAATAATTTAAATGGGTCATAAGTGTGGAGGATATTTAAATTTGATATGGAAGCTCACTGAGACAATGGAGAAAATCACTTTACCTGAAACTTCCTTCCTAAAGGAAATCTGGTTTCTTCCAACTAAATCTGGCTTTGAACAGGAACTGAATGGGCATCTCAGTTGGGGCAGATTAAGTTTTGACTGGAAATGTCAGGATTGTTTCTGATTGTGGAATAGAGATTGCCTCTGGACATAGGGAGGCAGACCAGAAGAACATGGTCTCTATTGAAGCAATGGAATAACTCAGCCTAATAGTATAATTATTTACTGTTAGATAATTGTATTCCACTATCACATCATGGTGATGTTACCCAATGGGAGTTAGGCTTAAAGTTATATACCCTGATCTTAGTTGGCTATGAGATATGAAGATCATCTCTGAAGATAATTTTGGTGATACCTGCTTGATTCCATTGAAGTTATATGATGTTGTCATGTAAGTATGACATTTAGCACATTGCTTGGGTATAGGAAGCACATATAAATATTAATTGTATTTATCTCTTTTGTCATGTATCATGAACACACATCATCATGAGTACACTGCTCCATACCAAAAAGCGTTTGATTTAGTGTCTGATCTATTTAATTTTCTGTGTAGACCACTTTTATTTCTCACCTTTCCATTCTTAAAATGCTTACATTACATATCCTCTCCAATAAGCCATGATAATCAATTTCATTGCCATCAAGGATTATCTCTATCAGGGTGCCTAATGTCAACCTAATCCTGTATGTATATCTCTTATGCTAGAAATCACTTTTCCTTTTTCACATTAAATTTTACCCAACTCTTACATCCTATCTCAGCTCCCACCTAGTTCAAGAAAATACCTTCAGCTCTACGAGTTTGTCTGAATTCAAATTAGATTAGTGCCTCTCATTAGATCCTAATGATTTTGTGTGTTAGCAACACCATTGCCAATAGATTGCAAGCTTCTCCATCATTAGGTACTCTGTGTATTTGTAGCCCTGACAGTGCTGAATCCAAGGTTCAGCGTGTGACAGATACTCATTAAATGTTGACTGACCTGAAGAGAGTTCATGCGTGGGTGAAAGGAGGATTCTTAAGTCTGGACAGTACCAGCAGTTGTATCTTTAATAACAGGGATTTATTAGCTGATTAATTAGAATTAAGAGGTACCTCTATCATTACCCTTCCTTGCCAGACATTATCATGACCTTTCTCTTGTTATTCCACTGTTTTCCATCTGCCATTGGGCATTTGCTCAGCTCTGCATCTATGGAATCTTTATAAGTATAATATGACATGAGGTAAGCATGGAAAGAATTTTTTTTTTGCATATCACTGAACAAGAAATGTTGCTTGTCACAAGGTAATGTGATATGGCAAGCCCTAATCACTGAAATGTTCCGAGTATATTACTGAACACAACAAAAATGGAACAGTTACACCACGCACATATGACTTTACAAATTTATTCTCAGAATTGGTGAAGTAGTGACCATAAATAGCTGCTTATTTTGCTGTGTTATATATAAATGCGACAACTAAGTACAACCCTATCTCTAGCATCTGGGTTAGTCAACTGGCTATCAGATATCTAAGAATGTTTGTTGTTATATAAATACAAAATGAAACAGTACTTGATTGAACTTTTACGCTCCAAAAAGATAGAAACAATAAGCAAGTATATTGGAACTTTTATGAACAAAATAAATGTTGCCAAAAAATCAGTAAGAAAAGTTTACTGCTTATTAAAATTTTTATCCCTCTGAAAAATTTCCTACCTTATCTCAGAGCTTTTTGAATGTACAATTTTCTAAGTTACTCTAAATAGGAAAAGGAATCATGTACCCAATTAATTAGCAATCTAATTAACTGAACTGCAGCAGTATTTATCTGATAGTAAGTTAGAATATTGGAAAAGGTAAGCTGATGTAATGTCTGCATTTGTTCTGCAGGCAGGGCTGTGTTTTACTTCTACTGACCATAACAAAACTTTTCTCCTTGAGCTGTGACATAGAAGGGAAGACAGTCATTTTTCTCTAAGAATATCTGTGGTTGTTATTCCCAAGAGAAATTGCCTAAAGGACCTTGTCTCAAGTTATAAGCTTTTTCAAACACACACACACAAAAAAAAATCTCTCAAAAGCTGTAGAGAACTGTGAGCAAACTAAACCATTCCCTATGGGTTTTCTCATAGCACTTCAGGTCTAATGCTTCAGCTATACTCCTCGGTATCTTTCAGTGGGTCCTGTTTTGAAATTGCATGGGGTTAGAAATCCTTACAAAGATTAGAAATACTTGGTGAGATCACTTTAAGACAACTCGTATGCAGCTCTATTCTCTCTAATATTATTCAAAGTTAAATATGATAAAGCAAGAAAGAACACTCAAAAAGAAAAAAATCCATACAATTGTATATCTATAGTCTTGTCTTCCCTTGTTGCATTTTTACAATAACAAATGACAAAAACAAGCAATAAAGTGGGGTTTATACATAGATTTGTACATATGAGCTTACCTATGTTTTGTTACTATTAAAAAAGCGGTTAACTTCAATTACTTACTGACCAATGCTTTTCTTGAAGTATAATCATATCAGCTTTCTAATGACTGACCTCTTATTTATCCCTGTATTTGACAAAGCCAGAAAAAAAAAACTGTTTTGAAATAAGAAATACAATCTGGGAGAAACATGTTGGTTTGTCTTTAGACACTGGATGCTCCAGCCCTAAATACAAGAGTCAAGAGTTACAGAAGCTTTAGTTCCTCTGCCCCTAGGAGGCATGCTGCTGGAACCCCGTGCCATCTCATTGCTGTGTGGGTTTAAGGTTCCTTTACCCATTCTCTGGGAGTGTAGGAAATTTTTTGCTGTGGCATTTCTTCTATTTCTTTTGGGAGGCTCCTTAGGACTGTTAGTGACCATCCACAGTGTCTACTTTTATGATAGTACAATAAACTTTTAAAAATATTTTTAGTTGTAGATGGACCCAATACCTTTATTTCATTTTATTTATATGTGGTGCTGAGGATTGAACCCAGTGCCTCACATGTGCTAGGCTAGTGCTCTACCACTGAGCTACAGCCCCAGGCCAAATTTATTTTTCTTACCAGTATTGACATTTTCCCTCATTACATAGCCACATTACATCAGGAAGTTCAAAGTAGGCAGAGACTTTGTTTTTAATCATTTCAGTATGAGTAAATATATATGTATACTTGTATTTCTATAATAGTAATATATGTATACTTGTATTTCTCAACAATATTGCATTTTATCATCAGCTCTATACTTGAGGTTACAAATAAAAGAAGTAATAAAATATAAGCATTTAAAATCATTCCTGCTTTGGCAGTCATGGAAATGGGGTTTTTGAATCTCCCTTCAAGAAAGAACTTTCTATTTAACTACAATTAGTACATTAAGGGAGAGAGCCTGAGCACTTTCAGTATCTGACCCAGTTTTTGATCCAAGTTCATGCTCTTCCCAAACAGCCCCTGGTCAGTGACTGAGTTTGGTATGGTCCCTGCACCTCTTCCCAATACCGACCTCTGCTGAGGGAAAATCCTTGCTAGAGAGTTCCCTAATAGATTGGGTAAGATTTTGTCAGATCTCTTTCACTGTTGTAAGATCTCCCTGCCCCATCTGTTCTATAGTTCCTTTTTTTCTTTCACACATGTCAGATTTTTATAGTGATGTCAAGCGTTTTTTCTGCTAGATCCTAATTCCTCCAACTTTTATCTTATGCAGGCATTATCACTCAATAAAGTTCTTGACCTCCTGTTTGTCTCGGAATCTGTTCCTAAGGGAACCCAACTAATATTTTAACTGATTTGTTTGATGTTTAAAAATGTCACTGTAGATTGTAATCTAATGTCCTTTTTACCCTGTTTAGTAAGTTTCTCAAGAAGCAGAGCTCAAGACTGGAGCTTAGGCCCAGAAAGCTCATTTTGCTATGTCCTACCAAAGGACAGGAGTGGACACTGGGTAGAGGCAAACATAAGCCAGGGTTGGTCGTTGGCATGACTATTGTGTGCCACTGGGTTAAATTCCTCTAAAAATACCTTGAAGAGGCTGGTGGAACATCCTCAGAATTGTTTGCTGGAAGAACACAAAAGAGAGTAATTTACATCATTCTTCCATCACTTTTTTGACTAAGGGCTGCTATCTCCACCTTTGTAAACTGGTTGCTGTAATTAATGGTTGGAATAAAAACGTGGGTCAAGAGGATTCCTAGGGTGGCCCAGGATGTACCCACTGCAGCCCTTTTAGAAGTTTCATTACCACTTATATTAAATTTGTCCCATCTTAAGAGCTTCTAGCAATTTTATACCTTTAAAGCATATACTTGTTGAAGAAATTTTGAAATAAAATTATAAAAGGTGTAATATTCATTCCACTTTTAACAATTATAATTATTCTACTATTTCTGTTTCATCAATTGATTCCCCATGTTTTTTCCTAATGTATTTTAAAGCAAATCTAAGATAAAATAAATTTTATCCACAGACATTTTATTTTATGTCTATACAAAATAAGGACTTTGAAACCTAGTCATGATACCATCATTATTTTAGCAAAATTTTAACAAAACAAACTACAAAATCTGTGTTCATTTATTTCTCCTGACTATACATACGTTCATGCATACATGCTCACACACATCCAGTTTGTTGAAGTAACTGGCTAATGTATCTTTTGGAATTTTCTCCACTCACCTTTGACTGATAATAGCCTTGTAGTACTGTGTAAAATATTCCTCCATCCATATTTCTGAATTGTGGTGTCCCAGACCTATAGCATTCAGATTTGGGGAGTTTGTTAACATGGATTGAAAAATATGGGCAATTTTATGTTTCCTAATCTAACAGAAATTTAGCATTTCTTTCATGTTGAACATAGCTTAAAAATTACAGAAGCATTAGCAAAACTACAATATAGATTTTTTCTATTGTTATAAATAGAAAATTTTATGTCCTTATGGCATTACAGTTGTAGATAACTTGAAATGTCATTTACCCTCACTATTATTTTTCTGGTTATTTACATCAAAAATTTACTATGTCTGTTAGATACTCCAGTACATTCCAAGTTATCATAGTCTTCTTGTTCATAAACATGGATGGCCAACTAGGAGTCAAACCTGGCCTAATATTTAGTGAAAACAGGATGATGCATATCATCTCTTCAAGGCACATAAGAATTCTTAACTCTTGGTTTGTGTTTCCAAAAAGGCAGTGATCTTTTGTACTATAAATGACTGCACAGGCTGAGTGAAGACCAGACCAGTTCAAATGTATCTTATAATTGAAGTAAATAAAATGTATGCTAGTTAGTGTAACTTATTAATTACTACAAGCAAATTGTAAGATTCCAGCTCTAAGTCTGAGAGTAGCAGATATTCTTTTCTTTTTTCTTTTTTAGTAACAGATACTCTTTTCTTTTTCTTTTTTAGTATCATTTGGACATTGCCTATATTATAAAACAAAAATATTCCCATACTGAAATATTAGCTGTGAAATTTGACTTCATGGAGAATGTTCATATACATGGACACATTTGTAGAAGGTTATATGTTGAAAAGGTTTCTGTTACATTTCTTTGGATTATTAAAAGTCCTTTCTCTCAATCTTTGTGACTTGAAGAAGAAAATAATGACTCTTTAATTCAGAAAAATATTGTCTTTGTTAGAGAGAATTCCTTTTACTATTTTATATAAAGATTCATAGAAATTCAGAAGTAGTTGAGAATCAGTGGAGTTATAGAAAGCAAGAAACCATTTGAGAATTGTGCTTACGTCTTTCTTTCATTTAGTTATAGTTTCTTTTTATTTTTTATGCAGAGTCTTGCTATGTTGCCCAGTCTAGTCTTCAACTCCTGGGCCCATAGAATTCTTCTACTTTAGTCTACCCAAGAGCTGTAATAACCCACCATTTTGCCCAGCCTTATGTAGGTAATTGTAAATGCACTAGCTCATCTACTAATGTGTACAGATGGCCTATTAGCTAGGATATATTTTGAAAGACTACTTAGTTTAAATGTTAATTGAAATTAGATTTCTAAGAAGTTATAATTTATTAATAAATCATCAATATTTTACTGTAAAATTAATAAATTGCTATTTATGACATGGTGAGATTTAGAATCCGAATGATAATTAATGAAACAATTTCAATTTTAATATTGACTGTTACTAAACCAATACATGGAGGGAATCATTCACTTGGTTTATGAGATAAGGGGCTCATCCTCCCCACACACTTTTTCAAAGTCATTCAATTCATTCTCAGATACTTGGATTTGGATTTGTAGTGGCTCGGCCATAGCTCTCCAATTCTGTCTTATGTCAGAATCACCTTAGGACTGTTAAACTCAGATTTCTGGGCTGAGTGTTTCTGTTTTAGTAAATCTGGAGTAGGGTTTGAAAATGAGTCTTTTTAGTATTTACTTAGGTGATATTAATATGGATGGTCCAGCAACCACAGTTTGATGATTGTTACTATAAAATATGAGTTTATTTAGTTATCAACTCAAACATTCTGTAAAAATATGGAATGAGTACTTATTATGAGTCAAAACAGCAGAATAAACATTGGGAAGCCACATTGTTTTTATTTATTGGAGGTGATTTTTTTTGGGGGGGGGGGGTACTGGGAATTGAACTCAGGGGCACTTGACCACTGAGCCATATTCCCAGCCCTATTTTGTATTTTATTTAGAGACATGTTCTCACTGAGTTGCTTAGTGCCTTGTTTTTGCTAAGGCTGGCTTTGAAAACTCACCATCTTCCTGCCTCAGCATCAAAAGCCTCAGGGATTACAGACATGCCCCATCATGCCCAGCCAAAGGTGTTTATTTTGATGAAGTATGTTTAATGTTGTTAATGGTTAACTTCTACCTGTAATTTCACATAACCTTTATATTGCTCAAAATTTTTCATGTTAAATGAATCAGTATTTTACTTTTCAAATTAGGACATTAAGACTTAAAATGAAATGTGGAGTATCCAATGTAAAGCCACCTCATGAAATCTGAAAAGGTAGTCTGAGGACTTTATGTTTATAAATATTGATCAAGATATCATATTAGCTTTCTAGGGTTGCCATAACAAAACACAGCACACTGGGATCTTGAACAACACACATTTGTATTTTTATAGTTATGGAGGCGGCAAGTGTAAGATCAAGGTGTTGGCAGAATTGGGTCTTGGTAAAGCCACTCTTCTTGATTTGCAGCTGGCTGTCTTCATGCTGCGTCCTCATGTAGCCATTTCTCTGTGTCTGTGCCTTCCTCGTGCATCTGTCTCGTTCTACTGCAGGGCATCAGTCTTGTTGGATCGGGACCCCACCTGGCTAGCCTCATTTTAACTTAATCACTTCTTTGGTTACCAAAAACAGTTCACTCCAGAAGCCAGGCACTAAGGGACAACAGAATTAGTAGAGAAGGAAAGAAAATAAATGGGAGACCAGAGGACTTAGGAACCACAGAAGCTGCAGCCGGGCTTCGGTCTGTCAGAGCAGACACTCAGACACATTATTCATTGGCAGAACACTCATATGTCAAGCATTGTTGTTTGTATTTTGTTCCTGAAATCAAATCATGAAGAAGTCAACTATGCAAAAAGTTACAGAGTCAAAAGGAATAGTAAATCATAAGCTAACTCTGAGAGAGATACTAAAGGTTATAAATTTATATTTAACAAAATTAAGTTTGCTTAGTTGAACAATTCATGTAATAGTAGTCTAATTTTTTTTTCCTGAGCTTATTGTAAGTCCATAGTTGTTGGAAGGTATTTTTCCAAGACTGTGGTATATAAGCTCTCTTGGGATCTATTTCTTTGAGAAGACTTAGACAATAAAGTCTTGGTGTTACTCCTAGGGTGACAAAGTTTTTCTATCTTGGGAAAGATTGTACAATTTCAGAAACTGCTAAAGTATTTGGGTGGTGCTTGGATTCAATATAATTGGATAGTATTTTCAGAACCTGTTGTGTCATGAACTATGTTTAGTGACAAGGTAAATGAGTCCTGGTACAATGATAGGAAATCAAAAATATTTACGTACAATAAACATCAAAAGTTAAAATGAACTTTATAAAATATTTTTAACTCATCTATTAAAATAGTTGGAATAATTATAAATAGGAAGAAATCCACCACTTGATTAATTTATTATTAATGTATTATTAATGTCTATCACTGAACACCTTCTTTGCTTTCTAAAACTCAACATTGATTGTCAAGAAGACCTCTGTCAACAGTTTCTAAGGAAACTTTATATTCTCTGAAAAATATATTTAAGTTCAATGTAGGTGAACACAAAGTCTCTGTAATTCAGTATCTCCTTACTCTATAGCTTGCATAAATTATATATCACCGTAGGAGATAATTAATCTGCTTACTTGCTAAGTTTAATTCTATTCATGTAAATGCTTTTTTGTTATCTATATCTTCAAATATTTGTAGTATTTATTTAATTTCAATTTTGCTTTGCTAAATTTTAAATCAGAAAAAGACAGATTTGCCAGGAAGAATCATGCAGTGATTTATCATGCAGACTTGAAGTTAGATTCCATGGATTTGAACTTTGACTTTCTTCTTTACCTTATCAGTATTTAATCTGTTTATCTTTATCAAGCTAGTGATAGTCTATCAATTTTAATTTCTTTGCCCTTATAGTGAGAAATAGTAACAACATCTACTTGAAGAAATTATTATGAGGAATGGACAAACAGATATTCTTGTTTGGCCAGCGATTTAAAATTTAAATTATTATTACTGTTGTTATTAATACATATAACTCACATACATCTAAAATAACTAATCAATACAGTACTTAATTACTAGGTGTCAAATTTCTTAATATTTACATCATTAGGTATTGTCAATCACAAATAATACAATTGTTAATAGTCTCTTACTTCACAGTATGAAGTGATAATTTAGTGGCTAATATTTGTGAGAATAACAGTAAATTAAATACTTTAAAGACTTCTTATTTCTCTTCTGCAATTATTGATCTTTAAAAATAATATATTTTAATAACTTGTGAGAAATAAGGGGATTTTTGTTTGATTGTTTGTTTGCTCCAGAGATTGAATCTAGGGTGCTTAACCACTAAGCCACATTATTATTTATTTTAATAAATATTTATTTTGAAAGACAAATATTTATTTAAATTTTTTTTTTAATTTAGCAACTGGGTCTCATTAAGTTGGTTAAGGCCTCACTAAATTGCTGAGGCTGGCTTTGCACTCACGTTCCTTATGCCTTAGCCTCCTGAAGAAATGAGGTTTTAATATTAAATAGTTCCCCTCTCAGAAGAAAAAAAACACATAATAGTCTAATAATTTGTGTGAGATTTTGCAGAAAAAAAAATCCCTTAATGTTTGGATTTCTTTTTAGTCAAATTCTAAAGAATGCTGAAATATTAACATTTCCATCTGTTTTTTTTTCCACCATTAGTGAAGCAGGCGGTATAAAGCGGAAATAATGTGGGCTTTCAAAAACTAATATAAGTTTATAAGAAACTATTACCGTATCCATTTAGATAAATAATTTTAAATGGAAGACAAATAGTTATAGTGACAAATATTTTAATTTTCACTGCTCATATAGCAGAAGATTAAAGCTATTTTTAGCCTAGTCCCATATTTAAAAAGTAGAATATTTGGGGAAAGATTTTTGGGGATCAGAAATTGATATCCACAGCTAATATATAGTGGTTTTTCTTTTTCTTTTTAATATTTTTTTTAGTTGTAATTGTATACAATATCTTTATTCCATTCATTTATTTTTATGTGGTGCTGAGGAGTGAACCCAGGGCTCTGTGCATGCTAGGCAAGATCTCTACTGCTAAGCCATAATCCCAGCCTCTACACTGGTTTTTCTACCACATTATACTGCATTTTGTTTTTGTGTGTGTGTTGCATATAAAAATTACCCAAGCAAAAGTACTTTAAACATTATAGAGGATTTCTGGGATTTTATGAGTATATAAATATGAGGCCATGTTGAGTTCTGAGTTGGTTTTGATTTGGTAACTTAATGGTATCTTTATGGGCCCAGATTTCTCCATACTTTCATTCTCTCTTACACTATCAACTTTATCCCTGAGCTTTTCTCATGAGGCCAAAATGAATGCAGCATTTCCAGGCTTTATAACCACTCTTCATCTAGAAAAATGAATGCTCCTTTCTCAGCACTCTAAGCAAGAGTCCTAAAATTCATTTTTTTAAAAAATTCAACTTCTAATTGGATCATCCAATCACTGTACGAGGAGATGAAATATTCTGATTGATTTTTGTCTATCAGAAGTCTCACTCTTGAATTTAACTTCTTGTGGAACACATGTGCTGCAGAGTGGAACAGCAGGTGACAAAACCAAAATTCTTAATGCTTTTAGGAAGAAAAAAGAAACCAATTCATGCTGCCTAGGTAGGTAATCAAGAAAAAAATCCACACTGGTATTTTTATCAAAGTCAGAAAAAAATTACAAAATACATGGAAAGTAATCTTGAAGATTTAAAAAAAAATTATACAGCTTAAAAATATCCAGAAATAAAATCATGTATAAAGAACAGGTCTACAGATATGATAGTTATTTTTTCTCTCAAAATGAACCTGTATTCTCAGGGATTAAAATTTTTTATTGAAATTTGTGGATCCAGAGATATAAATATCTTAAATGGCTATGGGCAACTTGGTTTTGGGAGATATGTTCCAATGGAGTGTGTTATTTGTTAAAGGAATGGTCATCTGTTCAAAATATATCTCTTTATAAATAAATACATAGATAAACCTCTTAAAATATAGTTTCTAACAGCATCTGGAAGATGTTTCCTTATGTGAATTCATCATATTCAGCTCAGGCACCTTTTCATCTGGAAGCATGATAAAATTGGATCTCTGGATCTGGTTGAATACTGGATTAAGAATTCTAGAGTATAGTATATATCAAAGTTGCATATGATTTCATGCCTTCCATTTTTCTGGTGCCAGCAGCAACCATGCTTCTATTTTAAATAGATCTCAAGGATTGACCGCAGTGTCTGAAGAAGGGAGAAGCTAATATTCCTCTTCTGGCTGTTGGTTTTAGCACAGTCACTCTGGATGAGATGCAGCAGAACCCCAGAGTGAACATTAGAATACAAAGCCAATACACAATAGGTATTAGTCCAGATTCTACAGAGAAACTGAAGACAATAGAATGGATAAATAGGCATAATTATAAGGAATTCCTTATGTGATCATGAAGGCTAAGTGTCTGGATCTATAAGTGGTGAGGTTCTCATATTTCCTAGGGTCTGAGACTCAGCTAAGCTGGTGGTATAGTAGTATGAACGCTGGTAGGTCACCTGAAATACAGAAAGAGCCAATACTTCAGTGTGAGTAGGAAGGCAAGAAAAATGTATCAGCTTGCAGGCAATGAGACCAGGCAGAATTTCTTTCACTTAGAAGACAACTTGCTTGTTCTATTCAGGACTTGGACCAATTAGATGGGGCCTATCCACATTAGGAAGGGCAATCTGCTTTAATCAATCTTCCAATTCAAACATTAATCTCATTCAGAAATACTTTTATAGACACATGCAGAATGCTTGACCCATTGTCTGAGCATCCCATGGACCCAATCAAGTTGACATAAAAAACCAGCCTTCACACAGTACAAGTACAGGATGGTTTGTCTTAAAAGTTGACAGATAACTGAAAAAAAGCAATTCTGTTTACAGTTCTGATGAAGAAGTTACAAAGTTTTGCTCCAAATCCTGTAATGCTTTAGAGCCAAAATTCTTTAGATCTTTTCACATTTTTATCCACATGTGATGGCCTTTACAGAACAAATAAACATGGGTTTGCATGTGACCATATTTGGAAGAAAGAATGGAAGGATTAGGAGTGTAGGAAGCAGTATTTAGCCTAGAAGAGTTCCAGGAAGGATGTTTTGTTGATGTGCTCATCTTTCAACCAAATCGTGGTTAAAACCTTCCAGAAAGATTATGGTGGCGATTCTTAAAATCCTCTGGAAGAGCAGATTCAGACAACACTTGAATAGTCGTTGTATTGTATACTGAATGTAAAAGGGAAGACCTCAGTCAGGCCATGCATTGGTTGGTCTGGGTGAAGGAGAAAGTACTTGGAGGTGGTTTGTGCTTAGCTGGGGTAGAAGGGTGGAGAAGTGAGGAGATAGACCTCAGGAGGATACCTGGGCCTCTGCATGCCAGAAAGAGCCCTTTTTTTATAAAGGACTCCAGAAAACAGGGGACACTCCAGCAATGTTGGTTCAGAGCTCCAGTTGGAAATGTGACAGAGAAAGAGGTGCACTCTACTTGTTTATTTTCCTAAGCAACCCAGCATGACACAGAGGAAGACTAAAGGAAATCCAGTGTCATTTCATTCCTAGTGAGTTTGTAGCTCTGTAAGCAACATGAGAAGCTACTCTTATCTGGAAATAATCATGTTTTCATGGTGGACATAGCAGCAACAGAGTGAGAGGCCACCCTCAGAGCCTTGGTAGATAGCAAACCTTAGTGAGATGATAAGAACAGAGAACTGTTTCTAAACTTATAGACAGATAGAATCATAATCCAGTGATTTTGAATTGCTTCAGTTAATAAGATTATTTCACATTGGTAAGGGATGTAGACAGTGGCCCATTTCTTAGCTCTATCATCTTAAAATACTAAAGAAACAAGCCATAACAATAGGAAAATATAATTAATGAATTTCAAGACCATGAATGATATATTACTATATTTCAATGAAAAACTGTTTCTCTTTTATAATGTTTCCATGTCAGTTATATCTAATTTTACTAGGTTACTTACAGTTTTCATGTCAGTTATGTCTACTTTTACTGCGTTACTTAAAAGTTAGGTTACCTGGGGCATTTAAAATTAAATGAATAGGGAAAGACCCAGAGTTCCCTTTTATATTGTGGAAAGTGAACATAACATATGAAAACCGATATACAGACAGAAGTTTCTCAGGTTGTTTAAAGTCATTTGATTTCAGAAGTATTTATTAATTTAAAAAAAATATTTTAAATTGTCGATGGACCTTTCATTTATTTATACACAGTGCTGAGAATCGTATCCAGTGCCCCATGCATGCTAGATAAGTATTCCGCCACTGAGCCAAGTACTACACCCCAGCCTAGAAATACTTACTTATGAGAAAACCATGAAGGGTTGGCACAAATGTCTTCTCTTATTGCCTAAATATGTAATTTTTAAAAAAGATTTTAAATAGAAATATTTTAGTAAATTAAATTACAGGTCCAGTCTTTCAACATATTTGCATTTTGCCTATATTTAAAATGTTAGTTTTGGGAATTCAATCAAGAACTCTGTCTGGTTAGTAGATCTATATTTTCTATGGAGTTTCTATAAGACCCACATATGTGTATACACTTTTATTTTATTTAGTGTATAAATAAATTTTGAAATTGGGTGACAGGTTCAGATTGATTCACTTGTCTCTGCAATTTTTATCCTCTCATATTTGTTGCCTCTTGACTCTAACAGCCTATTTTCAGAACTGATTTTGACCCAAGAGAGGAAAGAGTAAGGATCACCTCTTTCAGTATATTGAAGTTGAATATTATTCTGCTCTCACTTTTTACCTTATTTATGAGAACTTTGATTCTTTCTCCTGTTAGTCGAATGCAGAGATTGGTTAAATGAACTCATTATTTTTCATGGATGCTGTATTAGTCTATTTTTTGTTGCTATATCAGAAGACTTGAGGTGGGTAATTTGTAAAGATATGAGTTTACTTTGGATCTTTGTTCTTGTTTTCACCAGCTTTTTCATAGTTGTCACCCAAAGACCTGAAAAGAGCAATTTTAGAACAGGAAAAGTTCATTCTGTGGCTCACGGTTTCATAGGTCTCAGTCATGGTTGGCCAACATGGTTGCTCTGAGCTGGAGGTGAGGATGATCATCATAGAGTAAGAGTGTAGTGGAGAAAAGCAACTCATGACATTGAACTAGGAAGGAGAGAAAGACACAGCTCCCCTCACCAGGGACAAAATATAAACTTCAAAGGCATGCCCTCTGTGACCTGCTTCCTCCATCCACACTCTACCAGCCTACAGTTACCACCCAGTTAATCCCTGTCAAGGATCAGGTGATTAGGTTAAGGCTCTCATAACCCAGTCATTCCACCTCTAAGCTTTTTGCAGGATCTTACATGAGAGCTTTTAAAGGACAACTAATATCTTAACCGTAACAGTGCTGGAAACTGAAAAGTCCAAAATCTGTCAGCTGCATCTAGTGGGACAACATCTTACTTTAACTCATGGCAAAGGTGGAAGGGAGGTAACTTAGGGTGGAAGAGGGAGAACAGGAGGGAAACTTGACTTACAGCAACTCACTTTCTTGGTAACTCTTTCAGTCCAGTGAGAGTAAGAATCAACTCACCCGGGAAAGGCATGGGTCCATTCATGGGGACTCCCCATCCCAACCCAAACTTCTACTGTGTCCCACCCTCCAACACTGCCACATTAAAGACCAAGCCTCAATATAAGTTGTGGTGGGTACAAACCATGTTTGAACTATAGAAAATGCAAATATGTTCTTTCTTTCAAATTCTCTACTTCAATTAAACCATGAAATACAAGTGAGAGAGTCTGGATTGTCTTTAACTCTACCTTTTCCAATCTCAGATTTAGTTGTTTCTTAAGTTCCATTCTTTTCACTTCAAGATCTGTCTTATCTGTTTATCCTAACTCTTAATTTCTAGATTAAAAATTCTACTGTCTTATATCTGATCTTTTGATGTAGCCTATTATTGGTTTCTATCACTGCTGAGTTTCCATTTATAATTTATCTTTCAAGTCACTTCCAGAAGAGTCAACATGTGTGAAGTTAAACAGACTTGACTCTGCTATCAGATTACTTAGGTTCAAATTCTAATCTGTTCTAGAGTGAGTTATTTAACTGTTTTGTGCTTTAGTTTCTCACTGAAGATGGCAGTACTTATTTGTGTGGATTTGAGAAAAAAGAGAGAAAATATACGTGAGTAACATAGAAGAAATCATTCCATGGATGATGACTCTCAGAAAATGTAGTTCTGATCTGGACCCAGTGGTGGTTCTCCTTTACCTAGTGAGCATAATGACATACAAAACTTTTCCTGATGAATTCTAGGTTACTTTTCCTGCCTTGTCGCTATGTCCCATAAAAGCACCCTATGTGTTTCAAATCATGTTATTTTAAAGATGCATATTATATGTTGCAACTAGCTTATTATTTTCTCTCTATGGAATGATCTTATGTTGGTTATTGCTTGGAAAACACTTGTTTGTATTTCAAGCCATTGTCAAATTAATTTTGTTTGTAAATTTTTCTGATCCTTTCTAGATATCAATTCCTTCTTGCAGTGGACATTGTTGTTGTTTCACCTATATCTTTTTTGATTCTTTCTATCCTTTCCATGCATAACAACCTGATTTTCAGTAGCCATTATCCTCTAACTATATCCTGAGACTGTTTAATCCAGTTTGTCATCTTGCTACTAAATCCACTTCACAAAATAAGAGTTGGGATAAAGAGATGAAAACAGAGTCTCATGGAAATTAACATCCACCTGGGAGCAGACCTTAATTTCTAAGTAGAATATTGAGTTGGGATTGCTCTTAGGGGAGAACAAAATAATATCTACTTTATTTGCTTTTCCATAGCACTTGGTACATGTTACCTTAGAAGACTTGGTTGTAGAACTTTGATTAGTTTGTAACTGTTTTGCTAGCTCCTCTGGACTGTGAGATGCTCCAGCAAAGACTGCACATCTCATCCATCTTTCTATTTCCATGATCTTGAGCTGAACTTAACCCATGACAAGCCTTCAATAAATTGGCTACTGAAATGAACCACGATCATCTGGTGTGCCACTTGAATCTCTCAATCGTTTGTTTTTAACCTTTTGACTCCTCCAGGATTGTAGATGTTTGACCTTGCCTTGACTGTAAGTCTCTCCTTCAGAGACTAGACTCTTGTCATTGAAATCCCAAATCATGGCTTTTGCCTTCTAGTTGATGAGAGGTGTTTTTTTTTTTTTTGTTTGTTTGTTTGTTTTGTAATTTTGCTTTCCTGGAAGGTCTTTCCTGAAAAAAAGGAAGGCATAAATAATTAAGAAATAATTGAATGAAAAAGAGAAAAGAGAGAGGGAGAGAGAAAGAGAGGAGGTAAAATTACATGGAAGGTTGAGATGCAGAAGAACGCTGAAAGTTCTTGCTAGATACGTTCCCTTTTTTTCAGTAAATGTTAGAGAAAAAAATCATTTGCTCAGAGGTATGGGTAAAATGCATATGGGCTTGAAGGCACTAGAAAAGGCTTGAGAGAACAGATAAGAATAGTGTAGATAGGAAACCAGTAAAGACTTATAGAAAAGGCATTTATTCAATCTATAAACTAACAGAGCACCTGCTGTGTATCATGTCCTGTACTGAACATGATTGAGACCATTCAATATGACGAATAATTCAAATCCACTACTTTCTTTTTTTTATTTGTTCTTTTTAGTTATACATGAGAGTAGAAGCTATTTTGATATATTTATACAAGCATTGACTATATCTTATACTAATTAGAACCCCAGTCTTGTGGGTGTACTTGGTGGTAAGATTCACTTGGGTGTACTCATATGTCTACAATAAAGTGTGTCAGATTCATTCTTATTTCTTTCTTATTCCTGTCCCTCATCACTTTTCTTCAAATTTTCAGTATATAAAAAGAACAAAAAAGCTTAATACCAAAAATTTAAAAAAAGAAAAGAAAACCCAACTAACCTAATTGGTAAATGGGCAAAGAAGTAGACACTTCTCCAAAGAAGAAATATGGTCAAAAAACACATGAAAAAATGTTTAACACCTCTGGAAATTAGAAAAATGCTAATTAAAATTCCAGTAAGATTTCACCTCACTCCAACCAGAATTTCAATTTTTAAGAATACAAGTAACAATAAGTATTGGTGAAGATGTGGGGAAAATGGTACACTCATATGTTGTTGATGGGACTGCAAATTAGCGTAACCACTCTGGAAAGCATTATGGAGATTCCTCAAAAACTACAAATGGAACCATCATTTGAATCAGTTTTCCCTCTACTCAGTATATATCCAAAGGAGTTAAAAGCAGCATACTACAGTGATGTAGCCATATCAATGTTCATAGCATTGTAATTCATGTTATCTAAACTATGGAACCAAACTAGATGTCCATCAAGAGGTGAATGGATAAAGAAATTTTTGTATGTATACACAATGGAATATTACTCAGCCATAAAGAAGAATAACATTATGACATTTGCCAGTACATGGATGGATCCAGAGACTGTCATGCTGAATGAAATATGCCAATCCCCCAAATCCAAAGGTCAATGTTTTTTTCTGATATGTTGATACTAACCCAAAATAAAGGTATGGGGCAAAGAATTGAAGAAGTTCAGTGGATTAGACAAATACACGACTTCTAAAAATGTATTCATTTTAAATTTTTGGACGGTTGCCTTAAAATACTTACAAGTAACCTAAAATATGAAAATGTTCATTAATAAAGCAAAAACCTCCATTAAATTATTTAAGCTTTGAAAATAAGCATTCCTTTATAACATATAATTTTGACCAATGTGAGAAACTATCATTTTGGTATTTTGTTGTCAAGTAAAGAGAAAAGAACCTCTGGCAATACAACCTTCTTTAGTACCTTTGCTGCCATTACCTGAAAAGTAGGATATTGAGTCATTTTCCCAGAGCAGAAAAGAAATATCTGCTGAAGTATGCTTAGTTTATGATATATTCTAAGGTAAGGTAAAATTTTAAACTAGAATTTTTTGACCCAATTTTACAATTCTAAGAATTTTCAGGCAAAAGTCTTAATCTAATGATTCAGGTTTTAAACTCAATCATAGTCTTTCATTCTTCCTTTTTCATATGGCATTTCCTATGACTTATCAATTTTTTCAAGGAACAAAGCAATCTTATATGTCAAAATTATTTATGCCCTTTCATATGGTTTAGATATGGTGTCCTCCAAAAGCTCCTATGTGAGAAAATGCAAGTAGGTTTGGAGGAGAAATGATCGGGCTACAGACTTAACCTCATCAGTGAATTAATCCCTGATGGGATTAACTGAGTGGAGACTGAAGGCAAGTGGGGTATGGCTGGAGGAGGTGGTGCATGGGCGGTGTGGCTGTGGGGTGTATATTATGTATCTGTAGAATGGAGATTCTCTCTCTCTCTCTCTCTCTCCTTACTGATCATCATATCAGCTGCTTCTCTCTCCCACACTCTTCTGTCATGATGTTTTGCATCACCTTGAGCCCCAAGGAATGGAATGGGCTTTCTACGGACTAAAACCTCTGCATCTGTGCACCCTCAAATAAACTTTTCTTCCTTAAAATTGCTCTGATCATATCTTTTAGTACAGTAGTGAAAAAGCTGACTAAAACACCCCTTGAATCCTGTGAATAGTTATTTATGCAATTATAAAAAACGTAGGCAATAGGTAAGAGGGTGGAATAGTCACCTGACAGATCTGAATAACCTTATCGCTTATCAGTTGTGATCTCAGAGAAGCTATTTATCCTTATTATAGTTTAGTTTTCACTTCAGAAATTGAAAAACAATGGAGTAATATAAATGAATAATTTGACAGAAAACTCATAAAGTAGTGCCCGGTAATGGCAAGGCATTGATAAATGATAATTATTTATATTGAATGTTTACTTTTCTGTAGTTTGTTTTGAGGCATTCATTGTGTAGACAGACCACTTTCCTAAACACAGGGAATTCCTGCCTTAAAAACCCTTGCTGGGAGGGAGAGTCAATTTTCATATACTGAAGCTTAATTGCAAGCACATATTTATGACACTTAACCTGTCTCACCTCGTTGATTTAGGCATATTTCCAAGTGCATGCAGCCTATACTTTGAACTGTGAGATAATGCTGGAAGGAAACACATACAGAAACAGAAGGGAATCAGGTGGATGACAAAGACACCTGTTAACAGTGATAGCCACCTTCCATGGGCAGCAGAAGTAGGAGGTCAGCAGTGACTTTTTTGAATTGCTGGTGATACTTCCTGTGGCTCTGAACCTGATTCAGCAGTGGCATGAAGAGTGGCAGGTTCATAGACTGTGATTTGGGCTGAGGCTCTGGCAGTGGGCCTTGGGAGACTGGTTCTCCAACTTCATTAGAATTTCTTTCAAAGCATTCTTTTATCTTGAGTCAGCCAGTGTCAGCCTTTGTGGCTCTCAGTGAAGATTTCTGATTAATATAATATTAGGATCAGAAATATTTTCAAGTAATAAGCCTAAGGGGAAATTGAGGGTGGCACATGGAAGTAGAGAAGTCTGGGATTTGTTAACTGGCTTAAAGGGAAAAAAATTACAGTGATTATTAAAGGATACACCGATGGTAGTTGATGGGATGTTGTACCTGAAACACAAATTAAATTATTCCCTGTGGTCATCTGCTATGAAAGAACCACTCAAAGAAAGGTTGTGAGGGACCAGTGGATATTATGGACTAGTATGAAAGATTTTACCTAAATATATGGACATATTACCAAAGGAGGATGATGTGGTCAAATTCCAAAACTTTTGGCTTAAGATCAAAAATAAACAAGAGAATTTCTATGTCCATGTTAAAACAAACAAACAAACAAACAAACACATATCTCTTCTCTTTTGTGTCAAAGAGCCTAGACACTGAAACTGAATGTAGGTTTGAGTCTGCGTATTGCTGAATTATGTTGGGTAAATTCATTGTTTGATGAATTTTTCCTTTACTGCTAAAATTGCTATTATTTCATGTTTTTATTAGTGCATGGGTTACAAATGCAAAACACCATTCAGATAGGAAGGTAAATTATATAGGCTTTGATTTTCAGTACAAAGAGACACAAATAACTTATACATAGTTGTTTAGTCATTCCAATGAATCTACCTGTATTCACTAGGATTACATATGTCTGTAGGTAACTAAATACAGCTAGTGTGGCTTCAAAGGCAAGCACACACGTTGCACTTGTTCCAAGAAATCTGCAGGTGGTTAGTGGGTTTAACAGCTCTGCAGTGTTTGAGGTTGCTGCTGTTTCTCTCTGCCATTCCCTCATGTCAAAGGAAGGGCTCTGCCATTCCTCTTTATTGATGCTCAAGGCAGTGTTGAGTTATGGGAAAAGGCTAAATCTTCACCCACTGTCAGACACTTGCCAAGAAATACCATCATTCTGTCACTTCTGCTAAGGTGCCATTGCTGACACCAGCTCATGGGTTTGTTCACTCTGACAACAAGACAGTATTAAAAAAAAAAATCAGGAGAGGCTTGTGCTGATGAATTTGCCTGGGATGGACACATTGTTCGCTGAATTAAAGTGAGGATGTTAGCAAGGATGAGGCTGGGAATGAATATTAAGTTGCCAGCAAGTAAGGTCTGCCACATCATCCCACATTTATTTTGCCAGTTCCTGAGTATATGACTGGAGTACATGTATTTAGTAACAGGCAGCACTTCCATTTACTCTTATGAACCATGGAACCAAGGTTACTATGGGAGGGAGACACAGAGATCTTCTTTCCTAATGAATACACTGCTCATTGAAAAATTAATACCATCAACAAAGACATGAAAGAAAACAAGGAATCAAGCACTGTGCTTCCCTTTTAGTGTTGAAATCTGTAAGATACAATAATTTGCCTTTTCATTTTGAAAGAAGAGATCCACGGGCATGATTCAGATCACTGATTTGGCCCCCTCCAAATTTCACTGGTAAGGTAGACCCCTGAATTTTCATGGATTAAACTTCCTCACCTCTGGAGTTTGTTTTCCTCACCAAGATTTCCAATATGGTCACCCTTTAATTGCTTTATTCAGCCTGTCTAGCTTGATGTCATTGTTATACACAAGGGGACATTCTTCTGTTTTGTGGAGTATCCAGATGAAAAGGGTGAGAGAGAGTAAACAGGGACAAGGGACAAGATTGTGTTTATGCCAAGAATAAGATGGGCTTCCTTACCTGTTCCTTAAGTTTGAAAGTCTGATGCGTCACAGTTGTGTGTGTATGTGTGTGTATGTGTGTGTGGGTGTGTGTGTGTGTGTGTGTTTGCAAGGACTATTTCAACAGAGAAACTGATTTATTTCTTATCATTCTTGTAGTTGGTTATCTGGGCTTTGGATTATCATTCCTAAAGTGAAATATATCATATTTCTAATTATGTTGGTTCCTAGGCCAACCCACCCAGGCCAACTTAGTCCTATCAGACGATAAATTAGTTGTAGTACAATTGCACTAATGTGGATTTTGGGTCCTGTGGAAAGGAAGCCATGAAATACAGTGGGAGAAGGGAGAAGAGGCCTCTTTCTGTCTTGACTTAAGGAAAAAGAAAAACGAAATGAACCTTTTCCCCCATGTGCTGATTTCCCTTGCGATCCACTTCCGTGGGATGGTACTGAATTGTGACGCAGACCCAACTTCATTGCAAAATCCAAAATTGCAAAATTGCAAATCCTTTTTAACTACTTTTCACTAATAATTACACCACTATTTGCATGTATGTTTGGGAATGCTTTAAGTGGGGGTTGAGAAACCACCATGTTGCTAGGTTAGTTCTGCCTATAGGTCTATTCCCATGGTTGGTTCACCAAAACTCTTCTCCTTTCTATTGCATATTCCCTCCTCCATTTCTAAATATGCAGATGAACTGAAAGATGTGAAGGTTCTTTGGGAGGTTCCTTTGGTGGCACACAGCTTGACTTCTGAGGGTGGAGAAAGTCCATAAAGATAAGTGGTTATATTTTAGGATTATCTGTAAATTGGGTTTTACTGAAACAGAGACCTGTTCAAATAAACATGATCTTCTCATTAGGTTGATATTGCTATAAAGAGTATCAGTTATTTTATTGAAGGATGCACTAGGTGTTCCAAGAGAGAGAACTACTGCAAGGGAAAAAGAGGGTGAAGGGGAGAGCAATGCTTAGTGGGCAGGGCTCCAGCTCTCTGCTCTCCTACAACTCCTCCTCCACACCAGGTACATGTAGGCACTTTAATCTCAACAGTTTACTGGCTATGTGTATCAGATTTTCACCTATTTTGACAAATGGCTCCCTTTCTTAAAAACATTTGGGAAGCACTAGATGAGATAATATTTAATATTCATCCCAAATCTGAAATTAAATGGCTCATCATATACTTCTCACTTATTACATCTAACCAACACCTTGAAATATATTACATATTTATTAGTATTAAAATTATTTGATTAATTTAAGAGAAGTTAAAGAAAATAGACTTTATGTTTGACTACAAGTAAAATGTTAAATTTAATAATAAATAAGTGCTTTAAATTTTAAGGCCAGCACACAAAAATATTAACCTCCCCATGGCTTGATATTTTTAAATAGCAATGAATCCCTATTCCACTATTTCCTAGCAATGTGAACTGGAAAATTGTCTTAAGCTCTTTATTCTTCAATTTCCTCATCTGTAAAATGGAGATAATAATAGCATGTATTTAGCCATAATGAAAAAGTAGTAAGACATTAAAGCTTTAGGAAAATGACTGGAACCTTGTAAGCACTCAATATAAATTATAAATATTATTATTGTTTATTTTGAAGTCATAAAATCTATATTACAAGTCTGACCACTGAAAATTTGAATAACTATTTTGTGCATTTTCAAAAAAGGAAAAAATATAGGACATCTAGAATAGCTTGAAGTAGAAACTAGGAAAGGAAAACAGATGGGTAATATCCAGAAAGAAATTTTTGCTCAGGATTGCCCATCTGCTTCTTTCTGCCTGCATGCTTTGCAGTAATATAAATTTTCAAACAGCCAAGTAATAGAATTCTCAATCTACTTTAATTTGTGTTTGTACTTCATTGGCTACTGGCAAGGGAATGGTTAGACTCAGATTTGATGATAATGCCACATAGTCCTCATGTTTATCCCAGGAGAGGCAAAGCTGTACAAAAGATTAAAATTAGTAGGAGGCAATTATTCTCCTTATTAATCAATTCTAGACACATTTGGCAGCTTTCTCTTGCAACAGAAGTACTATTCAAATCAAGGTAGTAGAGACTCTTTTCAAAAGTGTTATTTTAATTGAAAGCATCCAGCTCTCTTTAGTAGGCCATAACCTTCTTTGCCTAAGAATGTGTTAAGATTAGTGTTTTTCATTTGAAAATTACAGAGTTTTCTAAAAGCACCATCATTATTCATTTTCTTATTAATTGAAATTGCTTATTCACAGTAAAAATAAATAGAAACTTATTTGATTCAGGAATTAAAGACTAATGCATTTTTCTCTTAATGGAAAAAAGTTAGCTTTATTTTGATTTATGTTAATAAATGGCCACTCATGTAGATCCAAATCAGAAATCAGATGATGGTTTTTAAAGGCAAGACTAAAAGCCTCTATATTTAGTAGGTGGTTGTGAATTATTTTACAGAATTATAGATGGCTAGTGATTAAATCTTTAAGTTACTAGGCTAGATGGTCATTTTCCTTGTATTTAATTAGTCAATTCAAGCAGGCACTTAACATTGAAAAAATAAAAAAAAAAAGAGTAATTTTCTACTTACTTTTCATCCATAAGAGGAAAATTGGCCAAAGGCTTTATGTTTTCTTTATCCTGGATCATTCTTGATATCTGTAAGTCTAGAAATACTCTACTGCAATCAATGATCTCAAACCCTAATGTCTTATAATAGCAAATGTTTGAACCTCATTTAAACTATATATAAATTGGAATGGCATGGAACCCAGGCCATGGTACTGCCTTCTCTGTATCCTTGTGGTCCCAATATTGGAGTGGGAAGAAATTGTGGTGAAGTTCATGAAAGTGAAAGATATCACCTTTCTTCTTCATTGGCCCAAACTATAGCAAGATTGAGTTCAACATAGTGGGAAATTGAAATTGAATAGCTTAAAGGACTATCGTGAAGCATTCATTACAAACATAGCTAAAATGAGGCCTTTGAAGAACTACATTTGAAACATGTGGAAAGAGAAGAATTCTAGTTAGGGAAAGAAAAAGAAAAGATCATATCAGAAGTTAAAAAAAAATTTTTAAATTGATCTTTGACTCTGAGTATCCCCTCTATCCATTCTCAGATTATTCTAAGGGTGTTATGAGACTATATGTCCTCATACGAACAGCATGCTTGAATTTTGTGAGTATAATTTGTTCAGTGTCTTAAAATTAATAGAGTCTATTAAATTTTGTTCTTAATACTTACCTATTTTGATGTAAGTGGTCTTTCAGTAGATTCAATAGCACTACATAAGTTTTGATGAATCTACAAGTACTTTGTAATTATTTCCATATTCCTTTTCATAATTTTTGCTTCCATGTAGATAATGCATACTTTTTGATCTTAATGAAATTGTCACATGATGGCAGGTAAAATAGGCTGATGAGATATTGGATTAATGGGAATGTTATCTGATACTTAAAATATAAATGTCAACTCCAGTCTTATTCAGAAAAGTGCTAATTTAGGCTAGCATGTTATATTCTCAAACCTCTAGGTCAAGGTTAATGACTCACTTTATGTTCCATATAAGGACTTTATTTATGTTTATCTTCTGTAGAAATGTTGTAGAAAAAAATCTGAAAGGAGAAAATTTCCTTAACATGGCAGAAGCTGATTTGCTGTATGTTTTATCAATTGAATTAACAACCATGAGCTTTTTCATCATTCTGTGAAATGTGTTCACTTCCTGGTGGTAGAATTCCTCTAATCATAGATTCAAATGTCCTCTTTTCATTCTCTCCTGCATTCCCCAAGTCTCTTGACTTGTCTTTGACTGTCTTTCTTGACTGTCTTTCTCCATGGGGTGAAGAGTGAATTATCTGGATGATAAATTGGGCAGTCAAAATTGGGCATGTAAAGCTGGAGCTTGCTATGTTTGTTATTTGCTGTTTGCTCAGGTCCTCCACTCCATAAATAACTTTTATTTGGGTGAGGTTGTGTGGAAGGGTGTGGCTGGTGCTTAGAGTTTCTCAGAATTGACTGCAAATGGGTAGGGAAGTGTCTAACACTGGGATTTCGTACTGGAAATCTCTCCTGGCTTCACAATAAAGCTACATTCTCCAACATTACTATGATACAGACTGCTCTGATTTTCTTTTTTCCAATTCTCTGCCTCACTTCACTTGTTTCTCAAGACAGGCAAGGAAACAATTTTTCTTCAAACCCTAATTATCCATTCCTTCTCTTACCAGCCCCAAACCTTGCTCATAGCTACAGATTAACTGCTGAAGAACACTTTGCTATTCTATCCAATGTTCCTGTTACTTCTCACAGATTGAAGGAAAATTGTTGGGTAGGGGTTGGGTATCTGTACTTTTAAAAACTTCACATATTTTTTGAAAAGCTCCCAGAGTAATGAAGATACTGACCTGTTTCAGTTATATGTGTTGTATATGTTATCAAGTTTGTGTTTATCTTTTAATTTAATTTACAATTTTTAAACAATAAATACTTGAAACTTGCTTACAAAAACTATTTGTCTTTATATTTTTCCATTTCTATCTTCCTCTGTTCTAAGAGCTGAATATTTTCTGGTAGGTTTTTAGAGTTTGAATTTAAAGTAAGTTATTTAAAAATCACTACATGAATACATGCATATTTTTTAAAAGCCTCAAATTGCAAAGAAGCATGTTTATTAAAACATAAAAATTCCCCATTAGTAACACTTCCATCCTCTTATTACATCAGAAGCAATTTGCACATGCAAATATACACAGATCGGTTCTAATTTTGATGTAAAATATGCATTGTTTAGTAATTTTTACAAAATTAATATATCTTGGCAAAATTTTCATGTCTAGAGATCTTTCTCTTTCTAGAATGCTATAACATTCTATAGGAAGGACAGATCATAATTATTTAACTATTCCCCAATTGATGCACTCTTGATTTACAAATTTACTATTGCAAACACTCCTGAAACAATCATCCTTATGCTTTTATTATTTCTGTGTTCACTTTTGGAAGTACCGGCTCTTCTTTAACTCCTGAGGGGGGGAAATGTCATGTTCTTCAAAAATGACAATTATGATAACAGTAAATAAATAGGCTTATAGAAAACCACTGAACACCTGGACCACTTTGAAACTAGAGAACCAACAAAAACAGAAATAGGTACTTGAAGAGAAAATGTGCACTGCCCATGCACAAAGCTCTGTGTTGGTAGGTGGTCACAGTGGATATTAAAAATATCTGAAATCACTAAATGGAAATGATGATAAGATTAGGGCTGGGACAAAGTAGAACTGTGAGTCACGTAGATGCCATTATGGTGGGCACAGGCAGGAGTACAAGGTGCAGTAACATGAGAACTACTAATGTTGAGAATAAGCCATCACTGGAGAAGCTGGGTGCAGGCAGTGATTCTTTTTTTTTTTTTAATCTTTTTTGTTTTTGATTGGCACATAAAATTTGTACATATGTATGTTTTGATTCATGTATATACATCGAGTAGGCACTGATTCTTAATGGTATCTTGATAACACTGCAGGAGCCTAGCCATGGGCTTTTTCTTTTCATGCTGAAGATTGTCTTTCTACTTAATGATTTTTCCCTGCTTTTCTTGCTTGGAGAAAGCCATGCATAAATCTATACAATTTCTATGTGATATTGTTTCCATTCTATTTATGATTCAAATATAAGTAGATACATTTGAAGTGAAGTAAAACTGACTGTTGAAGAAAAAAAAATGTTTCTGCAAGTAGAGTAAGGAAGTCAAAGGTGATGCACATTTATAATTTGGCATGAATGAGTTAAATGTGCATGTTTTCTTTTCTGCCAAATTTTTCTCAAAAATGATGATGATCATTTGCAACCACAGGGGTTTAGAATATCTGTTATCTGGATTTTCATTAGCGCTAGGTGGGGCTAACCTTTAAAAATTTTTTTGTTTCATGAACTTATTCTACCCATTAGAGTGAAAATAAATCTTTATTATTGTTTTCACTTACATTTCTGAGATAGTTGAACCATTTTTGTATCTTTTTATTTTGCAGGCAAGTATGAACTCGTGGATTATTTGTTGTTATTCTTTGCTTACTTTTATTTTAATCTTTTTTTGTTGTTCTTCATAGTTGTTGGTAGAAACTTAAAAACAGTAAGAACATATAAACTATTTGCCCATTAATAATTGGAAGAGATTCCTAATAATCTTTGGCCTATAATTTAACTTTCCATGTTTTTTCCCCCACAAGTAAAATTTTAGCATATTTATGTAGTCATTTATGCTAATTTTCTCTTGTTGCTCAGAATTTTGTGATTACTTTAGAACAGCTTTCTTATCCCTATATTACTAATAGAGTCTCTTATATCTTTATTTATATTCTTGTGGAGCTACTATATGGTAAAATTTGAATTAACCTATTTTTAGGTTTCTATGCAATAGCAATCTAAATTTTATCTTTTCCTCAATTGATAGTCAAAAGTCACAGTGCTTCTGGGCAGTGGCACAGTCCAGTATGCCAACTGAGCTGGAAATCTGAGGAAGGAGGATTGTAAGTTTGAAGCCAGCCTGGGCAACTTGGTGAGACCCTGTCAACAAAAAAAAATAAAAAGGCTGGGATGGAGCTCAGTACTAGGGTGCTCCTGGGTTCAATCCCCAGTATAGCAAAAGAAAAAAAAATGTCACAGTGCCATCTTCTCTCTACTAATTCATGAACACTTATAAATCTAAACATAGTATTCCGCTTATATTCAGATTGCTGAAGTGTTAATGTCTTCTCTAGTTGTTCTTTTTTGTTAATTAAAATTTTGTTTATCCACTTGTAAACACTTTTTCCCCTAAAGGAACATTATAGGGACAGATACTCTCTTTGACCAGAATTTAGTCATTATTTTGTGAGTCCTCTTCTTGGTTACACCTGAACCAACGCTGGGCTTTCTTGGCTGTCTTCAAGGATTCCAGTTTTAGCAAGAATCCTAAGTCACTTTAAGAGAGAATCTCATCTTTATATCTTATCATTCTTCTCTGCCTTGAGCAAAAAGACTGTTAAGTCAATTTAGTAAGAGTCCCCTTTCTTTCCCTTGATGTCCCTGTTATTGTCTATCCACTGAACCCCAATTTCACCCCCACACTACTCTTAGCTATAAATCCCCACTTGTTTGTGTTGCATTCAGAACTGAGTATGATTTCTCTTCCCTATTATAGTAGTCTTGACACAGAAAAGGAGCACTGAATAGTCTCCCTTACCAATTTATCAGGTGCCAGATGATTTTTTTTCTTTAGCAAGAGACAGTGTGTCATTATTTCATAAATAAATTCAGAATTTTAATTAGTATTGATTAATTTTGAGAATAACTGTTTATTTAATATTTAGCTCATTTTTCAAGGAATGTGAATCTGTATCTATTTCTATAAACATTGAGGTCCTCTGCATTCTGGACATCTGCGCCTCCGCCAGAGCAGTACTAACTCCAGAGATGGGAGTTCAAATCATTCCCACAGTGGTGAAAGGACCTCTTCCCAAAGGAACAGTAGGCTTATTATTGGGATGCAGCTCTTCTACTCTAAAAGGACTTATGATAAGTCCTGGGGTAATTGATCCCGATTATGAAGGTGAAATAAAAATTATAGCCAGTTCTCCAAAGGGTATATCAGTNAAAAAAAAAAAAAAAAAAAGAAAAAGAAAAAAACTTTTACTAGGGTAATCATCATAACCTCTATCATGGAAATATAATTCTATGCATTTTCAGTCAATTTTTTGGTAAGTTATGTGTTTTTCCTGGTACATATGCTTTTTAGGTTTATTCTCTCTCTTTAGATAGAAATTGAAGAGACTTCTGATTTTTCAGTTGTACAATGAAAATATTGTATAGCAATTTTTAGTGATATGAGAATATTTCTCTAGAATAGACATCAAGTGGACTTGCTAGGCTGAAATAATAAGTATTTCACATTTTACTTTTTTTTATCACTTGGTATACCTCGGTATGTTTGCCAATTCATAAACAGTGAATGAGCACTCCATATGATAGTGTGTCCAATCCTTGACTGTTTCAGTTCTTTATTTTGCTGCCAGCCTCATGGAGGAAAACTGGTGTTTAAATTGTGTTAATTTGTGATTTCCTACAAACTGGTAGGATTAAGCATCTTTTTTTTTTGTATATGTATTGCTCTTTGATTTTCCTTTTATGTGAATATTCTCAACATACTTTTTGCTTATTTTTCTGTTGTCTGCTTTTCTTTTATTCATTTATGAGTATTTTTATATATTAAAGGTACTAAACTTTTATCTGTTCTGTATGTTACACATATTTTCTACATGACTGTTGGTTACGTGTCAATGTTGTTTATTGTAATGTTGATATTATTTATGGCTTCTGAATTTTAGGATGTTCATCAGTCTTCCCTATCTCTGATTATATTTTCTTCTAATGCTCTTATGACTTTATTTTTTAACAGTTTTAAGAGTTAGCTTCTTAATACACTGAAAGTTTTACTTTGTAAAAAGAATAAAGGGCCCTACCTTTAATATATGTCTAGAATCTGCCATTTTTCTACCTCTGCTTCTCCTCCAGTTCCAGCTACCATTGCTATTTCTGAATTTCTGTGGCAGCCTGCTAACTGGCCGTCTTGTGTCTGCACTTGCTCCCTACAAGCTATTTCAACATGTAGCCAGACACACATCATCAAAGTGCAAAATAGCAATAGCTGCCATTTTCACATAGAGTAAAACCAGTGTCCCCAGAATGCTTAACATAATTTTGCCCCTTACCCTTGGTCTCTTTCCACTTTGCTCAGTCCTTTCTCCATCCCTTACTGTCCTCAATTAATACACAACCCCGAGTCTATGCACCTACTCTGCTTTCTAGCTGAAGAAGCACCAAGGACATCTTGTTCTGTTCCCACAGCTCTCCAGCCATGGTGTCCCTGTGGCTGTTAGTGCTTCTTTAAACTGCCGTGCTTACCTGCCTCTGTTCCTATTCCCTCTTGAAAGTATCCCTAAAACCTCTCTCTTATCTCCTTTCTTGGGGTTGCTGCATTGGCACTTGGTACTGAGACATATGCAGAATCTGTGAATTTTTACAAAGAACTGAACATGTGCAACTTATATTTTATAATAATTTACTGAATTATTGTGATATTATTTTTTTCTGCAGAATAAAAGCTTTAAGATTATAGAGCAACAGAGATCTTTGTTTCATTTGCTGACTGCTGTATTCCCAGCATTGAGACCAATGCCTCACCTGTAGTAGGCTCTCAGTAAATACCAGTGGAATGAATTGAAAGAACGAGTGCTAGCACTGATGCTACCAAGTGTCACCACCATTGCCACTGCAACGAATTTGAACTTTTCTCTGCTTCTTGATACTTCAAGTTGTATGTTAGAGGCTGGCTTGGGTAGGAACATCCAAGTGGCAATACTTAACCTCCTTGCCCTCATCTGCTTGCAAGAAATCTGTTCATCTTCCTCAATGGGCAATAAAGCCCATGATCCTACCAGTAATCACAGGGCGGGGCCCAAACAAGGACAAGCCAAAAGAAGAAATTATTCCTTTCAGGATTGAATTAGATATATAAATTAATTTCTAGAGACTCTTTATGATGTTGAATATTATCATCCAAGAATATAGAGTAACACTCTATTTAGGTCACATTTTTTATTATTCAGATTTTGGGAAATACTATATTATATTTTGGTATTATGCATTTTTTATATTTATTTCTAGATAGACTTTTATTAGTATTTTTTAATTAATCATTTTAATTGATAGTTTTTGGTATATTCCACAAATGTTATTTTTATTCCTATAGTAAATATTCTCTTTGCTAGATTTATGAATTATTGTTTTAAATTATTTGTGACTTTTTACACTTAATCACTAAATTTATTTAGACTTTTATATATGATATTTAGTGAAGATTAAACTCAATTTTGTATTTTTCAATTCCTCCACCAATTGTCTAAGCCTTTACAATTGATATTCCTTTTTTATTCTCATTAATTTATGGTGCAAATGAGCATCTACTAAACTGTTTTGTTTCTAGACTAGTTATTATTTTTAATTATTCCCTCCACACCTATTCCTCAACATCATAGAGAAATCTGTTCACTCGACTATGCCCTATTCATGAAATGACTATGAAATCCTTTCATAAGAACTAAAAATAACCATCTACATGTCTTCAATGGAAATTACCTCAATATATCTAGCTCACATGGGGCGCTCTTCCTGTATTTCCTCTCAGTTATTAACACTGCCAGACAGCCAGTTGCTCCAGGCAGAAACTTTAGAATGATCTTTGAATCCCCGTATCCGGTTGGTTAGCAAGTCTTGTGAATTCACTCTCTCAAACACCTCCAAAATATTCTGACACTGCATTCATTGGAATCCTGTCCTCTGTCAGATCTCAGCTTAAATGTCACCTCCTTAGAGAGGGTTTTCTGACACACTATTTTAAGAAAGCTTCACCTTATAGTTACTGATTAATCACCTTGTTTCTTTTGTAAATGTTACAACATTTTGTAATCACACATTCACAACTTTTTACTAATTTGTTGTTTGTTTGTTTCACCACATTGTAAATGCTATGATAGTGGGGTCTTATTTATCTTGTTTTTGGTAGTAACCACAGTGTCTAGTTTCTAGCATATAGCAGACATTCTTGTTAGGTTTAATTGCTTTCATTTCCCTTAATAATTTTTTGTTCAAACCATTGCCACATTGGTAGAATGATCAAATACAGAAATCTGATCATGCTACCTCCCAATTTAAAAACTATGTCTTCTTAATTACAAAGCAGACTTCACTTTCTTCAGTCTGTAAAAAGTGGCAGGACTACTTCTGATCTACTTTAAATGAGGTTTTGAGTAGAATTGAATGTGCTATGGTAGGGAATAATCTTAAAGTTCGTGTTTGTTTTTAAATTATGCATTTTTAAAAAACAGAATTTTAGGAGGAAAAAAAAACTCATGTACTTTCTTCAGAGATGTTTCCAACATTTTTCCTATATATTAATTTCTTTTATTTCTAATTTTCATGGGCTTCTTTTGTTTTAAAATATTTTATATTAATCTTTTTCTACCTTTTAGAACCTTAGTAATTAAACACTATTCTTTTCTGGTTAGATCAATAATACTACAGAAAATAATTGCATTTTGTGATTACCTTGTGGGGTTAGTTTCTTTCATGCCTTTACTCTTCTGTAGGACATAAGCCTGAAGTTTATGATAAACCTTTCCATGACACATGAATGTCCCTTGTACACAGGTAACTGGTGCTGCCCACATATGGATTCTGAACACTTCAACAGTGACTATCTGACTGAAGACCTAAATTATAATTTTTCTTTTATTAAATTTGTTTAAATTTAAATGACCATGTGTGGCTAGATGTTACTGCATTGAACAGTATAGGTCTATACACTCCAATAAAAAGGCAAAAATTATCAGCCTGTCTGAAAAAGCAATACTCAATTCGAGGCTGACTATAAGAGACAACCTTTATACATGAAAGTAGAGCATGGCAATGTAAGCAAGCAAATGTTAACTGTCAGAAATATGGGGTGGACATTTGACCCTGCTATCCCTCTCCTTGGTCTATACCAAAAGGACTTAAAATCAGCATACTACAGAGACACCCCCCATCAATGTTTATAGCAGCACAATTCACAATAGCTAAACTGTGGGACAAACCTAGATGCCCTTCACTAGATGATTGTATAAAAAGAAAAGTAGCATATATACACAATGGAATTTTACTCAGCAATAAAAGAGAATAAAATCATGGCATTTGCAGGTAAATTGATGGTGTTGGAGAAAATAATGCTAACTGAAGTTAGCCAATCCCCAAAAAACAAATGCCAAATGTTTTCTCTGATATAAGGAGGCTGATTCATAGTGGGTAGGGAGGAAGAGCATGGGAGGAATAGAGGAACTCTAGATAGGCCTGAGGGGTGGGAGGGAAAAGGAGGAGGCAGGAGGTTAGCAAGGATGATGGAATGTGATAGACATTATCCAAAGTACATGTATGAAGACACAAATTGGTGTCAACATACTTTATATACAACCAGAGATATGAAAAATTGTGCTGTATATGTGTAATAAGAATTGTAATGTATTCCACTGTCGTTTTTTTTTTTTAAATACAAAAATATGAGTGGATGTATGAATGTAAGACATGGATTTTAGCAGAAGAAAATTACCAGGGATGGAGGTATTTCATAATAATAAAAGAGTCAATTTTGAAGATAACAGAAGATACTAATGTGCAGACACTGATAATATATCTGTACATCATTATTAAAAATCTTGTGATGAAGAAATTGTATTCATAGAATGAATAAAAATCCTATAAGATTATGGTGGTTATAAAATAAAATATACCCACTCATTAACATACTTCTAATAAGTATAATTTTGTGAAATTGATGGTGTGACTAGGTCATAAATAGCATTATTTTTTCTCTCTTATCATTTGCTGTAGGTAAGCAAACTGCCAAGTCATAAGATAACTCAAGCAGTCCTATGCTGAAGCATGTGGCAAATTACCAAGTCTATGCTAACATCTAGCTACCTTAGATAGGGATCCCATAGCCCCAGGATAGCATTCAGATGGCTGCAGCCCTGGTTGATGTCCTAACAGCAACCTCATGGGAGCTTTTAAGTCAAAATTACCCAAGTAAATTCCTTTTAAATTTCTGATTCACAGTAACTTTGAAATAATGAATACTTAATATTTGATGCTGTACAGTTTTGGTGGCAATTTGTTTTGAAGTAATAGGTAACTAATAAAAGGTCTGAAAAGTGAAAAAGTGAACTAGAAACAGCCACAGTTATCACTGGGTATTTCAACATTTATCCTTAACAGCAAATGGATAGATATAAAGAACATTATCCACCAGTTTGACTGACTTAATTAACCTTTATAGAACATGCCAACTAAGAATAGCAAAATACCATTGTCTCAAATAAATATGGACCATTCACAAATATAGATCGTATGCTAGGAAAACAAGTTTCTATAAGTTTAAAAGTATTAAAATCATATAGACTATGTTCTCTGACCATTGGGAATTAAATTAGAAATTAATAAAAATCTAAGGAAACCTCAAAAAATGGATATTGGAAATGCAATTTGAAAATAACAAATGAATCAAAGAAGAAAGCACAAAATAAATTTTTAAAAAAGATTTTTGAATTGAAAGAAAAACTAAAATTCCAAATTTGGGGGATGCATAAGACTCAGCTTAGAGGAAAATTAAGTGGCTTTGCTATTTATTTAAGAGAAGAAGAAACATTGATAATCAATGATTAAGTTTCTACCATATGAAACTAAAAAGTAGAAGGAAAGAAATTTTCAAAATTTAAGGAGAAATTGATGATAAAAATATACAAATAACAAAAGAAAAAAAAATCAACGAAGCCCAAAACTGATTCTTTGAAAAATATCAATAAAAATTATAAGCCTCTAGTCTGACTGATAGAACAAAAGAGGACACAAAAATTACCAATATCAAGGGAAAATCATCATTATGGATCCTACAGATATCAAACAGATAATAAATTAATATTATGAAAAATATTTTTGCCAAAATAAATTTGACAACTTAAACAAATAGATTAATTCCTTAATACAAATCACCATAATTGGTATAAGAGAAATGAAAAATCTAAATCACTCTATATCTATTTAAAACATTGAATTTAAGAATTTTAATTTAAAAAATAAACTTTTAAATAAAGAACACTATAGGCCCATAAGTTTCTCTGGTGAGTTGTATCAGTCATTGATGGAAGAAATTATAAAACCCTACATGAACTATTGCAGAAATGACCCTACTTCAACTAATTGAGTAATGCCAATATCACTCTGATACTAAATTCAGATGACAATTTACAAGAAAAGTTAGAATGTACTGATATCCTTCATGAATATAGGCATAAGATACTTCTTAAACCCATAGTTTAATTGAGGTATCACTGATATACAAATAACTCAACAAATTAAATATATACAACTTGATGAGTTTGTGTGTATTGAAACCATTGCCCAAATCAAGATAACAGACATATCCATCATCTCCACTCCAAAGGTTCCCTTGTGTCCCTTTGTGTGAGTGAGTGAGTGTGTGTGTGTGTGTGTGTGTATTAATAATAGTTAACATGAGTTCTAAAATTTGGTGCATACTACAGTATTATTGACTATCAAACACAATATACTTATCAAAACCCAAGTAAATCTATACCAAAAACATATAAGAGATAATAAATCATGATTAGTTAGAATTTAGGCCGGGGCTGAGAGTTTGACAAAATCAGTCAACACAGACTCACCATGTTAATCAAACAAAACTAATTGTGCTTTTTAAAAATAGATGCAGAAAAAACAATTTGCTAAAACTTAATACTCATGTCACAAACACTTTCAGCAAAACAAGAAATTCCCTTAATTTCATACTGAGCACCTACTGAAAATCCATAGCCACTATCATATTGGTGAATGTGCATGAATGGCTGCTTTTCTGCTCTGATCAGAAATAAGGCAAAAATGTCCACTCTCATCACTTTTCATCTTTTTACTATTCATCTTTTTACTCTCATCACTTTTTATCTTTTTTCAGTCATTGCCAGAGCCAAATGGCCCAAAAAGAAAGGAAAAGAAAAGAGTAAAAGTAAAAGTCAGATTGAAAAGGCAGAAGTAAAATTATTTGTATATAGCTTAATCCAGCACATAAAAAACCCTAAGGAGTTGTCATTTAAACTACTTTAAAGTGATTTTAGTAACTTTTTAATGATCCATTGTAAATAGCTTAAAATTACTATTACTGTTAGCATAAAAATTAAAATTTAAAAGACTAGGTATAATAGCATTGAAAAACATGAAATATTTAGATTATATTTTAGAAAATATGTTCAAGAATCGAACATATATTAGCTTCCACAAGTATGCACTGAACACTATAAAACACAGCTTAGAGTATTCAAGATGCAAATAGAATGGGACATGTAATATTTGTAAGTGGAAGTTTTAATATTGCTAAGATATTGATTCTTCCAAAATTAATCTATGGATTCAATCTAATTGCAATTAAACTCCTTTGACAATGATCTTTTTTTTCCCCTTTCAAAAAATGGTAAAAGTTGACAAGCTGAGTTTTAAAATTTTGTGTATTTCAAAACTAAACATGACTTTCTGATATGAACCAGCAATTTTGTCCCTGGCTATTTACCCAAAAGAGTTGAAAATTTATATCCATGCAAATACCTGCTCAGAGATATTTCTAGCAGCTATTTAAAAATTGCCCAAATCTAGAAGTAACCACTCGTCCTTCAGTAGTGAAGCGATAAATAAACTGGTACATCCAGAGACTGAAATATTATTCAGGACTATTATGCAGAAATGAGCTATCTGGCCACGAAAATATAAGGAGGAAACTAAACATAATATGAAATGAAGGAAGTTAATCTAAAAAAGGCTTAAATACTGTAAGATCCCAACTGTGTGAAGTTCTGAAAAAATCATAAATAAGAAAACAATAAAAAGATCGGAGGTTACCAAGGGTGGAGGTTGGTGTTTGTGGGTTGGAAGGACAGTTGAAATGGCAGAACACAGAGAAAACTTAGGGTGATGGATCTTCTTTGTAAGATACTATTTGTATAAAACCATAGAAGTCCAATGCCAAGTCAGAACCCTAGTGTAAGCCACAGACTCTGGGTGATGATGACTTGTCCATGTAAGTTCATCACTGTAACAACTGCACCCCTCTGAGAGCAGGTTGACAGTGGGAGAGGCTGTATGTAGTGGGAGGGACTAGGGCTGTAAAGAAATCTCCTTATCTTATGCTCAGTTTTGCTGTGAATCTAAAACAGTGCTAAAACATAAAGGCCATTAAAAATTAATATTTCAGTTTCATCAATAAATTAAAGACACTTTCATTTAAAAATTACATGGACATACACAATAGTAAGAATTTTTTTTTTTTTTTTTTTTTTTTTTGGGGGGGGGGGGTTGGCTTATTTCACTTACCATGACAGTTTTCAGGTCTATCTATTTCCTGGCAAATGTCATAATGTCATTCTTCTTTATGGTTGAGTAATATTTCATACTACATATTCTTTATCCATTTATCTGTTGATGGGCATCTAGGTTAGTCAATTGAACTTCACCAAAATTCTTAGGTAAGAGCTCTGTTTTTTTTTTTTTCAATGCAGATATTCATTGAAATGGTATTTAATACCATTTCAGAAAAAGCACACAATCAGTAATCCCTATGCTCATGGTATTAGAGTGTCCAGGATAATATCTATACCCCATTGATTATATTGATGATGACCCTAAGAATAGAATTCCTAAAATAGGATTTACATTATCTAACTTTGAGATTTACTATAAAGCTAGGTAAGAAAGGCTGTGACAGTGGCACATAACTTTCTATCTATCTATCTATCCATCCATCCATCTATCAATGCAAGGATCCAAAAATAGACCCATACATGGTCAATTGATTTTTGAAAAAGAAACAAAGGTAATCAGATAAGGAAATGATATCTTTCTCAACAAATAGTGTCAAAATTAATTATATATGCATGAAGAGAAAAAGAACTTACCTTAGACTTCACTTCAAAGCCAACATCAAAATACACTTGGAATTATAGATTTGACTGTAAAAGTCAAGAATATAAATATCTCTATGATGGATAATCCTGTTAGAAACTCTTTATTTAACTGAAAGAAAATTCATAGATAATATCATAACTTCAGTAGGATATCTTTAAAAATCAGTGTATCTTATCTATAAAAATAAAAATGTCATTTACATGAAAGATTTTAATATGAAAATGTTTAGATAAATATACCTTAGTTACGTAAGCAAAATAAAACAGAAGGAAACACCTATTCCCAGAGTCACTGTCAACATAATTGATGTGGCATTGATGTTGTGGGGACTCATATTGTGAGCAGGGTTGTTACCAGTGATGTGATTTTCTGAAGTGGTATACTGTTTCAATGGATATCTGCATAGTAAAATGAAAGCGCTTACCTAAGAACTTTTAGTAAACTACAGAATGACAAAATACAGTATTTCCTCAATTTATATTACAGATACATCTGGGAAAATAAAAATCACACATCAAAGATTTATATGAAACATTTGTTTTTCAAATATAACAAGTTTATTTTAAATCTGCATGAATATCCAGTGGCTTATTGAGAAGTCCAGGAGGGATAATTTACAGTGTAGGACTGTCTGTCCATTGAGAGACAACTAGTCTCCTGACTGTACCCCACATTAATGACTGTAGTGTCCACCCAATCCCTGAACAGAAAATGGACGTCTTGCAAGTTTCATTAAACCCTTTAAAGAACTGTTTCAAATTTTATGAGAACCACTGATCTAGGCCATAACAAGCAAATAATAATAATATATATATAAAAAAAAAAACTAGGAAGGGAAAAATGCACTTCAATTGAGTTAAAGGGAAGACATTAGGACTGAAAGAAGTGAAACTTTGGATCTGAAAGGAAATCATTGCAAAACTTTTATCCTTTAAATAAATGTCTCCTGGAATAAGGGGAAAGCTTTAATTCTAAGCATTATATTGATGAGAAACATTTCAGGAGATCAAGGGGCGTAATTTATTTTGCCAAACCTCTGTTGCCTTGACAACCTTATATACCATCCCCTGGCCTGAAGTTCAGGGTTCCCAGGGGCCACTTGAGGAACTCTGGAAACTTGGGAGGGTCTTGAATTACCTGGATTCACAACAGCTGCAGTTTTGCCAGGACGTTCTCAGGAGCCAGAGTTCCTAACTGTACGGATTTGCCACAAATAATGTTTTCCATGTGTAGGGATTTCACAGATCCCAAAGTACTTTGGTTGGTGTCAACAACTTTTGTAATTTTAAAGAAGTTTAGGTAATGGATCAGGCTAAGGAATGATCCCATCGCAGAGGAAGGCGCGCTGTGGGAAATCCGGCCTTTGCAGGAGGACCCTTTAAAGGCCTGAGCCTGGGTGTCTGTGGGGCCGAGCGCCTGCGAAGGGGGAGAGTGGGGGAGTGTCCTCTTTCTCCCCCCACCCTCGGGCGGCGGCTGAGCCAAAGCCAGGGAGGGCTGTCTCCTCCTCTTCCCTAGCAGCTGCTGCTCACTCAGCTCTCAAACCAGGACCAGGGGACCAGGCAGAGCGACTCTGAGAAGCTCCTGAGAAGTGGATTCGCTCCGGGCCACCACGATGCCGGGGGCCGCCGGGGTCCTCCTTTTCCTGCTGCTCACTGGGGGCCTCGGGGACAGCCAGGAGCAGCGACTCCCACAGCGTCGACAGCCACAGGCGCATCAGCAAAGAGGTACCGTTGAGGCAGGAGCTTTTTGATCCGCATCCTTTCCAGGGGCGCGGCTCCTTACTTGTCCTTTCTTCCCAGAGTTGCTGGCTGGGACCGCTTTCTCGCTTTGCCCTCAGGGAGTGCGCTTTCGGAAAAGAGGGAGGAAGAGTGAAGCAAGTTCACGTTCAACTCCCTGAGATTAGTGTAGAGGGAATTACCTCCAGGGACGTGGAGCGCTCTTCATTGTTCATTTGTTTCTAAGCGGTCATGCTATCTCTATGCTTTCTGTAAACTGATTTATGAACTCTTTCCAAGAGGCAAACTTTTCCAATTGGGAAAAAAAAAAAAAAAAGAAAATAAAGTTTCTCCAAATCACATTCCATCCCTGCAGGGAAAGGTTTCCCCAAGATGTAGTTCATCTTGGAACTTTATGGAGGGCAGCTGATGCATCTTTTTTTAATTTTAAGCAAGTTTGTTTCCAATTATTTAAATGGGATTTGTAAAGTCGTAAAGTGTGTGGATTTTTTTCTTCCTTCTTAGTAATATTTCCAGCCTCACCTTTTCCATAATCACGTTCCCTCTCTGAAGCCTGTTTTTGTTGTAGTGAAGCTTCTTTTCTTGCTTAAATATAGAGGAGACTTTTAAGTCCTGTGTATTTTAAGACACAGCGACCAGATATACACTTCGGGGGCTTTGGAAAACAGTTATATTTAATGTAACTTAAATTATTCTCATCGGAGCATCAATGTTTATATGCATATCATTTCTGAAACTCTTGGGAGACTTTGAAGTGTTATTTTATCAGGAATTTTAAAAGAAGCACATTGCAGCATTTTAAAACAGAATTTGTAACATTATTTCAGAAAACATTGCTATTGGAAACCTGAGTCAAAGTAAAATGTTATTTAAGAAATACATAAGTTTTGTTTTAAATATCAAAATATTTAAGCTTTGGGAAGTTTGGATAAGGCTGAATTTGCTAAAGTTTTGAAATATAGTCATCCCTTTTCTAATTAATTGGAATGAAGCCATGTCGCATAGTTTTGCTGGTTGTTCTTGTTATAATCTAGACTTTTTAGGAGTACTGTTTTTTAAAGGACTGAAAATATATCCTAATCTTCTCACTTTAATAATAACTCACTGTTTATATATTTTATAAAATAAAAATGACCTTGAGTTCACTATATAACTTTTTTTTTCTTTTATTTTTTGCTTTTCCTTCCCTGAGAGGTTAAATGGGGTCATTGTGGCTTAAATAACAAGATTTTGAGACAGTGATTTTAAGAATATCTTTAATGGCTGCTTTAAGAATACTATTTTAAACTATTAATCTTTGTTTAATTACATGATGTGTTTTAATAATACACGGTATTTCATTACTGTTAGGCATCTGGCAGAGAGGAGAGGCTAGAACACCAATCCTTCTGTCCACTTAGAACAGGACAGAAGCTTAAAGCACACAGAATAGAGAGCAAGTGGGTTCCTGAGAATTTTTCCCAGCACATACATGTGCTCCTGCCTTTTCTGAGGTAAAATTAACAGTCTAGGCATAGCGAGGTGAATGCAGAAATGTTTATAATGCCATAATGTTGAGAGATTATTACGTATTATATAATAAGAAATCTTGAGAAAAATAACGATGATGTAAAATCTACCATAGACTACAGTATTCTGTATTAGATATATTATCATTATTATAGGCTATTTGCAATATATTTGGATGTCAGCTCTAGAATAAATCGTTGAAGTTCATTCATTATAAAAGTACATATAGGGCTGGGGATGTGGCTCAAGTGGTAGCGCGCTCACCTGGTATGTACAGGGCGCTGGGTTTGATCCTCAGCACCACATAAAAATAAAGATGTTGTGTCCGCAGAAAACTAAAAAATAAATATTAAAAAATTCTCTCTCTCTTCTCTCTCTCTCTTTCTTAAAAAAAAGTACATATAAAATATGTTTTGTGACACCTTAAATTTGTAGGTCTTTATAATTTGAAATGGCTTTTATAACATGATCTGTTTTTACCCTCAACTTATTATTCCACTAGGATCAATTTATAAATTGAGGTTTTAAGTAGCTGTAACTTGTTCCATAACTGATAAGAATAACTTAATTTTAAACAAATACAATCACTTTCCAGATTTTTTTATGCTAAAAAATCTCTTTTATGGTTTCAAAATTCCTTATTTCCTTTTTTTCCTTTTTCTCTCTCTCCCTTTTTTTTTTTTTTATTTTGACATGTTTGCTTTTTGGTGGTATGGTATTAATTGATTAAAGGAAGCTTTCAGTGAGGATCATTGGAAATGAGTTAGACAAGTATTTTCTTGCCTATCATCAACTGTTTTTCGATTATAGATGCTAGCACTGACCTTCCTGACCAAACACTAACTGTGTAGGAGTTCTGTTTTCCTTTATAGTACCAGGCCAATTTATTAAGGATTTTGACGTGTAGCAACAATTTTTAGATATTGTAATGGAATTAGAAACTTAACCAGATTTTTTTTTTTTTGCTTTTTAATTTTTTTGTTAAAATCTCATGTGGTTTCTAAAAAATACTGAATTATAGAATGAATAACACTGAATAAGTAAGTGTGGCAGTCCAAAGAAATTCTACAACTAGATTTAAGATCAACAAAATAGGAGTACAGCATAGTCAATGATTCTACATTTCAGCAAGGCAGTGAATAACTTTTTTTTCTAATTTTCTTGTGAATAACACATGCAAGTGGGAGCATAATGGTGGGTAAATTGCAACTGAGTGAAAGTAGTTTGCAAAGAACATTGCAGAGTGGATCATGGTCAATCTGGAGAGAAGTCTCAAGTAGTGTGACAGAAATTTTCTTATGTTCAACTGTCAGTAATGATTTTATGGCAGACATAAAATCCATGCTTATCATAATGTCAACTTGTCCAAATATGATGCAAGTGGCAAGCTGGTGAATAAAAGGATTAGCCATTTTAGAGGTCTTCACAGCTTGGACTGTGAACTAAGCTTACATGAATCTGACTTTATTTTTCTTAACTGGAGTTAAATAATTCTATACACCCTCTTCAGAAAATGTATGATGTCCTTTACATGTACAAGGATGAATCAAAGAGAGGATGAGAAAGGCCAGTTAGAGTTGTAGCAAGTGTAATATGAACATATAGTATGGCATAGTGACAGAAAATTTAATTCGCTTTCATACAGAGCTCATTGATGCAGACAGGTCTGGTCAATGCATTTCCTTCTGATGTATTTTATTCCTCATTGTATTTTATTCCTCATTGACAAATAGGAATAAATTCAGAGGAAGGCAAATAGAAGAGTCAAGGGTCTGTAAAGCTTTTCAGAGGAGGTATGTTCCAAGGAAAGCATTTTGACCTGACGAAGAAAAGATTTAGGGAGAGATAATGATAAAAGAAATCCTCAGAGTTTTAGAAGGATTGTTACATGACAGAAGGACAAAACTGTCCTTTCTGAAGCCTGAACAGATTTCCATAGAAGAATATGACAAAGAGGAAAGTTTACGTTCAATAAAATGGAGTAAAAGGTTGCCTCTTCCCCGCCCTTCCACTCTCCTCCGCTCCCCACTTTGAGCAGCATGCAACAACTGGGTTGTCTTTGGGACCCTCAACTCTGGAAATGTCCATGCTGCAATCAGATGTGCAGTTGCAGAGATGCTTTAGGAAGAGATGCCTCTGCTGAGAAAAAGTTGAGATGCATTAAGTCTAAGTTCTTTTTTGTAATTACAATACTAAGTCCTAGTATTGTAATCTATTGTTTTTGGATTGTATACTTGCGTTTAAATTTCCAAATTCTTATAAATGTCAAGCTAATGTTAAATGTATTAAAATGAGTGTTTGGATGCCTTCTAAAATTTAAAATAGAAAACATGTTTGAGACAATCCTCACACATTTTTGGCAAGAATGTTTAAACATTTAGCAATGAATTTTCACTTCACCACCAATTACATGATTTTAAAACATCCTGTGTTATATAAGAACAGTTTATAAATTTCCTAGGAAATTTTTAAGGGGTTCAGTGGGATCATAAACCTAAAATCATTATGTTTTTATTTTTTCTTTTGCTACATTATAACTGTTGACTTATTTATTATATATTGACCTACTATTTTAGTAGAAATGATTCATAACAGATAAAAGGTATGGCTGATAAGAATATATTCAAAATTGACTATTATAGATATGGAAGAATTAATAAAATTTGTATAAATTTTAATTTTATATTTTATTTTACATATCAGTGAATACAGATTTCTATGTTATTTCTAAGGATTTTCTATCCTAGGATTTCATGCAAAGTAATGAGCTGAATCTATCAAGAGTTGCTGGGTAGTATGAAAAATATGCATATGCTTTGCCAATTCTTCCTCAACTCACTTCAGTTACTCTAGCTGCTAAAATATGGGGAAATCATCACCTGCGCTTATAATAAGTAAAGTTTTCACCTTCTGCAGATATAATCATTTAAAGCTCAAATAGATATTTCAAGTGTTCTAGTTAGATATAACCATTGTAAGAAAAAAAATAAATCTGAATTTCATAGGAGGTATTAAATAATAATAAGAATTTCTGAATTAGTAGGATTTCTTGAACTTTTGTAGTATACTGCAAAAATTATGACTCAGAAAAGTTTCCTTTTTCATAAACTTCACATCTTAAAATTTTCTCAGTCCCCATTTATCTAAAGCAGAACATTGTCACTGTTGGTTTATTTATGCATTTGCTCAATACTAATCATTCATCGACAATGACTAATGTACTAGACATTTCAACTTGGACCTCTGAGACTGAAGCAATTCTTTTGGTCCAAACAGATTTAGCAAGAATTATTAATATTTAAACTTTATTCTGGGTCTCAATTTTCTTTCATAATATGTTGTAGGATTACAGAATATGTTCACAATAACTGGTCACAATGTAAGTGGGAGGATTGATACCTAATGAGATCTAGAATAGGGAAACTAACCTCAGGTCACCTGTCCAGTAAACCTTTCAGTATGTTCTCTGTTAGTAGCTGTAGACTGTATAAAAAACATCAGAAGGAAAGGTTCAGTGGCCACACAGATTATTTAGCTTCTAATCTAGAAAATTGGGGCTTAGGTTTTGTATAAACTCAAAACTTTAAACTGGGTAGCCTAAGCAGGCGTTTAAGCAGAATCCCAGGTGCAGTCAATGAGAAAACAAGATAGAGGTTAGAGAAAGACAAAAATGAATTTGCATGTGGTTCTCAAGACTCGTGCCAAGCTTAGTGTTCATCAAATAGACTGAAACTAAGCTAATTCTGGGCTTTACTTTTTGGAAACACTGAATTTAAAGATCAGAATTTGTGAATGAAATAGATGGGATTAGGTCTGGGTGTACTGGAATGTGGTTAATGTGTTCAGTGAGTAAAACACACACACACATACACACGCACACGTGAAGCTCTTGTGGAGCTTATATTTTGTTGTGATGGAGATGAGGTAACAGGCATATAACGAAGAAGTGATAATATGTATATTATATAGAATGTAGTGAGTGATAAATGTTCTAGACAAACAAATACAGTAGGGTAAAGAAGCCAGGAGTTCTAGGAGAGGAGAGAGACTGTTTGCTATTTTAAAAAGACTGGTAAAGTTAGGCTCAGTGAGAAGCTCACACTTAAGTTACACTTGATTATGATGTGAGAGTCATTCATACAGACATCATGTGGAAGAGTAATTTCTGTGCAGGGAACAGATTTATAATTTACAGCACAGTGAGAAGGATTAGAGAAGTAATGGGAGCTGGATTACATAGCATGTTAAACATTGTAAAGATTTTGCCTTATAGTCTTAGTGAGATGGGAAGGTATTGGCAAATTTTGAGCAGAGTTTAATAAACGCATGAAGTCACTACTGTTATGTACTTTCTCAAATAGGCCCAGATCCCTGGGACTCAAGCAACAGTCTAAGGGTAGGATTATGTTAGGCCGTCTCTTGTCTTAGATGCTCCATTCATGGAGGATATTAAAGTGGCTCCACATTTCAGAGCATTCAACTTCAGGTCTTTTCACCGTGAATCTCAAATGTATCTTTGGATGCTTTTCTTCTTTTTGTCATCTCTCAATACTATTTCATAATACAAAGTCAGTACCTCAGTAAGAGCATGAGTGCAAGCCCTTTTATTTCCCCCCAGTGTATCTGGAAACATGTCATAGTTTCTTAGAGCAATTTTAGCTAGTGTGTACTTTAAAACAAAAAGTAAGTTACTTACAATCCCACATGGACCTACGTGTATATTGAAGTTCCCTTTTTTATTATCCATTTCAATATCAAAGCTAAAGTTTAGACACTATTGTTAAAAGTGGCACAGTGATGTATTGATCTGATGACTTCTTTTATGAAATGGACTTTGAAATGTTACCCATTTTTACAATCAGAAGCTTATTCTATGCTCCATTTCGATTTTTATAACTGCTTTAAGGATCACTCTAAGTCTTACAGTAACCTTTGGACTAAAGTAATGCAATTTTGGCATGATTTAATTCTGTCATTTAGAACAAAAGTTACATGAAGAAAATTGCTTGGCTTTTCTGTTCTTTCCTTCCCTCCTCCCTCCCTTCCTTACTGTTTCTTTAGTATCTGCTTGTGAATAAAAGAGGGCAATTAAAAGAAATGAATTTAACTATTATAAATTTTAAGAAGATTTGTACAGCAAAGCTTCACTTAAATCTTTCTTATTAAAAATTAGTGAGTCTTGCTCTCAAAAGATAGTTTTGAGACAATCCAAATTTCCATATTGAGTCAAAGCTAAAGACATTGTCAAAGATGTACCAAAAAGATTAAAAATGTTTTCTTTTCCTTAAATCATCTTTAATGTGAATTTTAATGTGGGAATCTTACATTATTTGGAAACATACCATTTAGACAAATATCTTGGAGTTTGTCTATTAGTGGGTTATTACTCCTAACCCCAGCCTTCCGTGACAAGCTTCCTCTAGTTCAATAGCAAGTTAATCTATGCAAATCCCAATAATGAAAAACTGAGGACCTGTTTAGTGTCTGGCATTTAAGAAAGGCACTTCAATAGTCCCAGGATCTCAGTGGACCACTGAGCTGTGCTCTACCTCAAGGCTCCTCATTCAATTGGTCTTTGGTGCTAGAGGTAGATTGGTATATTAATATTTAATAAAGTGAGCATTGATCAAAACCTTTACTTACATAACAAAGATTTTTAGTAGATTGATTCAATTAATTTATTTTATAGCAGGAAAATTATGATTCCTAGCAACTTGTCAAGGAAAAATAAAATTTCCAATGCTAGTTTTATATTTAGAAACTAAACAGCAATGGGGGAGGAGAAGGCAGGAGGATCACAAGTTTGAGACCAGCCTCAGCAACTTAGTGAGACCCTAAGCAACTTATCAAGATCCTGTCTCAAAATAAAACATTAACAAGGACTGAGTATGTAGCTCAGTGGTAAAGTACCCCTGGGTTCAATCCCCAAAACCAAAAGTAAAAAATAAAAAACTAAATCATGTCCCTCCTCCTGATTTTATGAATCCTGAGCCTTCATCCTTTTTAATAAAATACACTTAAATTAATATTTTCATTTCTGAGTTATGTTAGTCTAATTTGAAATCAGAGATTCATTAAGTATTGTTAAAGAGTAAGAAATTTGAGGAGGAACGTTCAGGGGATACCTTTATTTAAACACAAACTACTTAAAACTGTGTAGAAATATATGCACACATATGTCATTAGTTAAACCTATTCATAAAGCATTCATCAAATTTTAGTCTTTAAACTCTTAGGACTTTGATTCCTGGACTATAAGAAAGTATTGATTAGTTCTTTTTTGGCATTTGTGATGTACCTTATAGAAGTTACTTAAGTGGGTCAGAAGCATAATGATATTTATTATGTAACGGTTTCTTTTAAAAATACTCGATTTGTAAATGTCAGTGAAGGAAAAGAGCAAGAATAAAACATATATACCTAAATACCAGAGTGGGGTTAATTTAAAAATTTATCATCAAGAAATTTAAAGCTTTGCTATCTTTATAAATAGATTTAGACTTCCATCTGAAGTGAACTCAGTTAAGAGAAAGTTTTGCAACCCTCTTAGATTCTTTGAGGGTGTGCATGTGTAGGTATGTAGTATGTGTAAAGAGCACATCATGTGTGTATTATTTAAGGCTTAACAATCACAGTACCTAATTAGTATGTTTAGTATCTTGATCATTAGTTTTTTGTTTCCTTAAGTCATTAGATTTTTTTTGGTATCAAAAAAAAACCTAGAATAAGGGACTCTAAGAATTGAATTTCTGGAATTTCTAGTTGCCTTGGTGAATGATTATGGACCAAAGGATAAATTGTAAGTGGAATAATTCTCAGTCTAATAACTATTGTGTTAAAACTCTTAAGGTATAGCTTGTAATATAGAAAGTTCTATCCCAAAATGGAAGTGCAGATAGTAGTTTTCCAGATCAAATATGTGTTTTCAAAAGCCTATGTAGCTGTCACAATTGTCTGGCTTATTGCCTGTCTTATATTTTCCAGTTACTTTCAGTCAGAAGGACAGCATGAATCTGTACAATTGTCATTTTGGGGCACTACCTTATTTATTGATTTGTTGTGAGGTGTTTGTGGAACTTAGACTATAAAACATAGCATGTAATGAGGTCTCAATAAATGTGAATTTTCAAGATGCCTAAAAAAATGAAGTTTAGAAATTATTATGGTGTTGAGAAATGTTTTGGCTCAGTGAAACACTTTTCTACAACTGTGTGGCATAACAAATTCAACTGGGATTATTTATGAAAGAATTTGGTCCTATATTTAAAAACAAAGATATAAGAATTCAGTTTTAGTTAGAATTTCTATCACAATCATAATCAGAATAAATAAATAGTATTTATTCTGAACTTCATGGCATAGCCTACAGTAATTATACTTATCACCATATACCTACTTACACTTTCAATTTCCACACTCATTTCTCTATTAGGGAAGTAACTGAATAGTAGAAAGTATGTACATGGGAGATGGTAAGAAATGGATTCACTGCCAAGTTACTAAATAATGAAAAACAAAGGACTCAGTCAATGGAGTTTAAGTTTCCTCTTAGTGAAATAGAATTGTTAGAAAATACACGTGAAAATAATTGGCAGTTAATCAGGACATATTAGCTCTTTCCTTTCTCCTTTATTATTCAAACATAAAGCCCAACAATTATATTTGTAGTGCATATGACTCACCTCTTTGCTTAAGAAGATCAAAATATTCTAAATTTTGAGTATTCCTTAAGAGATTATAGATGGCAAACTAACTCATTGTAGAGGGGTTGAAGAATTCTGTCAGAGTTACCCAAGTCAGTAACAGAGATAAGAAGAGACAAGTTCCTATAATTAGCTAATAGTTATGTTAGTAGCTCAGTGTGAGAAGTGATTTAAAACAGGCTACACAATGGAAATTTTAGCTATTCTTCGTGGCTATTTATACTTCAACTGAGATAATTGAAATTATGTTTTAAGACTCTCATTAATAAGCATCCATTTATTAAGTACTGATAAACTCTAGTTTTAGAACTCCTTTAATGCACATAATGAATTTTCCTTTAATATATGTAATGAGTTTAGAAAAATGTGTGGCACATAGTGTCCCATAAAGTTTAGTTAGTTATTATGAAGCATATGTCCTTATTGACACCTGCTTGGGTAGAGAAGACAATTTATCATATTTGACACACAATATTATTTTAGTATGGTCTTCAGTGATCTTCAATGGAAGCCCAATTGGATTATAGGAAAACTCTCAATATAAAGAAATTATATTGATATTCCATAACCACTAAGATGAAAAAAAATGTTCTTAAAACACATTACTTAATACCAACAATTTTTAGGGTGTTAATCTGTGTATTGAATATAATGACAAATTTCAAAAAAAAAAAAAGAAAAGAAAAAGAAAAACTACCTCGGAAAATCATGCAACACCTAACATATTTAGGGAAAATTGATTTTTAAAATTAGGAATATTGAATTTTCAAAAATATTCAGATAAAACACTTTCTATAGACCCTTTACCATCAAAAACGTTTCAAACATACTGAATATATAATGTTCAACTGTTTAATTTTTTATTCTGATAAATTAGAAAAAAATATCAATGGATTTGCAATTGGAACATTAGAATAAAAGTCTTGCCACCAGCCATCCCAAAATATATTATAAACATTGTATATGTCATTGATTCTGAAACAATTTTTGATCTAAAAAATGGCAATAGACTGTTAAATCTATCTCATGAGATTTCTGGAAGGGCTAAATGAAATATGCCATATAAAGAACATTATTAATAATAATGTTTAATAATATAATAAATGACAAGGCTGGCCTTAGGCATTACTGAATGAATTGAAGGTTTGCTGTGATTTCCTTCCCCCTAGTAGCTTTTAATATATTTAGTTATATATTTTCAAAAGCATATAGCACATGGTTTTCAAACATGATGCAAATTATTTGTTTAGTAAGCATTATACACAAAGCATTGTATATTTTGAAAGCATATATACATTACTACAGAAAAACAAAATTGGTATCTGAAAAATACATATTAATTTTCTACAAATAAAGAACAAATCTTAAATATTTAGTGAAAATATAAAAATAATAATAATAGCTCAGGAATTCTCTAACTTTTTGAGTCAGGATTCCTTTATACATTTAAAAATAATTGAAACCAACTTATATATGGCTTATATTTACTATTTTATTGTAATATAAATTGGAGTTGGAAAATTTGAAAAATATTTGTTAATAAAATAATAGTAATGTAACAATTACATGTTGACAAAAATTATATAGCTTTATGGAAAATAATTTTATATATAAAACCTAATTAAATACCTTAATTAAAGTCTAGTTTAGTAGAAGAGAACTAGGTTCTCATTTTTGTCTCTTAATTCAAATTATTATATATTTATTTGGTTTAAGTTTGTAAAGAATTATACAGTAACATATCTAGGAATGATGCCAAGAAAATCTAAACCTATATCAGTGATATTTTTGTACTGTTATATTAAAATTCACTGCTTTATCTTGCATTTGGAAAGAATTTTATTCATGTGTTCTAATATCTTTCACTGATTATTTGGAACATATTGATCCACTAAGTTATGCAGATCACCCAGAAATTAACAAGTTTTATTTTAAAACATTTTAAAATTATATTTTTATATAATCACTGATCTAATCAGCAAAGTCTTTAAATATTAGAACTTATTAATCTCACAGTGGTAGAGACAAGATTTTCCAGATTTTATTTTCATTTGCAAGTTTAAATATAATTATTGATCATTTTTTTGGTAACACAATTACTTTATTTCCATGAAAATATCTATCAATTAACTAAGAATCAAAAATTATAATTTGTCAGACACTTTTTGGAGTAAAAAATATATTTCCCCAAAAAGTATTATTCCTAATGTATTTAGGTTTTTATTTTTTGCAGTTCTAAGATCAAACCCAAGCCTTTAAACATGGCCCATGCATGACATCCCCACCCCTGATGTGAGCAAGTTTTAACATGAATTTATTAACTTAGTCAGTCCTTGGGGTTCAAAGTGAGCCCAAGGGCAAAGTTGGAACTGAACTACTACAAAAATGACTCTTTTTTTAAAAAAAAAAAATTTGTAACATTTTTGCCTAAGGAAATAAACAAAAGGAAAGAGTATGTCATCTCTTTGTCAATCAAATATCTTTTTAAAATTTTGTTTTTGTGTTTCTCATTGACATGTAATATTTGTATTTCAGAGGTACAGGAATGAAATTCAGTTTGTAGATACAATGTGTAAAGATCAAATCAGTATAGTTAGCATTTATAACTCATCAAATATTGTTACTTCTATGTGTAGGAACCATCAAACTCTTATCATCTAGTTATTCTGAAATGCACAATTGATTTTTGTAGGCTTTAATTTCTTTTTGTGACATAGAACCTTAGAACCTTAACTGTGCTTTGGAACCCATTAGCTTCCCTCTCTCACTATTCCCTTCTGTCTATGCCTTCTACCATCCAGTGACCTCTATTATATTCTCTGCATCTGTGTGAGTGACTTTTTTTTAAACTTCTGGATAGTGAATGAAAACATGCAGTATTTATCTTTCTGTGCCTGGCTTACTGTACTTAATATAACATCCTCCAGTTCCATGCATGTTGCTGCAAATGTCAGGATCATATGTCTATATTCAATTTTTGAGGAATGGTCATACTGTTTTTCATAATGGCTCTGCTAATTTGCATTCCCACCAACAGTATATCTCAGTTCCCTTTTCTCCACATCCTCTTCACCATTCATGATTTCCTTTTCTTTTTGATACTAGCCATTCTAACTAGAGTGAAATGATGTCACATAGTGGTTTTGATTTGTTTCCCTGGTCATTAGTGATGAACTTTTTTGATATACTTGTTGGCCATTTGTATAACTTCTTTTGAGAAGTGTCTGTGTAGGTTATTTGTCTATTTTTTAATCAGATTATTCATATTTTGCTGTTGAGTTGTTTGAGTTTCTTTATATATATATATATATATATATATATATATATATAT
>NW_025999842.1:46102740-46148608 GCF_001458135.2 Marmota marmota marmota
TTTTTTTTTTTTTTTTTTTTTTTTTTTTCTGAATGTTAACCCCTTTTCAAATGACTAGTTAGTCAATAGTTTCTCCTATTCTGTAGATTGTCTCTTAATTAGGTCAAATGTTTCCTTTGCTGTGAAGAAACTTCCTAATTTGATATAAACCCATGTAGCTTGTTTTGCTTTTGTTTCCTATGCTTTTTGATCTAATAAAAAAAATATTTCCCTAACCCAATGTGTTGAAGTATTTTCCCTGTTTTTATTTAGTAGTTTCATAGTGTCTTATCCTGATACTTTAAAGTATCTTGATTCTTGAGATATGAATTTCTTTCTGTTCCCTTTGGGTTCTATTTGTACAGAGGATCTTTCCTCAACCTTTCATTTTTAGTCCATGTGTATCTTTACCAGTGAAGTCTCTTGAAGTAGTGCATTGGGTCTTCTTTTTCCATCTATTCAATCAGTTTGTATCATTTAATTAGGATATTTAATCCATTTTTATTCAAAGTTATTACTGATGAGTTAGAAGTTATTCCTGCCATTTTGTTGTTTTCTGATTGTTTCGTTCATTCTTTATAGGCATAGACATCTCTTACTGTTTATGTTTGTGGTCTTGTGGTTTTTGTACAGAGTATGACTCTTTTTCATTTTATGTCTGCTTTACCAGTGACTTTTCTTTTTAATGTGTTTTCATGATGTTGGTAGTTATTTTATTTGTTTATTTTTATGTGGTGCTGAGGATCCAACCCAGTGCCTCACATGTTCCAGGCAAGTGCTCTACCACTGAACTACAACCCCAGCCCCATGATGTTGGTAATTATCATGCTTTTAATTTTAGATATAGGATACTCAAGCATTCTTAAGATGGCTGGTTTAACAATAATGGATATTCTGGTTTTACTTTGTCTTCAGAAGTATTTTTCCTTCATCTCCGAGGGATGGCTCTTCTGTAAATAATATTCTTGGTTGATGGTGGTGTTTTATTTCCATAGAACTTTTACAAATATATTGTTGTTTATGCTTATAACTCCCTTCAAAGTACCATTCAATTACTCCCCTTTGAGATTGATGGATTGCAATGGAAATCTTATAACCAATAACCTGGTTGGTTATTGGTTAACAGAAGCTATAGTCCTAGTTTTGTGGCTTTGTATTAGAAGTACAGCTCAGTCATAATTCCTTAGTTTATCAGGTTATTTGTGACTGAGCCCCACTGGAAGTTCAGCTGGGGTGGGCATTAAAGACACCCATTTTGAAATTAGATTTCTGGGGTATGAGTTCTAGATTTTCATCTTGCTGACTGAATGAATCTGAATAATTTCTTTGAACCTCATTGTTTCCAGTAATAATAATAATAATAATAATAATAATAATAATAATAATAATACCTTTATTAGAGAATAATATAGAGATTAAAGGAGTTAAGTGCCCAGTTTGTGTTCAGAGGCAAATCATCAAGGATAGACTTCATGTTCATGTTCAATGGTGTTCTCAGCATGACAAGTCAGACTTTGACTTAACCATCAAGGAATTAGCTTTGTTGTCAATCGTTTTAGAATGAGTAGAGGTTAGTCATAGTCTGGTCTATGTTGATGCTATCCTGGTTTTGAAAATAATAGATGTCTTCTTGCCTACTACTCCTCTCAAAGCTAATATTTTCAAGTACTGAACATGTGTCCTTCATATTACCTCAACCCTTCTCCCCTCAGCTTTCCCCAACTAAGAAAATGGTACCGCCATCCACCACTGAATAAAATTAGATACCTAGATGTCAACATTAACTTCTGTTTTTCCTTCCCCTCCCACATTCAAATCACCAGTGTCTGTCACCCACACTATCAAAGTTTATTCCATATCCGTCCACATCTTTTGGACCCTACTGCTTTCTAGACCAAGGCTCTCCCTTTTGCAACAGGCTCCCAGCTGCACTTCCTGTTTTCCATTTTCACTATTTACAATCCATTGTCTAAGCAACAACCAGAGTGAGCTCTGAAAAGAGTAATCATATTAGATCTACCTCCCCTTAAAAGTTTCATTGCATTCCGATTTCAAGAAGAATAGAGTCTAGATTCCTTAGCCTACAAGGCTATTTGGGACTGAGCCCCATGTATTTTTCTCTTATTTCTCTGTTTTTCTATAATATTACAGGAGCAGTTTGGACTTCTTTTCATTTCTGAAACATGTCATGCTTATTTCCATTTCAGAACTTTTGTACCTGCGGGTCCTCTGTCCAGAATATTGTTTCCTCAGTTCCCTGTATGGCTGTCTTCTCAGTATCACGATTCCATCTCCTAGAGAGACCTTTCCTGAGTATCAATTTAAAGTAGTTCCCATTATATACTCATCTCCCTGCTGTGATTTAAAAAGAAAGTTAATATTTATTTAGAATAATTTAATTTATCTTTTATTTTGTTGTCTGTCTCTTCTGCCATCAGAATATCAACTCTATTGTAGAAGGACCTTCATGTCCAGAGCACAGGAGACACAGTATGTCAATATTTTGAATTAACACATGACTGTGTTTGCGTTCTTTCATATATAATTCCATGGGTTATATAAAAATTGAATTTATCTATGTAATGAATCTTTCTCATTTATGATTTTTAAGTTATGTAATGAGTTAGATGACCAATCTACTCCTAATTTAGATTAAACCTCAAGAGTTATTGCTCTTACAGAAAGCTAGAAAGGTAGTAAATCAACTAGTTCCTCTCTTTAGAGCCTCAGCTCTTTAACAGAAATTAATAACTAAGTAAGTTTTATAATGATATGGTAGGGTTTTTTTTTACCTTTTATTTTTCCTGTTTTTTTTTTTTTTTAATCTCCAGATGATAGACTGATATATGTATGGTAGGCATACAAAAAACAACACAAAACAAAGGCATACAAACAAAAAACCCACCTGCATGAACAAAACATCCTTTTTGTATAAACCTTTCAAAAATATTTACATATTTTTTCACCTAATGAATGTCTTTGTAATCTGGATAAATTTTTTATAAGTTATAAATTTCCACAAGTACTGAAACACAGTATAGATGTAGATATAGATACACGGCATTGTTATCCATTCCACTTAGCGATGACCAAAATATTTTAGAAAATGGAGCTACTTTCAATTATCTTGTTTTTTAAGATTTTTTTCCCCCTTAAAACTTTCCAGTAAGGGTTTAACGGCATTTAACTTTGATGTGATCTCTTCCTTAGTGTTAAAAATAAAAATGGTGACATACTTAGAATTAATAAAAGAGATTTGTAGTTTAAGAAGCATGGCACTATATTCTTCTCCTTAAAGAAAACAACCTTAATAACAGGTAAGACAGAGATGGGCTTTCAGCAAATGAGAGATTTTTCTGATGGGGTAAGAACTTTGTGAGCAGGACCTAGGTCTGTTTTGCATTCTTTGCATTGTATGGGCCCTGGCACCTAGGGTATTCACAAGACAAACTGGATGATAAAATAGGGTGAAAGGAAGAGCTAATGTTTAGGAAGAAAAGTGTATTTCATACTTATAGGTATCAAAATAAACATAGTTTAGATGTATGATGCCATCAGAAGTAGGTATTTACTCAGTATGGAAAAGAAAACCAAGCCGGATTTTCCAGGACAAGAAGGACAGGTGTAAGATCATGGACTGATGAAATATATTATTCCAGTTAAATGTTTAAATCTAAAAATTGATGATACTGGGAGTTTAACAGGTACTTTACACATCAGAGAAGCTAATAGTCAAAACTGCCTGCCAGTTTCCTTACTAAGTCCTTCTTACTAAGTCCTAATTCCCTATTTTTTCAATATTCTGTTTTCACTAACTTTTTTTTTTGCAAAAAATTAATTCCCCATTTATGCCTTACTATTTAAACCATCAAAACCGTCCTCTTTCCTTAACAATCTTTATAACACCCTACTTTTTCTTCTTCTACTTTTAAAATGGGGCTAAAAACTCATTTCCTTCAAGTTCTTATTGATAAGTCCACCTTTGTCTGATTACTTCTGTCCCTTTAATTCAAGCCATCATAATACATAATGTAAAGTCTATTATTTTTTATATATTTTATTTTTTCTTATTTTTATTTCTTGATTAACATGTTTATGTGTTAAAAGTATGATAGAGGTAGAATTTTTCTCCAAAGTATATGCGTTTTCTTCTTTTTTAAAATACTAATTGAACACCTAGCAATGTACGAACTACTAGGCAATGACAACATCTTCAATTGGAAATATTTAAAAGGAATTGAGAAATGGTGTTCTTCATTAGCTTTTGTTCTCTTGAATTGTGTTATTCATGAATAAAGAGCCAATAAATGGATTGAAAAAGCAATACGAGTCAAATAATAAAGAGTCTCTGCATTCAACTATAGAATTATTAATATACTTGCAATTTTGTTTTAAATTAAATATTTTTCAAGTCTGAATTACTTTGTATAACTTTAAAATTTCTATTTTAGTTAGAGCCTGCTATGTCTGGATGAACGTCCTGAGAGGTGCTTGTGTAAACCTTGTTCCCCAGAGTGGTGGTATGTTGAAGGGCTGTGGACCAGTAAGAGGTAGTACCTCATCGGAGGCCCTTAGGTCATTAGGAGTTTGCTTACCTTCAGTGGGCATTGTTAGATCCTGGCTGTCCCTGCTCCCTGCTCTCTTTGCTTGAAATGTGAGCATTCACTCTAAAATATGGTTCCACCACAATGTGTCACCTTTACCAGAGGTCCATACCAGTGAATTGGCCTGATCTGGAACTTGCACCTCCAAACCCCTAAGCCTAAATAAACCTCTTAATTCATAAGTAACTGTGTAATGTATTAATTACAGTGACACAAAGCTGATGTATACAATATAAATTAAATGTCTGAATTTAGGTAAGTTTATATAACATACCATTATTGCCATGGGAGATAAAGGCCAATCCTATCCGATGATCTCAGTCAAAATCTCTCTTTCTACCGTATTCCTATCACATTGACATTTGTGTTGCCTTTGTCATCAAGGGGCTTTATCTTTTCACCATCATTTCTCTATTTCTCCACAAAGCCTTTGAGTCTTGTGTATATACCACTACATCCTATAAGTGGAGTTGGGGGGGGGTGGTGGCCAATGCTAAAAATGAACTGTCCTTATAAAAATAAGAAGGTATGGAATCCTGCATATCCTAAATGCTGGTCGTGCATTTTAGTTCTCTGTATATTCTTCACTCCAACATGGAAAGCAGCATTTTTTTTTTTTTGAAGGAGAAAGCCAATACAAAAATTGCAGCAGTATAATATCATTTAAAAATGATAGCGTTAGGATTTTTGAAAATTGAATGTATCGATAACCTATAATATATTTTAAAACTTAGTTAAAAACTGCTGGGTTTTCACATTCTCAGAGAAATATCTTTTCATCTTATTTCTTTAAGATAATTGTTAATCTTCATGTGTTTACTTGTTTTATTTTTACATTCTATTCATAAATATGACTGGAAACAAATTAGAATGCACACTATAATTTTACATTAACATATTTTGTACTTCCATGATAGATTTGTGTATGGTTTTATATACTAGAATATTTAATATATTGTAATTCATTTTATAAAATATTGATGTTAAACTCTATGAGTTCTGTTTATTTGAAGGCTATGGGAGACTTAGAGTGAAATCATCATCTCAAGATTTCTTTCAAATAATACATTCACTATTACTGGAATTGTTTTTTGTGCATTACATTCCATTGACGTAGTTTTAAACTTCCATTCTACTTCTCTATAAAAGGAATTTCATTATATCTGACACCACAATAAGTGAGTTCCAGAATCGTTGACATTTAGTAGAATTACATATCTTAGTGTCTTTGTATATTCTGCATTAAAATGCATTATGTGCAATTTCAATTCTGTTTTAAAGAAACTACCATCGATTTACATAGTTGTTATATAGATATAAGAGTTCTGTTTAACTCCATTGTTGGATTTAATGGTGGTTTTTATTTATTTACTTATTTTTCCTTTCTGAAGTCATTTAAAAATATTTCTTGGTGTATTTTCAGCTATTGGATAAAACTAAGATAAATTCAATGTTTTCCTAGGTTATGTGTTTCTGGGATTTGCCATGGGGGTTGGGGAAAGGAAAAATCTGGGCTGAAGGGTTGGGGAATAAAGTTGGTGGCCTTTGATTCTAAGAGGCCTGATTCTGAGAACTTCTCATCCATCCCTAGAGGATCTCACAGATGGATATGCAGCTGCAGATAAGTGTTTTTCAGCCCAAAGGAGTCCTGATAGACAGACCCAAGGGGTGATTGCCCTAAAATCATGTAAAAGCCACCAGTTCTGGAATCGCCGTTTCCTCAAGGATCTGAGCCTCAGGGATCAAAGTCAAAGATACATCTACTCCATTCACTTTTATGGGAGGAGAGCTTTAAATTCATCCAGGTCCAAATCACCCACTACCTCTGTTCTTTTTTTTGGGGGTGGGGGTACTGGGGATGGAACTCGGGGGCACTCAACCAGTAAGCCACATACCCAGCCCTATTTTGTAATTTTATTTAGAGACAATGTCTTACTGCATTGCTTAGCACCTTGCTTTTGCTGGGGGCTGTGTTTGAACTCGCAGTCCTCCTATTTCAGCCTCCTGAGCTACTGGGACTGTCTCTATTCTTAACCATTGCTACATTTCTGCTTTCTTTTTCCTGTCTAGAGGGAAAAGGGTCACAGTGTTAGTAACCATCTTGAAAGACAGTTTCCTGTTTCATCAGCATGCCATCCACAGTCTTAGGTTTTTAGCTTGGTTTGAGGGATTCTTGTTCATAAGTTACAGCAACAAATTTGGCATGGAAATGCCCTTGATAATAGTTTTAATAAGCACTTCAATTTCACCAAGAAGTGGTATAGAGAATCACCATGCTCTCTGTCTCCTAAGATAGAAGTTTGAGGAGGCTGAATGTCCTGCCGAGTTGATTAGCCTGATTGCCAGATCAGAAACTAGGCATAGTAGCATGAAGCATGTTGTTCTGCATCTGGAAGCCAGGATGTAATAAGCATTGTTAATTTAGTTAAAGAAAGACAGCTGTTTAAGATTAGTCTTGTGTATGTGTGGGAGTTAAGAGCATAATGTCCCTTTTCCAAACTATTTATGGTTTTCTTTGGCTTGTATGCAAATTTTAATTGATTAAGGGATAAATAAACTAAATGAAATAATAGTCAATTTTGTACACTTAAAAACTGATTGATCTGTACTCATTTGAATGATGGTACACAGTTCTATAAACCAAATAACTTCCAATTCTTTCTATACTGTGCATTATATTCTGGATCTGTTTCCTACTGTGTAACTGCTAAGTCTTGTACAGCCCTCTATTTTCAAAATCAGCCTTTCTGTTAACTATTACTTAGGGCCCCAACCTAATTACTGATTTGTCATAACCACTGTTGTTTTCTGATATGCATTTTGGTGAAAATTTGAATAACATGTATTTATGCAAATGTGTATAATGAGACATATTTGGAAAACAGGTTTTTTGTTGAGTTTAAACTTCTGATCTCCTGTTAGCTTTCATAAACTTTAACTTTTTTTTCTGGTGTTCTATCAAAGTACTGATTATGTGTCGTGCATTTTATTTCTTTTGTTTCAACTATTCTTGAGATTCCCTGAGAAGTAAGACTATTACAGTTATGATGCTATAACTGAGGAAAGGAGGTTCCCAGTATGATGTAAAGGCAAAATCACTTTTTAAAAACAACCTTTTGATATATAATGTATATAAAATAAAACAGCACCTATATACAGGTAGATAACTTTTGACAAACTCACGCACCCCAGTCAAGAAATAGAACATTTTCCCTTTTTCCAGAATGCCTTCCTGTCCCTTTGCATTCTCTTCCCACAACCTCCAAACCCTTACCCATTTTGGTTCATCTGTCCTAGGATTTCCTTTATGCACATCAACAACTATGTTGTTTTTTGTTCTGCCTTCTTTTGTCTATTCTAATGTCTATAGAAGCATCCATATTTTTGTGCTTATCAATATTTATTCTTCTTAATTGCCAAAAGATTTTAAATTTATGAGCATATTTCAGTTTTTAATTTACCAGACTGTTGGTGACATTTAGACTGTTTCTAAGTTTTAACTATTATGAATAAAGTTGACATATGCTAATCATACACAAGTCTTTTTTATGGACATATGTTTTTATTTCTTATATTTATCTAAGACTGGAATTAATGGGTTTCATGGAAAATGTACATTTCATTTTATAAGAAATAAGCAAATAATTTTTTAAAACAAAGGTATGATTTTAGTCTAGTGTTGTTTGCTTTTATCCTGAAACATGTATATTTGCTAAGCTAACTTTCTGGGTAAGGGATGGTACCATATTTGATATCTTTACTCCCTCCCTTTGTTTTAGATAATTAAAAAATAAATATGAAAAGCTCACTCTGTGTGGGAAGATTTCTAGGGGACAGGCAAGTTTAAAACTTCTGTAAGATGCTGCAGAGGCATAGAAAACAGAATAAATACATTTTGTTTAACTTAAAGCAGGCTGTTAATCACTTTTTCACTGTTTTACATGTATTGTGCTCACGGGAAAGGCAATGGTACAGAGGAAGAAAAGTTCCATTTTATTCATTAAACAAAAATGCATTGAACACGTACTATAATAAAAATTCTGCATTGTAGATACAAAGATGAGCGAGAAATATTTTTTTCCTCCAGAATTGTATGGGTAAAGAAAAAAGTAAATGTATCTTATATAGTGAGATTAATACAGGCAGGATATATATGGAAAGGACTTTGTAAAGTTATTAAAATGTTTTTAGATTCTAAAGAAATAAAAATTTTTCCATCTCATAGGTATAGGAGCAATATCACAAAGGAGATGGAATTTGAGTCCAACAGAAGAGAAGAATTTTGATGAGCAGGTCAGGAAAAAAGCAGATAAATGGGATGAAATTTTGTTTTGTGGCTATGGTGATGAGAAAGGCAGGTGAATTAAGACAGATTTGAAACTGGAAGGATGGAGAATTAAAAAACACAAACTTAAGTTTAATTTCATTATTAGTAAAGCAAAAGATTAGCTTGTGATGAGAAAAGAGAAGATAAAGATTAATTTTATTTTATTTTTGATTGACATGAATTCTTTTTTATTGATTTTATTATTTTTTTAAATACACAACAACAGTGGAATGCATTACAATCCTTATTATACACATAGAGCACAATTTTTTTATCTCTGTATATAAAGTATGTTCACATCAATTTATGCCATTATACGTGTACTTTTTTTTTGCAAATTGACATGTATTAATTCTATATATTTATGGGATTCAGAGCAGTAATTCAGTGCATGCATGCTGTTTCCCTGGCTCCGCCCTCCTACCCCACCCTATCCCAACCTCTAATAATCCCTGTTTCACATTTGACTTTTTCTTTTTTTTTACTTCCGCATAGGAGAGAGAATATGTAGTACTTGTCTTTCTGGGTCTGGCTTATTTCAGTGAACAGATTATGAAAGGTAAGGGTGAGGGTCTACAATCATTGATGTGGAGTGTAGAGAACACTTACAGGCTTTGATGAATTCTAGAAGCTGTGAGAAAGGTGATCGCTACTTGAGCAATTCTAAGTCATTGGAAACCGTTAAACTTTGATTCCATGTTTTCAGTAACTATTCAAATTCAATTAATTTAGCCAAAGAAAGAGTTACCCTGTCATTGATTATTGATAATTGGACTAGTGTAGTTTTTGTCTAAATGATACATTTTTATGAAAAAAAGACCAGTTTCACTACCTGGATCATTTGTTATGACTTTGTCTGAGATAAACATCCACATGAACTTAAGCCATTTCTTTACTTCACTGTTTAGAAGACATTAATAATTTCATCTTATTATTAACTAGAGATTACTTTTTAAAAATTGTACACTCGTGGCTTATTGCAACACAGTGGCTAAAGCTGCTATATTTCTACCTCTAAAAATTGATTTGTATGTATTGTCTCCAGTTTATTCACAACTTCTGTAGTAAAGCAATCAGTATAAACTCTCAGAGCAAATTAGAGGGTCCTTATTAGCAATAAAAAATATAGTAAAAACATACCCAGAATAAACATATTTTTATATAATGAAATTACCTCAGAATGTAATTAATCTCAATTAATCTAAATTAAATGAGTTTATAATTGAGATATGTGTGCAAGGGAAAAGAAAATTCATATGCTATGTAGTGTGCATATATAAATATATGTACATATATATATTTTAATGTCAGAGCCAAAATCTCAGCTATCATTTTAGAGTATGTGTGGGTGCCATTAAATGCAAATGTCTTACTTTGCTGTAGTACAAGGATAGACCTAGGCAAAAATTAGGAAAAAAAAAAAAAAGGATTGAGGGGATAAAGAAGTGAAAAATTATAAGAGAAAAACTAACTTCCTTATTTTTTTCCACAAAGTTATTAGCAGAAATAATGTCCAACATAAATAGTAATTAAAAAAATAGAAAGATGTTTATTTTAAAAATAGCTATATAGGGCTAAAGATTTGCTTCTGTTGTTTTACTGTTATAACTTCCAAAAGCCACAGTTAGGGATGTTTTATTAATTTGATACTTGAAATCAATAGATAAATTCTACTTAAACAGTATTTAGGTGCATTTGATTTTTCACTTCAGAAAATGTGTTTGTGAAGGCTGAAATCAGCAAGCAAAATGTAAACGTAAAGTGAGCAACAAAGAATACTACTTAAGTTGAGTGCTGGCCTGCGTACTTTAAGTCTGTAATCCTCTATATGTATGTAATACTTGTTCAAGTTCATCATAGCTCTGTGCCCTCTACCTCCCAATACAGTCTCCAGCATATCTAATTTTAGAATAGCTATGCTCATTTCAAAGGAAAACTTTGCTGTGGTTTTATTTCATAGGCTTTAGATTTAAAGTTCTACCACTTAGGTAGATCACAAAGGTAGCTTTCATGAGCAACTGTGTTTGCAAGAGTCTTATGAGCACTTTGTAAGAGAAATGACAAGTGTATATACTAATCACATAATTCTTTCACTTGAACCTTAAGACAAAGATAGAAAACCCTTTAAAACAGATTGATAATTGATCCTGAGTAAGCCATTCTAGAGCCCATTATTATTGAACCTACATGGGCTTTAGATTGGTAATGTCTGAATTGTGTTTTTATATTGAGGATGTTCATATTCATGCTATTTTTATTTATTTATTTTTTTAAAAAAACAAAAATATTATTTCCCCCAGAAATGTTTTTCATACCTAATGTTCATTACTGACTTTAAGCAGAAGTCTGAACACTTAAAACAATTAGCTAGATCTATTTCTTAATAGTTCAAATTAAAGCAGTTTGTACCTAGACCCTATTGGATAAAAAAAAAAAAAAGATAAGGTGGTGATGGGAGAATAGCTGGTCTAATTAGAAATACTTTGGCTTCACGTGGACCTTTGCTGAATGCCATTTCTGTGTATTCAATATTTGACCAAGTGCCGAACATCCACATACATTTGCCTCTGTGTCAACATTTTGCCTCAGTCTCTCTCCCTCCCTCTGTGTGTGTGTGTGTGTGTGTGTGTGTATTATATAATGTATAAGCATTTCAAAATATCATGTTGTACATGATAAATACCTATGGTTTTATCTGTCGATTTTAAAATAAAGAAAAAAAATACTTTGTAAATATTTCACTCAGGCACTTACATGAACAAGACCAAAGGGCTAAAGGAAAAATAATTTGCTTTTCTTAAAATACACATTTATTTTCTTTTAATTGCTAATGGGCTTTTTTGATTAGTCTGTGGTTGCTTTTGAAGAGTTATGGGAGCACAGGGCAAGATCAAGAAAGGAATTTTTACCCAAAGTATTCCTGCTTCTTAGTGTTTTGTGGAACAGCGTGAGAGATGTCTTCCAATTGTGTAGGATAAGTACAGCCCACTGAATAGTGCTTAACAGCAGTTTACCACAACCAGTTATAATGTCAAAAACATCGGAACCTTTTCTTTTCTTCTATATTTGAATAATGATAAATGCCTTCACGCTGGGTGAGAACTATTGAAGTGTGTTTCTCTGCAGGTAAACTTGGCAGAGTCTTATATAACTGCACTCGATGGGAGCAGTGCTTAAACAGTGTGAAACACATTGTCTGACGAGAATTGTATCACAATTTGGAATGATGTTTATGCAAGTAGATAGTCTACCAGTTATTTTTTATTTTAAAAATGGACCTCGGAAGCCACAATATAATAACCATGTATGAGTTTGGATGTCTGAAGTGAAAACTATAATTGTTCTTTGTGGGAGAAAAATAAATTCAGAAATGAGACTGAAAATAAACTATCATTTGGCCCTAAGTCCATCAAGTATGTATGATGAGAAATAATTTGTCTGTCTTTTAATTCTAAAGTAAGATGTACAATATGATTAAATAGTTACTATTTTCTAAAAAAAAATCTAAGTATAATTTTGATTGAAATTCAATATTTAGTTGTGCCTGTACCTGATGCCTGATTGTTTACATGTTGGTTGACGTTGTCGGTTATCTAACTGCTGTATGGTGCTCTTTGCTGCTGCATTGATTCCACCCATCCTTCACGGTGATAACATTGTTTTTCATGGTAACCTTTCATATTGGTTTGATGATCTGAAGTGGGATGCATGGAAACTGGGTGACCCAAAAGTCTATTTGACTAATTGGGATATTGGAATGAAGACTAGAAATTCTAGTACTTGTTTGATTTTTGAAGAATTTTAATTATGTTGGTTCATATTCCCAGGCACTCCAAAATAAATGTAATAATCAGAGATTCTAAATGCAAATACCAGTTTTAGCAATGAAAATAATTGGTATTTGAATTGTTGAGCTTCTAATATGTGACTATGTAAGTAGTTATTGGTGACTTGTGAAATGGAATATGCAGTGCTTTTATACTTGGGTATGTCATTTGAACATTTTGTATGATAACTAACATTTCACGTCTTCCTTGTTTTATAATTGCGTTGATTTCATTCAATTATTGCATTTAAAAAATTTTAAATTTATTTTTTTTCAATTATTGAATTTTATGGTAGAATTTGATGTGTAGAGCTCTGAGGTTTTAACCTATAGGGTGGTGTTTCTCAAATAGTGTAGATAGGGGCTGGAGTTGTGGCTCAGTGGAAGAATGCTTGTCTAGCATGTGTGAGGCATTGGATTTGATCCTCAGCACCACATAAAAGTAAATTAATAAAATAGAAGTTAAAAGAAAATAGTGTAGACACAGAAAACCTAGGAGATAATACACAACTTGAGAAGATGTCAGGGCAACAATGGCTGTGAAATCAGATCAGGAATTTAGGGCCAGAGGTGAGTCAGAGGCTTCCTACTCAGCTTCTTTTACAACTGAACATTTAAATAAAATTGGAAACCTGCTATTCTTCATGTTTGATTTTCATTATGATGGGAATGACTTGGGCAAGTTACAGTACAGATGGTAACATTGGCTATGATGGAGTGGCACGAGGGAAAAGGAAACTTTTAAGGATTGGGTTTAAGAGAGGCACCAAGTGTTGTCCTTTCTTCCCCAGCCTTTGTATCTGTGTTTACTTACCTTTATCTACCTCAACACACCTGATGCTTATTCTTTTTCTTTCAGTCTCTCTGTTAGATCGCTTTGCTTTTCCGCTCTCCCATGGCATCTCATCACCTCCTATGATATCTCATCTTCCATCTTACAAATATAGTATAAAATTGAAGCCCCCCTTTTAAAAAAATAATTATAGATGTAACATGCATTTGTTACTTTCTATAGTTTGATAATATATATAAGCAAAAAATAAAATAAGCATGAGAAAAATTTTTATCAGTTCACATCAGAAATTGGTCAAGTGCTTTGGAGTTTAATGGTATATAGAGTTTACTGTAAGTTATTTTCTTTATCTATTTAAAAGTTTGGCCCATGGTCTCAATTTATAAAGTCATCAGTCTTTTATTTTACTTTCTCTTTTATTCCTTTTATTATTTCTCAATCATGCAGTGTCTAATACAGGTACACATGTGACTCAGAGTCCCAACTGTTCTCTTCTTGCAATGTCATCAACATAGCAAATGGCTCTCATGCTGGCTACAGCAGAGAGAGGAGAATGGAGCCATCACTCAAGGTCTTCAGTGCTTTAGTGAGGAAGTCACATGAATTTATTATCTTGAAATAGTCATATGCCTATGTTAACTACAGGAGGGCTAAGGAGTAGAGGACACACAGGACATAGTTGGTGGGAATTGCTATCTCCAATTACACATAATGGTAAAAGAAAATAGTCTTCCAAATCTGTTAAAATCACACTGTCTTCTCAAGTATCCTGGGTACTTTTTTAATGTAGTTTATTGGTATCCCAATAATTGTCTTCTCACATTGCTTAAATAGCTATTTCACAAGTCTTTTTATTAACATGCTGTTGTGCACACCACAGGTACTGAAACATAAAATTCTTCTTCCAAAATCATGCCTGTTTAAACATTATTAATGTTCAATTTTCTTTTTGGCACTGGGGATTAAACCCAGGGATGCTTTACCACTGAGCCAAATCCCTTCCACTAAGTTGCTTAGGGCCGTATTAAATTGCTGAGGCTGGCTTTGAACTTGAAATCCTCCTACTCAGCCTCCCAAGCCTCTGGGATTACAGACATGTACCACCACACCTGCTCAAAGGAACCTGGGAAAGCCAGCATGAGAGCCATTTGCTGGGATTATAGTCATATGCTACCACAGTATCTTTCTTAGTCGTATATATGAAAAATGTATACACCCCTCCAAGATATTTGTAAGTACTCAGTGCCCAGGTGTCTAGGGTGCCATCTTATCTTCCCCTTGAAATTTTAGGTCTCACACAGATGGAGCTTTTTTTTTTTTTTTTTTTGCCTGACACCAATACAAACTACTGTTGCTTCACATCAACCCATTTGCAAATAGTCATTACATAATGACATCATTTTTAGAGAAGAGAATCATTTATTCAAACAACATCAACAAGCCATTTACAGACTACACATACTTAAATATCACAGCATAGTTTTGAGATATAATTGATATATAAGTGTTTACTAAAGTATTATGTGAATATATTTTTGTTATAAAAACTTAAAATGAAGCTTTATAAAATTTGAATGGATGAGTGCCATTACAAAAAACACTAACAACAACAAAAAACAAAAACAGAAAATGGGATGGCCATTGTGGAAAACAGTATGTCAGTACTTGAAAACAATTAAAAACAGAATTACCATAAGATTCAATAAGTCTGCTTCTGGGTATGTACCCATGGAATTAAAAGCAGAGTCTTGAAGAAATATTTGTATAACCATGTTCATAGTAGCATTATTTACAATGGCTAAAAGACAGAAGCAACCAAGTATTAACAGACAAATAGATCAAGAAAAAATATGAAAATATGGGCACAATTCAGGAGCCACTTGTCAAAAGAAACGAACTTTATTTTTAGAACACACACCAAACAAAACAGCTCCTCAGGAAAAACCCTCAGAGCCCAACTGTCACCACAGGCTTCCCACAAGCCTCTCCCCCTCCCCCACTCCTCCTGCTCTTGAGGCCGATTGGCTGGGTCGTGTGGGAGGAGCCAAAAAAGTCCCCCAATGAGCAGCTCCATAGTCTGAAAGGGCGGGGAAACAGCCCAATGAGCATCACCTCAGAGGAGCCAATCAGCTAGAAGTTGCTCGGGCAGCTGTGAGCCAATCATCAGCTGGCAGTCTGAAAGTTTGCTGGGGCCCCTTCAGCTGTGGCTCTCAACATATTAACAGACAAATAGATCAAGAAAAAATGTGAAAATTACTCAACCATTAAAAGCAAAAGAATTTTGACACATTCTGCGGCGTGGATGGATTTTGAGAACATTGTGAGATGAAATAAGCCAGTCACTAAAAGGCGATTACTATATGATTCCACTTACATAAAATACCTAGAGTAGTCAGATTCAAAGAGTCAGCTTATTGACTCCCAGGAGCTGAGTGGGGGGAGGAATGTGAGTTAAAGTTTTCAAGATGAAGAGTTTTAGAGGTGGATGGTGGTGGGAGTTACACAGCATTGTCAAGATATTTCATGCTACAGAACTGCACACTTAAAACTGGTTAGGATGATAACTTTTGTGTTATGTGTATTTTATCATAAATTAAAATAATTTAAAAAGTCATTCTTAAAATTCTGTAATCAGAGAAAACCACTGGCTTTATTTTTTATATTATCATATAACAATATAGGGTTTATTCTCTGGTTAACTTTGTTTTTCGAATAGATATGATGTTAATACACAATTTGATCTGCATCTCCAACAGCATGCAAGTCCTGTTATGACAGATGGAGTAGGGAAACTTTCTGGGTCCAAATCGAATTTGGTCTTTTGTTTCCTTTTCTGCCACATTCTTTGTGGTCTTATTTCCACTCGACTCATACTCTCCACCAATGAGACATTCTGGCAGAATTTTTTGTGACCCATCAGATCTAGGATTTCTATTCAGTACTTTTAACCATTTATCCTAAAATTTCCTGGTTCTACTCAAAGGTTGTGTGCATGTATGTGTGCATGTGTACACGTGTTTGTCAATGTATAGTCTCTATGGACATATGGACTGTTAAACTTCAAAGGTGAATTTGCAGCTATTTACAACTCTTCAAATTTATTTAGCCTTCAGTGTGTTCTGAACTTTTTAAAAAAGCTCTTTGGTAGTGGTATGAATAGTAGTTCAAGTACAAATATTAGCTCTCAGGCTTCTTTTTTGATATGAGCGATTTACAGTTTTTAGGATCACAACACAAATTTATAACCAAAAGAGGTCATTCAGAGATTTCTTCTTCTTCAATAATAATCTGTTTTGTACTCAATATTTAGGGTGGATCCAAGATGAAAAATTGGGAAGAAAATCTCAAGACTCTCTTTTTTTATTGGTTCTTTTTAGTTATACATGAAGTAGATCTATTTTGATAAATGCAAACATGGAATACATCTTATTCTCATTAGGATCTCAGTCTTGTGGATGTACATGATGGTGAGATTTACTGTGGTATATTCATATATGTACAGAGCAAAGTTATGTCAGATTAATTCTACTGTCTTTAAAGACAGTGGGATCTCAAGACTCTTAAGATTAATAGACTGCTATACTACTAACAGCTCAAACCTTCATGATTATTTATTCAACATAGAGAAATCCAAACTAACTGTTAAGATACTTAGTATCTAGCCATTATTTGTTACTAATTTTGTCTGTTTAATAAATGATAGTATAGACCATATTTTGAACATTTATGTGCCTTTTAAATATTGGTAATGCTTTTGCTATGATAAATTCAAGAAACCCAGTCTTTCTTCTGAGCTCCTCTCCACTTTTGAAATAGATAAAGACCACATAGTCATTTAGAAATATTTACTGTAGTGCTAAAGCTCAGAGTAGAAAAGGTGTTTTAGTATCCATCAGATATAACATTGTAATATTATTGGTAAGACTGTGAAGCAAATCCCAGTGCACTTTAGCTTAGTTAACAAAGATGAAATAGAGAATTAAGTAGGTATATCATGAATCTGATTAAGGTTGACATACAGTTTGAATACATTCATCCTCTAAGGCATAGTTTAGGGCATAAATCATCAACCAAGTGCAAAATGGTGAAGTTGAGAGCAGCCGGACATGTATTAGTCAGCTTTACATAACTACAATGGAATACCTGACACAGACTACTTTTGAAGCAGAAGAGGTTTACTTTGGCTTATGGTTTTGGAGTCTGGAAGTCCAAACAGCATGTCCCCGGATCTAATGAGAGCCTGCCTTTGCTGCCTCACATCGATGTGGGAGCCCATGTATATTCCTGTGTGGTCTTTCTCTTTCTCTCTCCTCTTAAAGCCACTAGGATTGAATCATGTGTGCTCAACCCTAATGACCTGTTCTAATCTGATGAATTCCCAGAGGCTCTGGAACAAAGCATATTTAAACCCTTACAGAATACAAAGATCTGGTGGATGTTGCTAATGTGTGGCTGCTTAAGTGAATGTGAAATGGGATCCCTAAGTGGTATTTGTCTTTAATGAAATGGTTCAAGCATTCCCTCGTCAGGACACCAATTTCCATCCTCTTGCCTCCCTTTTCTAGAACAGTGGCCTTAAAACCGTTCTTCGAACCCTTTTTAAAAATGTGCATTTAAACTGTGACCATTTTTTCACACAAATATGAAAATGTCATGAATTTTCTTGAAGAAATACTTGGAGTTATTATGTTTAGTGTACTCCAATATTTCTACCCTACATTTTTTCTTAATATTTGTTTTGACCTACTAAATTGATTTCAAGATGTATTAACAGATGGTCATAACTTGAAAAATACTCCCCACACTTTTTCATGTTATATATTTGGGAATAATTGAGTATGTGTTGAGTGAGTAATGATTTGCTTCCAATTTACCTGTGTATACGGTGAAAATGTTTCTGTGAGTTGAAATCTTTTCTCAGGAAATTTACTTGAAAATCTTCATAAAAGATTTTCCTCATTAGTTCTTTATTAAAAGTTCATGTTTGTACAAGCCAAGGCAAGAGGAAAGAAAAGCTCTTAAAAAAAATTCACAGAACTGTTTTAACACATTTCAGGGGATTGTCATTAAGTATGTGCTTTCTAATTACCCCAGAGGAGATCAGCAGACTTCCCTTGTATTTATGTGGTGACCTTGGGGGAGTAAGATATGAAAGTTCTAAGACTATACTAACAAAAGACTCTTGATGTATTCAAAACCCACATCTATCAACAATTTAAATCCTTAGAATTATAGTGCTCCGTTTTTCTGAAAAACTTTCCAAATTCTTATCCACATTATATTTATCATTAGTTTATTTCTTCTTCATAAACATGAAACAAGTAAAATAATATCAACTTCTATTGGCTTAAGAATGTGGTAAGACCATCTAATGTTAATAATTTTACAGAGATTTAAGCACTACTTCTATGTCAATAATCCGAGATCTTTATTTCCATTGTTGATCTCTTCTTGAGCTCCATCTCCTAATTTTCAACATCAAGTTACCAGCTGAGCATTCTTTTTTGAAGTATCTGATTTTGTCCACAGACTTCTGGCACTGCATTAACTCTTTCTCCTCTTATTTCTACTTTTTTTTGCTAAGGGTACCACAAGTCTTTTAGACATAAGCCCCTGGATACATGCTAGATCCTTGTCTTTTCTCCCATATTATATTGTTCAGGAAGGACTTGATTCTATTTTCCGAATATTTCTCATACTTTCCTATTTCTTTCCATTCCTAACTGCTTATACCCTCATCTTTAATCTGACCAATGACAATCACCTTTTGAGGTAGTAGCTGGTGCAACTGGATATTTCCAGTTCTTCTTCTGGGCACACAGCAGAATTGCATGTGCCCAACCCCTGAAGTTAGCCACAACCAATGAAATGTGAGCATAAGAAACATGTGTTATTCTTAGCCCTTTAAAAGTCACTGCCAAGTCACCATGCTAAACAGAGAAATAATTTTCCAGATGGAAGATTGAGAAAAGAAAGATATCTGTGCCCCCAACATGGACACAAAAGACACATGGAGTAAGAGAATGAAATAAGGGTTAGTTATCTTTGCTAATTTAATCTGAGACTTGGGAGTTTGCAGTCACATAGCATTCTAGCTTGCCCTGATTAATATAGTCCCTTAACTGATTTCTCCAAAGTCTGTTACCCTTTCAATTATTCTATATCATTACCATATTAACACTCCTAAAATATAAGTTTAATTATGCATATTAATATATTTTAATATTTCTCCCTTAGATTCACTTGCCTTCAAGGGAATCACAGTGTGTATGTCAACTCCCTTTTCATATCTATGCACACTGGACACTTTATGCTTCTTTTGGTTTTCTGTTCCCATTATGATGCCAGAGGCCTTTCTCTTCTACTCCTTTCTGATGAATTACTATTTATTTTTAATGAACAAATCAAATGACAGTATCTCCATGACGTTTTTTTTTTTTTTTTTTCTGGACCCTTGTATGAAAGGTACCAGAGATGTTTCTATCATCTCAGCTCCCAAAAGACTGAATAATTGTTCTAGTGTTTGTCACTCTTTGCAGTGGTCATTCTGAGTAGATTTTTAGGTATTTTGAAGCAGGAAGTGGTTTTCTTTCACTTCCATATTGTTGCACATTCTCTTGCATAATGAAGAGTAAATATCTTAAAGCTTAATGAATGAGTGAAACTAATAGTACCTTTGACTTTAAAACTGTGGCTTTGCTCTTTAGAAGCCATATGATTATTGGCAACAATAATAAGGCAGGTGCTGCTAATGACATATTTAAGGTAAAAAATGTAAATGTCATAGTAGTCATTTTCTTTCAAATAATCTTCTTTTAAATTATTTTATTAAGCTGCACTTTGAATTTTACTTTGGTCTCTGACATATTTGACTTTGAAGAGTTTCTTAGTGACTTTAATTTTTAAACAATTTAAACAAATAAATATTACATTAGAAAACTGTTAGTTTCAAACTGTAACTTTCCACTTGATCTGTTATTGCAAAATCTGTTTCTATTTTAATTTTAGATAAATTTTGTTTTAAAAAGAATTACTCATTATATTTTTCCTCCAACTTCTTTAAATGCACCAGCTATTCTTTTCTGGATAGTATAAAAGTTTCAAATCAATGAATATTCTACGTCATCTTAATCTTGATGATTAAAAGGAAAGAAAAGCCTAAAACCTTTTTATTCTACAAAAACCAATACTTAAACATGTCTTTTCTTTGTAATTTATGTTTAATTTGATACATAAAAATTCTCCATATTAATGGGCTACCATGAGACATTTTAATACATATATATGTCTGTCTTCCTTCCTTTTTTCCTTCCTTCCTCCCTTCCGTCCTTTCTCTCTCTCTTTCTTTTTCTCTGTCTCTTTCTTTCTTTTTTCTTTTTTGTGGAGCCGAGGATTGAACCTAGGGTCTCACACATACTAGGCAAGTGAGCTACCACTTAGTTACATTCCTAGCCCTTTTATTAAAAAAAAAAATGGGGGACAGAGTCAAAGTGACTAGGAACTTGTGATCCTCCTGCCTCAGCCTCTCAAATAGCTGGGCTTCCAGGTGTTTACCACCACACCTGGATCTATTTCTTACTATAAAGTAATCTTAACAGCAGTAGACAAAATAATAAGTCTGGATCATTTTTCATCACACATTGTAAGGGCTTTGCCTGTTTGGTGGTAGGCCCTGGAATGATATCCTCATGAGTGGAACTCTCTGTCACTGACTGCACTTATGTCAATTAAAAATCTTCCCTAGAAGTGACTGGGCCTTATGCAGATCTCTCCAGTTGTTGTTTCTCCCAGTACTGAGGCCTGAGAGCCTGAGCATGAATCACTGACAAGTGATTACTGAGAGCTTACTGATCTTTAGGGCTTGAGCACTTCCTAAAGAAAATACCAAATATGGGATATAACCCCTGCCTCTAGAACTAATGCATAAGACCAGGCATACAGATATTACAAAGTATGTGAATAAATTCTAAACTGCACTATGTAGCATGTGAGTGGGAAGGGTTTAATAAAATGAGAAAACAATATGGGACATGGTCATTATAGAGGCATGAGTGAATTTTCAGTGACAGCTGTGGGATGGAGAAAGAATGGATTTAAACCCAAAGTTAGGATATGCATTTTCTCCTAGATTTATTGAGGTATAATTGACAACTAAAAATTGTATAGATTCAGTACATACAATATGATTATTTTATATACAGGCACAATGCAAAATGATTACAACACTTCAGTTAATTAACACATTTATCACCTCACAAGTTAACATTGTGTGTATGCATGCACTGAAGACACTCAAGATCTATTTTCTTCAAGCGGACAATATAATATCATTAAACTGGTCATCAAGCTGTATGTTAGATCTCTAGAATTTTCTGTATTATAACTGAAAATTTGGACCCTTTGACCACGATCCTCTCTTTTTCTCATGCATCCAAACTCTGGCCATGACCATTGTACTCTCTGTTCTATAAATTCAACGTATAAGTAAGATCATACAGCATTTGTTGTATTAGTTTTTTTTTTTTTTTTAATTCATGCCTTATTTCATTTAGCATAATGTTCTCCAGATTCATCCATACTGTTGAAAATGGCAAGGTTTTATTCTTTTCTATGGCTGAATAATATCCATCATGTGCATACATACATATATACATATGCATTTTTCCCTTTATTTATTCATCCCTTGATGGACACCAAGGCTGTTTCTACATATTTGGTCACTGTGAATAACACTGCAATGGAATCGGGATGCAGATATCTGTTTGATATATTAATTTCATTTCCTCTGAATATATGCCAAGAAATGAGATTACAAGGTCATATGGTAGTACTATTTTTATTTAAAAAATTTGATGCTACTTTGTATAGTGACTATAAGGTTTACATTGCCACCAACAACATAGCAGTCTTCCCTTTTCTCCGTGCCCTTACCAACATTTGTTATCTTTTTTCTTTTGAATAATAGCCATCCTAGCAAGGGTGGGATAATTTTGTGATTTTTAAATTTACATTTCTCTGGTGACTAGTGTTTTTGGACACCTTTGTTGGCCATTCCTTTATCTTTGGAAAAACAGCTTTTTTAAAACACATTTTTAGGTCCTCTGCCTATTTTAAAATAGGGAAGTTTTGTTGTTAAATTTTTATTTTTGTTATTGAATTGTATGAGTTCCTTATAATGGATATTCCTTAGCACATATATAGTTTGCAAATATTTTCTCCCACTTTAGAGTTTGCCTTTTCATTGTTTGGTTATGTCCTTTTCTGTGAAAGCTTTTTATATTGATGTAGTCTCACTTGTTTATTTTTGCTTTTGTTGCTTGTGCTTTCAATGTCATATCAAAAAAAAAAAAGTATTGCCAAGGACAATGTCAAGCAGCTTTGCTCTTATATTTTATGTAAGAATTCTGTGGTTTCAGGCCTTCCATTTAAGTTTTTAGTTAATTTCAAGTTATTTTTTGCATAAGGAGTAAGGATCCAGTTTTGCCATTTTGCATGTGGATATTCAGTTTTTCCAGTGCAATTAATTGAAGAGATTGTTTGTTCCTCATTGTTTTCTTGGCTTCTTTGTCAATAGTTAGTTGATAATATATGCATATGTTTTTTTTTTTTTCTAGGCTCTGTATTCTGTTCACTTGGTCTATGTATCTTTTTTTTTTTTTTTCTTGCCAGTATCATGAAAACTGCTAGCACCATGTGAGTATCATACTATTTCGATCACTTGGGCTTTGTAATATAGTTTGAAATTAGCAAGAGTAATGTCTCCATCAAGTTCTTCTCTTTCAAGATTATTTTGACTGTTCAAAGTCTTTTTAAGTTCACTTCAAATTTTAGAATTATTTTTCATGTATCTGTGAAAAACGCCATTGACATTTTTATAATGATGGCATTGAATCTGTAGGTTATTTTGATAAAATGGATATTAAACAATATTGATTCTTCTGAGTCTTGAACACAGGATATCTTTTTATTTATTTGTATCTTCTTCAATTTCTCCCAGATTATAGATTTCAGAATACACATCTTTAATTTCCTTGGTTAAACATTATTCCTGAGTATTTTATTCTTTTTGATGATATTGAAAATGGGATTGCCTTCTTAATTCTATTTTGGATAGTTTATTGCTATGTATAGGAGCACAACTGGTTTTCTTATGTTGATTTTTTTTATCCTGAAACTTTACTAAAGTCACTCAATTTGCCAGAGTATAGTTCATAGTAGTCTCTTATGATTCAAATATCCCTTCTTTAATTTACAACTTAAAGTTTTTTCAATTTTATTTTTCCAAAAAGAAATTTTTAGTTCCATTGACATTTTCTATTATCTTTTTTTGCTGTGTTACATTTATTTATGCTCTAATCTTTATTATTTCCTTCCTTTTGCTAGCTTTGAGCTTTGTTCTTCTTTTTCTGGTTCCTTGAGATAAAAAGTTAGTTTTTTTGTTGGAGCTCTTTATTGTTTTCTTAATGTAAGGTTTCATACACTAAAAACTTCCCTCTTAGAACTGCTTTTCCTGCATCCTGTACATTTTGGTATGCTGCTTTTTTATTTTTGTCAATGTTTGATTTCCCTTGATTTCTTCTTTGACCCATTGATTGTTTGGGAGTGTGCTAGTTAATTTTCACATAATTGTGCTGATATTAAGATTTCTGACTGCATTTCCAGTCTGTGATCTAATTATAACTGCACCATTTGCAAGATATATGGCTCTAGATAATTCACTTAAATTCTTAGTGCCTCTGTTCCCTTATCTGTATAACAGGGAATCTAGTGATAATATTAGTAAGAGCATCTACCTTGCTGTCTGGTTGTGACAGTTGACTGATCAGTAGGAAACAGTAGGTAGGAAGTAATTAGAATAATCCATAGTATATGATAATCATTTATTATTATTTTGAACTAATCTTTTATGAGACCTTGACACTGGGAGGCACTGTCTGCATGGGGATTTTCATTTGACTTTCACAGCAATCTTACAAATAAAGTTTTATTGTCCTGTGTTTTAGATGAAGATACTCTTGGTGAGGTAACCAGAGCTGATTTTAGACACCAGTTAGAATATAGAGAACCTGGTTTGCAAACAGAATTTTCTCATTTAGCTCAAAACCTGAGCACTTGAAACTCATCTGCTCCTCTAGAAAAGTAGTAATTTTATGCCTGGATTGCATGGACATGGGGAATGGGCAGGACATTGGACTTCAAAGTTTACAACTCAAACTCCCCGGAGGATGGCTTTCTTAGAAATATTCTTCCTCCTACATGTGTCCCCACCCCCCCGGCCCCCGTTGGTTTACATTGTTTATAGACATCAGTTTGTGATTTCTTGTGTACCACGAGGAAGGAAGGAGAAGTTTTGGGAGTATCAACGCTTAAGCATGAGCAAAAGAAGAGAAGCTAGCACAAAGGAAAGAATTGTATTGTTTTGATTCCCAAGCCCACTGATGGTCTTCATCTCAGTTAAGGCCACTGGAACTTGACCCCCAAAACTCGAATGACCACACTCATTTCTCTCCACTGCATAGCACATTACCTCTTCAGAGTCTAGACCTCAATATTTTCCACGTGAACTTTTTCTATCTTCTTTTTATTCATCTTCTTGCTGCTATCCTTGTATTCTGAGTAATCCTCTATTCTGTCGTAAGTTTAGAATTATTTTACAACCAAAGGTTCTAAAACTATTTTTTTTTCCTTTCAGTTTTCACTCAAATTCTTCACATATGTACTCATCATCTAGACTAGAAAGCCTTTACCCTAGAATTGTACTTGGCAAGGTCCCTCTCATTTGTTAAAACTTAATGAAAATATTGATTTTTACATGAAAATAGATAATCTTTCAACCTCCTGATATTTATAGTTTTTGTTCCTATCCCTATAATAGTCCTTTCATGATATGTTCCTAGTTACCTTTACCTAAATAAAGATAAGCACAAGAAAACCAATGTTCTTTTCTTTTCTTTTTTTTTTTTTAAATTTCTATATCCCTGTGCTTCCTACATGGTAGTCATTCTATGTGTATTTATTGGATACATATGAATCTCTCATATCTTTATCTTCACTCGATTTTGAATTTTATAAAGGTTGCAAATTTTTGATTAATCTACTCATTTTGCATTTAGCAAGAATATCTGATAAGATGGTACAAAGTTTAAACAAATGAGTAAATAAAAGATTAAATTCATAGACTTTTTAGAAAGATGCCGCAGCCCGGCTGGCTGGGCAAAATAACCGGGGGGTGACGAATAACTTGTGTACTTGATACAGCAGGAGTGGAAGCCGTTTATTGCAGGACAGGAGCAATATTTATACATTCCACACAGCTTATCTAATTAGCATAAACTAGATACATCAGTCAACCAATAAGGAATCTCCACACTTAATGGCTCGCTTTTGTTACTTCTCAAACCACTCCCTCTGGCATTTTGCCAGGCACCATCCAGACTTGTTTACAACTCTAACATTCCCCTGGCAAAATGCCAGGTGTTATTTTGACTTGTTTACAGACTCTAACAGAAAGAGTTAGAAATGAAGATTTTAGTGTCCAGAAAGCTCACCCCAAAGATGGGAGACAGATGGGTAGCCAAAAGTATGGAAGCAGAGTCCAAAATGTAGGGCAGCAAGGAACAGGAGGGTCAGTGAGGAGGAAATTATTAAAGAGACTGAGAAAATACTGGATTACTCATCCCTTCCTTAGTGCACTCGCCAATGCCTCCTTCTCATAAAATAATTATTTTCTCCTCTGAGAAATGTGTTCTTCCCTGAGAAGATGAGTTGCTTTCATGCCTCTCCATGTGAGCTGCCCACATCAATCCCTTCTAGAAAAAATGCCTCTTCTCCATTCTTGCCCACTCCAATCTGCTCTCTCTGCTGCGTTAAGAAATGTTTATCACTCCTCTGTTTTAAAGTTGAAAAAGCCCTTATCTCTGGGCCTTCTTGTCTTAAAAGATGACCTCTATCCAGCAAACTTAAGTTCAGACGTTCCCTCCTTAGGGAGGTCTCCTCAGACTGTCTGTCCCACTGAACTCAATCACACTCCTTATGAGGGGCACCTGTTGTTTTCTATGCTTTTTTTCTTTTACACTCATCATTGATTATAATTATTAATTTATTGAATGAGTTGATTGTTGTCCCTTTCTTCTATATTGTAAGCTTTTAGAGGACAAGGACTCTCGTTTTCCTTACCATCTTTCTCACTTCAGTGCTGATAATATCTGGCAAGTCGTAGAAACCTAATAAATATTTGTTGAAAGGAATGAGTATTGAGCGAGGAAATAAATGAATAATGCATTTATGAGTGAGCAAAGAACATATCACACTTTTGTGGTAAATATTTTGCTCACCTCCATGCTAAACTAAAAGAACATCATAACCTGAAATATACCTGGAAGCCATTGAATGAAAAATTCCATGTGCAGAATATTGTTTAAAATATGAATAAAGTATGTGTAATGTTTACAGGGGTACAGAACCATATAGTTCATGAAGGAAGAAATCGAGAGCAATGACCTGGAATAAGATTTTAGGATATAACTTACTTGAGCGGAAGGTTTTCTTTGAGCAGTAGTGGAAAATACTGCTTGATGGAGTGGAGCAAGTAGGTGGAAAACCTTTGGATTTCCAAAGGATTTCCAAAGGTTTTCCACCTTTGAAAAGAAAGAGTGTGATTTAGACTAAATGAATTTATTTTCAGCTGTCAGCAAACATTGACTGAATGTTTGCTAGTTACCAGCCACATAAAATTAGGTGCTAGGAAAATGGAGGGACATAGAATGAAGTAGAATCATTGAGACCTTTGGAAAGTCAAGTACATATTCAATATCTGTTCTATGAAGAAGAATTAGAATACTTCTGAAAGATGGTTCTGGGACAGGGAGGAAGTCTGTTGAATGAATGGGTGAATCAATCAAATTTAATTAATTAAACTGTGCTTTAGTGAACATTCTGAACATCCTTCTCTTAGTTTTATTTCCCTTGACTGTAAGATTTGACTTTAATGAATTATTTGGTTCTCTTCCATCGAGTCAAAGAGATTTTTAAAATATCATTTTAAAGTATCAGAAACAAAAAAAATAAATGACATGCTCTAAAAAAAGGAGGAGTTTAGACCTAAAAAGAAAAATGACAGAGATGGTGAATATGTAAGTGAGAAACATGATAATGAGTTTCATTAACAAGATGCACCACTAAATAAAACACATTCTCAGGTGGTAGATGGTAGTTTATTCTCTGTGCCCAGTACGTTGTTACCTGCTGACAGTGATTTTTCAAATGTGACATGTGGCTGGGGTCATCACATCACCCACATACACCTCTGTCACTGAGGAGTTCAGAGGTGGAGGATGAAGGGGAACAGCATTGGCCTCCATTAATCTTTGCTTGAGCAGAGCATCTCTGGAAAACACAGTCTGAATTTAACTATGTTCAAAATGCTCCACCTACAAAGAACAGCGGAAAACAATCTCATTAAAACTAGCCTAGAAAACAATTCCAAGATATATGATTAAAAGCAAACCAAACAATGGGAGCACAAATAGCATGACCTTCTCTTGACTTCCATTTTTACTGCTGTACTTATTCAAGTTCTGTTTTGGACATTACGCTTTGTTCATAGCCATAACTTCTGTGGCTATTCACCCATCTCATCTATTATTTTTCCCCTTCTAATTTTTATTGAGTTCTTTTAAAAGAAGCTTGAAAGAAAATCTTTATAAATCAAAGTTTTCACTCAAATGCTTTTAAAATAATTGTGTATGTATAATATTATTTAAAAGTCTTCTATTGTCATTTAAGTTACTGTTTATTGAACTTTCATTGAAACTAGGTAAAACTTTTTTTCTTTCAGTTCAGCTTTAAAAGAAAAGCCAAAAATATGGACGGTAGTCAGAAATGATGAAAATAAATTAATATTCTTTTTATTTAATTTTTAAAACTATAAAGTAATTCTTTTAAATGGGTTCTAAAAGTTTTTGTGTGTATGCCTGAATACCATTGTTATGCAGAATAAAACTTTTTTTTTTCAGTTCATACTGTGGATGGAGTATTTCTTCAATTGATGTTTCTGTAAAATAAAAAAGAAATTTAGCACAGAATTCAGGATTTAATATAATTGTTCATATGTAGTCTTATTTTGGATGATATATTAAAATCACTTGTATTTTATACTTGTATATCGCAGAGTATAAGAATAATTACAGTTCCATCGGTAACTGCCTTAATTAGAACTAAGCCTGGGGAAACTCATTTGGGGTGACAGGGTGCACTGTAAGGTATCAGAGATGAGGGGTTGTTGGAGAGACTGTGGGATGTGTGCTCTCTTAATTTTGCTCTAAATGGTTAGAAACACAACCCATACACTCTCCATTTGTACACTATAGAGTACTCATTGTTATTCTGTTCCACATTCTCTAATATTATTTTTAAGAACAAACTACTTTTAAAGGCATATATGTTTTAGTACTTAGTAATCAAAAACTTATACTGAAAAATATCTGCTGTTTTGAAATTAACTTGATTTCCTTTGATTTCCTCCTGGACATAATGTATTTTTTCCAAATGACCAAGAAACAATGTAGCTTTCTTAAGATTTTTCTACTTTCTAGCTTATCAGAAGGAATTAGTGGAAATAATATTAAAAATATATCATCAGGACTGGAGTTGTGGCTCAGTGGCAGGGCACTTGCCTCACACATGTGAGGCACTGGGTTCTATCCTCAGAACCACATAAAAATAAACAAATAAAATAAAGATTTTGTGTCCATGTATAACTAAAAAATTTTGAAAAAAAAAAGATATCACCAAATGCTACTCATGGATAATATAGAGGACAACACAGTACAGTTGTTCAGCATAGATGAAGAAAAGAAATATCTCTGTATGAGCCTACCATGTAGGTCAAATATGAGGCCCTTCAGAGAGGAAGTACCTTGTGAAGAAAGAGCCTTTAACATTAATAAGATTTAGAAAGAAAACTTACCAAATGTATTCATGGCAGCAAACTATATAGGTAAATATATATATATGACAAAATCAAGATTTTAACAGATCTTCAAAGATTACAGTAATATACCTGATACGATATAGTCTTATAATTTCAATAGACAAGATTTCTTATACAGTGGCCAATCTTTCATCTGAGTACAAACCCAAGTGTATTGAAAGTGAAAAATGGAGAGTCCCTAACTGGATTAAGTGAATTAATTATAATCTTTGGATTTGGGTCCAGAAATTTCTATTCTCCTCAAACTTCTTTTGTGTATCCCAGAGTTTTGCAAGCTGCTCATCTAATATATGAAAGGTAATATCCTTGATCCATTTCTGTTTGCTAAGCAAATATTTGGAAGAAAAAAAGCTAGCCTTAGATGCCATACTTCAGAGGGATACAGGAAAGTAGGTTACTTTTGGAATCAGGGGTGGATGGGACAATGAAGGTTTATAACTTCATGTCGTTTGTGATGGCAAATATCTATCCTTATAAGAGCAGGCACTGAAATAATCTACCAGTTGTTTTCAAATATCCGAAGGAATATCAATACAAAGTTTATTTGTAGCTATGCCTCACTTGTCTGGAAGTTTTGATTAAAATGCATTTTTGTAGATGCAATTATGCCTTGTTTCTCTGGTGACCATCTGTTAGAATTTTGAAAACCTACACCTATGAAAAAAATTGTGTCACTAAGATACATTTGTTATACCCAGTATCTCAGTTGTGGACTTTTTAATCAGTGTAGTTGCCGTCAGACTGACCAACCAGCTTGCCTGTTAATCCATCTGATCCCTGTCACACTAATACCGCAGGGAGCAGAGCACAGCTGCTGCTCTTATTTCATTCTCCTTCTGTCTGTCATGACATCCAGGTGCCAATATCTGGAGATAGACATTTTACCAAGAGCAGTTGTTATAGTAGCTTAAACTAAAATCTCTATGCATTTCCCATGAAATAAGAAAAAAAAATATTATAAATTTCAATAATGGCGTGTGAATTAAATAGTTAGGTTCAGTGACTATTTAGTTCTGATCGTTGGTAAGATGACTGGTTGGATGTTGGAAGACATCGTGTACATACATTTAGTTATATCTGTATGGCATTTAGTGTGATAGGAAGAGTCTGAAATGGCTCCCAGGATTCCCACCCCCTTGATTACATGTCCTGTATAATCACCTCTAAGTGAGTGTGGGTGGGACCTGTCAAAAGGATGGACTGTCATTCCCATGATAGGTTACATTTTGTGACAAAGTAGAAGATATAAATCAGGTATAATTTTGATTCCTAATTAGCTTTCTTTGAGTCAATGAGATGGGAGATCATTGTGAGTGGGTCTGACCTGGTCATGTGAGTTCTCAACACAAGATCCAAAGGGCATTTACAGCTGACCTTGCAAAAGCAAGTAGCCAGGGAGGGACCTGAGGCAAGAGCAGCAAGGGCCCCAGGAGTGGAGAGCAGCCCATGTGATTACCAGGAAGGAAGCTGAGCCAATGCTGGGACCACAGCTCACTGCCACCTTGTGGGTGCTGAGTAGAGCACCCATCTAACATGGTCCACAAAAACTGTGTGATAATAAACACATGTTTTAAGGGAATAAGTTTAGGGGCATTGTTACACAGCAATGAAAACCAAATACTTCATGGTGAAAAAACAATTCCACCAAACAACAACCAGTTACTCAAACATTTAGTTTTTTCTTCACTTAGTGATTTGGAAAAGTGATTTATGATAACAGATTTGAAAAATTTAAAAATAATTCTAATTCTTCTTCTCCTTCTTTTTTTCTTTTTTATTTTACCAACAAATCAGCATCCTGTTTGAACATTGCTTCATTTTAGTTCTCTGGTTGTAAATTGCTCAAAGTTGAGATTTTTCTGGATAACACTTGTTTGTGTTTCACTGAATGCTACAAATAAACTGAAAAGGTCAAGACATACACACTCTTTATCAAGGCAGGAAAAAAGATAAACAAGATGATGATTTTTCATTTTACCTGATTCATGGCTATTAAATATTAATGTAATAGTTTGTATTTGTTGAGTGTTAAATTGTTTGACATCTAGCTGGAAAGTAAAATGTCATATCACAGATAGCTTTTCCAATGTTTCCTTTTTAAAGTAAAGCTTGAGGATTAATTTTTTCATGAAAATTAATTGCTATTCTGTATGTCTTCCTCTGTAAGAAAAGAGTTAAAGAATGGAATGTAATGACATTGAAAATTGCTTTCATATCATATTAAGCAGGAAAAGCCATATTGTTAATGTGTACATTCAGTGTGATCCCCACTTTATAATTCTACTCTCACTCAGTATATCTAAATATAGCATATAAAAAAGGATGGAAGTAATTTGGGTCTTAACAATTATTATGTCTGATGAGATTATGCATATTTTTTTAAAAAAATAATATTTATTCTATATATTAAGCATGTATTACTTTCATAACCAGAATGAAACATTATTTTAACAGAAGAGAGTAAATTGAAAGTTTTTAAATGAGACAATGATTTTGTGTGTGTGTTACTTGATTGCAAAGGGAAAGGTGGAGATGAGATTGAGGAAGGTTAGAATATTGTGGAGTGAGCCACTTTGATGTTGTTATAATCTGGGCAGAAGGAAGCAATTGCAGAGAGCAAGAGGCTAAAATGCAAGGGAGAAAATGAATAGCTCTGCTGTATTTTTTAGGGAAGCAGGAATGACTAAGATTTGAAATATAGGTGCCTGGATTAGCCTTTAGGAGGAGAAAGAAAACCTCTTCTGAGACGGTGAGAGATAGCTACAAGAGATACAGAGAAGAGCAGGCAGGAAATTAAAGGAATCTGTGCATGTAGCCTAAATTCTGTCTTTGAATTAAGCCAGGTCATTAGCTGAAATTCGGAAAACTGGGGTGAGCGTAGGCCTGAGCTGATTTCTCCTGGAAGAATCCAAGCAAAGTAGGCAAAACAGGTACTTGATTGCAGACTGGTGCAGACATTAGTGGCTAATCTGATAGCCACCCTGAGGTTGATGCACTTAAATATGTGGTAGGAACTCTGGGGAAAAGAATTTCTCCCTATATGTGTACAGATTTGGTTCTGATCCTGAATAGAGATTTAGTGGCTTCCCAGTTCATAGACTTACTAAAACATGCATTCCTTCCTAAACATCTTCCTAAAACATGCATTTCTTCAGTTTATTTCTTAACCTGATCCCAATCCATCTCCTCTCATTCCAAGACATACACTAACACTTCTAAACTGCTCCCGACCACATACAGCACACACTGTGCTTGAGTCCCTCCAAATGACATGCCTTCCTCTGAGCATGGGTGTGAAACTAGGAAATTAGGGAAATGTGATATTTGGTACTTCCCCTCCTTCCATCTGGGATCAATTTGGCATGAATATTTTAATGGTTTTAAGAGTTAATAATTAATCTGAGCTAATTCTCAGAGCAAACCAGGGGAGATATATTTTATTTTAATACCACTATAAAAGAGGAAGAAGTCAAGGCCAAAAAAGGCTATTCACTTTCCAGGTCATGCTATCCCTGATTGTGTACTGGTTGTGTTTCTATCTATTTAGAGCAAAAATAAGAAAGCACACAGCCCACAGTGTCTCCAACAACCCCTCATCTCCCAACACCTACAGCACACCCTGTCACCTCAAATGAGAACTTAATCTTCAGGCATGGCTTCCTCAGGTGGACTTTGTGTTCCCACTGTGATATTAGCTGCAGATCATTCTTTCCTTTTCCCAGGGGACAAAGACTCTTTACAGTGTGTTCACCTTTCTCCCCTTCTCTTAGGGCAGGCTGGTTGCTCCTCCTATCACTACTTACAGTGTAGTGGAGGGAAGATTGATTATTCTGTGAGTGTCAGGGACATTTGGCAGATAATCCGTAGGTAGGGGATACAAGTATCGAAATTAGAAAAGACATATTTTTTGAAGAAACACATGAAGGGAGGGGAGAGGGAAGGGAAGAAAGGAGAGAGAAAGAAAAGGAAGAAAGATGGGAAGGAAGGGGAATGTCTGATGAGTTTATGAAGAATGTTCTTTGCAACTGAATTGTGTGACTTTAGATACATTGACTTAAAAGGAAACAAAAGAAAATCACCCAACCAGTATGTATGAGTGTGTGTGTGTGTGTGTGTGTGTGTGTGTATTTAGTGACTTAAAATGGGGTCATTATTTCTGTCTTTATTTCATATGTCTTTATGTGTCTCATACCTTCTTAGAGTTTTAAAAATTTTGAAGACAAATTAAAAATAGTTAATTTTCACTAAAACAGTCATATTTTTATCCTTTGAAGCTTGTATTTTATGTGATAGCCTAACATTTACCACCTAGTGTTAAATTTGAACCAGTTTTAATTTTAACCAGAAAATTTAAGACTTTTTTGATATTTTTAAAGATTTTAGACTACTGAAAGAAAACAAAATATGATCCTTTATTGTTTTGATTATTGCTAAAATATCTTGATCCCAAAGAAATATGCATAAATGCTATGAGGAGAATTTAGAAAATCAGAAGACTTAAGTAAAATATAATTTGTGTACTTAAAATACACAGGTATTATCTATGATGCTAAAAGCATCAAGATATAATATTGCTGACCTCAAGGGACATAGTTTTTAGACAGATGAAGTAACAAATTAAAACATAACATGATATGTGTTTCTTCCACTCATGAGTATGGGGTACTTAAAGAAAGAGGTGCTTGGGAGAGCAGCTAGAGGGAAAGCTCTGGGATTGGAGCTCCAGGAAGCATACATTCAGGGTAAGAGGAGAAAGGGCCCTGAGTATTCAGGGAAACTGAGCACTTTGGCAAGGATCACCATTTCTGAAGTAACTCACCAAAGAGGAGTCAGCAAAGAGAAAACAAAATTGCAGTAGGGAAGATGGGTGAGGAACCAGGCAGAGTGGGTGGGTAGAACTTGGTTATTACAATCAAATGTTTCTCCATCTAATCTCTAGTAGTACTAGGAGTCCTATAAATGTTTTGTTTACTTTTTTTTTTTCAGAAAGCTATTCAGTTTTAAAATACTGTTAATCTCAGTGACATGTGAAGAGCCACTGTTCAGAAATGGCTTAGTGAGGTGCCAAAGCCACATGGCCTGGGGTTGAACCTCCGTCTCTGATTTTTTAGTTGTGTGACATTAGTTAAGTTACATAACCCCTCATGTCTCTGTTTTCTTGTCTACAAATTGAGGATAATAATAGTGCCTACCTTTAGGAGCATAGTAAAATATTATATTTATTTTACTATATATACATGTAAGCTTCTTAGCAGAATCCCTGGTATCACATAAGCACTGAGTAAACATTGGATGTTATTGTTTAGTTTACCTGAAACAGTTAAATGGCACAGTATGAAGGACATACAGCAATGACCCATATTTCTACTATTGAAATTTTATCAGAATTTTTTAATATCTAGGATATAGATTCAGAGGAAGGCTCTAAAAATTAGCTTAATGTTTGAGATTAAGAGTAAATTGTTTCAATGGTGATGTGATTGGATTTTTTGTCTTTTGTCTGTGTGACGTTTTCCTCATGGTCATTGTCACAGAGCCAATAAGCTGGTCTGTTTTGGAATTAAGGCAGATATGAATTTGAATTGCAGTTTTTCCATTTCCTAGATGTTTGACCTTGTGTAAAAATGACTTTTACTCTTTTTTTTTTTAATCTATCAAACCAGGTTTGTGTTCCTGGCAGGGCTTGTTAAGTGAATTAATTGTGATAACAGGTGTAAGTGACTGGTAGAAAGCCTGGCACAAGTCAGTGCTCAGTGAGTGTGGTTATTGAAAAGAGGTCCCCAGAGGAGAGCTGGCCCTGCTTATGAATAATGATCCTCATTTCTGTACTGGGAGTCACTTCCTTAAGGGAAATCTCCTATCAGCACAATGTCCAAACTTAAAAATTTTCATTGTTTATGCTTACAAAAAAAGTTATTTTAAACTGGGATGTAAATCCACTGAGCTTCAGCTTGGAGTCTGAGTTACAAAGTTATCTGTAGTGATTTTGAACAGAGATGCTGTCCTAAGGCAAAAATGATCATAAATTCCAATGTGTGTTCAATGCCAGGTCATCCACATTAGTTTTCCTTTACAGAGGGAAAGCTACTTATTGTCCCAAAGCTGTTGACACTCAGTTTAACTTAGCATGACACATAAAAACTATTTATCCATTGGCTTTGCCATTTAAGAAATTCTTAATCCTTTTTATCTGTTTTTTTAAATATCATATATTGTATATAACATGTATATAAAATTATAACATATAACACACACACACATACACACACACACACACACAATATACTCCTTCTTTGACCACCCAAGCCACTCAGATTAGAGGGCTGTGCCACTTCACCTCATTAAAATTATATTTTATAAATAATGCCAATCCTCAAAATTAAAAAGCATTTCAAAACCTAATGTCTTGGGCTGGGGATGTGGCTCAAGCGGTAGCGCGCTCGCCTGGCATGCGTGCGGCCCGGGTTCGACCCTCAGCACCACATACAAACAAAGATGTTGTGTCCGCCGAAAACTAAAAAAAATAAATAAATATTAAAATTCTCTCTCTCTCTCTCTCTCTCCCTCCCTCCCTCTCTCTTTAAAAAAAAAAAAAAACCTAATGTCTTCATTTTCTTAATCAAAATAAAAGACTTTCTTTCTTTAAATATATGGAAAAGTATTTGTCTTTCATATGGTATACTCTATTTTAAAAGATCTTAAAAATTCAGTGAGACAGTCTAGTGCTTCTGGTAATGTGAATGTTAGCCAACAGGAATGGAAATTAATACACAACCAACCACAAATAATTTTTGAGAATCTGTTATAAATAAGGCATGGCTTCACAGACTGGGTATCTAAAAATGGTAAAATAGAATTTCATCTCTTAAGGATCTCAATTATTGATAACAACAGACACTATAACAAATACATATTATTTAATTTAACAGAATTAAATTTGATTATCCACAAGGCATTTGCAATCTCTATTCACTAGTGTTGAATTTTAAAATGCAAAATCCTGACAATTTAGCCAGACATGATAGAACACACCTATAATCTCAGTGGTTCAGAGGCTGAGGCAGGAGGATCACAAGTTCAAAGCCAGCCTCAGCAAAAGTGAGGTGCAGAGCAACTCAGTGATACCCTGTCTCTAAATAAAATACAACATAGGGCTGAAGATTGATTGATTTTTATTGGTATTGGGGATTTAACCCAGGGGTGCTTAACCCCAGGGCCACATCCCCAGTCCATTTTTTATATTTTGTTTTGAGACAGGGTCTTGCTAATTTGTTTAGGGCTTCTCTAAGTTTCTGAGGCTGGCTTGAACTATCCTCCTGCCTTGGCCTCTCAAATCACTGGGATTACAGGAATGTGCCATGGTGCTCAGCTTGGATTGTTTTTCTAGTTAGTCTTCAGTTGCAAGTGATAAAAGCGCAAGTTTAGTTCCAGGGACTCCTCTATTAATCTGTTCATGGAAGAGCTGATTTAGCTGTCCATTGACCAGTGGTTTAATCACACCATCAGTACTCTTTCCCATTCCCTCTCATTTTTCCTCTTTTTTTTTTTTTTTGCCTTTATTTTTATTAGGTCTTTCTTTACAGGTGCCATTAGTAGACAGCCATCAGTAGCTACAAGATTTAGGCAGTTCTTGGCACTTTAAATCTCAGAAGGAGAAAAACCTCCTATTCCTAAAGTCCCCTTTAATCTTTGACGGCTTTGCATTGGTCACATGCCCACAAGGGACAGGGTATCTTGGCCAGCTTGGGTCACATTTCCTGAAGTTTAAAGGGGTTACACTGTGGCTGATGTATATTCCACAGGTAGGAAATGACAACTGGGGTTGGATCCATTCTTTTCTTGATGATTTCCTGCCTCCACATGAAGTTCTTTTCAATTGAAACTGCTTCCTGGCTTGTTGCTTAAATTTTGTGTGAAAAATCAATTTTAGGTAAAAGCAATAAAGAAGGCTCTCTAATGCTTCTTTTAAAGAAACAGACTTTTACCTATAGGAGATTCCATCAATAGAATCTTTAAGGAAGAAGAATATAGTTTATATAAAATAGTAGGATGCCCTGAATTTTTTAATCTCATGGATTCTAACATAATTGACAGCCTGTGTGAACCACTTGACATCCTCCAGATATGCACATTGTCAAAATACAAAATCAAAACCTGTATCTGGAGTCTGTGTGTGTTGTGTGTGTGTGTGTGTGTGTGTGTGTGTGTGTAGGCTTGTGTGGTATTAATGTGCAAGGCAAGGAGAAGAAAAAGATGAGTTTGATATTATCTTACCAATATACTGTGATAATCTTGTTGAATAGTTTCTTTTGTTTCTCTTCTAAATTGACAAAAGTGCAATGTTGTTTGTGCTGTATGAAGTAGATGGAAGATTTTCCTTATATTAACAGCAATTCTAAAAGGAGCTCATTTCTCAGATCCATGCAGTCAAAATGACAAACTTACAAAGTATATTTGCATTATTCTAGATATATTTTTCAGCAGTATTCTTTAAATGTTGAATCCCAGCTGATTTTTCTTTATCTTCAGAAAGTTCAATGAACAAATTATATCCTGCAGATTTTGTTGTTGTTGTGTTCAAGTTCATTTCATCTCTTTTGCTTTAATTCTGCATGGATGTTGGATCCTGATCGTTTGAAGGTAGACTTGAGTCCCGAAGTCTGTCTCCTTGACCAGTGGGTTATTTATCAATTTAAAAAGGATGTAGCCATGCATATTAAAGAAAATGTTTACTTTAAGAGGCAGTGTGCTGTTATTATTAGAGCACATCTCTCAAAAAAGAAAATGTGAAGTTCATAATGATGCCTTCTAATATTCCTCTTGAAGATGACTATCATTTTAGCTGTTATAAAACAGGAAGAAACATCATGGAGCATTAAAATATAATACCTACAGTCACAGTAGCATGCCATTAAATAAAGTTAAGGCATGAATATTTAAATTAGAATTTGTTTTCCATACTCTATTATGTCAGGAAGAATTTGCAAGCTCTGGAAATCCTTTGCATCTTATTGAAAGAAGGTTTGGCATTTTACGCTTCTTTTAAAGAAATATCTGTATCAGCAGAAGATTGCTAACAGTCATCATATTTGATTTTATTTAACATTTCTTAAACACATGGTTGTTTTTATGCAGGCATGGTGTGTTGGCACTTTTACATTACCAGCTCCTTGATTTAAATTTTATTCATGATGCTGACCTGTCATATGGAGTAAATCTATACCACAGGAAAACTCTATTGTGCTTAAGTACATAGCCAGATGTAATATATTTGAGTGAAAACATTGCAAAATCATAGAAAGAAATCTACTTAAGATTTTTTAAAACAATCCTTTGATGTTCTTCAGTTTGTCAGCAGGAGAACATGATTGATGAGCCAAACAAACAAACAACAACAACAAAGAGACACAAGTGTGGGCCCCAGATTTCTTAACAAGACTCCTAAAGCACAAGAAATACCATCAAGAAATTAATAAATGGGATGGACTCAAATAAAAAAGCTCTTCTCAGCAAAAGAAACAATGAGGTAAAGAGAGAGCTTACATTTGGGGAGCAATTTTTTTCCACACACACATCAGATAGCACACTAATCTCCAGGATATATAAAGAACACAAAAACTTGACACCAAAAACAAAAAACAAAAACACCCAATCAATAAATGGGCTAAGGAGCTGAACAGGCACTTCTCGGAAGAAGATAAACATATGATCAACAAATACATGAAAAAATGTTCAACATCTCTAATAATTAGAGAAATGCAAATCAAAACTACTCTAAAATTTCATCTCATGTCAGTCAGAATGGCTGTTATCAAGAATACAGACAACAATAAATGTTGACAAGAATGTGGGGGAAAAGGGCACACTCATACTGCTGGTGGGACTGCAAATTGGTGCAACTAATCAGGAAAGCAAAATGGAGATTCCTTAGAAAACTTGGAATGAAACCACCATTTTACCCAGCTATCCCACTTCTTGGTCTACACCCAAAGGACTTAAAAACAGCATACTACAGTAATGTAGCCACATCAATGTTTATAGCAGCACAATTCACAATAGCTAAACTGTGGAAGCAAACTAGATGCCCTTCAGTAGATGAATGGATAAAGAAACTGTGGTATATATATACACAATGGAATATTACTCAGCATTAAAAGAAATAAAATTATGGCATTTGTAGGTAAATGGTTGGATTTGGAGAATATCATGCTAAGTGAATTAAGCCAATCCCCAAAAAACCAAAGGACAAATATTCTTTCTTATAAGTGGATGCTGATCCATAATGGGGCAGGGCATGAGAAAAATGGAGGAACTTTGATTGGGCAAAGGGGAGGGAAAGGTGGGGAGGGGGCATGGTGGCAGGAAAGACGGTGGAATGAGATGAACATTATTACCCTAGCTACTTGTATGACTGCACATACGGTGTGATGCTACATAGTGTATAGCCAGAGAAATGAAAAATTTTGCTGCAATTGTGTACAATCACTCAAAATGCATTCTGCTGTCACAGATACCTAATTAAAATAAATAAATAAATAAATTTTAAAAACAATAAATTCATAGGCTACACAAAAAATAGGTGTGGGCAAGGAAAACATTAAGAATAAGAGGTATTTTTTATAAGTAAATACTAAATAATAAAGTTATTAATGTAAACTTCACACATTTTTTCTGTCTTTAGAAAGAGTTCAATTCAACAATCCTTGGAATCATAAATGATAATAATAAGTGTAACATAAATGTAATAATGGGCTTTGGGTTTCTGTTATTTTATGTAAAATCTGTGGGATAATAAAAACAAAGGTTTGTATGGTATTTACTGTGCATCAGTAAATGTTTGAACTCTCTCTATATAATTCATTATTTTTCTCAAACTCTATGAGATAGGTACTATTACTGTACCCATTTTACAGACAGTGATGCACAGAAGAAATTAAGTAACTTTTCCAAGGAGACATACCAACAAGTGGTAGAACCAGAATTTAGACATCTGTGGAAAGGCCCTAGAATGGTTTCTTCAATCACTAATCTCTATGGCAGCCACAAGTGTGTCAGAGAGATGACAAACTAGCTATAGCTTCCTTCATCTAAAACAGAAGTATGTGGAAGCACACCAAATGTGAATACTTTTAAAATAGAACAAAGTTACTAGGGAAAAAAAAAACACATTTAAGAGTTTCAACCTTGTTCTTCCAGTTATGGGCATTTAGATATAATTTGGGTTTCTACTGTTGGTTTTATTAAAATAAGTAAGTCTATCTTTTGTTTGTTGTATTTATTTCTCTTTGCTAGTTTTTGAAGGGCAAAAATAGAGTTGCTCATTCTGACTGAATATTTAAAAGTTTTAGCATTAAATTGAAACATTGATTAATCATTGTGAAAACATATTAAATGCCTTTATCAAATTACAGCTAAATAGTGAAGCAGGATGATTGATCAGTGTTTTTAGAGAGAATAATGAGTGCAAAGAAATTCAGCAAAAAAAAAAAAATTAACAATAAGAAAAAAAATAGACTCAGTTGACCCAAACATATGAATTCATATGAGACAATAATTTCTTGTAATAGCATACATTTCTTACCCTTTTTATAGGAAAAATTTACACAATTCTCAGTGTGGAAAACGCTTACCATTAAAGATACAAAGCGATATGCCATGGACTTTATAAAATCGCAGCATGAATATGGCAGATTTTCTTATGCCATCAATTTTACTCAAGGGAAATTTTAAATAATATTTTAATTAATGTTAAAAATAAAATTTATCAGGCAAAAGAATAAAATATATTTGAATTTTTAAAATATCTAGTCTGACTCTTCAAGGAAATGTCAGTTGTGGCAAAAAAAAGAAGTTGTAGCTATGCCACTAGACCCCAGGATATATCTATTTATTCTTCTCTGCCTTAGGGAAATTAAAAAAAAATTTTTGAGAATTTCTGAGATAATTCAGCTTTCCATACTTATTCTATTTGTAGAATGGTAGTATGTTTTGGACACTTGTTATGAATCCAAGAGTGAAGTTGAAACAGTTGGATATTTTATAAGCCTTACTATGTGTTGCTCTATGTTAATGAAATTGGTTAGATAGATCAATAATCATCTTATTAGTGAAAGAAAATAAAGAGTATTAGTATGTAATAAACACAAAACAAAGTTAATGGTATTTTGTACAATGTTAGACTAAAAAATATGTGTGTCTGGTAATCTTTTCACCTAGGTTTTTACTGTAGTTCTCTGTTTATAATGACACACTGCTGCCTGTGCTAATCATTATCATATATTGCTTTCGTTTTATTTGTCATGTTGTACAAATTCATGTTCAGTTCTCAGGTAATATTGTTGCAAGAGGTCACACATAAGGTAAATTTAAAAAATAGTACTAAAATTGAGTGAAGGTATGGTTGGATTTTATATGTGACTGACCTTGTGTGAAGAGAAATCCACAATAAAATGCTCCATGAGACACACTGCATGGAAATCTCAAGCAATAAAATTCATCCATAAATTAAATGTTATTCTCACATTCTATTCTATTTGGTTCATTAAGAACATGATGATATTTTGAGAACCCCAATTCCTCAAGCTTTTGATTTTGACACCAAGAGATCTACCAGGGAAAGAAATGATTTGTCTTCCTCAACTCAATATTATCAAGTTAGGAATATTTTTTCCAATTTATTCCAAAATATTGGCTATTTTTATGAATATTTATTATGTGCAAGGAATCAGGCTAATTGCTGGTTAGATACTAAGATATTTGGATATATTTAGATACCAGTACTGTTCTTTAGGTTATTTTTATTTTTACTTTTAGTCACTGACAATTTATAAACCATTAAGCCTTGTGATGTTAATATTTGAAATTCCTTTTTTGTATTACATTTACTTACTGAATGCCTTATGGGATTTTTTTTTGGTGTAGTTTAGTCAGGGTTTCATATACTTTCAGTGTTTTCAATATTTACATTATTCTATAGGTTTCAAAGGCATAGTTTCCTATTGTTTTCTTAAAATTTTCTAGGCTAAAATATTACTGGCTTCCCCATTGATGCCTTTAGCATCAACAGGTCTGATTTTTGCAGATCAAAAATAATTGAATAAAAAACCCACACATGTACTGAACATGTACAGCTTTTCTTATCATCAGACCTGAACAATACAATATAATAGCTATTTGCACAGCATTTACATTTACATTGTATTAGGTATTATAAGTAATATAGAGATGATTTAAAATATAAGGGAGAATTACGTACATAGAGGTTATAGGCAAATATAATGCCACTTTATATAAAGGATTTGAGCATCTACAGACTTCAGTACCCTATGGAGTGGGGGAGGCAGGGTGTAATGGAATTTAATCCTATAGTTGATACTGAGATACAACCATATTTATGTTTGAGAGTCTATTCTATAGTGACTGCAGATTGCGTAGTTACTTTTACCTTGCTTTGGACTGCCATCAGATCTTCCCAAACGTGTGCTTACTATAGATGTATGAGGGGCACATTTTTTGTTTGTTTTGGAAACAATACAGAAGAAAAGTTTTAAACTATAAACAATACACAATAATTGTTTTTAATGCCCTTCTTGTTGGTGCCCAGAATTTCACTTCTCTTGCTATCTCAGTGGTTCAGGCCTTTGTGTTTAAAGAGTAGTTTACACTCAGTAATGACTAGTCCTTGAAGTCTCTTAGTTTGCCATCAGTAAGTATAGTTGGCATATGTTCCCAATGTGTAATACTCCATGCCCATCTTCTGCCTCTTGTTTTGAGATTTATCCCTGAACTGTTTTTTTCTCTATGTATATAACAATCACGAAGAGTTTCATCATCTGCCAGTTTGAGGTTTCACTTAAAAGTCCTCTTAGCCCATCACAGAATAATTTATCTCAGTAGGTTCTTTATGTCCTATCACTGTTTTCCTGTATTACTTCAAAAATTTTTCATATATTCATTTTCTGTATTAAAAATACTGCATATTAATATCAAAATCTGGAAAATTCACACAGGCAGAAATCAGTCATTTTACCAGGCAAAAGCAGTGTCTGCTAACATCTAGCACATAATGTAATGTTTAGCAAATATATATTTTTACAAAACTTGGTTTCAACATCTGTATGCCATTTTACCTATGCATTTATTTATTTGTGCCTTTCAATATCCTATCTACCTTCTTTTATTACCTGAATGTGAGTTTATTCCCATATGCCAGATGATCTGGCAAGATCAGATAAATTTTAAAATGTCTTTGAAATACTTAATTTATCAATGAATCTTTGTTATGGTATCCATGTGCGGTGTACCCCAAAAGCTCACATGTGAGACAATGCAAGAAGATTTGGAGGAGAAATGATTGAGTTACAGCTTTAACCTAATCAGTTAATTGCTCCTTGATGGGATTAACTGGGTGGTAACTAGAGACAGGTGAGGTGTAGCTAGAGGAACTGGTTCATTAAGGGCATGGCTTTGGGGTACATATTTTATATCTGGAGAGTAGAGACACTCTGTCACTGCTTTCTGATCACCATGTGAGAATCTTCCCTAAGCAATACTTTTCCGCCATGAGCTGGCTGTATATGGACTGAAACCTCTGAAACCTTAGCCCTAAGTAAACTTTCCTCCTCTACAATTGTGCTGGTTTGTCCTTCAGTTTCAGCAGTGAAAAATCTGACTAAAACAATATTCTTCCCAAAATTTACTGTCATTTTTTCTTGTTACATAATTATTAGTAGAATTCAGAAATATGCTTTGGGGACTTTTTGTCTTGGTTATTTTCTCATGTTTTTAAATAAGGACTTCAACTTGTTTCATGGCAGATTTTAAAAATTACTTACTTGTTATTAAAAAGTATGTTTATCAAAGCAATGTTTTTTAATCATTACAATTATTCATGTATTTGACATTAATTTTTCAGCAATTGGTATTCTTACTCTGTGGCATATTTTTCTTTGATTTCCAAATGATGATACTAAAGTCTCGGGTTTCTTAAAGCAAAATTCTTAAAACTGCCATTTATATTTTAACATATTTTTGTCCTTTTGTACATTCATTTTACAGGCAGAAGAACAAAAAAATAGGCTCCAGGATACCCATGGTGTTTAATATATTATTAAGAAATAATATGTTACATGTGTAGTCAAAGCCCTACAATCTCATCCCTCCTCTTCCCTTCAGAGGGATCTGGTTATGATTAGTAATTTGTGGTTGTGGCAATTTCAACTAATTGTTATGCTGTTTGTTTTCGTTCTGCACTTTCACCCTCGTCATCATCCTTGTGATAGGCTTCATGATTTGAAAATAATAGCTAATATTGATGTTTTGTGGTTTAATCATCACCTGCCTCTTTCCCTGGTAAGTTCTATTTTAAAGGACATTGTTTTAGTCAGCTTTTTCATCTCTGTCACCAAAGATCTGACAAAAACAACTTTAAAAAGGAAAGTTTATTTGGGGGCTTATGGTTGAAGAGATTTCAGTCCATAGATAGGTGACACCATTCTTTGGGACTCAAGGTAAGGCAGAACATCACGGTGGAAGAGAGTGGTGGAGGAAAGCAGGTCAGGGTATGGCTGCCAAGAAGCAGAGAGAGGCCAACCTTAGCTCACAAAATATACACCCAAAGGCACACCCCAATAACTCACTTCCTCTAGCCACACCCTACCTGCATACAGTCACCACTCATTTAATCACTATCGGAGGATTAATTCATTGATTGGGTTAAGGCTCTCATAACCCAGTCATTTAATCTCTGAACTTTCTTGCATTATCTCACACATGAGCTTCTGGAGACAACCTAATATCTAAACCAAATCAGATATTATATGTGTTTCATGAAGCTTAGTTGTATCTAAATAACAGCAGTTATGGTCATGGTATATTGGAAAAATCAAAACAAAAATTTGCAATTCCTGATCCCTCTTATATCCTGAGAGACATGACTGATATAATTTAATTGTTTCTTCTAGTATGTACCTCCAGATTTTTAGATGATATATTTAAATAGTATAACTTGAGTTTTGAATTTTAGATGTTATTCCTTTCCTAGTATGGAAGCAAAGATTGAGTTCTCCCATCTAATCTGCATATACATTGTACACTTCATCCTCCAATATATTTCTATTTAAAATAAATGTTTTATGAAAACTATAAAATATCACAGCTGAGCTCTGTGGTATTTGCACATACCTTTCCTTTCTTGCTAGCACTAATAATTCCCTTGTTTTTTTTTTTAATTTTTATTGTTGGTTGTTCAAAACATTACATAGTTCTTGATATATCATATTTGACACTTTGATTCAAGTGGGTTATGAACTCCCATTTTTACCCCGTATACAGATTGCAGAATCACATC
>NW_025999842.1:46149320-46171399 GCF_001458135.2 Marmota marmota marmota
TGTTACTGGTTTTTTTTTTTTTTTTTTTTTGACCTCTAGTACTCTGTAGTTTGATTATGATAGGCTCTGTATCATGAATTTTTGACCCTGAAACTCATGGATTTAATCTTTATTTTTATTTGTATTGTCTATCTATGGAAATATTCTTAGTAGGATTTGAATTTTGTGGATTTATCTTTTTGTCTTAGATATCTTGGCATCTTTTTTCTTTTTATTCTCTTGCTTTCATCTAGAAGATTTCTGTGTTAGTCAGCTTTTTCACTGCTGTGACTAAAAGACCTGATAAGTACCACTTTAGAGGAGAGAAAGTTTATTTGGGGACTTACAGTTTGAGAGGTCTCAGTTCATAGACAGCTGGCTGCATTTCTCAGGGCTCAAGGTGAGGCAGAACATCATGGCAGAAAAGTGTGGCCAAGGGAAGCAGCTCCATGATGATCAGGAATCACAGAGAGAGACTCCACTTGCCATATACAAAATAGATACCCCAAAGCCACGCCCCCCAATGACCCACTTCCTCCAACCACATCCTACCTGCCTTCAGTTACCACTCAGTCAATATATCAGCTGGACGTGGTAGCTCACAACGTAATCCCAGTGACTCAGGAGGCTGACGCAGGAGGATATCAAGTTCCAGGCCAGCCTCTGCAATTTAGAGAGACCCAAAGCAACTCAGAAAGACCCTGTCTTAAGATGAAAAATTAAAAATAAAAAAGGCTTGGGATGTAGCTCAGTGGTTAAGTGCCTCTTGGTTCAATCCCTGGTAATGTACACACACGAAAATTACTATATCATCCTGTTCATGTATATCATATATTTTTGCTTGTTATCTTAGTATTGATTGACTTTTGAAGTTTTGTCTTTGTTTCCTCTGAGTGCCTTCTATTTCTCTGTTTTATTTTCTACCTTTCATGGTAGATATAAAATTTCTCAGAAAATTTGGCTGTCTGATTATATTTAGCTGATACACAAAGGGTGTTAGAAATGTATGTTAACTTGAGAATGATCAAGTTGTTGTCTTTTCACTGTGAGACTCTCAAACACTATATCTGTTGACTATTTCTATGGGCAGGTATTTTCTAATCTTTTGTCTACTAGCTTTTCTATTGGGCATAGTTAAGTAAGGGCTAGGGATTAAAATGATTACTTTATTCAGTATGTAGATTATCTCTTTTTTTTTGTCTTCAATACAGAAGGCAAAATTACTACCATCTTCTGCTGCAGGAACACTAGAAACTCACTGGTTTAATTCCCCTGGAGAATAAAACCCCCATCTCCTGCCTTATAAGTTATTTGGCACCTCAATTTGTAGAGACTCTATGGGGTTCAGCAGCTCAAACTAACCTTCTTGTTGTGGTTTGTTCCCATCCCCCTCCTCTTGCAGACACCTGTCCTTCAGCTTTCTTGCTTTTTTCTGGTACCACTTGCACTATCCATTTTCTTCCCATCCTCTATGAATTTTTGACATTTTACTGCTATCTTCTTCCATCTAGTTAACTAGGGTCTAAACATTTTTATTATCTAAATCTTACTTTAGAAGCTTTTATATTAGGATTTAATGTGTTGTTCATGGCCATCTTTAACTAGAGTCCTAGGTATGGATACATTAATGTGAAGTACAGACGAAATATAATTTTACCTTCATCCCTCTGCTTTTGAGACTTAGTGATGCTGAGCCCTAATTATGCTATGGTTACATCACAACCAATGGTATGGAACTTTGATTCTATGTGTATTACATTCATAAAGAGAAACTTAGGATGACTTAAAGTACTTTTGAAGTTCATGATCATTGTGAGAAGGAGGCTTTTGAGTTATTTTTCATTTCCCTAGGGACAAGAACAATAAAAATTTAGTGTAAACACATTAAAAGCTTTGTTAGACATTAGGTGGTGGTGTCTAATTATTAAACAATAAAGTAATAATATTTCTCTTCAGTCATGTGTCTTTAAAGACAAAGTTCTTAGTGATTTAGTCCAAGTCTTTTCCATCAATGTGATAAGGACCTCTGGATGCTAAAGAAATTGATAAATTCCAAATACAGAACAAATTAATTTTCTTAAAACTTGTTGTATGTATTTAGCTGATGACAGGGTTAGAATCAATTGAAAGTAACTTCAAATTAATGGCTGTATTTCTTTTTATTGGAAAACAGAATCTTCTGAAAAGGCAAAATGAAATCTTGTCATCTACATCACTTGTAGAAAGGGCACAAGATACCCATAATTTTTCTCTATCTGGAAAAAAAACTACAGATGAGTGATTAAACTAATTATTCCAGTTTTTATTATCTTTTAAATATAACTTTTTTGAGCAAGAACAAAATCATGGTAATGTTGGAAGTATTGACCCGAGAACTAGATTGCCTTACTTTAGTATATTCTTTCACTAACTGGTGTGTTTTTTGTTTTTCATTTTTTTGTACCGGAGATTGAATTCAGGGGTACTTAACCACTGAGCCACATCCCCAGCCCTATTTTGTATTTTATTTAGAGTCAGAGTCTCACTGAGTTGCTTAGTACCTCAGTTTTGCTGAGGCTGGCTTTGAACTTGCGATCCTCTTGACTCAGCCTCCTGAGCCAGTGGGATTACCACCATGTGTGCACCACCATGCCCAGCTAACTGGTGGCTTTAATCTCTTAAATGCTATCATAGATCACCAGTCATAGGACTAGATGATCTTTAAAGACTCCTTCTTGTTATTCTCCTCCTCTTTCCATGTTTTGCCTTTCCTTTTTGATGCTAAGACATGATTCTTGTTTTCACTGGCTCACATTGTACAAGTGAAAATGATGGTGCAAATTAGGGACAAACATACACACATATACCAGGTCATCTTATGACTTCAGAGAAAATACATACAGAAAATGCCAGGGTCAATCAGAGTATTTTCTAAGAAATCTAATTTTTTTCTTAGTACAGAATTTACACTTCCCATCATGGAAATGTAGTTAAAGTAGAGTCTCACATGACTGCATTCCCTCCCATCTGGCTATCTCCAGGCCCTATGTCATGTAGAATTCAATGGGTGTTTTCCTCTGTGTGCTTTGTTTACTGTTATAAAATCTTAAATCAAAACATTACATCAAAGGAGAATTTTCATCAAAAGAACCTCAGGAAAACCTCAAACCAACCACATATTCTGCTCATCTATTTAAATCATTAGCAAAGGCAGCACTGTTGTCCTAGCTTCTGAAGCTAACTAGACTCGTCATTTTACCCCTCTTGTGGATGCTTTTCCCATGGCTGAAATACCTGTAAATTACTAATAAATACTGGCAAGGAGAGAGGTTAAAAACAGGCAAACCATTGCCTTTTAGCTGACAAAACATTCATTGAAATGCTATCTGTGTGAAGCACTCAGAAATTCATCATCTGAATAGTCTAAATTATAGTACAGGAAGAATGCAGCCCACTTGGGGGACTACCTCCAGCATTCTTCTAGGTTAATTTAAACCAACATGCAGATGTTTTATATGCTTCCTGTGTGGTATCCCAGAAGGTTATATTTTTCCTTTTGAGCTTTGAATGTGCCGATCAGCTTGTATAAACAGTAGCATTTCAGTGCACTTGGAAAAAAATAATCTTTGTCTTTGGAGGTAAGTGGCGGGAAAGAGAAATCATTAGAGACTGGAGTGATTGTTGTTGATTGAAAGAGTATCAAGTGAGTTGAATGCCCTGTATTTTAAAAATAGGAGTGATCTCTATTATTACTTTTTAAAAAAAATCTGCTTTTTGTATGATACCTGACATGGGAAAGGGATGTTAATGAGAAGCCAATGATGTTGAACTTGCTGTATTTTCAACTGACTTGTTTTTCTCATGAAGGCAGCATTTTAGTGAAATACTGTTTGTTTTTCTTTCTGATAGGTTCTAATTGAAGTTTGAAGGTTCATTACACAGTGCCTGGGAATATGTTGTCAAATACAATTCACCTCTCCCATAGTGAATGTTAGCATAATTTTATAGGACAGGGGACTCTAGAGTGCTCAGCTGTCATAATATTTGGATCCAATTTTATTCATCACGGACAGAATATTTACAATGTTTTGAATTTCTATGTTCAAATATCAGTACACAGAAGCAAGGCATAAAGAATAGATTTGAATGTAAGTAGAAGAGCTTTGGCCTTCAAACAACATGTTACAGACCAAATCTTATGTCTCCTTCAATTATATTGGAATAATGCAACCTTACATGTTTCACAGATGTATCACCTGAAACCTAAAAGCAAACCACTTCATCAAAGTCATCTTTATTTAAGTTTAATAGGAGAAAACAAAAATCTAAAGTGTTTTATTATATATATGCTTTTTACGTAGCAGGACATTTCTGATTTTACTTGGGAAATTGAATATATGCTGGGTAGGCTTGGGTTCTCAGTAAATGAGTCTACTTCAGTGTGAGGACTGTTTTTATTAACAGATTTTATAAACCAACTTGGTAGTTTCTAGTTCTGTGGCAAGAACAATCTATCATCATAAACCTGTAACATAAATGTACAGTATACATTCTTGTTTCAAGAGTCTCTAAGAAGAGTCCCCTTATGAACAATTTATATGAGAAGATCATAAACTGAAGTTCAGCAATAGCTCAAGCCACTGTAGAGAATGGTGTGTGTTTAATGATCTTTAAATCGTGAATATATATATATATATATATATATATATATATATATATTTTTTTTTTTTTTTTTTCAAGAATTTATTAGTCTTACTCCAAATATATATTTTTTGGTAAATTGCAATTGGAAGGAAGAGTTTATACTTTTTAGAAGTACTGAGCTGGCCAGTATATTAGAAAAGTACATAAAACAGGGTTGTAATCTCTGTTTCAAATGGAATATTTTTCTCCGACATCTGGGTGCAATGATGGCAGTACACTGTCATTTTATTTTTCTTTTGTACAAGTTTGATTGAATTTTTAAAATATGAAAATGTGATTACGAAATACAATCTGTGTTATATTGTAGTAGAAAAAAATTGGTCTAAAAGACATGAATCGGTTTGGATAACATGGTCATCAGACTATTCTATTTATTTAATTACCCTAAAGAGAAGTTGGTCATAAATTTTAAAATGTTATGACTGAATTTATCTTCCATGTTCATGTAAATTTACATCTTGCTTAAGAGCCTTGATTACTTGAGGTCAATCATTTTTAGGAAATACAAGACTCTTCTATAATTCCTACCTCCTGTGAACAACTCCTTGTGGTCCCTATGATTGCTCTTGTTTAGTGCACAGGCCTTTTAACTAAAAAGGGAAGAAAATAAAACAATATATATGGACAAAGACTGGAAACCAAAATAAAAATAATTTGAACTCAACAGATTTTTCTGGGCAAGGCCTCAGAAAGCATTCCAGTTCTTCTTCAGAAAGGCCTTTGTAAGCTTAGCTAAATAGATTGAAAAATGCTTATAATTTTGATAAATGATTCAATTGTTTTCTCAATACTAAATATTCATAAAAAAGTGTCTATTCATTCACATAATCCTTTTTTAAATGAGGTAAGTTAAGGAAAAAGTAGGTCAATGTGATGAGAAATGAGCTTTTTCTTTATCAAAAGGTTAATTTTGTAATCTTTAAAAGAGCAAAGATAAGCTCAGCAAATAAGGGGCTTGTAATAATGAAAGTCCTACACACAGAAAAACTGTCCTTTTGTTTTTAATCTATAATTGATTAATTAAATTTCATTGCATGTGTATTGCATAAAACACCTTTCAAGGGTGCAGTTCTTCCTCATTATAGCAACAGTAAAGGTCCAAATTTCAATGAGTAACTTAGCATAGGTGGGAAAGAGTGCTTGTAAGCTACATGCAGATTGTTATAGAACCCTATGAAAGATCTTACAAATACAGAATAGGAATGTGCCTAGGAATGAACAGGTTCTATTCATTTCTTCTTCTATGAAGCTTTCAGGCCTAGGCTTTTGCTCTGAGAAAGAAAACATCAAGAGTGAAATATCAGTTACCACATGTATCCACCAAGTACCCAGTTTGTCTAAAAGTACCAATAAATTTAAACTCCCTACCACTCCAGAAGATATACAAAATCAAACATCAGTTTAAAAGAGAAATATGAGTGAAGTAAATTTTTAAAAGAACAGAAACAAATGTTTTGTTTTGTTTTTTTCAAGATGCCAAAAATATACAAAGAAAAGTAAATCTTGATTATTTCATTAAACATTCATGGAACAAAATAGTCATGGGCCAGGCATCTTTAGATTAGCCTCATGTGCTTTGCATGAGAACTCAGTTGCTATGCATAAGGCTCAAAGACACACTCCTGACCACTTATTGTGCCAGATACAATTCCTGTCTGATATTGTGTTTAAGGGGTGACTAGAATCAGTATGGATCAATACTTGATGAGTACATTTGACAAACATTTTAAAACTATCCCTGCTCAAAAGCGATAAAATTATCCCTGCTAATCAGGAACATGAGACTTGTATGGGCTCCAGGAAGAAGGAGATGAGTTAGAGAAGTTTATCTAACAGGCACCCCCAGGACTCCATTCTCTCCTTAGGGGACTCAGTAGGTGATGAAAATCTGAGTCTGAGTTTTATATCTTGGGTTATTTCTGAGTTAATCTCTAAGGAGCATGAGATTCTTAGCTGAGGTTCCATCCTTGCTCAAGGATAAGATCGTATATACCTAGTCCTTGCATATTTCTCTCTAGTCCAAACTGAGGCTAATTTTGCTTGTTAAGGATTTGTGTTTAAAAAGAAATCAGTCTCAGGGCTGGGGTTGTGGCTCAGTGGTAGAGAACTTGCCTAGCATGTGTGAGGCACTGGGTTTAATCCCCAGCACCACATAAAAAAATAAATAAAATAAAGGTATTGTGTCTATCTACAACTAATTATTTTAAAAAAAGATATCATCTCAATTCATTCTATAAATGAAAAATGTGTTTATTTAGTCAACCAAGAGGAAATCTATGTGAGGCAAAAATTAAAGAAGGACTTTCCCACCATTTGGTGAGCGGCAACTGAACTGGGTATGTTCTGAGAGGACTGTAGCAATACTGAGGGCCTGGACATAGCTCTGTTCTGGGTAACTTGGCTTCATGAACACACTGGAGTCCAATACTGTGTCACTCTGGAAAACATCATAGGTAGATAAAACTTAGAAGTGGGCATTGTTCCAGGCCAAAGCCTCCACAGGACAATTTCAACAACTCAGTTGCAATAGTCCCTGGTCTCTGGAGGGGACCCCCAGGGTTTCTTCTACAGTTACTCTTATTTGTGGTGGGCCCAAACATCTAAGATAAAATGTGTAACCAATTATACTGTTATTTCAGGCTGAAACCTAAGACATTGAAAAGAGTTAATACTACTGGAGGGGGCTGGGGTTGTGGCTCAGGGGCTGAGTGCTTACCTCACATGTGTGAAGCACTTCAGCACCACATAAAAATAAATAAAATAAAGATATTGTGTCCATGTGTAAGTAAAATATATATATATATAAAATTTTTTAAATTACTGGAGGGAAGATGACATAGGAAAAGCCATTTGTTCCCTTCTTTTTAGGTCTCCACAGGATGACAATAACACTTTATAATAATCACATTTATGCAATTTCCCAGAAAGTTTGAAATCTTAGATTACCACTGACATTCCAATTTCTAAAGGCAGCTCATATGAATTCCCACAGCTCTGTGAGAATAGATTTTAGGTATTATATTACAACTTCCTGTGTAGTTTTTAATACTTGGATTGATAGTTCCTTTGACTTTAAAGCAAATTAATTATGTATACAGAAGCAATAATAACAATATTGTTATTTGTAGAGAACAAAGAGAATTAAAAGTACTCTACAAATGGAAGATATACCATGCTTTACAAGTAACTGGCATCTGCATGCCTGTGGGCTCAGATCCAATGGTAGATGAAAAGCAACACAAAGTACAATTATGACTGGCACAGCTATTTTGAAGTTTTAAAAGAGATAATATGTAAAAATCTATAATTGAAAAGAGAATCTAGGTAGAAATCAGTGGAAAATAACATTTCAGAATTAAATAGGTTAAGTAAAACGAAGAATCTATTAGGGGGCTAATCATTCTCTTTAATTTTTCTTACAATTTATAAGTTATAAACCATATAAATTATTATGTTTATACATAATAACATTATTATGTTTCATTTTTATAAACATTGAAATAATATGCTGACTCTTTAGTCATCGTGTAACCCAAGGTCTTTTTATTTTGTTTAGTCTATTATTTTTGAAAGAATGCAAACTATGGTAACTTTTATTATGCTATATGGTATTTTTCAAATTTTTGCTTGAATAAAAGATTATAGAGTAAAAATTTAAAACATTGGCAGGCTGTGCAAAGATCCTGCAAATGTTCTATCATTTTCATTATTTTTTTATTACATGATCTACCAATGTTCACAGCCTGTGAGAGTTTTTTTTTTTTTTCAGCTTAATTTGATTTTACCAACACCCTGTGAGCACAGTTAAGAAGATGACTTATTTGTGATTTTATAACTGAAATTGTACCAGTTCAAAGGTCTATTAGATAGAAATATACTTTAATTAAAAATAAATATAGTTTTTAAACTCTCAAACACCAATCTTTACAATTTTTCCCTGAATAACACAAATCAATTTGCATTACAAAATAGAAAATTCAGTTGTTGGAAATGTTATTCAATCCTATTCTGATAATTAGTTTCTCTTGATTTGTTAGGACCCTTATCCTTAAGTTGTATCCTATGATTTATGACAGAATGACCATCACTAAATCCATCATTGCCCATTGGTTTCTCTAGATTAGCTGTGTTCTAAGGAAATTAATTTTAATTTAGAATAGGAATAGCCTACAACCATGAACACTAAAGCTATATATATATATATATATATATATATATATATATATATATATATATATATATCCCTAATCAGAGTTGGTGGCTTTCTTTTGCATGTCTCTTGGAGAAGGGTTTATTTAGGGGAGGGCTGGTTTATTGGTGACCATATACAAAGGGAGAAGGAGCCTCAGCTATTCTTTTTTGTAGTTGACTGTGATGTCCTTTTTTCCACACTGTGATACTCTTCCATTTGACTCAGGAGTTTTTGTGAGCCCTTAGCTTTGAATATCAAAAGACCTCATCTCCTTTCTATCATGTGCCTGGCACTGAAAAGGAAAGCGAAGAGTAAAAACTAATAATAATAATTACACACACACACACATATATGTATATAATCTGTTAACATAGTGGAAACATTTCAAAACATTTTATTACAACATTTACAATTTGACTTTACACCTGTATTAGTCATTTAAATTTCACCATTTATTTGTAAATTAATATTTGAATATTAGTATTTTCAAAGAAAGAAAAAGTAAAATCTTCACAGAGAGAATATAGTCAAAGAGGTGATGTGAATACATGGAGGAGAATGAGAATCATTGCCAGATGAGTAACCAAAAAAGAGCATTTCCAAAAAAAGTGGTATCTGTGCTGGGTTTCTGTTGGGATTAAATAAAGAAGAGATTAAGTAGAAGACAGATCTTTTAGGCAAATGTCTAGAAGTTGGGTGTGCATCAGGGATTTTAGTAGATGTAATTTAGAATAGAATGTTCTCAGGAGACACCCATGAGAAGAAGAAGCAGAAAAGGATAGGGTAAGAAACTGGAGAAAGATGCAATTACAGGAGAAGCCAAGCCTCCACCTGCACAGGCATGGTGTGTCCTGGAGACAGTATTGCACCACAGAAGGTGTTTCCCCCACAAGGAGGAGGACCCCAGGGTTTTATACCACACATCAGACACTTTCTAGCCACAGGCTGAAGGACAAGTAATGTGACTCAACAGATATTTCAGAGTGAGGTGGCTCTCAGACACAAAAGCCAGTGTCTGGAGTGGTGGATCTGCAAGCCATCAACATCCACCCTTGCCACAGCTGAGAGGGTGCTCAGACTTTGGACAGGATTCTGGGTAGGCTCCAGCAGAATTTCTTATACTTGGGAAATATGTGCTATGCACATAGAAGGTTACTTGTGAAAGAGAACAGCCTCATAGGAAATATTTATTAATGCAGATTTATCAAGATGTTCAACTGGTAATACTTCATTAGTAATTAGATATTAACCATTTATGCATTTTGAAGCAATGACTGTGTTTTGAAAACCTTATTTTGTTAATGATCTATTCCATTTCCTGCCTTACAGTTAGGACCATTTATTAATTAAGAGCAAAGGAAAGGGGAGGTAGGTGAAGGACAGATACAAATCCTGTTTTGTTTTGTTTTTTAAGCTCCCAAAGATTAAAAGGGCTTCAAACTGCCAGAAGAGCAGAAAGTTAGTGTCACAGAGACCAGGGACCACTTGGTATAGGGTTAACTCCCTTACTTTCCTGGCCCTATGAATCAATAACCAAGGCTATTCACTACAATTAGTTGGCCACCATGGGAGCAGGTGGAGTTATTGTTTTTTTCACCATTGCTCCAGAGCCTTGATGCCTTCTTCCATAGAGGATCCTGGGAATTGCCTTATAACACAAATGCAGACTTGCATTTCAAATAAGTGCCTTTTCACCATTGCTTTTTAAGCCTTGCACATTAACATTGACCTACTGCACCAGCTACAAGTCCTCGATCTATCACACAGTGGCTAGCCTATTCAAGGTAGGTAGCCAAATGCCAGCATGCTGTGCACAGTATGTTATCTGACCCTTTGTGCAGTTCAGGATAACTCCATTTATGCCCAGTTAACCAGGTGAACCTCTAGTTGCTTTATCAAATACAGCCTAGGCTGTCAAAGAGGTCACAATAGGAACAAACAGCATCCCTGTATCCTACAAAAGAGTTGCTTGAAATCAGAGAAAACTTACTATTATTTTCCAATGTTCAATTTCCACCAAAAGACATATACCTCTATGACTTGTGAGAATTGTTTAAGTTGATAAGAACTAAGATTCAATACTCATAATTATTAGGGTGTCTACCAGCATGCCAGCAGATAGCAAAAATACAAGATGAATATGATACCATTTTGTGGAATATGACATAAAGGTTTAAATGGGATGTAGATAAAAGTACTGTTTCATATTAAAATATATTAAATCATATCATAGGATGAAACCAACATTTTAATACAGTTTTTAGATATATCCTCCAAATTTTTATATTTCCTGTAGTGTTAATTCAATAATTTCCACCCAAAACACCAATCCTTTGGAAAAGTTTGAGAAGTGCTCATGTACTTCTCAATGGATCTTCAGAGAATTATTTTAGAATAAAAAAAATTAGAAAACTAGTGGAAATTAGCCTGTGGATTCACTAATTCATTAATTCATGCAATATATTTTAAGCCACTCTTATGCACCAGTTGTTGTTTTTTGTTTGTTTGTTTGTTCTGCATTGCAACACAATCTAATGAAAAATAAATTTTAAAATAAATATAAATAGTATATGGTGAACTAAACACAACAATAAAAATGATGTTATAACAGCATATAACAGATAATAACTGAATATTAGAAGAGTTAGGGAAACCTCCTTGAGGAAGCAAAACTACTCTGAAATATTTAGAGGAAAGCAGTATAAGTTCAGGCAAATAGAATTTGGAGTGGAGTTAGGGATAGGTGGATAGAGTATGAAAGTCTAGGCAAATAATGTAGCATTTCATCTAATGAGTATTCTAGGTGAGAAAGTATATGGCTTATTCCAACACTTAGAGAAGTTTGAAATGCTTGGGATATAAAGTGTGAGGAGAAGGATGAAGGAGAAGGTAAAGCAAGCATCACAGGGAAAGAGGAGGAGAGGTAAGGTTAAATGTTAACCAAGAACCAGGTTGTGATCCACTTTGTGAGCCCAATTAAACCATATCAGGAAAATCATTCTGACTGCAGCATGGAAAGTGAATTGGAGGGGTCAATGAAGGAAAATCCATTAAGAGATGTTTGATGGGACCAAAGAGATTTTTGAGGCCTCAGAGGGTTGTGCTGGGAATGGACTGCAGAGTTGGACTGATAGGACTCATTAGTATTTTGATGGGATAGGACGGAGTAACACAGTAGATGACAGTGTGAGGTGGGCAGAAGGGGGAGGCATGACACTCACATTTCTAACTTTGTTAAAAGATAAGCAGAAAGACGTGTTTTGAGATGAAGTAAGAATTCCCATTTGGGTTTGTTTTTTTCTTCTCTTACACTTGATAGACATCCTCCTGCAGATGTCTAAGAGGCAATTAAAGGTTTAGAGTGAGAGCTGATGGAGAACTCAGGCTGACGATAATGACTTGGGAAATTTCAGCTTATAAATACTCACTGGCACTAGGGGACTGGCTGATATCACTCAGGACAGATTTGTGGAGTGAAGAGAAGTTGCAGAGGAGCACTGGGAAAGACATTGGCCTTGGAGAGGAGATGCTTTGCTTGAGAGTCCACTATGCATTCAGATTTTTCTCTTTGAGAGAAGCATCAGAGCAATAAAGGAAACTTGATTTCATCCATGTTTCAGATTGTTTTTAGAATGGCATCCAATTAATAAAGAGTATATGATGTAAATATTGACATTCATGAGGAACGTGTCTTGGGACCTTCAAATCTGTAACTATCATTTTTGTTCAAATGAACCCCAAGAAATTATGTGAGGCTTAGATACATGTTCTGTATTTCAAGATATTTTACAAATACAGCTGGATCAGAGCCCTGATGAAATTGGTACATAAGTAGCTTTGTGATCCAATGCCAAGATAATTACACAGATTCCTCTTCTTGTCCTTCAAAGTGAGATTCCCTGTGAAATAGAGCAAGACTCCCATGTGCAATGAAATAAGGAAAGATCCATATTTGACTATCTTTTGCTCCTTAGATATGTTTGTAGATATCACTGTATTCTGCTGGTGTCTGTCTGTGATAAGAAATCTGAATGTCTTGCCTTTCCTAGTCTTTCTCTTTAGGACTATCTCTGGTTAGAAAGAGCTTCACACAACTGCCTGATCAGTTTTCAGCCTCTCCTCTTAAGGCTCTTTCTTCTTGCTTCCTATTTTTTTTTTTAAGAAAGAGATATTCTTAAACTATGAGAACTAAATTTTGCTTATGAGAAATACTGGTTCATTAGCTTCAATGTAGTTTTCAGCCTCTGTTCCTTCAGAGAAATGATTTTATATACTTTACATTTCACCTGAATTGGATTTTTGTTGAGACAAGTATTTTCTGAATATGTCCTCACTTCACAAAATTAATTTATTTTCATCTTCTCTCCAGTTTTACCACTGTTTTGAAAAATAGTCTTATAGAGACAGACTCAGTGAAACAATTTCATAGCCTTTTTATCTTGTTTGCCTCAGACAGTATGGTTGATTCATTCCCTCCCTATGTTGGAGTCATTGTAAAATCAACATTTTACTTTTAAATTAATCCAAAATGCATAAATTCTAGTTAAGTAACCTCAAAACTATGAGTTGTCTTTCTTTTAAAAGGAAATACTTAATTTTTTTAAAGAAACCATTAAAAATGTCATTTTGTGATTTACCCTGTATATTAAAATGAGTATAGAGTAGCAAACTTGAAATAAAATTAGTATCCTGGGTGTCACTGACCGATTTAACTGCTTCCATCTTACACACTAACCAAATAATTCTGATTCAAAGCAGGGCCAGAGGAGGATTAGCAATGAATATTTGTAACAGATCATTGGGGCTGCTTGTGAATAATTGAGTATTAGGTTGGTGTGTGCCATAAATTCAATTATTCACTCAACTCTTTTTTTTTTTGACCACCTTTCTGAGACTTAAGCACAGGTATTTAACCAAAGCAGATCTTCCTCTTCTCTAAAGTCCATTATACCCTATGAGGTTGATAGACTGTAACCATATCATTAAGATAAGGTAAACATGATTTGATGTGAGAGAGGTAAGGAACAGGACTCTTGACAGTATATAATAAAAGAATATGATCTATGAGACAGAAAATCAAAAGCTGCTTCTCTGAGGAAGTGACTCTGGGAAGAATTAGTAGAAACTAGGTCCGCAAATTGGGTTAGGTAAGAGGGTTGAGGGTGTTTAGAGGGAAAGCTTCTCGGGAACATAGTTCCTCTCCTGGTGTACTCTAGAGAGAACACAGAGCCTCAAAGTGAAAAATGTGATTGTGGCTAGAACATTAAGATGAAGGGCAAAGACTTTCAACTGAGAAAGAGGCCAGACCATGCATGCCTTTAGAGGTTGTTAATTAAAAGATTATACAAATTAAAAGAGGCTTATTGATTAGGATGAACTCAAGATAACTTATTTTGTAAAGGGTCAACTAGGAAATATCATAAATACCACAGGTGATATGGTCTCTGTTGTAACTATTCAGCTCTGCTGTGGCAAGGGAGTAGCAGCCTTCAATAGGACATATGGGAGTGAATGTGGCTGAGTTTCAATAAAACTTTATTCATGAAAACAAGCCATGAGAGTATTTTGCACACCCCCTGATTAAGTCAACCCTCAAGTTACTTCTTTCTTTCCAAATGTCTCCATTTGAAGTTGCTCAGGGATATTTAGAGGACTGTAGTTGTGCATAGTCAGCAAGTATCAATGTACTTCATACATTGAAAATTAGGTTAAGAAAAAAAAGTTGGAATCCTTTGATTCTTCTTTGAAATAATGTCACTGGAAGAAAGCAGCAGTCTGGTTCATCTGCCAAAAGGAAAAGCATAAAAAGAAATGCCAGAAACTGGATACTAGAGGGAATGAGTGCTAAGAAAATGTTAAAAAGGTTTCTTGAAAAGTAAGGATCACTTGAGAGGTGAACTTGTTCAAAGCATGCATTTACTAGCCTCTTGCAAGAACAAACTCTATTATGAAGCTCTGCTCCAGCTTGTCTGATATACGGCACCTATGGTCTCTGCAGACAACAGACTCTGTACTTGAAAAGCACTGAGTTTAGTGCTCCCACTATAGAGAATGATGTACTGTCATAAAAGTATTCAGATGAAATCTGGAAAAGCTAAAAAAGACTTTATGGTAGGTTTTTCTCCCCGTTTTTATCACAGTACCAACTTCTTTGAGTAATTTCATAAAACTTTTTTATGTTGAAATGATCAGTCTGTAAAATTCTTGTCAAAATCAAATAGTATCTTTACAATATTTGGGAACTATAACACTGGACACAAGTGGAAGAAGATATGTATCTCTCAGAATGTGCTAGATCAGTGCTGTAGACATGAACAACCCTAAATTTTAGTTACTATAAACAACAAGACATTTTTTTTTCTTTGCCACTGAAAATACATGTTCATCATGGTCATCAGAGGACTGTATTAATCATAGTAACAGACATAACTACTTTAACGGAGCAATCAGCTTTTCAGTGTTTCTGATAATGGTCATAGGGGAGAGAACTCTTGAATGATTTAAGTGACTTGACTTGGAAATAACACATTAAATTTTCTCATAATACATGAACCAGAACTAGTCAAATGCCCTACTCACACCTATTGGGCTAGGATATTCAGCCTCAATATCCATGTACGCAGAATTTGGAAAGCTTGGAATGTGGCAAACAGTACTAGAGACTACCATAGGAAGTTTTATATATATATATATATTGTGTTAAAAGTTTTCTTGCAATAAAATAATTATTTTATTGATAACTTTTTATTCAGTTTGGAGAAGAGTAACATAAACCAAGGACTGTGATTATTTTTGCTCACAGTATTCTCTACCCAGCATACAGAACAGTTCCTGCCCCAATGAGGGGCTCATAAAATATTTGTTAAATAGATGAAGCTGTCTGTCTAGTCTAATCCTTTGATGCAAGACCATACAAAATAATGTGCCACTTTCTTTCTTTAAGATCTTAAGAATGTGACTTCCACATAACATTATCCTTAAAGTAGCTGAAAAATCACTGTCAAAAATAATAGTCAATGGGCTGGAGTTACAATAGTCATTGTAGAGCACTTCACTGCATATACATAAATAAATAAATGAAATAAAAGATCCATTGATGACAACAACAAATTTTTTTAAAAATGTAGCCCAAAAATCTGTCTTTAAAACTTTTGTATCATTTTGAAGAAACTGAAGATAATTTTTTAAATGGTCAACTTTTCCCCACCACAAGAGGAGGGAGACTTTTGAATTGCAAATATTTGATATTGGGGGTTTACTCTCTTGGTTTATATTAATCAAGATTATTCCATGATCATAGGTGATCTCTAATATCTTGGTTAGTTAATAGAGCAGAGTTTGTCTTCTCTCACATTGTCCAACTGGGTTTATGAGGGAGAAGGAAAAAGGAGCTCTGCTCATATATTAATTAACTGAAGCTAATGGATGCTCTGCTATCTGGAAATGAGTAGTCACTTTGAGATCAAGATAGCTGAAGCATACCACTCATCTCCTCCATACTTTGACCAGGAACATGACAAACACCACTTCTACTTATAGCTCATTTTTTAGAATCAGTTGTCCTCACATACTACAAAGGATCAGAGTAATGTGAGAAAGCAGATGAGATGTTTGACAAGCAATACTTCTTGCCACATAATCTGTATCAAATAATTCAAAGGTCATAATATTATACATAGATTTGTAACAATGGGGATTTTATTCTGAATATAGAATTCACTAGAAAGAAAAAAAATATGTTGAGATTATCTAAGAAAAAGTAACCTAGTCTTGGTTTGCAGAAACAATCAATTTAACTGACTTAATGATTAAGTAATAGACAAATATCAGAGAAGAGATTTGGACTTGTAGAATCATGTCTGGGCCCAGTTGCAATCATAGTACAAAAACAAAAACGGATGTATTAACCTACTGCTAGGAGAAATATCATAAATTAATATCAGTGATCATTTCTATATTAACTATTAGAACAGTGAAGTGGAACAATTCTTATTTTACCTATCTACATCAGCATGACACACAATAATATTTTGTTTGTGTTTTAAAATATTTTGCTAGTTTCCCTGTAAATATATCAATGTTCTGCACTTTATGCCTCTTAAAAGGAGAATTACTCCACAAATATCAGCCATCTGCTATTGTAACCCACCAAGTTATAGATATGCACAATGATTGCTGTTAGCACAATAGGTAGATTGAAATTCTTTATGCTATACATGTTAACAATTATAGAAGGAAAGCAGTTCTTTTTGAGACTTAATTTTCTATGTGAAAATAAATCCATTTTTTGAGGGACATTTCACATGGACTATTGGGTCATATTAGGTTAAGTTTGGGAAACTGATGTTTATTGAGCTATCCACATATCTGCTAAAGGAATTTCACATCTATAAATAAATAAGCTTATTTTTTCCATGGTGCCAGAGAGATAATAAGACTTTTATATAAAAATATTTCAAACCAGCTGAAATATCATGATTGTTATTCTACTATTCCTGCCATAAATACTTAGTGATCTGTGCGTCTATTTTAGACATTTGCAGTGAATATTTTAATTTTTTCTTGTTTTTGAGAACTACTTTCAACCACAGCAAAAATCAAGTTTATATTAATGTGTATATCTTAAGATGTCTTTTTAAATGCTATTTATTTATTTATTTATTTATTTATTTATTTATGTAGTAATGGGGATAATACCCAGTGCCTCATGCCTGTTAGGAAAGCTATTCCCAGTCTTAATATGTTGGACAAGCATAAGATTTTTGCTTTAATTTATACTGAAATCAATTTAAGATGATTTTAGAAAGTCTTATTGTTTTTGTTTTTCTTCCCCAGTTGCAGTTGTGATTGTCACTTGCCCCAAATCAAAGAAACTGTGTCTTTCCTTGGTGTCCTTACTGAAGGACATCTTTAGCATTCAGGTGTCTTTCTCAGAAACCAGGAGGCATCTACTCCTACTTTCCATTCCACACAGTCACAAGTAATTATTCTGTAGTTTGAGGTCCCTACATACTTGCTGATTTTCTCCCTTTTATCCTAGGGACAAAAACCTAAATTAGGTTCCCTAATTTAATAGTTATTTCTCAACTAAGCTATTGTTAAGATCAAACTTTTCAGGCTGTCAGCCATAATAGAGCCCATACCTGGTACTATCATTCTAGGTATAATTATGAAAAAAACTATGAAAAATTATAATTATGAAAAATTAAATGGCCTTGGTTGACTCCCCTTCACCTGGGATAAAGTTCAAACTCCTGAGACTTGGTTCCATTTCCTCTCACCCTTGTCTGACCTCAACTCTCACTCCTCTCCTGCACACCTTTGAACCTGAGACATTAAAAATGACTTCCAGTTCCTCCCAGGTATCATGGTCTCTCTTGCTCATTTTACCTTGTAAAGGCAATTCTGATTGCCTTCCCTACAGAAACATTGTGTATCTATAGCCAAACATTGTATGTTTATGTGGTGTTTATTTTTCTAATTTTAGTAATGTTTACATACCTTCTTTACCCTACTATTTCTGGAAAATTTATTTTAAAATTGTGCCAGTATGCATAGATCACAAAAACATAATTTTGAGTAAATGTGCCAAGGGATAGAATGTCATGTGAAGTTTAATTTTTGTCAGTTATGCGTGATAGCAGTTATCTTTTTTGCTTTTATTGGTGTTTTTGATTAATAATGAGATTGAACTTCTTCCGATTGGCCATTTAAATATTTCAGACTCTGAATTTTCAGCAAATTCATGTTTTTCTAGAGGAAAAAAAGAGGGAATGTCCCATAGACTTGAGGAAATGACAGCTTTTCTACATGCAAGGGTAGGCAGTGTGGTAAGTATCTGCTTTACTGAGAAGAAGATGGAATGTGAGATAGGAAACATGAAGTAAGAAGCTTGGATTTTATCTTCTAGTGGTAGAAAATTATTGATGAACTTTAAACAAGGTTGTACTGCATCAGAGCTTAAAGAGTCAGCCTGTGAACGATGCTTTCTAAGTCAAGGCAGAGGGAGAAGACTTGAAATAGAAAAAAATTATTTAGAAAAATATTGCAGTAGATTAAACAGAAAATTGCAATGATCTGAAATGAATAGAGGAAGTAGAAATGAAGCAAGTGGCTGTTTTTGCAATTTACTTGATAAATTGGATTTTAGGAATTTGGATAGGCTCAAGGTAAATGAGGCACGTAATCTAAATGTTAATGATGAGTGTTATTTAATGTGTACTACTGATATTGTTTTTTCCTTACTAAACTTAAAATTAAGACAGTCAGATGCTATGAAACATTTCCCTGTTCTCCCCATTGTATCCTCAGTACTAGTACATAAAAAGTATACCATGCATAAACAGAACGTACATCTGTATACCGCTGTCTCCATTTTGTTGATTTAGATTATTCTTGCAAATACTACTCTTTTCCCTTCCTATCTTTCAGAATTTTTTTTTTCCTCTATGTCCTTGATCTAATCAAAACACCACATCTTTTTTTCCTGCTGTGATGCTAGGGAAACTTAGCACTACCAGCAAATTCTCATCTTTGGTCTGATGGGTTCTTTTGCTTCTCCTCAGCTGCTCATGTTCTTGCTGTGCTGCAGTTACTGGGTTTAGCTCATTTGACTACAGTATCCTCATTATCACACATTTGAAAACTTACATCTCTAAAGAATGACCCTTTCATATACACTTAACCAAGAAGTTCAACAGAGACAATTTGCTAGATGTGAGCTCCCTCAGCTACTCTTCTTTTCTCTAAGCTTTTCATTTTCCATCGTTAAAACACTGCCATCTTTCAACTTTCTCTAAAGAAATAAAAAACATAATAATTCTGCAGGATTGCATGACAAATTTTTCATATAAAAAGTAATTTTTCCCCTATGAAAAAAAAAAAAAACAAAAAAAAAATTCCTTGGAGAGAAGAGAAATAAAGTAAATGCTTTGCAATGGAAAGGGAGATATTTCTCCCTAATCTCACTGGTTTCCATATTACTTTATAGCTTAATCTTGATAATCCCTTAGATGGCAATAAATATGATTTTGTTAAATTTTACTGCCTCCCTGGTTTTTCTGGGGGAGTACCTGCCATTGTGCTTGCATTGCAAAACAACATATATTACATGTGTACAGTTGGGAGACACTTGGCTACACTGAATCAGGTTGGAAAATAAAGATTTGTGATTATTTCAGAGTTTATAGAAACCATCACTTTCTGGCTCTTCTGTATAGATCTACAAATTAATTAGTAGTTTAAGATACATGATTTTTATTACTCATTCAAAGCCTATATTACTTCCTATTCCTTTGACCTAAGTCATAATACAGTGTCTTGTAGGTACAGATTTTTAAGAACTCCTTAGGCTGCCTCATTCTTTTCGGACTCATGTCTATGTCATGCATGGTCCTGAATGTGGAATGGGTCTTTGTGAGGAAAACTGGGTCAGATGGCTGCTTGTGCAGATTGGGAAGGAATCCATAGCTTTCTGGGCTCTTTTGAAGGGCGCTATTTTAAAATACAGATTAGTCAAGGTTTACAGCGTTCTTCCCAGCCCGAACACTTCAAACCACCATGCAATTTAAAACTATTCAGTGCTCTTGGCAAAATTCTGGTCTTTTGATGTTGGGGCAAGAGTAGATATTTTATTGGATGACAGGCAAAAGTAGAGATAAAAACACTGGAAGGTTTTTTAGGTAAAATGGATTGAGTTTAATAAGAAATGTTCACACCTTTAAGATCTAGAAATGCCAACAGAATGAGAAATAGAAACACAACAAAACCACACAGAAATTCAGTCTAGATCCAACTTAACAGTCTGATGTTCATCTTCCAATGTTTAAAAAAACTTATCATAAAAAATTCTAAACATGAAAAATGGAGACTATAGTGTAAGAAATCCTTTAAGTGCTAATCACTCCAATAATTATCACACATCTATTAACTCTACTTTCTTCCTTCTTTCCCCATTGGATCTTTTTAATTGAATCCAAGACATCACAATCTGTAATATAATCTGTAATCTACAAACATTTAGGCATTCATCTCTAAAAGACAAGGATACTTTTTAAGAATATAACTCTAATACAATTTCACACTATGAAGTGACTAAAGATTATTTCATATCATCAAATAGTCATTGACAATCTATCACTTTTTGTATACTTATAGAATATTTATATAAATAAAAGCTGTGGATCATTAGCTTTTTCTTTGTTTACATCCAGGTAGATGTTACTATAGGAAAACAGATCAAATACTTGAGATTTTTCCTTTATTTTCCAGTATGGGAAAAACATGAGTTTGTTCACTGGTATCTGTTAATAGTGATCCATTTGCTTTATTTATCTTTGTGACCTCATATATTTTTAATACATTTGATATGTTTCAATTTATTGTAGCTATTATTCCTTTCTATGCTCAAATGGCCCCCTCTTTAGCTTGGGGGAGTGTCTTCACCTTGGCCCCTTAGTCCTTTAACTCATATGCCTTGATCATGCCCAGGCTTCCTGGTATATTAAGATTTTGTAGGATTGTCTTGTGTATTTCCTCCCTCAGTCATAGACACTGTCATTTCTCTAAGGAACTCTGGTTCCTTATAGGAAGAAAAGGTACTTAGAAACCACAATTTAGGCTGAAAGGGCTGTTCTTGGATACATTGGTGTGTTTTTTAGGCCTTTTTTATAGTGGACTGTCTAAGAAATAAGTATTTTCAATATTGAGCATATATCACAAGTTCATTTTGACGTATCCACTTTGAATTATATGGTTTATATTCAACTCGTTTAGATTTATATTTCTCTTTTTTATTCACCGAAAGTTTTGATTCCTAATTATTTGCTCTATTTTATGCTCTATCTAAATATGTACTTTCAAAATAATAATAACAATAATATCATACATAGTATAATTACAAAAGTGACTTTCTTAGCCCTAACCATTATTTTGTATTTCTACTATATCCCACTAGGCATGTATAATCAAATTACTCTTTAAAAAAAACTTAATTTTTTTTTTCTTTTATGGTTAAGATGTCATCCATAATAAGAGCTACCTTTGTTTCATGTAAGCTGTGTTTTAAGGAATTTTTAATTTTTTTGTAAAATCTTCACAAAGTTCTAAAGTCATATCTATAAAATAAGGTATATACAAACACTAGACTCGATCTCTGTCTCAATCCTGTTTTCTACCTCTCCAATGAGTACCCATTCTCTTTAGTTTTAGATTAACTTTTAGTTTT
>NW_025999842.1:46171423-46251858 GCF_001458135.2 Marmota marmota marmota
TATATATATATATATATATATATATATATATATATATATATATATACACACATACATACATACACACATTTAGACACTTCACTTAAAGCTTTTATTTTGTTATTTGCCTGTATAAATATTCATTGTGTGCAGGTAATCTTTGTACTTTTTTATTTTTTGATCAGTTTATCCTTAGAATAGATTCCTAAGAATATATCCTCAGTTAAGGGATAAAATTGGATATTCTTTTATCAGATATTGTCACATTCATCTCTTGGGGTAGTGCTATTTTCTATTTCTAAGTCCAGTGTGTGAGAACACTCCATATTCTTCAACAAATTTTGTTGCTAAACTTTACGTTCCAAATCTTTGTTGTTGGTGGTGGGATGTTTATTAGTTTGTTGGGGAAGAGAAGGAAGGAGGAAAACTCAGCTTGAAGGAATAAAAAGAATTTGAAAACTCAGGTTCAGTTCTTGAGCTCTCCAAGATTACTTGTTGGACCTTAGACAAGTTAGGCAACATTTATCATCTGTTCCAAAGGACTGTAATAAAGATTAAATGAAACGAGATCTGTGAAATATATGACAAACTATTTTGCCATAATAGTTACTAAGGACATGGTTTTAAAAAGGTAAAGTAATAATAGACTCTGGTAAAGAATTTGTAAATTTCTACTCGTCCTTTGATGAGAATATACAAGAGGATCCATCCACCTTAGGTCTCATGATGACACCTAGTGCCATCTCCAAAAGCCAAAAATCTGTGTCTGAAAAGTAACTGTAGTCATAGCACATAGGTCATGCATTTAAAATGGCATGCAGAGTACTTTAACCATATTAATATTCAGATAATTACATATGTCACAGGGCACTGTGACATTATATGCTTGTTTGATAAATAAATAAACTAGGTTAAGAAAGGCTTAGTGATTGTTCAAGGTCAAGGTCATACAGCTATGGTTGTGTAGATATTGGAATATATTTATATGACATGTATAACCGTGTATATATCCATATTCTATGAGTGGAAATGTGTCTGAGCTTGAAGGAATAAAGGGCATGGTCCAACTAACCGAGACCAGTTCAGTGTCATTTTAGATGGTGTGACTAAATGCCCTCATTTGCTCAGGACAGTGCTGTTTTATATATATAATATCCTTCTGTAATTGCTACTAGTATCAACCCTCATTCTCAGAAGTTGTCCTACTTCTGAACAAAACAGTCAATAAGCCTGTAGGCAATGTATGAAGTTTAATGTTACAGTTTCTCAAAGTGCTTTGTGGGAGATCCTTCCTCCCTAAATTAAAAGCAATTGAAAACACCACAATCCTGGTGTGTGGCCTGCTAACTTCTTTATAGTAGCTAAGGATAACTTCAACCTGCAGCTGTGGCTAAACGTCTCTGTAGATCTTGAGTCCCTGGTGGGGCTAAGCCTGAGGTTGTACAGAAGACAAAAAGCAGGCTGTTGTCCTCCTATCCTGGGTTTAGCAGTCCATATGTTCCCAGGCCCTATATCAGATCCTGCAAAAAACTGAGCACTTGGTAGTGTCTTCAGTAAACATATGACTTCAATTGGTATGTGGCCTCTGTGCAGGATAGGAAGAAAGCCAGCTTACTCAGGCCACAGAGTTGACCTGCATGCTTATATCCACATTATTTAATCTTCTTGTTTCAGAGAAAAACATTACCAACTGGAATAGACACCACCTTTTCAGACTATATCACTATGTATGTCTTTTTAAACAAAGATCAGGGACCCAAGATGAATGGCGTCTAGGCCTAAGTTATAGCTTGGTTTTATTTTGCTTATTAATATTGTAACTTTTTACCTGGGAGAATGCTGCTGTGTATTTGATCTTACAACCAGCACCAAAAGTATCAGTCTCTTTAGAATGTGTACTACAGAAACACAAGGGCAGGGGTTTTGAGAATGGGCATGATGAGTGCAAATTTGATAGGAAAAATATTAACAAAATAGCCTTGCACCAGGTGCCATGCATCACACCTGTAATCCCAGTGGCTCTGGAGGCTGAAGCAGGAGGATTACATGTTCAGAGCCAGCCTCAGCAATTTCGGGAGGTCCTAAGCAACTCAGTGAGATTCTGTCTCTAAATAAAATATAAAACGGGGTTGAGGATGTGACTCAGTTGTAAAGCACCCTGGGTTGAATCCCTGATACAAAAAATAGCCTTGCTGATGCCAAACCAACATCCAGGCTAAGACTATGTGATTCTGGACAAGTAAGAGTTTCATTTCTCTATCTAATATGCTTCCAGATAAAGAACAAAATAAACGAGATAAAAAAATATTTATACAGGCTAATGTGTCACTAAGGGGGTTTTAGTTACTGTCTATTGAGCAAAACCAGCCGGGCCAACACAAGACTAAGGCCCTGATGCCCCTGTTGGTTGGAAAGGGCTTGAGGGGAGGGAGCCCAGTCTTGCATAAGCATTACCTGGAAAATTAAATTGTCAATTATTGGATTTGTCACTGGTTCCTAGAATTTAGACTAAATTAGCAATCTTTTCTACTTTAAGTCTTAGAAACCAAAAGACTGGGAGAAATTTAGTTCTTCACTTTTATTTTCTATGCTTGATGGGGATTAAATTTCATTAGACTTTAGCCCAATGTATTAAAACTGAAGCATTTAATTGAAAAAACTCAGAAATTTCTTCAGGCTAAAATTGTTAACTTTAACAAGTCTATTAGATTCATTTAAGATTAATAGTATACTGAATAAAAATGAAATTGTCCATTCCTGTATAATTAAATGAAAAACAGAACAAAATCATTATTTTATAAGTAATATGCATCAAGTTTCTAGAATAGCAAAGGATTATTTGTCTTCAAGAAAATATTTTCTATATAATAGTAATGGTGGTATGTGGATATAGGGAGCTTAAAATAATGTTTAGGAATGATACTAATGTCATAATTAGGTTTGAGTGTAGCCTTTCTAATTCTATAATGTTTAATTGAACACACTTGTTGATGCTTAAATGTTAACAATATTTTTAAGTGACTCTGAATGGGATTCTATCCTTAAATGGTCTAATAGTATTTATAGAAAAAGAATGCACCTATAAACATTTGTTCTCAAGCATATAAAAATCTAATCTAATATGAAGGTAGAGTAATGCAGAGAGGATAAGTGAACCAAGTGATTTTTAGTTCCTTTTGAATAAGTGAAATCATGAATGTTTCTCATATTTGCTCAATTTATAAAACATGAAGTTACAAAATAGCATTTGAATGACCTGCACAGGCTTTGCAAGCACTGAACCTTGCATCTGCATTGAAGTTCTTGGTATACATTTTCTAGCTTGGTTATTAGAAAGCAAGATAGTTTTTGTCAGTGTCTCAGGTGTTCCATATGTTCTATGAAGATCATATCTGCCTTGTAAAGTTGTCCCAAGGAGCAGAGATAATATATTCAAAGATACTGGCACATAGTAGGTGCTCACGGATTGTAACATGTTTTCACTTCATATGATTTGTTGATATTTATAAAAGCCACTTATATAGATAATTGCTGATAGGATAAATATTGTTATAAATATTGCTTTAGTCCATTCATGTTACTATAACAAAATAATCATGAACAGGGCAGCTTATAAACAGCAGAAATTTATTTCTGATGGTTCTGAAAACTGGAATGTCAAGACCTAGGCCATGTCAGGTTCAATGTCTGGTGAGGATCTGCTTTCTCCTTCATAGACGACATCTTTTTGCTGTAACCTCATACAAGCATACAAGGGAAGGCACTAAAGTGCCCCCTCATGCTTTTTATATAAGGACACTAATGCACTCATGTGGACTCTGCCCTCCTCACCTAATGACCTTCCAAAAGGGGACTTCAGGATTAGGGGGATTAGGTTTCAATCCCCCTAATTTGGGTGGGCAGTGAGTGCTAACATTTAGAATGTTACAAATATAGATATTATTTTAAAATGCTTTAGGATGCCTTATTGTGGTCACTGTTAAAACAAAACCAAACACAAAACTGTAGTAGCAGCCAGGATATCTTACATAGATTTGTTTTGAGGGACTATTTTAGGATTTTGCAGTTTACAATATGCTATTAGCTGTTTCTGTTTGTTAAGTCCTCAGCCTGTGCTATTTCAGAAAAAAAATTATTTTTGTATTTTGTATTTATGTATTTCCTATTGGTTCTCTGAAAGAAGCAATTATTTTAATTATTGATTATTTATGGTTAAATGGGGAATCATTTTATTCTGACTCATAGGAATAAAACAACAACAAATGGGATGCATGTGAAACACCTCATAAATGCGTATCCAGCAAAGAAAGTATGCATCTTCAGATATGAATATGCATTTAGAGCCTGGCTTGCTGCCAAGCTCCTAACAAGTTGTTCTGTGCTTCAACTTCCTATTATCATAGATCCTGCAAATGGATGCTTTTGGTCCACAGCTAGAGGTAATAGCACCCTAAAGAGTTTTATATCTGGGAAGAAGTGGACTTCTTTGTGGTTAGGTAATTAAATATTTATCACTTTGCCTTAAGCCAAGTACATGGTAAAAGACTAGTTTGTATTTTTTGTTGTGTTTTCAAGTGGGCTACTCTTAGTCTTATTTATCTTGCCTTAATCAGAGGGTTCATTGTTTATTAAAAAGTTGTAATCTGAAATACTTTCATTGTATATGTATTACCTAAAACAAATGAGCTATCAATGCTTCTGAGCTTCAAGCAATGACTTGTCAGTACATAAATCCATAATACGTTTCTTGATATGCATAAAGAAGATATTTTAATCAGTATTTGTTTTTGTATTTAAAAGTTGAAAAAACCCTCTATAGAGCTAAGAATGCTTTTTTAAAATTTTTTTTAGAAAAGGGATAATTCCAATGTTATTTCTTTACTGTTCATAGAAGATTCTGATTTAATCAGTTTAAGCAATGATAAACAGAGAGATGATTGGTCATTTAAGTTGGATTTTGATTTAAAGAGTAAATTCTTGGAATTTGGGATATTGAACTATCTGTTCCATGCTGAAGGGGAAAAAATCACTTCTCATGATTTTTGCTTACTTTTGTCTTTTTTCCCTAGGAATGGCATCCTGTTAGAAAAACTTATTTTATTCTCCTAGATTTTCTATCACCCCTACCCTCCTGATGCCTGGTGATTGGTTTACAAATAGAAATTTATGTCAACTGACACAATCCTTCTTCCTTCTACTGTTGATCTCAAAATGTTCTGCAGTCCTGAAATATGAAACACTATTGATAATTTTTTTTGGTTCAGCTAATGCTTTCCAAAATGTAAATGGATGAAAGTGCTCCAATCTATTACAGAAGCAGAAACATCTTCATATTTGCTTTACAAATTTTTCTAAGTAAAATACAGTCAGGTTTGTAACATTGCATACAAACTCATTTTAGAATTCTTTGCAATAAATTGAAGAAGATAGAGCAATCTGCTTCTCATATTAAACAGTGAAGTAAAAAGCACAATTTTAAAGAACTATTTCTGTTGTGTTAGTGTACAAAAGTTTCTGCTTATTGCTGACTTCTTAAAGAAACCCTATGGATGAAACTTATGGTTGGCTATGAAATCTGTTATAGGACAAAGTAAAGTAAGATTGGAACTATATGTCTAATTAAATGATAAGGTATGTAGGCAAACTAGCCAGTTAATTCACATAAATACTTCCTATGCAGTTTGACATCTAGTATTCAATTTTCAATCAACTCAAAGCCCTGCAACTACTCATTTGAATATCAACTTGGAAAAAACATTCATAGTTAGCAATTTCCTTTTATGTCCACATTATTTAGAATCAAGGCATAGATTTACCACTGTGTTTTATAGTCAGAGCATATTTATTTGTGAATACTTAACCCTTGATATAATATAGAATGTGGTATAGGACAAATGACATGATCAGTTGTTAAAGATTCTGACGTAATGATAGAGTCTTGGCATTTACAGATTCAGTATTCACAATTACAGCTCTTGTAGTTTCAGATATTTGTGAGAAATCTCAAAGACAGATAATATGGTTTGAAATTTGTGAGCACAATAATTTGTGCTGTGATCCCAGATATTGGTTACCTGCAAGCAAGCCCATCTTATAACCAGAATTAACACTGCAATAGAGTTGTCTATTCATTAGGGCCTTATATTGACTTCTATGACAGGATAACTACCTTATTTCATAGCATGAACTGTACTAACAAGGATTTCATCTATGGGTTCTTCAGGTTTTTTTATTTGTTATATACTTTAAGATCTATATCATAAGAACATAGTGGTTTAGTGAAATTAAAGACACTTGTTATTTTGTAATAAGATTATTTTAGTATTTCAGATACAGTCTCACATTAAATGAAAAATGTTCATAGATGCAAGAATTAGATTTTAAAGAAAACTCCTATGTACACATGTGTCATGCTTTCACACTTAAATTTAAATAAATTATTTATAATCTATAGTATCCAGCGACCTTCATTGTGTAGTAGAGAAACTGAGAATTCCTTATTAGCCAAGTTAGAATAGGAAGACATCAGCTGTGCTGTTGATATTTTGCTATGACATTTCATTTTTCTCACATGGCTTTGTCTTTTTTGACTTCACGTTTTATGTTTTATTGATAGTTTTGTTGTACGTACTTCAAATACATCATCTCATTGCATAACTGATAAGAAAAAAAATGCTATAAGGAAAGTAGGGAAAATATGAAAGTCAAGTTCAATTTCTTAGTTATGTACAGGGTATCCAAAAGAAACATGGATATTTCATTTAAAATAGCTGAATCCTCTAAGTAAAAAATATTTTTACTTGTCATATGCCAAGCAGATCACTGGTGCTATTTAATTTCTCTACCTGTCAGTGAGAACCATCCCTGAAGAGCACTGGAAAAGCTTTCTGTGAATGAAATCACTTAACTAAGTAACACTAGAGATTATTTATGTTTAATTACCACAAAAACACTTCTATATGTGTATGCCAAAACATTCTAACTGAAAAGCTCAAAATAAAATAATAAATCACTATTTTCTAAAATAAGGTAGTATTGACCAGCAGAAACTGGAAAAACATCCCATCCACCAAGAATTTATATATAATGTGGATAAATCCTGACTGAACAATGAGTGAACAGTTACTTCTAACAAATTTCAATAACATTGTCTTGACAGTGGTTCATGGTGCCTCTGTGTTGCTAGGCAACCCAATAGGAGATGGAGGATTCAAACTCAAATTTTTTATATATATATATATATATATATAAAATATAATATATAATATATATATATATATATTAGACTTTATGCATATTATATTGATAGTGCATTATACATGTCATTACAGGCTAGTTGTACATATCTATTTTATATTCTAAGCTTCTGTCTATATATGTTTATTTTTATGTATACATGCATACATATGTATGTCTGTACATATATATGTATAGACACATACTGCCAGAGCATCATTACTCCCCATTTTAAAAAATTAGCATACTCCTAAGAATATGCATTGTTATGATTGATTATTTTGGCTACAAGAGAGAAAATATGTAGACTTTATTGATGCAGAAAGAATTTTTTTTAAAAAAAATATAAACTGTACAATATGTGCATAAGAGAGAGAGACAGTGTTTCTGAAATAAAATCTCTATGGATAAAAAAAAGGAATAGTCTCTTAGTTCCACCTGGTTCTTCTCAGTTAATTACTATAATTAATAGATGTGGGAGAAAAATTAACAGGATTCTTAAATCCAGGGAGATACTAAATGTCAAAAATGGGGATATTTGAATTAAAGCAGGTTCAACTTGAACAATACACAATGATGTTTATGATTCTGGTAGCACATTAATTTTAAGTGAGAGTCTTACATTTGATAACTGGAGTTATTTTGTGAATCCAATTTTAAGAGTTAAATGTTATGTCAATGTCAAAGACCAGAGAATTAGATATTAATAACAAAAGAGCTTTATGGAATAATGCATAATACATCATGAAGGCTAAAACTTTTGAAAATTGATGGTCTAAATCAAAGAGGATGGATTTTAAGAATCTTTGTGGAATGATTACACACCTGCAGTTTTGTGAGGACAGGTGAAAAGAACAAAGAATATCAGAGGCTTTTATTTCAAGGACTCTGAGAGCTTGTAGGTGTACATCATAGTATTAGTTTAGTCAGTTTACAGTTAGTTATATGGTCCAAACTTATGAATGAGGATGTTTTTATTGTTTCGCACCAAGATCACGGCACGATTGCTGGGCAAATAGGGGCTTATAATCTCCATGGTTTCGCTTACAAATCCATGTGTGGGCGTGCAAAATGGTACATTTAGATTCTGATACACTTTAAATTTCTTATGGTAGTTTGAACCGATATCTAATTGTGTGCTTGTTATATGTTTATGTTATTCAGATAAGGTTGAATTTATTTATTTTCATCTTTGAAGATTGAATTAAATATAATCTTTACTATTTTATTAAGATTATTTTAGAATAAATGTATTATAAGAAACATGATTATGTATCTAATACACTATCTCTATACTTTAGAAATTTAGTGATAATTAAAAATTATAGTCCTCCCTTTGGTTTTCTGGGCAGGGAATATTAGAATTGGTAATTATGTATCACATATATTTGATAAAATTATTTTGTGGGTGAAAATTCTTCTAGACACTATATGTCAAATGGCATAGCTATTCAACAATAAATATATCATGCTAGCATAATGCCAGATATACTTGGGTGATTCAAGATTTCTGTAGAATGAAGTTGAGAGGTATTGATAAGTACCAGATATTTCATAAAAACAATCTCCCAATTCTTTGGATTCCTGATTCTTCAGTGATACATTTAATTACCCAATATTCTATTAATCTTTAAATTCACTGCAAACATTATGGTTTACCAGATTTTTGTTATTTAATCATTTAATTCTGATTCTCCTATTGATGAATTATGGAATGATGTCTTTCATGCTACTTTTAATTTAATGTTTTAAAATTGATTCTAATATATGTTTCTTATTTTATACTAATAAACACATTTTGACCAGATTGATTTCTTTTAATACATTTTCTTACCATTAAATTGTTTTTATGTAGATTATCATTTATATGGCTTAACTTCTTTTATTTTAGTAAAACAAAATGAGCAGAATTAGTAAACAAAATCATACTGATATTTTTGGTGTGGATTGTTAAATAAGTAACCTTACTTCTGTTATGTAGATCGTTGACAGATTTGTAGTTAAACCTTGCTCTCATGTTAATACCCTTTGTATTTAGTCTAATAATGTGTATGTAAATTCATCCTTCACTGATAGTATAAAGGTAAACAAAATATGTAAATAAGGACTTTGTCCTGTGTCAATCAAATGCAGAGACTGACCAAGGGAACTAAATGATGTAACTATACTATACTTAAGTGCTATAAAGGAAATTAAAAAAGCAATATAATAGAAAGTAGTTGTGTTGGGTTGGTGTAGAGGAGATGATCAAAGGAGGCTCTGCAAGGGCTGACATTGCCACTGAGAACACCCAGGAAGAGCCCTGACAGTGCAGTCAACCAAATAAGCACATCTGGCAGAGTCGGGGAAATGGGGGAGGCACATGGAGCAAGAGGATTGGTGACCTCAAGAGGTAGATAGATCTGCCAGTGTGTTTACAGTGCATTGAGGGAGAGGGAAAATAATGCCAGTCAAGGCTGGAACTGAAGACAAAAGCTGACTATTTGAGAAGTATATCTATAAGAAGTTCGGATTTTCTGGTGTGTTTTAAGTAAATGAATGCAGCTGTTTTCTTCAATGAAAAAAAAAAAAGGACTTGAGGTTTTTATAATGTGATTTTAATGATGAATCATTAAGCCAGGCAGGAAAGAATGAAGGCAGGCAGATAAATGGTGAGTGGGAGGAAGAACTCTAAGCTGCAGAGGAGTCTGAGAGACCTTGGGGAGGGTGGTGAGTAGCAGGTCTGCTGAGGAGCCAGAGCAGCTGGGCCCTGAGACAGAGGGGAGGAAAGGTGAAGACCGAAGGCCCAAGCACTGGGTGAGACACATGGATAGACTTTTCAGTTGTAAGGAAGGGGTAAATAAATGTCTTAAATAAATGACTAGCAGGTGGTTTGATGAGGGATATATTAGATGATACAGCCCAATGACTCAAGTTCCAAATAAGCTGAAATTTTTGGAGGAAAAAAGATAATTACTTTAGGAGTAGCAGCAAAGAGAAACAAAGGCATTATACAACCTGTCTCTAGGTTTTGAAAAACTTTTTAAAAATTAGGTTCACAAGTCTCTTGTATGGTGATGGTGGTCATTTTATTTAGAATTAAATCATGTCCCAGTACTCACTGATTTGCATCAATATGTTTTTCTGGGCATTTTTAACAAGGATGCATTTCCATGAGGGCAGAGATAGTTTTTGTTTTGTAGACTGTTGAATCATCAGAACTCTTTCAGTAAATACATGTTGACTTAAATTAGTTACACTCAATTTCTTGTTTGACTTAAATTAGTTACACTCATTTTCTTAACTCGATTTTAATTGGCAAATTAAGAAAAATGTACTTTTATTTTCTGTCTTTATTTCTAATTCTTTTTGTTATATGAATTATGTTATCGAATGCATTTTGGCACTTTATAATTATTGCCAAATTATAAATACTATTAATTAGTATCTTATTGACACCTCATAATATTCTATTAACTGTCATTTAACACCTTTCCCACTAAACGTATTTCAGGATATATTTATAGTTATTGCTTCATGATTCTATTTTATACTCATTTCAATTATGTCAACTAAATTTTCATGTAAAATCACATGGAGTTATCAGATTCTTTAATAGCATTCAAAATTTGTATAACATATTTGTAGAGTTTCAGATATTTTTGAAAAAAAATACTTTGGAAATAAATAATTTTCTTACTTTAACATGTTTTATTTTTTATAAAGACATCCATAGGTTATGAATTTACTGTTCTTTTCTTGGGGAGGGGAGTATTAGAGTTTCTTTCCAATTTTTAGACTGGCCAGTAAGGGGAGATTTTTATAAGGTAGTAATTTAAATCCCCTTTCTTCATCGTCTTTCTTCTCTCTTTCCTTCATTACTTCTTTCCTTTAATTTTAAATATATGTATCTTCTTTCCAGGAGGAATGTATAATAATTGCTGCATATATAACTACTCATATTTTATCCTTGGAATATTAAAAAATGGTTGACATTGCCTACCTTGCTTTGTTATAGGATAATCAAGAATATTTTTAACATTTTAATACTAGAATTTACCAAATTGATGAGTACTGATAACTTTTGTTTTCTCATTACTTTTAACTTTTATTAATTTAATGGTAATTTTACAATTTTATTCAAATTCCAACCTGAGCATACATAAACTGATAAATTGATGTCTAGGAAATAAGTTGCAATATTTTTATTCTGGATAATTTTTTCAATTATTCTAAAGATCTGTAGAATACCAAAGCTGTCGTGGAAAAAATTGTGTGTGTGTGTGTGTATACGTGTGTGTGTGTGTGTGTGTATACATCCATGTGTGTTTCTTAGTATTTTTACCTTATCGTGAAAGGATAGGCTACTAAGCAATGACATGGTAAAAATCTCCCTCTTCTTCCCGAATTGGACAGTAACTCTGCATTGTGTTAGGGGAGAGCTAAGATAGGAGTCCTTTGGCCACCAAGGCAGCAAAGCTGGGTTGAACCTGGATTCCATAGCCCATTGAGACCAGTGGCAAGACCAAGGCCAATGTAGCTATAGCCTGCCTGTAGCTAAGGTATCCTCATGGCCTAATACCACTGCAGTCAGCAAGAGGTGATACTGGCTGCAATTTAAGTCTGTCTCACTGGAGCTGAAGTTTGGGTCTCTGGACATGGTACAGACCCAGAAGCTTTTATCTGCCAGCACTAACCTGGGATAAGTGCTGTAGAAGTCTTCATAGTGTTGGCTTTTAAAGGCATGATACTGAGTTCCAAGGCAAAGTTCTGTGTATATTCCCCTGTCCTACTCCCCGGTGGATGGAATCTTTGTGTATTATGGTGCCTAAAGTTGGGGCAAGGATGGTAAAAGGAGTCCCTTGGCTCCTAAGTTACTCTAGGTCCGTGAGCACTGGCCCAAAGGCAGGACCTGTGTGGCACTGCCAAGTACTATGTCATTGTGTCAAGCCTGGTACTGGGTTCCAAGTTTAAAGCCCATACTAATTTCTTCTCCCTCAAAGAGGAGGGAAGTAACTCCAGTGTGCTTTGCTTGGAGTTGGAAGAGGGGTAGCAAGTGCAACTTTCCTTCCTGACTTCTTCAGTGCATCTTCTTATTGTTGTACTAAAAAAATGAATTATGATTACCCACCTCATTTCCTTAGTTTATATGAAGGTAATTTCATTCATGGATAATTGCTCGATAGATGTTTCTGTAGAGATAGGATCATTGGAGGGTTTTACTCCTCTGCCATCTTGTTCCACCTATAAAAAAGAATAAGTTTGATAGAATCAACCTTTTTGGGTCAAACAATAAACCCCTAAGATTAAAAAACATCCATCAGCTACTATAAGTTTATTGCAAATGTTTATTTAGGTTCAATAAGTATATAATTGAGTAAATAATATTAGCAGCAAATTTTACAGATTAAATAAGAACCAATTTGATAAGTCTTTAGAGTATAAACATCTATAATTGTTACCAAGCAAAATTTGATGTCTATTACCACATATATGAATTGATTTCATCCTCTCCACAAGTTCTCAATTTTTTAATGTGAATCTTAAAGTGTTTGTGATATATTTTCAACTTGCATCAATAGTTTACTTTTTCGGTAAGAAATATGTTATATTCTTGGGATTAGGGCTGTGGCTCAGAGGTAGAACACTTGCCTAGCACATGCAAGGCACTGGGTTCAATCCTCAGCACCACATAAGATGAATAAATAAATAAAATAAAGGTATTGTGTCCAACTACAACTAAAAATATATACATATAAAAAGAAATACTTTCTATTCTTAATTTTAGCTGAACCAACTTATATATATTTTTATATATATTCACCACAATTTTAGAGGTTGAGGATTGGGCAACAGTCCCATCTTATCTCTTTCCCTACTCTCCTGATCTTAGTGAATGGTGTCCCTTTATCCCACCCATGGAAAAACACTGTGCCTCTGACATCCTAAAATCCATCTGCTTTCCAATACTTACAGCCAATGTATTCATTCAAAGTCTCTTTCCCTTGATTTCTAAACTGCTTTTCACATTAGTCATCTGCAAATCTCTCTTGATACTCCCATTCTCATATCATTCCTGCCTAAATGCTCTCCCGGGGATCCCGATGGTCCCAAAGATAAAATTAGATTCAGACTTGTAATAAGGTGTGCTTTAGCCAGCATTGCATTGCTGTGACCAAAACACCTGACAAGAACAATGTAGAGAAGGGAGACTTTGTTTGGGCTCACGGTTTCAAAGGTTCAGTCCATGGTTGACTAACTCCACATATCAGGGCCTGTGGTGAGGTAGAACATCATGGCAGAAGGGTGTGTCAGAGGGAAACAGCTCAGGCCATGGCAATCAGGAAGCAGAGAGCTCTGCTCACCAGGGACAGAATATAAAAACCAAAGGCACATGCCCAGTAACCTACTTCTTTTTGTTACACCTACTTGCCTACAATCACCACCCAGTGAATCCGTGTCAGGGGATTAATTCACTGATTAGGTCATCACTTTCATAATTTAATCATTTCACTTTTGAACATTCTTTCATTGTCACATAAATGAGCTTTGTGGGGGCACCTCATATCTATAACATAGTAACGTGCATATAATCTTAATAATTCAGTCCCTGCTCATCAGGTAGTCCTGTCAGGCTGTACTCCTTGCAGTTGCTGGGAAGTGCATGAGCATGCTTATGATTTGTCCCTTCTGTCCAACACCTCATATGATTTGTATGGGTAGCATGTCGTCACCTTTTAAGTATTTGCCGAAACTATCCATGACATCCTGATCCCTGAACAACCTCTTCTTTGTGCTCACGGAAGTCTTTGTGCTTATATCATTTATCACACAGAATTACCGCTGGCAGTTTAATATCTGTCTCCCATCAGGCTCCTGAGTAGTTATGCATAGGGGCAAGCAATCTGGTGGAAGGGGGCCAAGGAAGCTTGTCTTTTAGCTACATTGGCAGATCAATGCTTTGCTTAGATTATCTTTAATTGAGATGGATTTAGGTAGGCTTAGGGAGATTACTGGAGAAAAAGGAAATACGAAAGACCAAGCATCTCTTGGCACCTCTGCTGCTGATGCTTCCACTGTGGATTGAGCTCTTAGAAACCAGGGACTATGTCATCTGAGTGTCCACTGAATACCACATAGTGTTTGGCAAATAGATTGTATGTCTGGCACTTAATAGGCCCTTAATAAATATTAAATGAATGGAGGATTCAGGATGCTAATCATGTACTCATACTAAATTACTTTCAAAAAGTAAATCCTCTGTAACATTGAAATATACTTAAAATGTACTATTTTTTCATCAATGTGATTTGATTTAGATGTGTGGGATCAAATGGGATTAAGACAAACCATTGCTACCTATATGCAAATACTACAGGAATCTAACATTTTATTCTCTGATGGAGATTTTGTGAAAGGAATCTCCTTGACCAGAATTTTCTGATGGAGGAATAAGTCAGAAATATGAAAAGCATACCTCCTCACTTTTGGGTTGACAGTTTTTTTTTTTTTTTTTCCCTATGAGCTGTTATACATCAAGCATATCTAAATTGCCTTTCTGAAATACAGGGACACCGTGTATTGTCAGTAAAATGGTCTGTGTTGATTAGTTTGTCTTTGGGGTGTAGTTGATTCATCAGATGATGGAGATCCTGCTGGCGTTTCATGCAACCTGCTATGGTATGTGGGCTTTATTGGCTTCCCAGCAGCAACACTGACACAAATTGTCAGATTTTATGGGCAGTTTTAAACCTAATGAAATACATCCTTGAGAAACTTCCCTCACCATTTTAGTAACTGTACAATTTGAAAGAAAAGAATCAATGCACACCACACAGGGTAGTTCAGGACTGAAATCATGGAATACAGTGACAACATGCTTATTTTGCTCTCGCACATGGTGTCATCAACTGCACTATGGGATACTGATGCTGCCTCAGGGGCTGGTATTAATCTTTGTGCCAAAGCTTGCAGAAGCCCTGGGTGCACTCGCTGATGTAAGTGTTGCTGTCCATCTTTTTGATCCTAAGATTATTCCTTTGGGCTAGAAGGTAATATAAGGCTGCTGAACTTTAAAAAAAAAAAAAAAATCTGTTAGTGATGTTCATTTTCTTCCAGTTCTGAGAACTAAGAGTACAAAGTCGAATTATTTCACAAAAGAAAGTAGTCCTATCACTGCTAGGTAATTTACATACATTATCTAATTTAGTCATTAAACCGGAGACAGTAAAAATATTATCTCTACTTTGCCAATGAGATATTAAGTGATTTTCTGGCATTTGATCTTAGGTCTACATGCATCCAAAGACATATTCTTAATTAACACTCTAAAGAGTCTCCAGTCAAAGCAGTTATTTTGCTAATGTTTTTTTTTCTTTTAAACTTAGTGATTCATTGTTATCATAATAGTAATAATGATATTTTTATAAGTCAAGAAAATTGACAAAAATTTATGTTCAAGATTATCAAAACCTTTCATTTCCCCCCCTACCTTTCTATGTATTCCTGAAATGATGTTACAGTCAGGATCTGTATATTGCCAGGAACTTTGGCAAGAGGAGAGATTACTTTTTCGATAGAATCATTTGCAGGAATTTTCCAAATGATTCACAGAGAATCAGCTTAATCTTCTGGAAAACATTTTAGGGACCACAAATACATATTGCACCCAGAATGCAGTGTGTTTGCTGTAGTGTGGTCTATTATTTTTCTTTTGGCATATATGCATAATCCAAATACCTACATAGAAATAGGAAATTTTAGCACTTCTAGCTATAAAACAAAAGCTATCCTACAGAAGAAATTCTTCATTCTTATTAAACATATCCAGTATCTCCAATAGGAATAACTAATTCAGAAAGACATCATACCATTTGGTTCTCATTTGCTATTCATGGGGGAAATGGTCCTCTTTGGGAATACTTTAGAGAAGTTAACTTTTTAGCTGAATTAAGGCTCAGTTGATATAAAAAAAAGTATATAAAATGTTGATCCACCTTGTAGAAATAAGTGAGCTGTCTTCCCAGTCAGATCAAAATCTCTCACGTATTATAAATTCTCTTTTTTATTTCTAAGAACTTTGGAATAATTGTGACTTAGATCCTTTAAAAACTGAGTGCTATGGTTGGTTTTTCAAAAATCTCAAAATTTTGACAAATGTTTTCCATTTTCTTGTAATTAGGATAATTATTGTAAAAAGCCAGAAGTTGCTTAATCCAAAACTCTAAGCTGAAAACCGAAATTAGAATGAATCTTTAGAAAAGTGAAGATGTCCTTTTTTGAAAAAGTTTGGAATCATTAATTAAATATTTGACCTTTTGTGGCTTTTCAAATGTCCATTTTCAGAAAGGGAGAAACAGTTAGAAGGAAAAGACTATGAATGTAGATTCAGGGCCAGAGGACAAAAACAGTTTAAATTGCCTTGATATAGATTCATAGATTGCAAATGAGCACTTTTTAAAATTTAAACCCTTGAATATAATATCTCAGGAAGAGAGTGAGTTCTTAATATATATATATATGTATATAATGTGATTCTTACTGCCTACCAGCTGTGTTCTGATTTCAGAAGATGACTTTCCCTATAAGTTTTATATCTAACTCATAAAATGTGCAGCTCTGGAGAACAATTATCATGACAGGGAATATACATTCCTGATGATACAATGGGGTCCTGTTTCCACCTCTGTTTTTGAAGGATATTAAAGGTAAGAATATAAATGCTCCAGTTGTTCTCCTTGCCTGATTGTAACAGTGAAGGAGACAAAATTGATTCTAGCTTATGGCTTGGTGTTCAATGTTATTCTGTGGCACCTGTTGACCAGCAGCTGTTAGAGATTATTGTAGGTTTCTTTGTCGGGAATGTTGTAGCAACTATAATAAATCAGACTTAGATTGGATACTGAAGGGGTTTGTTTAAAAGATTTAAAACTCTCTGTATAGACAAAGATGTTAATTCTAAGTGGCAAACCAGAATGAGCCCGCATGCAATATTGAGACTGAGGTGTATATTCTAAATCTGAGCAATGATCATCCATACAATGAAGTAGAGACAATTTTCTCCCAGAAATACCCAACATCAAGAGATTCCCTACCAAATATGCATGACAAGATAGCAAGAGTACAATATTTCTTTAATCTCCCTTGCTCTTTTATTCAAAGGAAATGGAGGAGACAGCTCTGATGCATAGAAAATCATGTAGCAAACACACATACAATGGATTTGAGAAAATAAATTTCACTAATCTAGACATTTCTCTCCTCAAGAGAAAATGGATTTAAGAAATTTCATGATGTATTTAAATTAAACCTATTTTTCTCCTACTTTAAGTTGGAAAAAATTGACTCTAAGGTCAAAATATGAAATTGAATTTTTCCTTCTGTGTTAGTCAGCTCCTTATACTGTGACCAAAATAGCCAACAAGGACAACTTAGAGGAGGAAAGTGTATTGGGGCTTAGTGTCAGAGTTATCAGCCCATAGATAGCCCACTCTATAATTTTGGGCCCATGGTGAGGCAGCATATTATGGTGGAAGGGTGTGGTGGAAAAACGCTTCTCCATTCATAGCAGCCAGGAAGCAGAGGTGGAGGAAGGGACCCACAGAAAAGATGTACCCTTTCAGGATATGCACCCACCCCCTGCATCCATGCCCCCATCTTCCCACAGTTACCATCTAGTCAGTTCATTCAAACTAGGATGAATTGATTAGGTTATGACTCTCTAGACTTTCCTGCAAAACCATTCACCTTCCTAATATACAATGATATTTCACATTGGGTTAAATTAAGGAGGAACATTCATAGTGACTGGGGAGGAGAAAAATGTTGTTTATGACTTTATTGATTATTTTGCCAATATATACTGGATACAGTCCATCTATTGTCTAAATTTATATTTTCCCTGAGCTCAAATCTCAAAAAATTCAGATATATTTGGGGATATCTGAGAGAGGTAAACTGTCTAGAGTCAAAACAAATGTCATGTGACTTCTAATATGTTTATTCCCCTTATTTATATCTTTGCCTATGCTACCAATACATCTATATCCACATGAACTTAAGGATTCATTTTTCATATTCAAATTTTATTCATGAGACGATTTATGCTTAATCCCATTTATGTATGTGGAGAATGGCTCACCTTACTCATTTTACTTTGCAAACCCAGTCACTCTTCTTCTCACCTCTCTCCATCTCTTTCTTTTTATCCTGTCACTAATAGAGCCTTCATTAATGGAGCCTTCAGCTACAAAGGCACACAGGACCGCTTTCTGAGGAGTAACTGAAATTAACCACATACATCATTTCAGTGGCAAACCCCACAGCCACCAGTCATTTATAGTGCCAAGTCTCAGCTCTTCAGGTAACAGTGGGAAGAAATAGTACACTACACGTGTTCCACACATGGAGAAAAGAGATTGCTGATTGTTCTCCTATGTGGAAGCCGTGTGCCACACCCATCCCCTTTACACATTTATGAAATTACTGTGATTTGTCCTTTATGTCTTTTGAAACATTCATATAATTAGATTAGGCTCTACCTAATGGAAGGGAATTGCTCCTATTCTGTGCACAGGGGGTTCATCCATCACCAAGTCTTTTCAAGCATCAATGGCATCAGTAGTGTGCTCAGCATCAAGGCTGAGCAAAGAAAAGAACTTCCCAGAGATTACTCTTAAAATATTCCATTCTGAGAACACCTGTTTCTCCTAGTGCTGTTTACTTTGGGACTTTCAGGGTCAGTAGGAAAGCTTTTCAACAAATTTGGTTTCTTTTTGAAACTATTTTTGGCAGTTTTGTTACATGCGCCTGTAATTCATTTTAAGTGGTAAAGAGATGGAGATAAATGGTAGGTAGAATTTGAAATGTCTGAAGGCTTTTTTTTTTTTTTTTAAATCATCCTAAGTTTTTTTCCACAAATTATATCTGGTAATATACAAGAATGAGACATTATAAAACCAAGGAACAGTTTAATGTTGTTGAATATAGAATCTTTACTAAGAGGGGATATAGATGGAACGAGGCTCTTCCACTCTTCTTATTTTTTATTATTCTTCTTTCACTCCTTCTGACTCAGGACCCAAATAAAAACACTCAGAATTAATTTTTGTCATTTCAGGGAAATCTGTACTGTACCTTGTCTTTCTGCAAAGCAAAGATAATATTGTATTTCAAAACTTAGCTGTCCATAATACTTGATAAATATGTTTTTATTATTTTCTCAGAAGCATTTAATATTTCCCTAACTGAATTTTTAATTTATATGCATTCTTAAAATAGAATATAGATCATAAATTTACTCATTTTTGTGACTCATTCATCATTATTATAGTTCTGATTTGGATATAGTTATAACAATATGCTCTGTTAAATTATTAGAACCATTTATTTTTATGGCAAATGACCGCAAGCTTCTATATCATCATCACCCTTAGTCTCTTTCTTTAAAACTGTTATTATTTAGAATAAAAATTATTAAAATTTTTAAAATTTATTTCAATTAGGTATATATGACAGCAGAATGCATTTTGATTCATTGTACACAATTGCAGCACATCTTTACATTCTATGGTTGTACATGATGTAGCATCACACCATATGTGCAGTCATACATGTACCTAGGGTAATGATGTCCATTTCATTCCACCATCTTTCCTGCCCCCATGCATCCTCCTTCCCTTCCCTCCCCTTCCTCCCCTCTATCCTTTTTGCACAATCAAATTTCCTCCATTTTTCCCATGCCTCCCCAGTCCCTTTTATGGATTAGCATCCACTTATCAGAGAGAATATTTGGCCTTTGTTTTTGTTGGGTTGGCTTACTTTGCTTAGCATGATATTCCCCCATATCCTTCCATTTACCTGCAAATGCCGTAAAACAACATTTGTGTGTGTGTGTGTGTGTGTGTGTGTGTGTGTGCGCGCGCGCACATATGCGCACTGTGGATTGAACCCAGGGCATGTGAGGCAAGCACTCTACCAACTGAGCTATAACCCCAGCCCCCAAATGTTTTATAATTAGTTGTAAAATAATAATTCTCTTACTGATAAAATATACATTTATTTTGACTATTTACAAGACTATTTTTTTTTTGGTTTGGGGAATACTTATTTTTCCTTTAATATTCATAGTAAATAACCAATCACAATTTTTACACAAACCTTTCAAACTCATTGCAGTTTCATTAGAGAAAATTTGTTTTTCCAAGATGAAATATGCTGTGTAATAATTTTTGCTCACTGAAAGACAAGAATGTACATTTCCCCCACTTTGGTTCATCAAGATGATGGTTCATAGAGAATAAATAAGTGTTCCATTGACAAAGTTTACTTTTGTGTTATAGTTTCTGAAGTAAAGGAAAATAAAGAGAAAATGATTTTTAAATATGCTATGGATGGCTCTCAGTAAATTTTTCCTATGGGATATAAATTTTAGAGACTGTATTTAGACTCAGTGTTACATACTTTATTTTATATAGTAAAATATAAAATATTTTCCTTAATAGTCCATGCTAAATGTCTTCTTCCTCCTCTCAACACAATCATATTACACTCATTCTTTAATAGTTGAGTTCTCATCTCTTCTTGAAGTACTACCTGTGAACATCAGTCTATAGTGTAAAACAACTGTTATAGAATATATGGCAAATATCAATAATTACTGCATCTAGGTGATAAGTATACAGGTGTTATTTGAACTAGCCTTTTAACTTTTCTTTATAATTGATATTTTTATTAAAAATTTTTGAATAAATAGAATAAAGAGTTAGCAAGTGACTAGGCAGTCAAAAAAAAAAAACTAATAAAATATACCAAGATGCATGTTATAGGAACCAAAAGAATGCTGATGTCAAGCATAGAAAGTGTGGATAAGAGGATTAAAATGTCTCTATTCCAAGAAGAAATGCCAGAGAGGTGGGCAGGGGCTAGGAGCTTTGTAAGCTAGGAGAGACATCTGCATTTTATTCAAGTAGATTTTAAGTAAAGTTGTAGCTTGCTTCTGGTTTATATTTTAGAAGAAATCTTTGGCTACCTGGTGCAGAATTTATTGTTGAGGTATAAGATCTACAGTAGGGAGCTAAATTAGGAGGCTGTAGGAATACAGACACAAGAGTGGCTTAGATAGGGTGTGTTTTAAAGATGTGGGTGAAAGCAGCCATGTGTGGGACATTTGTGACAGGTAGAATCAATAGTAATGACTGATGGATTGCAGGTAGGTAGTAAGGGAAAGAGGGAAACTTTAAGTAAGGCAATTAGGAAAGTAAAATCAAAGTTAGATCCTATACTTTGGTCATCAACCATTAGATGGACGTGATGTCACTGATTTTGCTGGAATTGATTAGGAGGGGAGCACGATTTTCAAGAAAGGAAGGTCATGGAATAAAAAAGTCTGTTTTAGCCATATTGAGTTTGAGACAAGTAAATAGAGCTAGTGTCTTGTTATTTGGATACATCTTATTTTCTAGGAAAAAAATAATCCAGTAGATATAAATATGGAAGTCTTTGGCATGTAAATGGTGTCTAAAATCATATGACTGAGATGGCAAGATGATGTCACCAGGGAAGATTGAGCAGATGGAGAAAAGGAGATTTCCCTTGCGAAGCCGTGGGCATTTCTACATTTAATTGCTAGCAAAGAAACAGGAAACAATAAATGAGATGACGAAGGTATAGCTATTTAGGTACAAATCCTGGAAGTCAATGAAAGAAAATATATCAGGACACTGTTAGTGTTGTCAAACATTGTTAAGAATTCAAATCAAACAGGAACTATGAAATGGCCATTGTGTTTGGGGAAAATGAAAACTGTTGATGCCTGGGAAGAACATTTTCTTTTGGGTTGGGAAGACCAGATGAGTTTCAGAAGGGAATGGGAGCTGAAGACAGTAGAGGATTTCAATAGAGTTTTCTCTGAAGGGTAAAAGCAAAATAGTGCAGTAGGCAAGGAAGAGAGAAACTAAGGAATTTGTTTATGCCTTTTTCGGTTTTGGTATTTACAGTTGTATCTTGTATACTGATATGAATGATCAAACAGAGAAAATAATGATTCAGAAAACAAAGGGAATAATTATAGGAGTAAAGTCCTTAAGGAAGATGGAGAGATCTTAATTCAGACTTACCATGCCACATGTGGAGAACTCGTCCTTTGAGAGGGATCGTCCCATTTCATCTAGAGCTAGAGGAGAAAAGGCAAAAGCATGACACAGACGCTGGTCACCTGGTATAATGGCACTATGAACATGACAAAATTTCTGTCTCATTTCCTCAAAAGGATATGAGGTGAGGTCAGCAGTGGGAAGTAAGGCAGGGGAGAGGGGCATCTAGTACATTTGAAGAACAAGAAGAAGGTTTGGCTATCTAATTTATTAACCTCCTTTTCTGGTTATCTTCCATTTGCATTCAAATCTCAGCTTTCCCACTACCTACATATTTAGCCATGGTGGGATCCCTTAGCCGGCATTCCTCACAACAAAGAATTTAAGCTTTCATAATGCTGACAGCATGGTTATGATAAAATAGGGATATGCAGTTTTGAAATGTTAATAGTCTGATATTATGGTTAGAATCTAATCAAGCATGAATATACCAGCTACTGTATTTTGGCAGAGGGAATTATCTAGCCTTAGTGTTTTGAAATATAACTCATAAATTCATTCAAATAATAAATTACAATAAGAATTTACTCCAAAATCACCAATTAACACTTTTCCAAATTAATTGAGGATGCTTTGTCTGAAATTGACTTAATGTAGATCATTTGTCCATTAAAACATGAGAATATTAATTAAAGGATACAAACTTAAATGTTAAAAATGAGGTGATCTTATTTGGAGGTATAAATCAAGGATGCATTTTCTGGTTAAGAAAAAGTCATGGTTAATCATATGGAATCTCCATATGGAATCTTTACTCACCCTACACCCTTTAAAGCACTACAGTACAAGTTTGGGGTGATCAGGATCATCAGTGTCTTTGCTCTGAGATGAACAAAGTCAGGTTTTCACTCTAAGATGTACTGTGGTTACAAACAAGAGCATGATAAAAGGGCAAGCAAGAGCAGCCTCACTTAGAATCCAAGAGATACAGAAGTTCTCCCAGTCCTCCCTATAGTTTATTTGCATTGTGGGTTTTTAGGGGCACCTAAAAAAGTATCTTACTTAATATAATAATATTCATAGTATACTTAATATAATAGTATTCATAAATGTTTTGTCATGAGGTATTTCACCATTTTAATCATTTAAGATCATTTAAGATGAAATGCACCAGCTCTGATGATTATCTTTATTCACCATCTTCTTGATAACTATATTTTCATCAGGAAATTTAATTCCCTAACACTCCAGAGTAGTAAATTTGTCCTTTTTTGTTTTGGGTATGAAGGTCAAAATAAGGTATTATTTTTAAGAAATTGAGTGATATTCATTGTCCCTAATCAAAGAATTTCTTTTTATGTAGTCTATCCTGGAACTTGCAATGATGCACATAAGATATAACTTTTTAACCTGTAAGATTGTTTTGCATTTTTGTTTCACTTATGTTTGCAAGTGTGAGCACTTAAAATCACCATTTGAATTTTGAGCTCTTCTGGCTTTTGACTGTGGTAGAAATTTGGATTGCAGACAATGGGAACTGTGATGTACAATATATAAACTTGCATCCAACTGAGAAAAACCACCACTCCTGTCTCAGTTTCAGTCAGCAGGGGTTTCTCTTTTAGTTTGTTTAGAAGAACTGGAGCCTGTCATCAACATGGCAAACCATAGTTGACAGCGAAATTTTCTTTTGCCCTTTGTCTCATAACTAATGAATGCCACAGAAATTTATGTCTAGCTGAAGAACAGTTTATATCGACAATGTTAAGAATAAAACCAAATAATATCTTAGATTATTATGTAAAATAGACCAAGGACCATTATCTGAATACCAAATAGAGCCAAATACTTCTTTTTGATTCAGATTACACTTAGAAACATCTTAAAAAACAAGTATGTGGCATAAATCACTTTGTAAAAGTGTTTGTCATTATCTGCCAAACTCAGTACATGCACAGTCTATGATACTACAGTTTAACTGGCAAGCAAATACCAAAGAGCAATATGTGTACTAACACACAGACTCCAGAATTTTCCTAGCAGCAATAATAACACCCAAAGCCAAACATAAACAAATGGCATTCCTAATGGACGAATAGAGGTTTTTATGGTATATTTATATAAGAAATACTATAATGCAGGAACAGTGAGGTAACAACTCCCACATCTCAAAGTGGGGATGAATTCTTTAATATACTTTCTTTTTGAAATTAGATGTAGAAGAGTACATACTGTCTGATTCTATTTACATAACATTAGAAATAGATACACATGAACTTAGAAAAATAGATACACATAAACTTTCATGTTTGATGGATAGATGTTAACATGGTATTTATGTTTGAAGATAGTGGAGATGGGTATCAAGAAAGAGGATTCTGGATATGGGTAATATTCTCTCTTAATGTGGATGATAGTTATGTAGGTTTATATTTATGATCATACATTGATTTTAATATGATACTAAATTGGGATCTTCATGATAAAGCAATGAGATTACATAACGATAATACATTTATACATTTTCTGTAGGTATATTTTAGATTTGTTCACCATAATATATTTATTAGTACTTATTGTATACAATTTTTAAAATGCTTTCATGGGAAGAAAACAAAAATCTCAGAAAATAAAAATTTATCCCATTTCCTCTTCACTAGAGATAAGTCTATATACCTGTCATATATGTAGTATATTATGGGTATGTTAAAATATGTTGAATAAGCAATGCAGCAGCTCCATCTAGACTTTCTTATGAATCAAAAAGCAGAATTAGGTTTAAATGTATTATGTTGGCAACTGAAAAAATAAATATTTTTTTTTTCTGAGTAAACTTCAAGTACATTAATCGTAAGTAAATTTAATGAGTTAATTATATTAAAGATTTTTAAGCTCAGTTTATTTAGATGTATCTTTGTTTACATTGAGTTCAATAATTTACTTTAATTTTAAGTAATGACATTTTATTTTGCTTCTACTGTTTGAAAGACATTATGACTTTTATGTTATAAATGTTCCAGATATAGCCTCATAGAAAATTTGGTGATGAGAGTACTATTGATTTTAGCAAGTGGAGATGTGTAAGTCTATAGATTATTTACCTACTGCAGGAATAGTACATCAAGAAAGATAAAAGACTTTTGTGTACATCTTTGGCATCTGACAGATGAACTTTGATAATATAAAGTCTAGCAAAATCTTATTACTCAAAAATTTATTATCAAATGCATATTACTTGTTAACCTTTTTTTTTCATAATCCTTTGGGATGCATTATCTAAGAGATTGACAAAGGTGATAATAAAAGCTGTCATTTACCAGGCATATTCTACTTGCCAAACACAGTTCCATGGCTGATGATGAATATGATTCCTATGTTTCTGGAGAGCTAATTTAAACAAAGCAGTTTTTTCCTGCCTTAAAATTATGAAGTGTTTTTCCTAAAACCATTACTTCATTTATTCTCTTATGGAGAAAATTAGCTATTTTATGAGGAGAACACCATCCTTTGATGGTTATCATCTAAGATAGTTAAACTTTCTCTTAAAAAAGTTATCATCTAGGGGGAATAAAAGTAAATACAGTTATTTACATTAGATCCTGTAAAGCTATATACATGCACAGAAATACCTAATCTTCCAAAAGCAGCAGTTTTGTATCTGATAGAAATCTCTTTCCATTGTGTGGATTGATACATTTTAAGGGATCTTTCTACTTTGCATGAAAACAGTAGATATGGGAATATTTCCTTGTCAGATGTAGTTGTCTAGAAATATTAATAAGAGAGAATATGTGTTGGGCATTATAAAATATTTTGCAATTTCAAGTTACAGTAGATTGTGAAATAATAGTTTCATACTGAATGAAAGATTTGCTTTTAAGAAACAAAAGTGAAGTATTTTAGAAGCCATTAATATAGAGGACATGATGATCTTATATTTTGCTTTAAGAAGTATATGCAATAACTCTAACGGGGTTGAAATGCCAGAAATCAATCTGAAGGGAACCTGCATAAATGAGAAGAATAAGAAATAATTACTAGGGTCTTAAGTAAAAAGGTAGAACTAATGGGGTATGCTAAAAGTTATATCAAAGTCAAGGGGGAAATTGGTATTTATTATGAAACTTTTATGTATTTTGATCAGAGGCAAATGAAATAGTACAAAGAAGCTTGAGATAAAACAAAACACTTAACCTATCCCTCCTTACCTCTCAAGTCATATTTGTCTTAGTTAGCAATTCCCTCTGATATGTCTAAATAATCAGCTTTTATGCATCTTTCTCAATCTATTGAGTTTTGATATTATCAATTGACATTCTCTTTTATAATCCACCATTTGGCTTTTCTACACCCCATGTTCAATGCTGTTACTTCCAATGTAATTAACATTTTACTTAACTCATATTATTTTTTATGATGTAAATGTTGACCAATGTTAACATATCCATTATTCCATATTTATGTGTCCTATTTTGAGTGGTTATGTTCACTGATTTATTTATTTATATATATATATATATTAGTTTCTAGTCCTGCTGGTACTATTTGCTATCGTTGTTGTCTTCCTTCCCTCATAAATACTTCAACATATTATTCTGAACAGCACCACTTGTCTTTAGAGCTTTTTGCTTGAAGCCCTCTGTGTTAGGCCTGAGGGTGGATTGATTGCTCCCTCAGCCTTCTAGAGTGTTTTCCTACATTGGATCCACCTTGTCTGGGAATATATACCTTTTTCTTTTCTGGTTTACTTTCTCATTTTGCTGAAGCACATTTTCAAATAGTTTCTTAAGAAAAGTTGCATGTCCAATACAGTTTTTGAGTCTTCATATCATTTGTGGGATTATACAAAGTCATAGGCCCTGCTACTATATACTTATTTCTTCTAGTTTAAATATTTTTTTTTCTTTTATTCTTACTTGTTAACTATAACTCAATTTATCTAGAGTCTTCATTCTATCTTCCTAAAATTTCTACTAGTCAAATTTGTTGTTTCTGTATTGATGATTGATACCACTCTTCCCCTCATATATTAAATCTATTTTTTTTCTCTATTGTGAGACAAATCTTCAACTTTTTCTTGCAAAAGCTTTACTGATATATTTTTTTAAATAGTTGTAATTTTTTTTCATATTACCCTACTTTTTAATCTCTGGAATCTCTCCAACAATATTAGAGGTGTTTTTATTTTTAAAAAGTAGCTTGGTCAGTTCTTTGTATAACTTTATGTCTTTGAGGATTTTCTCTTATTTAGTCTTAGTTTCTCTTTTCCATAAGAGAATCTTTACTCAAAAATCTGCATATTTTTCCTTCCCTTGATTAATTGCAAGGCCCTAAAGCGACCTGTGCTGATTGTACATGAGGGCAGTGCAACATGCGGTTAGGTCAAGTGTGAGTTATTTTCTGGGGCAACATCCCATGCAAAACTTTGTAGGGTTTTTTTTTTTTTTTTTCTCCTCTGGGATCATGGCATTTCTCCCGAGAGGGCAGCTCCATGTTTAACTCTAAGGGAAAGGTAGTAACCACTGTTCTGGGTCTCAGTTGTTCTTGGCTGCAAGAGAAAAAAATATTCCCCTGAACAGAAAAGTTTTCCACTACTTCTGTTGAATTTAGTACAATCATATCTTTTAATGTAGTCACATCTCATGAATAAGTTTTCTTTCATGTAACTGATTTTTTTTTTCAACAAAAACAAACAAAAGAAAGTTTACTACTTAAATTCCCCAGTAACTCTTTGAAATTTCTCTTGTTTGGATTTTCATTTCAATATATCATGGGCTTAAATGTCTGTGTTTGAGAAGGACCCAGTTTTTGGGTCACAGTCCACCTGATTATGGTCGAGTCTTGATAGCTAGTTGCACTATCATATGCACTGGGTAAAACGTTCTCTTGTTTAGCACATTATGTCACTTATTTGTTCCAAAATATTTTATCTATGAATTGCTACTCCTCCATGTAGACTTTTCCTCACAGAAAAGGTAAAATAATTTTGGAAACAAATTATTCTGAATCTAAAATTAGATATTCTTAATTTTGAGTAAATTGTAGGTAGAATTAACCATATCCTATGTGTAATAGAGCTTATTTCTTCAAATTATGCAGAAAGTGCACCTAATTCTGGAAATAAAAATGTTCAAGAGCTAAGAACTCTCTCCTGTTATTTGTTTTCCATTTGATACAAACATATTCGGGTATAGTTACTTTTCTAGCTACAAGAATTAGCAACAGCTTTGGAGAGAAAAAATAGGAGAAAGAATGCCCTGAGCATCCCTTTGAATAGCTCAGGCAAGAACAGGTGTTATTATCCCAGGAGGAAACTGTAAGTGACTTTTGTGTAATTGGAAGTGTGTCCTGCCCTGATAAGAACTCGTGGGTAAGGAAACAAGAGACTAGTAAATAGCCGAAGGGAAGAAAGCCAGAAAAGCATGCTGTGTTCCTCCACTTAAATATATGTCATTTCTTTAGGGTCTGCAGGTTTTACAAAGAGATGAGGACTAATTTGGAATGCTACTTACCTCTGTTTCCAAAAGAAAGACTTTCTTTAAAATGTGGTTTTAAGTAGGCCATGGACCAAAAATAGGCCATAAGGCATGCCAGGCAGTTTGATAAACTTCAAGGTTCTAGGAAATTTCATCCATTGGCAAAATCTTCCATGCTTTAAACAGTATGAGAGAGGAAACCCACGGTAAAAATCAGGCATGGTAGTAATACTGTCTCCCACAAAAAGCTATTTGAATGGTAACGCCTTAGGAGTGCTGCTCTTGTTGCTTTGGTTGGTTGGTTAAATGTTCTATATATTGTCTGCTTCTTTGCTTGTTGATTTTTAGCATATAAATAAAACTCATAAGGCCAACAACAAACAAAACACAGTAATCTTTCAGGAGCTTTTAAGATAGCATCATCCATTTTCAAGATATTTTGGGGCTGAGGTTCTTCTATTTTGCTTGTTACAATGCTGCATAATTTTGCTTATTCTACATTTTTTCTTACTCGTGAAACTCAGAAGAAGCTCTGTCATTGACAGGCTCTCATTGTGCATTCATCACACCACCAAACCATCATTTACTCTAAAATTAAGTGTTCAATGAAATGCATGTGATAAACTCATTCTCGGTCGAAAAATTTTCTGGGTGTTTAAGAAATTGTTCTTTAATCACATTTGGCCAAAAAGTTTAGCAAAAATAGTACTTTGACAAGCAACGTCAGCCTTTTCCTAGATTTTGATAAATGTGGACAAAATCAATAGATAGATGCATGAGAAGTGCCCAAATAAAATCAACATACATCAAAAGAATTTCCTAACATAACTCACAGCTGTAGATTTTTTTCTTTCAAAAACAGTTTTCATAACTAGAAATTACCCACCCAACTTTCTATTCAAAGAGTACTTCTTTGCAGAAGGCAGAATAGTTACTCAACAAAATAAATACAATGTGAGACTCCAATATATTGTTGTATACACAAAAGCCATGTGAATTTAGAAAATATTTAGTGTTTCCAGGTTTGGTATTTGAGAACACTTTTTGCATCTACATGGCAATATAGAACTGACTTTCCCCTTCCTCCGCCCCATTATCAGGGTCCCACTGTATCTCTTGTTTTTTTGTTTTTTTTTTCTTGGTTATAGTATTATACGCTACCATTTTATTTTAGCTCTTTCAACATCTCACGTGCTTCATTCTTTTTCTTTTTAAAGATAAAACAAAAGTTTTTGCACCACCCTTATCTAGTTCTACTCCCATGCGTATTACCATTATCCATGTACTCCTCAGCTGGTGGCAGTCTGCTTTATTTCTCTCCATATATAAAACTGTTCTCATTAAATCCTTCTATGTAATCTTATAAACCAATGTTCTAAATTCTACACTGCTCCTCTTTTTTGTGTTCCAAAGAGCCCATCTGTGAATTGGAGAAAGCTTCCATAGTGTCTACTACCAGTGTGTATTGGAGACTCTGGATCTAGACATATCCATTTTATCTGTTGCTTGTACATGAATGTCATCAAATAACCCTGGAGATCATCCTCAAATCTTTTTTTCTCCTGAATTGCCACTATTATCAATTTTAACTTAATGTCTTGTAAATAATTTCCCCTTTCTCTGATCCTAATGTCAGAACCCTTTGCATATGGGTATATCTTGCTTGCATTGATGGTTATATTTTGCTTGCAATTGGCTATCTTGTCCCTACTTTGGCCAACTACATTTAGTCCAACCCTCTGATCTCTTTTCTTTCACATCACTAACTTCGTATCACATATTTGATTTTATTTATTGATTCATAATCACACTCTGTTAGTTCATTAGTTACCCATTACTTATCAATATTATTTTTTATTTTGTTATTCCATTCATAGCCTTTGTCATAAATGTTTAAATATATGCATACAAATATATATGGTAGACAGTGCAGATGGACTGGTAGTGGTAAAATGAGTACTGGGGCAAGGATGAGAATGGGTATCTAAAAATTGAAAGGGTATTTCAGCAGCTGCCTACCATAGTCTAGAAGAAGTCCACTCTGTCTTCCTTGCATTGGTGGAACTGGATCTCTATTAAAATAGGTTTATTTGAGAAATTTTACATAGAAATTAAATATAACCTCTGTGTTGGCTCTACTTAAGTAATATGCTATACATCCATAATATAAATAAATCAAATGTTACAAGGGAAATGTAGGAAGCATAAATTGTTCATTGATTTCTAAAGAGAGCTGTATATCTGCCTACATGAATTCACAGTGTTATGATAATGATGGTATTTCTCCATGTCTTTCCAGTTTTTTGACCAGGCAGAGGTGTGTTTACAATTAAAAGACATCAAAGGCCTTAATAAGTTTTCTTCTTAGAAAGTTTAAAAATTAATTAAAACTAACTAAAAATTAATCTAGAACTATCTAGATTTGGAATTCATATTGTGCATACATGAACTTACAACAGCAAAAAAAGTGTCCATACCTGTGTGAATTTGTTGTCTAATTTAATTTGAATTATTGAGAAAACAGACAGTTGCAATGTGATATATTAAATGAAATGTGTTCCTTTGCTGTTTTTATAGAAAGTGGATATTTTACTTCTAATTTCAAAAAAAGAAAGAAAGAAAGAAAGAGGGCCTTTTTTTTTTTTTTTCTTAATTCTGGGTTGCTTGTTATCTGTAAGTAAATTTCTGAGAAAAGTGCAAGTATTTAAATACATTGTCTTTATATTTAAAAGGAAAGAGTATGTGTTTGCACACATATTACTATTTTTTAAAAAAAACATGTATTTTATTTACTTGTTTTATAGATTTTTAACAATAGTGGTCTGAAAATAGTTACTGTTTAATAACTGTGGATATCCAACACTTTGCTTTAATACAGCTGCAGGCGTATTTTTCATCAATAGCATTGTTAGTAGGTCAAGGAGAAATCATACCTAAATAGAAGGATCCATGGAGGAAAGAGACCAACCATATCAAAATTAAAATGAAATTGAAAAAATTTAAATCAAGAAAACCATTTTTGCTTCTTTCAGTATGATGTGCAAATTCATGCATTTTAAACGGGAAATTTCCTAGCCTCTGAACAGCAGTGATGTGAGCTTTGTGGTCACAATCTACCTGTGGTTGCTTTTGCTCACTTAAGGAAATTACATTTGAAACATTCCGAATACATTATGGACCCACAAGAAAATTCACAGTGATTTCTTTTTAGTGGAACAAAGTACCTGTTTTTTCTCAGCTCAGAATCATTTCCCAATCTTTCTGCACTTAAGAGGCAGCACACACCTGCCCACACACTCACACATGCAATATTTTACTGGCCATCTCTGTATTTCTTAATGTGTGGCAAACTTGGCCATCAGCTAGAATATGTGTTTTACTTTGGATAGTAATTTACGTCAATAAAATGCCCATCACTTACTTTCTATGCATGTAGACTGTTTTCCACAAGACCTATAGGTGATTTCATATTTAGTCCAATATGGCCTAAAATGAAATTTTGCATGACATTAACATGATATCAATAATCTTTCTATCATGTAGAATGAAATAGGTATTTTGAAAAGATAAAAAGTATCTGTGATAGTAAGTATATTCATAAAATATCAACTAAATTTGCAGAATATTGGTTTCTCTATTAAATTATGTATCATTTTAATTAAAACAAATATATTGTCAATTTGCAAGCAGCACAGTGGTAAGAATCTTTTGCATGAAGGCAGTTGTATAAATGCGCACTAAAATTCAGTCTAACTACAAAAATAAATTCAGTAGCTACACATTTAGAAATCAGTGCTAAGAATAAATCTGTTTACAAGCAATTAGTATATATGTGCTTTGTTAGAGGGAAGAGAATTTACTGTAAGTGGGATGCATTAACTCTTTCAGACATAATGATTTTAGCTCCCAAATACACTCCATTCATGCAAGCAATATGTTTTTTTTTTTTTTTTTTGTGAGAGTCAGTTTTCAACTTCCAGCTGTTTTCTAATGCTGGAAAGTGAACGCAAGAGTTTGAAATGGTTCTGGGGACACAGTCTTTCCTGTCAGGGATTCTAGCAGATGCTTTTATAATTTGATATCCATGGAAGACAGGGCAAATATAGAATAGCATCAAATTGATTTTGCAGAATTTTCAAACCAGATGTCCCTTGGCATTTACATGGAAGAAGTCTACTGAGTACCAAGTTGCATATTTTTGTGTGCAAGTTCTCAGCCATGGTATGTAGTCATTGGTGTTTTGACAGCCATCTGCTCAGACCTTACTTTCTGTATTCAGTCATAACTAAAATTAAACATATTTCAAACTGGAAAATTCCAGGTAGTTTCAATTTTAAGAGAACAGAAAACTACTACTCGGTAACAGATCAAAAAAGCAATATCTTTTGCTTAGACAAAACTCTTGAATGGAAAAACAGTGTCTTATAAATAGCTGTGAAAATAAGTAAAATCTTGGAGAATAAAAACCTCATCATATTATCATTTGAATTGGTGTTAATTGTGAGCAAGGTTTTCAACTAGATGCTGAGGATGTTACAGAAATGAGAAACTCCATATTATACTGTCTAATATTGACCTGGTCTTGTACCTGATGAACACCTCATAAATATTGGTTGAATAATGCATGAATGAAGGAATATTAGGAACCACATATAATAATGTGTCTATATGTATGTATTTTTCCCCAACACACATATGCACACAACTTTTTGTGTATGTGTGTAAGACACACATGTTTACACATTATAAGTGAGCAACATGTTTAATAAGAGTGTAACTATGTACTTATTGGTATATTAGGCATTTTGGAGATTCAAAGAAAGTACACAACATTGTTTCTAAAGTCCACCTAGAGGTAATCCAATAAAACTTGTTAAATGATAAATTATATAAATATATAATATATAACATATGTAATATAACATACTATATATATCATAATATAGAGAAAAGCAGAAAAGTTTTTAAATCAAGAGAATGATTCTGAGCTAATTTTGAAAGAAACACTAAATTTAGATATATTATGGAAAACAATTTAGACAGGGAAATGAATATAGCACAGAGAATATGGGAAATAAGATGGTGTATTCAGAATAGGATAAGGAAATATTTGACTACAGTGTGGAATTTTAATTGAAAATATGAAGAGAAAAAATTAGAATGCATTTAGATTGGTAAAGTGGATTGTGGTGAGATTATGGAATACTTTGTCTAAATGAAAACTTTATATTTAATCAAAGAGTCAAGTAAGAATTATTTGAAGTTCTGGATACAGGTGAGAACATGGAGAAAGTGGACTTTTGAAGAATTTATAATAATGCAGAGGAATCAAATAAATTATGATAATCTCTGTTTTTAATTAAAATTAGGACTTAGGCTGCATCAGTAATAATGACAAATAGTGTGAATTTATTTTGAAAAGCAAGAATAAAGCCTGATAAATAGAAGACAAGAGAAAACCAATGTGAGATCTCTCTCTCTCTCTCTCTCTCTCTCTCTCTCTCTCTCTCTCTTTCTCTTCCATGTTTTCAATTGTAAACCATTTTTTTACTCCACTACTTTTCTTATTAATATTGGAAATCAGCCATAATTATGCTCATACATTAATTAATTAATCAATCAAATATTTTTGAACCCTTTCTTAGGTCAGGTATTACATTAAGCACATATATTATTTTAAAAGTTTTCAATTTGGTTAAGAGAAAGACAGATGATAAATAAATATTATCATGAGATTTTAGAAATCATAAGGCTCCAAATCCATCTATCAGTTTTATAAGCATTATTTTCAAGCTTGACAGGGTAGCAAAATTTACATCTCTGAAAAATAACACTTTACTGGGCATGTTTGTTGTCACCAAGCAAATATATGGCGTTCTGAAAATATTGCTTATGTCTCTTGTTTCAACATGCTTGGGACAAGTTAATGTTTACAGTTTTGTGAGTGAATAAATCCATATACTGAAAACATGTTATTCAATAAGTTGACCTTGAGTTTTGAATAAATTTTGGAGTCTGAGGGAATATGGTCCATAAGTTTCAATCTTCTATGTGTGTCTAAATTTAAGTTCATAGATATAATTATCAACATTTATTATTAGTTTAATGATTTTGTTAAGTTAATTAACTTATAGAATATTTTATTCTGACCAGTAACTTTTGGCCACCATTCATTCTAGTGGGAATCATGAGATTCCCATATTAATAAGAAAAAAATAACCAAATTCTGACTGTCTTGACATTACCAAATTCACCAAATATATTTCCCTTCCAAAATAACTTCAGAATATAACATCTTGATATGATTTTAAATTGATACAGCATATTGTTAAATTAGCCACTTAGTGAAAAAATAGATAAAACATTACTAAAGGCATAAGGAGAGAGCATTAAGTGAGGGAAATAGGCAGAAAAATTCAGTTTCATGTAGAAAACTGAAGAGCAATTTACTCTGGAAGCAAAATCTTATGACATTAAAACAAGATGATGAAGAAATTACTCTGTGCAAGTGTGGAGAAAAAATAGCTTGTGATACCACAGTGATGTGAGACCTCATTATCCATCAGCAATGAAGAGCTCTAACTACTATGCAATTAAAATACTGGAGAGTCTAAATAAGAGTGTATCATGCCTGACACATGTAAAAACTCAGAACTGGGTGTAATTGTAGTAGAGTGATGCTCTTAACAAAGCAAACTGATTAGAGATCTTTAATTAGAGAGCAGTTGCATGGATACCTTCTATAACTATCTTTCAGGTAACAGCATCTCATTCTGGATATCTTACTTAGAGTAAGATTGATACTCTGATGAAGACTCATCATTTCTGAACACTTACAGAGATGTTTCCTATATTCTCAGTAGTAAGTTCCAAACTGTTCATACCATGAGATGGAGAAACGCTTGTGGTTTGGTGGCTTGATTTTGCTTATTTCTTTTAGAAGATCAGATAAACTAGTGCACTTTATACAGATTTTTTAAAAAAGGTTAGAACTGATGTGATTAAATTGATTCACAGAATCTGAGGTCATTCTTTAATTTTATAAATATTTACTGTACATCTATTTGATGTCAATACTATAATTGTCCCTGGGAATAAAAATATTAATAAATTATGGCCTTTGCCTTCAAGAGACTTAGATTTTAGTGGTCAGAGGCAAAAAAAAAAAGCAAAAACAAAATTCTGATGAAAACCTTATCTCTGTGAGTTTGTATGTGCTTGGTAAATTAAAAGCATTATTAGAAACCCTATGCTAATTGGCTGTACAAAGCTGCTTTTTTACTTCAATTATTTACAAGAGAAAACTGAATATTTGTGTTTCCCTGCATATTTATGTGTGTATTCCAACAGCTGTTGGAGAACAAAGTGTTTTGCTATAAACACTGTCAAATCTCACTTTGAAAAAAAATTGTCTATAAAACAAGTATTTCCATAGATATACTGAAGCTGCATAGAACTTGCTTTTGTAGCACAAAACAGAATTAGATGCTTGAGTCAGCCATGAAGTATTGTTTTTAGATAGCCCTCATTCTCTGTCTTCACCTTCTTCATTAGGCTGTGGTCTGGTACAACTTGAAGGTTATCAAGCCATAAAATGTTCCAGAAGGAATCTAACAGTTAGTGTAATTTAACATTGTAGTTATTAGATTAGGATCAGCACATTTTGCCTTCAAGTATTTTTGAGGGAGGTAGGGTCATAGACTGGGGAAATACATTAATCAACGAACCAAATTTCTGATTTATCAACCAAATCAACCTAATCCCAGAGAAAATTAAAGATGACTCACAAAAACTCCATAGAATATGAGAAGCTGTATTTATTTCCCAACACAGAAGATGGAAATCTACCCAGAGGGCAGGGGTATGGGTTTAGGAAGACAACATTATAAATTGTAAGAAAATACTGGTTTTAGACTTTGATATTATCATTATTTCTATGCTGTTAAATCATAGAACAACAGTAACAGAATTGTGGCTTTTTAGTGTTATGTTTGTTGAGTTTTGTTTTAGTTCATGCTTTATTCTTTTTATTTTTTGACAAAGGGAAGTTTGCCACTTCTTCAGAACATGCATATAATGTATGTACTAAATTCTGATATGTTTCTCATTGGAGAATATTTCACATACCTTTGAGAATACAGTGATAAATTGAAGGAACTATATATGGTTTCTTCCATCACGAAGCTTGTGTTCCAACAAAAGAGATGATCACTCATTAAAGTTACACATTGTCATAAGTTCTACACAAGAAAAATAAGGCACAATTAGGAACTATAATAGAAGACCTGTTTATAAAGATTAGAAAAGATCTCATAGAGGACATAAGACAAAATAAATAACTCTGAAAAGCAGGAAGGTGTGAAGAGCACAAGAAAGTAGAGGAGCAAGAAGTTCTAGATGTAATACGGAGGAAGAAAAAAACAGCCTTGTTTAGTAACCAACTCAAGAGAGCATTCTTTGAAGGAGACGAAAATCTTGTAACCCAGGATAATAATTTTGAATTTTAACCTAACTTCAATTAAAATCTATTGAAAGGGTTTAAGAAGAGTGATGTGATTAGATTTATATCTTAAGAAAATTCATTTTATATATAAAGATTAGGAAAATGTCCAGAACAACTTAGAAATACCTTTCGGAGGCTATTATAGAAATATCAGTGTTACAATGCATGCGACTTGGCCCCACTGTAGGCAGTGATGCTGGAGAGAAGCAGATGGATCTGAAAATTATTTTGGAGTTAAAATAGAATGTAGTGACGAAAAGACATCAATGTTGACTCCCAGTTTTCTGTATGAGACACCAGATGGGTAAAGTAAAATGTGCTGAGCTACAAAAAACTCAGGAGTAGCTAATTCACTGGGTGTTGGGGCAATGGTTGGAGCACTGGTAATCATAAGCTCTGCTTTGGATAGATTAAATTTGAGATGTTTGTGAGACATATAAGTAGAGGTTTCAGCCAGGCATTAAGATAAAACAGGTCTAAAGCTTTAGAACGCTCTCTGGCCTGTAGATATAACTTGGGTGTCAGTGATGCTTCAAATCACATGCAAATGGCTTAGAAGTGGATGAAATTGTCCAGGAAAAAGAATTTAGATAAGAAAAGAATCCAGGATGAGCCCCTGAAGAACTCTTAATACTTACTGACAAAAACAAATGAAAAAGAGTGTAGTAAATGAATGTGACTTCCTTTCTGTTCATCTAAGTCTTTTAAGCCAGGGTAAACATGACCGGGAACTGTGTTTTCATGTGTGTTTCATCACTAGAGATAAGAAATGGTAAGCAGTCCTTATAGAGCATGGGAACCACATTTTCTCCAAGGCTGTGGTATCCATCAAAGCATGCACAAATCCCTTCTGAGTTTTTTTTTTTTTTTTTTTTTTTTTGAGGGACATAAATATAAGCTTATGCTCCTAGCATAGAAACTAGTTTAGAGATCTGTCATATTTCACTTTTAAATTATTGGTGAACAGCAGACATAGTTGCAAAGTTTTTGATCTGTCTCCATTACAAACACCTTTGTTGTGGGGTAATTGCCAATTTAAGGTTGTAAATTTCATTTTAGTGACTTGAAAGTGTTTTGTATTTTTTTCATCCTTTCCTTTTTTCCTTCTCATTTTGCGTTTGCACACAGACCTGCCAAAGAGACATCGAGTTGATGGGCTTGGTTTTTGGAAGGCAGGCAGAAGAGGGTAGATACTGAACATATGTTATGCTGATATTGATGAAGTGAGGTTGGAAGGAATTTGGAAGTAGTGTGTTTCTCCCCAGATGCCACCCCCTCAGTATATATTTTAAGTATCCTTATGCTAGAACATTCCAAATAAGTGTTCCAGCTATATCTCTTTCTCTCTCTCTCTCTTTTTTTTTTTTTGTAATAATAATTTTGAAAACCATTTAGATGATTCAGGATTGTCCTACAAATGAAGTATAATAAAAACAAAGTATTTGGTGAATACTAATTTTAAATGGTAGTAAATAAGATTCCCAAGCCAGTTACAAGGAGTGGAAGTGTGACCAGCATCTGCCAGATGGTGGGTTCTTTTTATTTTATTTTATTCTTTTTAGTTATACATGATAGTAGAATGTATTTTGACACCTTGTATATATATATATGGAGTACAACTTCCCATTCTTCTGGTTGTACATGATGTGAAATTACCTTTGTCATGTATTCATATATGGTGGGTTCTTGATAAGTGGTGGAGGCTGAATGTAGTGAGACCTGCTTTTGGGGACCAAGTTAAAGTCTCTTCCCATTTAGTTCTGGGATGATGTCTTGCTGAATCGAATTTTTTCTTTTCATTTCAGTAAGTATATTGATCACAGGCATTGTGGTCAACTTCCATTTACCCATCATAGGGTGGTTACAGTTGGTTCCAAACTGTATTTATAGATGTTTGGGGGAGTTTAAAGCACAAATGCCTTATCCCAAGTCACTGTTACTGTGTAATAGCCTTCCTGGTGTAGGTTAGATTCCTACAAGAAATTTAGATTGTAATAACAGTCATTTTCTTATGTATATCTAAAGTTTAGGTCATGGCAAATCCATGAGGGTATTCTCTTAATTAGACGAATGATGCCCTTTGTGAGGAATCCAGCTCATGTATTTGCCAGGCCAAGTGGTGAAGGTGGTGTTTGAGTTCACACAGGCCCTCACATTAATTTAGGGGCTGCCACATAGAGTAAGTGCTGATGCTGTGTCAGCTATCATATAATAGTTACCTTTGGCTTATTTCATTTCTGATGATAATAAAATTGTTTAAATATTTATCTTAATCGGTTTATTTAAAAAAAAAAGAGAGAGAGAGTAAACAATTTAAAAAGTTAATTCCACAGAGTAATAGGAACAACTTATCCTAATTATAAAAAGAGGAAAGGAGACCAAATCAATTCAGGAGGATTTAAATGTGTCTTTTTATTTTGGAGGCTGAAAAGGGCAGAATTAAGTCATAGTCTGAGATAAATGTTAGTGCCCTGGAAACAACTAGAATACGTGCTCTCCTTGTTTTTGTTTGCTTCTAGCCAATTGGATTCATTCTTATTTTCTTTCTAGCTTGCAAGCATTGTTGTGTCTGGACAGCTATTAGTTCAAATTGGACTGATTTTGCAGTTCTATAAAACTCCTCATCTGCATTGTGATCAGGTGCATTAAGTTACTTCCTGTGGTGCACAGCTGGAAGTCATTCTCTTCAACATTTTGTTTTGTTCCATTTTTGTTTTATACCAGTGTGTCCTACACACCCACATAGTTCAGGATTTCAACAGACAAGTATCTCTTTTACTTCCTTGACACGTCTGAGAACATTTTAAATTGGCATGTTCTCTTTTGTCTTTTAAATAGTGAATCGCTGGCAAACAACTTTGTTTACTTGCATGAATATTTTTTAAAATGCTCCACAGACCTAGAAACTGAAATGGAAAGTTAAAAACATTCAAACCATTTCCGTTTATTCTCTTCAGAGGTGATAGGTACTTGGCATAAAATAACAGAAGAAATACTGTAGCCCAGAATAAGATGACAGGAAAAGAGAGAGAGAATCTGCCATGTATAATTGTCATAACATAATTATTTTTCACAGTTATTAAAATGAATATACTGAAAACAATTGTTTTATTGACTTTCCCATAGACAGTCTCCAACTACCATTGGTTATCAGTTATTTAGTGATGGTCTTCACAAGCTGAAGTATGAATGTTAACAGGTAGCATTATTTGAGAAATTAAAGAGATGTATATGTGTCAATAAGTAAGTGTATACTGATATTTCTGAGTGTTAATTTAAAAATATAATAATATGCTAGACACAAACACTGAGGACAGATAATCCATAGTATCTAGTTAGTTTAATATTTATGCTGATGAAACAACAAAAAAAAACACCATGTTTGGAAATATTCATGCCAGACTGTATTAGAAAGATTTTCTTTAAAGATGTATACTAGATAGTGGTCATTAAAAAAAATGATTTATCAGTGCTGGGTATGTGGCTCAAGTGGTAGCGCGCTCGCCTAGCTTGCATGAGACACTGGGTTCGATTCTCAGCACCACATAAAAACAAAATAAAGATATTGGTCCACCTAAAACTAAAAAATAATAAAAAAAAAGATTTATCAAACATTACACAAAGGTAGTAAAAATAAAGCTACAAGAACTGGAAAACTCTACAAGGGAAATAGAGTTATCTGCTGGTTGCTTACCTGTATGTATCTTGGAGCAATTCAACATTTTACTAATCTTATCCTTTATTTTATTTTATTTTTGGACCAGCTGCTGTACTTGAAGGAAACTGAAAAGACAGTTTCCCTTTGGAGCACCAAACAATCTTTTCCACATTTGATTTAAGAAATGCCTGTTGAAATTTTTATTGGTACTGATATTAAAATTTATGAAAGCCAACGAATAAGATAAATTTCATGGATGCATTATATTTCTATTGTATTTTTCACCAAAATTTAGTGATGAAAATTTGACTTCATGCAGAAAATTCAAGAATGATATAGTGAGCACAATTATATAGTGAACACGGGCTGAATTAAAGCTAAGATTTTTTTTTTTTAAATTTTTTATTGTTGGCTGTTCAAAACATTACATAGTTCTTGATATATCATATTTCACACTTTGATTCAAGTGGGTTATGAGCTCCCATTTTTACCCCATATACAGATTGCAGAATTACATCAGTTACACATCCATTGATTTACATATTGCCATACTAGTGTCTGTTGTGTTCTGCTGCCTTTCCTATCCTCTACTATCCCCCCTCCCCTCCCCTCCCCTCCCCTCTTCTCTCTCTGCCCCCTCTACTGGCATTCATTTGTCCCCCTTGTATTATTTTTCCCTTTCCCCTCACTTCCTCTTGTATGTACTTTTGTATAACTCTGAGGGTCTCCTTCCATTTCCATGCAATTTCCCTTCTCTCTCCCTTTCCCTCCCACCTCTCATCCCTGTTTAATGTTAATCTTCTTCTCATGCTCTTCGACCCTACTCTGTTCTTAGTTACTCTCCTTATATCAAAGAAGACATTTGGCATTTGTTTTTTAGGGATTGGCTAGCTTCACTTAGCATAATCTGCTCTAATGCCATCCATTTCCCTGTAAATTCTATGATTTTGTCATTTTTTAATGCAGAGTAATACTCCATTGTGTATAAATGCCACATTTTTTTTATCCATTCGTCTATTGAAGGGCATCTAGGTTGGTTCCACAGTCTTGCTATTGTGAATTGTGCTGCTATGAACATCGATGTAGCAGTGTCCCTGTAGCATGCTCTTTTTAGGTCTTTAGGGAATAGACCGAGAAGGGGAATAGCTGGGTCAAATGGTGGCTCCATTCCCAGCTTTCCAAGAAATCTCCATACTGCTTTCCAAATTGGCTGCACCAATTTGCAGTCCCACCAGCAATGTACAAGTGTACCGTTTTCCCCACATCCTCGCCAGCACTTGTTGTTGTTTGACTTCCTAATGGCTGCCAATCTTACTGGAGTGAGATGGTATCTTAGGGTGGTTTTGATTTGCATTTCTCTGACTGCTAGAGATGGTGAGCATTTTTTCATGTACTTGTTGATTGATTGTATGTCCTCCTCTGAGAAGTGTCTGTTCAGGTCCTTGGCCCATTTGTTGATTGGGTTGTTTGTCCTCTTATTGTCTAATTTTTTGAGTTCTTTGTATACTCTGGATATTAGGGCTCTATCTGAAGTGTGAGGAGTAAAGATTTGTTCCCAGGATGTAGGCTCTCTATTTACCTCTCTTATTGTTTCTTTTGCTGAGAAAAAACTTTTTAGTTTGAGTAAGTCCCATTTGTTGATTCTAGTTATTAACTTTTGTGCTATGGGTGTCCTATTGAGGAATTTGGAGCCCGACCCCACAGTATGTAGATCGTAGCCAACTTTTTCTTCTATCAGAAGGCGTGTCTCTGATTTGATATCAAGCTCCTTGATCCATTTTGAATTAACTTTTGTGCATGGCGAGAGAAAGGGATTCAGTTTCATTTTGTTGCATATGGATTTCCAGTTTTCCCAGCACCATTTGTTGAAGATGCTATCCTTCCTCCATTGCATGCTTTTAGCCCCTTTATCAAATATAAGGTAGTTGTAGTTTTGTGGATTGGTTTCTGTGTCCTCTATTCTGTACCATTGGTCCACCCGCCTGTTTTGGTACCAGTACCATGCTGTTTTTGTTACTATTTAAAGCTAAGATTTTTGTATATTCACTTTGTTACATGTCTATTCATCTGAGCTTATCTATCCATGGATTCATCTTATTGTGGACACCTTACAAACTTCATTCTTATATACATTATCATAAATAGCATTAACTAGAGTCAAAATTGGTGTGTGTCTTTTTAAAGAAATATTTAAATTATCACAACATTCACTTGTTGAGTGCAACTTTTAACAAGTTTTAACAAATGTATATACCAGTAGAATGCAAACTACTCTCAGGAATATTACCACCCCACAATTTTTCTTTATGCCTCTTCCTAGTCAGTCTTTGCCAAACCCTCAAAGGAAACCTTTTTTTTTATCCCATGTTGTATTTGACCAAAAGATTAGGTTTGCCTGTTGAAAGGTGATATGAATGAATAATAAAATATATACTCCTGTGTAAAGCTTCTTTAATTTGGCATAACAGTTCTTGGAGTCATCTGTGTTGTTGAGTGTATTAATAATTTGTTCCATTTTAATGTGAAGTGGAATTTTCATTATATAAACACAGCACAGTATCAGTTCTCTGATGGAGCCCAGGTTGTTTTGAGTTTGGGGTATTATGATAAAATTTTCTATGAATGTTCTTGTATAAGTTTTTTTTGGATACTGTCTTTTCTGTTGATTATTTAACTATGAGAGGAAATGTGGGTTCATAGGATAGGTCTAAGTTGAAGTTTATTAAAAACTGCCTAACCATTTTATGTAACATTTGCAGTAATTTATGTCCACAACAGTAATAGAAAAGAGTTCCAGTTGATATGCAAACTTCAACTTGTGCTGTTATTGTAATTTCATACCACTTAACACAAAGCATTTGGATCCATTTACCATAATCCTGCCATCCTCCAACCTTCCTATGGTTGTCATATGTGTTATATCTACATCATAACCCTCCCCGAGGCAACATTATAATGTTTGTCCTAAGTACTAATATCTATTTTAAAGACTTCAAGAAGGAAAAGAGTTTATTGCTTGTTCTTTAGGTCTCTTACACTTTCTTCTGTCAGTTTCAATTTTCTATTATTCATATCGGTGGGTAATTTAATTTTACATATATTATTTTTCAGTTTTAGAATCCATATTTCACATGTGTCTATTTCTCTGAAGATATTGAAGATATTTATCATTTGTCTTTCCATTATGAGCTTGTGTGTGTGTGTGTGTAAAGAAAGAGAGAGAGAACTATAGTTTAAAACTTCCTTTAACTTGTTTGTTTGCTTCTGTTAATATGTGATTGATCTCAATTCTCAATGCTGGTCTTAATTGATTACTTCTCTTCAGTATGGGTTGTCTTTCTTTTTTTAATCTTTCTCTATTTTTTTTTTTTTTAGTACTGGTGCTTGAATCCAGGGTTCTCTAGCACTAAGATGCATTCCCGGCTGTTTTTATATTTATTGAGACAGCATCTTGCTAGTTACCAGGGTTGATTTGGAATTTGCAATGTTTCTTTGTATGGATTTTTTTTCTTTAATTTAATCTTGGATTTTGTGAAGGTTATATTGTACAAATTCTAGGTTGGGTTATATTCCTCTGATACATACACATTCAATTTTTTTGTTTCTGAGACAGTGGGTTAACTTCACTGCACTCAAATTTCAATCTTGTCTCCCCTCCCCCGCCCGCCCCCCATGGCCTTCAAGAGTTATATTCTCTACCCAGTGTTTTCAATCTCAAATTGGATTACTTGGAAACTGCCTAGGACTTACAAAGGTCTGGCATCTGTGAGCAATCTGGGTGCAGTTTGTGCACATTTTCAGGCTCCCCTTCTGTGCCTCTGTCCACTCCAGGATTTGACCCTTCATTTTATACCTGCTGTGAGCTGTGCCTGTTCTTGGTTCTGTTCTTTGGTTCTTTTATCCAGTAAAACTGTGAATTTCTGTTTGAGTTTTAGCCCCACATTGCACGGTTGAGGCTTATCCAGTGAGTTGACCTCTTTTTCTTCTTCTATGCCTACACGTTTCTCCTTAATTATTGTTTGTGGTTGATCTAATTCAATAAAAGCTTAGATATCAACTGACACTAGATATTGGTGGGATACCTATCTATCTGGATAAATGTATAGATAGAAGAAAGGGGAAGAGAGAGAAAGAAACTGAGAGAGCTTGAGAAAGAGAAAGGAAAGGAAGGGATATCAGAATCTGCAGCTTTTATCTCTGGGAACTTTAATCAAATAGGAGCTGATTCACAATTTTTATAAATAGAAGTTCCATGAATAGATTTTAAAATGCTTCTTCTGTTTGAAACTAGAATATGGTATTTGGGCAATGCAGATTATCAAAATCATGCCAACATGTATGAACATACTATATTATTTGAACAACAAAATAGACTATAAATATATCCAAGCAAAATCAGTAAAAATTTAGTGAATTTTCTAAGTGTTCACTATGTTGTAGTATAATTTCTGTTTTTCCCCTAATTTGGATTTGGCCTTTTCCTAAATTTTCTATTTACCATATGTGTATATACATGTACATATATGTAAATAGAAATATGTGTGCCTATTATATATGCATATATAATAGAATAAGATATTTTATAAATAGTGGACATATTCTAATCACTATATATAGCAGAGAGGATAAATATTTTTTTTAAGAGTTGGTTCTTCATAAACATAAATCCAACTAAATTTAGTGTAGATTGTATTTAAAAAATGTCAATCATAGTTGTATGGTCATTAACATTACAAGACCTCAAACTGATTGCAATGCATTAATACTCCGTAAAGGTTCATCAGTTATCTGTAGTTCATTTACACTTCTAATGTTTACATAATCTTAACAAGTAACCTAGATTGAATATGGCAATAAATATTGGTCTAATGCTTTTCAATGGGAATAAATAGGTACACCCTAATAGATTTTATATATAATGAAAATGATAGCAGTCTATAATATTGCATGCTGAAGCTTCAACAAAAGTTGAGATATTGACTGACTTTTAAATTGATCATTTTCAACTAATTGAGGACTTTCCCTGACCAATATACTTTATTGATTTTTTTTTAAATAAGCAGGAAAATAGTGATAAAATTTCATGAAGCAACTATTCTCTAACCACGATGCAAGGCAACTAAATTGTGAAAAGGCTAATTTTGAACAAGTGATCAATAAGTATAATAGAAAAAATATCAACAGAAAGAAGGGAAAAATACCAAATGTAATTTTTTTAAGAACTTTAGTTTTATGGGTAGAAATCTCAATGGAACAATGGAGTGGCAAATAATAATTTAAATATATACATTGCTAAGCTTTATAGAGGACCAGGTTTTTGGCTCAAAAACCTGAAATAAAAAGTCTTATGAGCTTTTTAAAGAGTTGAGTTCAATTCATATTCTCAAGCTGAACTTTCTCTACATTATTTATCTACACTTTCTATAAAGTAGAATTAATAAGATTTACACAGTGGGATGATTGGGATATTAAATAATATGAGGAACATAAAATAGCTTCTGAATCAATGTTATTTCAATATCTATAATCCTTTTGTAGTTGGATCATTTTGCTCTCATTTTATTCATTTATTCCTATGGGGAAATTGAGATGTAATCTAATTCTATGTTTTCTGAACATAAAATGCAAGTAAAATAGTTTCTGCTGGATATCTTCCTTTTGCTTTTCTCTCATGACTGCTTGAACCAGGGAAAGTAATTTGACCATCTCAAATCAGACCCTATAGGACTGCACCAGACCAGGTTATGGAGAGTCTTATTCATTCCTGCACAACAGGACCCAAAGTCATGGGAAAGGTCAGGATTTGTCAGTGGTAAAGGAGGAGATCACAGAGTCAAAATGACTATACCTTGGGGAAGTTGTAGAGACATCCCCAGCTGTTGGAGATGGCTTTTATGTGGGTAAGCTGGTTTTCTTTGAAGGGTCTATATGGGGTTTACAACTGGAGCTTCTTCTACAATCACCAAGATGAAAAGAAGAGTATTTGTCCTCCTTGGAACATAAGGTTTAACATATCTCTTCATTCCTTCTACCTATTTTTTCTATACCATAAATTAAATGTTTAAAGAATTGGAAAAAATAGTGACTAAAACAAATTGGTAACTGTGACATATAGGCTGTGGTTTGTGTTGGTATGTGTGTGAACCATTAGGTGTATTCTATGTGTAATCTATATGTTTCTATATCTATAAAGTTACACAATCTTACATGTTAGAACAACTTCAAATTGAAGTACTCAACATCCACACAAACTTTTAGCTTACAGCCCATATACAGGGTACATTTGCTTTCTCCTTTCTACCTTTTTTCCTACCGGATAAGCTTCTCTATCTTTAAGATTTAGCCCAACATAATCTCCCACAATAAGCTCATCTTAATGATTCCAAATTTTACTCTCTGGCATAATAGGTTCTCAAACATATTTGATGAAAGGATAATTATATAGTTAAACGTAAAATGGTGATGAATGACAGAAGACAGAGATATACACACAAATCTTATTTCTTTGATCATATATTATTTACTAACCTAGAGAAAAAAAGTGCCTACAATAAAGAAATAGTGCCCTGTAGACTACATAATTATAAAAATCAGTTTAAATTTACAACCTGTCAAAATTCACAAAATTGTTATGAAATTTTTCAATAAATCTTGTCTACGTAGAAAAGGTAAAAATAAAATAAATACTAGACAATTTTTATATAGCACTGTTAGTTAGCTTTTAATTGCTGTGACAAATACATGAGAAAATAAACGTAAAGAACAAAAATTTATTCTGGCTTACAATTTCTGATGTTTTAATCCATGGTTGACCCAGCTGCTTTGGGACCTGAGGTTGGGCAGAATATCATAGCAGCAGGAACATACTGTGAATACGGCTGCTTACCTCCTAGTAGCCAGGAAGAAAAACAAAAAAAAGAGAGAGAAAGTGCTGAGGTTCAAATATCCCCTTCAAGGGCACACACCAAGTGACCTAACTCCCTTCCAGTATAACTTACCTCCTAAATCTTCTATCATCTTCCAGTAGTGTCATAGGCTGGCACCACGCCTTAGCACATGGGCCTTTAGGTGACATTTAAGATAGGAGCACCTTGCCTTTTGCATAGCACATTATGCTTTATTATGAAACAAACAAACAAAAATAATGTTTTATGAATGGATAACATTTCTCTGACCAATGATCATCTTAGTTGACCTCACATCTCATTGTAGCATGTTTCACTGTGTGGAGGTCAGAGAGCATAGAAATTGTGGGGAGGGATAAATTCATTAGGAAGAATGAAAGAGACAGAAATTAAGTAAAAATTTCAGGAAGTGATGAATTCCTGGCAAACCAGGAAGAATTGGAAACCTCAAATAATTATTAGCTGGAGAAAAGCACAAAGCCAGAGGATTAAGGAGAGGGATTGCTGTGCTGGAAGGGAAAATCAGAGGGATCTTAGAGCCTGGAAAGTGCAGACAGGGAGGGAAGATTTCTTGGGTATAGATTTGGGAGATCCTGAGGGTGATTGAGAAAAGAACTGAAGTGCTTCCTGGCCTTATGAATTCACTTACTGATTAGACAATTTAGATAATGATTACAATAAAGATCCAAAGTAGTTAAAATTGTTTTTAAAATTTCTTCTATCATTGCTTTTGCTCTTCTGGTTGAAAGGAAGCTTTATTGATCAAATAAAAATACCTATAAATCTCATCAAATTTTATAAACACTGATTTATTTTTTGGTCTTTTATTGTTTCAGTGCAATTCCAAGATCAATCAAGATCACCAGTTTTAATGAGCACTAGATTTATGTAGGTTTCAGATTGCATTGAAGATATCGTTCTGTGTAATGATTAAGAGGACAGGCTTGAGAGCCAGAAAGCTTAGCCTCAAAGCATAGCTCTGTTAATAGTAATCCTGAACAATTTACTTAATACCCTGTGCTTCTTTAATAAAATAAAAGTAAATATAGCTCATATTGCTCATAGACTTATTATACATAAGTATTATAAAGTAACTATCATGATCGTTATCATAAGTTATTTATTCATTTCTTTTACAAACACACTGAGTGGCTTTTCTGTGCCAAGTCCTGAGGATAGGCTGAATAAATTTAAAAGCTTAAAACTTTAAGGGTATCAGTAAAACATCAGGCCATAGATTTAGTCAAGAAAGACAGTATTAGAAGTTGAACTGATATAGACCTACTTGGCACATGCATAGAACTTGGACAACCTAAGTGATCAAATTATCTTAATTCCCAATTGATTTCCTCCAACAAGAGTTTTTCAGTTATAGAGTGGCTTTTGATGAGTCACTTTACTGTGCTGTCATGGAAAAGAGGTCTATAAAATGCAAATACTAGACATGTACAAAGCAGAACTGACATTAAGTTATAGAAACTGAAGGACCTGCACTGGGTTTTCAGATAGAATGAAGGCTCTCTAGCCTTCCCCTTTTGAGTTTGTATGTATGCAAGTCAAACATTTTATTGTAGCTAAGAAATATTTTCAGGTATATGATCATTTAATATTATGATGATTCATTTTTGGAAAGGTATTATGTAGCACAGAAATCAGTAAAGGGCAGTTTTCCAATATCTTTCATCATTATCTATTTTTTCTAGTGTGGATATAAAGAAGTTGTAACAACCATTTACACCAAGTGATAATTGGAGCAGAATGTGAGCATGAGAACCATAGGTGCATTATTGTGCAGAAACTACATGTGATTATAGTTTAATACTAGATATAAAATAACTGAAGGGGAAGATTAAGATTCAGTAAGATAGTTTATTGATCAAATGAAAAGTATTACTTAAAAGTGTCTGTGACAAGAACTTCTTTATAATTAAATATTAGAGATTAAAAATTAAATAGACAGCCTCATATTCCCATATTTAAGACCCAGAAAGAAAAAAAAAATCTCTTCCTTTGATAACATGTAGTATTTATTGTCAGGTATTTCATTATCACTAAATATTTCATCTTGGATTAATTTAATGCTCTGAAAAATATCCCATGTTAATTAAGCATTTTAAAATACAGCAAAATCAAAACTGGCTCACATGCTTTCATTTGTCCATCTTTTTCAGGTTTATTCCCTGCTGTCCTAAATCTTGCTTCCAATGCCCTCATCACAACCAATGCGACATGTGGAGAAAGAGGACCTGAAATGTATTGCAAGTTGGTAGAGCATGTCCCTGGGCAGCCTGTGCGGAACCCTCAGTGTCGAATCTGCAATCAAAACAGCAGTAATCCATACCGTATGTATATCACGTGTATTTATTTTCAATCAGTAAGATATATTTTTGAGAGATTTTAAGAGCACGTCCCATGAAATTAAAAGAGCTTATAATTCTAAGAATTCTTAAAATCTTTTTTTTCAATGTGAGCCTGTATATGGCCCCCTTCTGTCATTCAACAAAAATTAAAGTCTTGGGGTTCTTTAAAAGTAGCAGGCAAAGAGGCTGGAGAGAATTTTCTAGCTGAAGAACTAAATCAGTCATTGGGTTTCCTGGCTCCAGAATGGTATCAGAGGATGTGATTTTTCATGGAGGCTTTAGTTATTCATCGGTTGCTGGTGTGTCAGGTACTATGATTAAGTTCTACTGGGAATAAGGAGTAGTCTTAGCCTCAACAAGAGAGTCAGTGGGCAAGACAATGGCTACTGCTATGTAGTGTAATAAGTACAAAGAAGGAGTATAGGACCCTGAAGAAGAGCGAAAAGGCTCAGAAATTCAATCTTGATATAGGTGAAGGCTTACCTGATGTGATAACCATGTTGGCAAAGAAGACAAGTATGAGCTGAGTAGATGAAGAGAGAAGAGGGGAAGGAAAAAAAAGCAAGTTTAGGAAAAGAAATCAGAATAAGACAAAAAAATTTACTTGTTCAGGAAGCTACCAGTAGTTAGGAATGAGTAGAACTGAAAGTGTCAAAGGGCAGAGAATAGAGATGAGTCAAACATAAAAGACTGGAAACAGATTACCAAGGGTCTCACAAACAGGATTGTTTGTGCATGGAAAGCCCACTTGGTCACCTCTATGAACCACACTAACACCTCAGATAATTTAGTGTATTTGTTCAACAAGCTTTTAAATGCTGCTTCTACCTATGTCTTATACTGGAACATGATGCTTAATCATATGCAGTCCTTGACTTAGAGAACTTGGAGGGGAAACAGGAAAGAGAAACATAAACTGGGAACATGTAGGTTCCATGTAGATGCCAAGGTCATTGAAGGATTTCCAAGAGACAGTGACTCATATTCTCAGAAGATACAAAGTAGTAAGATTAAATGTGTGAAAAGCATTGGAAAAGGAAAAGCATACACAAGTCTTGGAGGTATAAAACAGCAAGAAGTATTCAGAGAACTGTGTCTTAACAAGTAAAGAATTTGTATGGCAAAGGGAAGAATGGTATGAGATAATTTTAGAGTTGAAAGTTGATTTATAGATATGCATTAGAAAATCATATATATCATCTACCTATCTATATCAATTTATATAGAAAGGAGAGAAACTAGTAAACTAAATATTTATTATCAATTGATGTGAGTAATGATGAAAAACTTGGAAAAAGCTTCATCATTATATTATTTTTAAATTTGTTAAATGTACCTTTTAACTTTCTTTTATAGTGTTTACTTTTAGAGCATACTCAGGTATGCAGAAAAATTCCCATATTTCCTCTGCCCCAAATACATGCCTGGCCTTCTCCATTTTAAATATCTACCTCTATGTAGTAACTTTTTGCTTATAACATTGACACATCATTATCACCAGAGTTCAGAGTTTACATTAGGTAGGGCTCCCTCTTGTTGGTATGTTCTATGGGTTTTGGACAAATGTGTAATGAAATGTATTTATCATTACCATTTTAGTATCCTGCAGAGTAGTTCCATTGCTATATTTTTTAAGCTTACCAAATGACTAAAGGTTTCTCTCACAATTTGCATTTTTTCAATCTCAGAAAGGAAATTGGAAGGCACTGTGCCTTTTTGATAGAGTTAAAGAGAAGAATGCATAATTCTCTCTATTATAGTTAATTTAGAGATGAAGAAATCATTAAATATTTTGAGATAATATTTATTAATATATTGTTACTTTTATGATTAAAACTGATGGTCTCATATACCACAAAATGTTAGAAAAAATTGAGACACCAAAGAGGGCAACCATCAGAAGTCTTTATTTGCTATGATGGACTTTTGTTGATTTCTAGAGTCTGTATTGGTATGGTATGGGATCAGAATGGTAAGTCACAGCACACTTCCCACGTTTGTCAGAGCCCTGGGGAAACATTAAAGGCTCAAGGAAATGGTTAAGTGGAATCTAGGAGAGGATGAAGATAAACAGGTTTTAAGGAAGAAAATCTGGAGAATGAGGCATCATGTATATTAAGAAGAAATTTTCAGGAAAAAAAGAGTAATGTATAGTGTCAACTGCTTCCAAAATACTGAGAAAGAAAAGCATAACATGGATAACATAGGTTTTCCTAGGTTTTGACAACACAGGTATCTGCTGGTCATCTTGTTAAAGGAGTCAGTGGACTCACGGTAGCAAAGACAACATTGAAGAGCTAATAAATTAATAAGGAGGACAAAAGGGGAGTGTAGGAATAGTCTTTTAAAGTGTTCTTGATATAAAGAGAATAGAGGGTTTTACAGAGGAGTATATGGTGCTGGAAAGGTTTTCAAAGACAGTAAACAGATGAGCTGGTTTTAGAGGTGACAGGGAAAAGTGAGGGAAGTTGTCAACAAAATGATGTTGAAGGTGATGTCTCTTAAGAGGTGAGGAGAGATGATCATTAAGCACAGGTATAAAAGCCTAAATGAGGAGATATATACCTTTTTAATTGACCAAGTTAGAATAAAAGGAAGGATGGGTAGTGGCAGATACAAGAGTGGTTGGCAGGAAATTCTTACTAGATGATCTTATTTCCTTTTTAAGATGTGAGTCTGGGTTATCTGCTCAGGAAATAAGTAAAAATTCAGATGAGCTTCCTAGGGTATAGATACCACTGAGCTATAATGAGAATAAGGTGAGAATTCCATATAGAGTAAAAAGGCAGTAGCAAATATTTGGACTGATTTTCATGCAACATTACAGAGAAAGTGTCAAGAAAATCCAAGGAAAGGCTTGAGAAGAAATGAATTGATTGATTATAAGTTTTCATTTCATTAGGAAAGAGGGTAAATTTTGGTGGAGAAAAACATCTATGAGCTCAGGAACAAATGATTTTGTGCAGAATTTGAGAAAGGCTGGAAATACGGACGTAGTGCAATGGATGATAGGGATGGGGTGGTAGAAATGCATAGCTTTGTGTTTAGGATAGGATGGGCAGAGGGGAAATTATAAAGGTAAAGAACATTAAAATTCACATGTGTGTATATATATGTATATAAATATGTTTCTAAGGTAAGTACCTTTATTTACCATATATATACATACATATATATTTACCTTATATATACATGAATATATATTTATACAAAGAAAGAAATTGATACGTTCAGGACGAAAAATGCAAAGATTGGACTGGAAAATAACTGAATGGAGACTCTTGGTTGGAAACTAGATGAAATCTACTTGCCAAAATGAGTTTAAGACCTTCTGTGTCACTTTTTCCTTCAAAGTTCTGTATTCAGAGTCTCTTGGGTCTCAGTGGAATATACCTATATTTAGGCATTTTCACCCCATGTTTTCAAATTAAAGCCAAAACTGAATCAATGTTTTAGTATAGCATAATTCACACCAGGTTTGCTTTGTACCTTCCCATTTTTACTTATGTGTGTTGTATTTTTTATAACTAGTCACAGGCTGTACTTACTTCATATTGTTTGTTTATAAATGACCAGCTATACTACATTTCAAAATCATGTTTTAGTACTGGAAATTTAGAAAGAATAGAACCCCACAAGAATAAAAATCTAGTAATAAACCACAGGAACATATGTTAGTAAAGCTGGAGCTATAAAGGATAACATTCCACAAATTCAGTGAACTTCTAGAATAAATCTGGAAAGTTTGCACTTAATACCATATAAAAAATGAAACTTGAACTTCCTTACTATTACTAGACTGTGCTTCCCAATTAAAAATTAGCAGTCTGAGTGGTCTGCCTCCTTGGATCCCCAGCCAGTTTTCAGATGCAGTTTAGCCCTTTGGTTGACTTGTATAGTTTTTCCCTGTTGAGGATATTACATGTTTCTATCCCCTTTTAAATAAGGGAACTCTGCCAGCAATTAATCAGTATTTGCAAATTAATTATGATTAAATTTTTATAATGGGGATTATGGTTAATTGTTGATTCATCTCCCTGTCCTCCTTTTCATGACTAATTCTCATATCAATTTGACCTGAGGTGGCAGATATCAAAATTTCCAATTAGACAGGCTCTCTCGCAATTACCTACGAGTCACAAATTCTATTTGGTAATGTGGTTGTGTGAATGTTTTTCTATCACATATTAAACCCACAGTCTATAAAGATGATTCAGGAAGATGTTTGGGGAATGTTTGCTGTGATATTTGTTTTTCTTCACAAGCAATGCCAGCAATATTTCATTTGGTGTTCTGATTTCTGTGTGCCAATTTCAGCACCCACTCACACCACCAGGAGCATTTGTTTGATATTTAGTTATGCTTCTGATATTTGCTTATTGTTATAAAGATGACATCTTCCTTAGCTAAACATAATTTCACTAGCAATAATTATTAAATACATTCAGCAATTTTACTTTTCATTAATGAGACAGGATGCCTTATCTCAGTGGACTGTTGATGACATAAGACTTGGTACAAAATAAAGTCCATCCAGCTGCTTGGTGGAATTAAATTTTTATCAATAAAAATGGAATGTTGTTATCCTGTCCTATCATCTCATACAATATTTGGAATATGAATATCTATGTTTGAAAGGTGAATATCATACCATAAGAAAGACAAAGTCATAGCCTTTGTGTGTTTAACTGATGGTTATAGAAGACTACCTAAATAAAATTGACATATAATAATTTTCACAAATTTGAAAATGGCAAATTTAATAAATAGTTTTTAATGAATTTTTTAAAAGATATTTTATTTTACTGATTTATACTGCATGGAAGACTTATTAGTTTTGCTTGATTTCTATTATTTTCAATTTTTTTATTAATTGCGATTTGTCTCTAAAATTCAGTAAGGTATACACTTTGAACAGATTCACAATGTATTTTATCTATATGCACAATAAGCTTAGATTATTGATAGTTATAGAGTTCATTAGCAACCCTATAAGTAAAGGATTTGGATACAAAATGTTTTCACAGGTCAGAGACATGTAAAATAAATGAGCACAACATTCCATGTGTTTCATGAAAACTAAAAGGATACATTTTAAAGAATTTTTCTTGTCTGGAGGTGGGAGTGGGGTACTGGGGATTGAACTCAGGGGCACTAAGCTTTTATTTGGAGACAGGGTCTCAGCAAGTTGCTTAGCACCTAGTTTTTTGCTGAGACTGGCTTTGAACTTGCAGTCCTCCTGCCTCAGCCTCTTGAGCCCTGGGATTACAGGTTGTCCTTTATTTTGATTTTATGACTTTTAAAAACTATTGTTAGCTCTACTTTGTGTACAACCATAGATATGAAAAATCACTTGTGCTCTGTATGTGTAATATTAATTGTAATGCATTCCACTGTCATATATAACAAATTAAAATTTTAAAAATGCCCCCCAAAACCCTATTGTTAGCTTCTAAATGTCCTTTATTTTGTGAAATAAAAGTGATGGCATATTAAATGATAATTAGTAGATCAGGATTTATTAATACTTGAAAAAATAAATTTGAACTCCTATATCAACTCCACATATCTCTCATACATTTTTTTTAAAAAAATTACTTCTTGTCTGAAAGTTAAGAATCTGGAAACCACTACTTTGAGTGAAGTTTTTGTTATCCCTATTTTAGGGATGACACAGATTTTAAGCAATTTGTCCATGGTCAGTTAAGTACTAAATGGCAGCACCAGGAAGAATAGCTAGTTTTTCGTATGACAGCTCTTCATGTGCCAAATTGTGTGCTCTTTCATCATTAGACTATATCATTATCATTAGAATATATGGCTGGATAACTTTATTATGTAGACAAATTGAGAATCCATGATTGCTCCTTTCAGTGGTGTAATTTGTTCATTATTTGAGGTAGTCTTTCAATTAAAAAAAAAGATTAGGTTTTAATCTGAAGGATTATTCATAGATCACTAATTTTAAACATTTTCCCAAATAATTAGTTTTATATAAGTTCTCAAGAGTGACACCCCAAGTATACTTAAACCATAATGAATGGAAGAAAACCAAGGAAGCTCTTTCCCATTTTGTTTACATTTCTGAGGAAAAATGTGCTGACTTCCAAGTGAGGTGTGAGGAATGTAGACACTTTTACTAGAGCCTTAAAATTAGAAACAGGAACATCAACAACCTCCACTCCCACCATTCTCACCCATGTGTGGATGGGGCCCATTTAGATGAGGGAAAAAAAAAAAAAATAAACATAGCTTGTATTATTTGGAAAAGGAGACACAAAGATTTCAGACTATGATCCAAAGGGTAATGAGGATTGTGGAGGCCAGGGGTAGTTCTACTGTGAAATCTGTGGAGCTAATTTGGAAGAGATGAGCATCTTTGAGGTCCAAAGCTTGTAAGAACAAAGAGAGCCATATCAAAGGACAATACGATTGGCCATGGCTGTCCATATCTCACCTGCTATTTCCAGTCTTCCTTTTGATTCTCACAATTGGGTGTCTTCTCAACTGTGTGGAATAAGGTGAGGAAAAACCTGTGTTTTATTGGTTGGATGAAGTTTCATATGCATTATCTTGTTAGGGTCGGGCAAACGTCGGAGGAAAGGACCACCAAGAGACTATCTCATGCAAAAGCAAAGGGTTTATTGGACCAGCATGCTGGGGCTCAGAGCTCTCCTGAGAGAAGCTGGAGCCCTGAGCACAGCTTAAGCAGAGTTTTTATGCAGTGTTTAAACAGGGAAGTTCATATGGCAGTTAGGGTGCGAGGGTGGGATTGTTACAAAATAACCATTACAGAATAATCATGCGTTTTGTCAGGGGGTGTTGGGTCAGGGTACATTTTGACATAAGTAACTGTTTTTAACATAAGTTTCGGGTTCCAGGAAAACAGAACTTAAATTTACAGAAAAGCAAAACTTAAACTTAACAGGAGAGCAAAACTTAAATTTAACCTTTACAATCTCTTTGTTTGCCATTATTATCTAGATTCTTCCACTACAGTAGTGATTTATGGGGCTAGAAAAAAGCTGCACAGGAAGCATAGGTATCTTTCATTATATTTTTTAACAGTGGTAGAAAATGACAATCTAAAGACTTGTTGTAAAACATCTCATAGGATAAATGTGATAGCAGTTTATATTAAAACCAGATAAATACTGGATCGTCCAAGTTCTGGTAATAAAGAATTTGTCAGAAGAGCAAATGTTCAAGTATGTTTCAACTACAGTTCAGCATTTTATGTTTCTGTTAATCAAGTTGATGGTATACTAGAGTTGCCTCAAACAGTACAGATTTTGCTTTTTTGAATGACTGATGCATCAATTTGATTTCAATATTATTTTCTGATCCTTAATTTCTGTAGTCATCTTCAAAGTTGCCCATTGTAGTAGTTGATGGCTGGAGTGTTGAATAGCTGCTTCTTGATTATCCTGAGATCTTGGTCATTTCCTACTACATTGTACAGATATATGGAAAAGGTGTCACTGGATAAATTCTGTAGAAGATATGGATTACTATTTTTTTAATGTTTGATCTTTACAGGATTGTTTTACCTTAATTTTACGTTTTTCTTCAAAGAAACAGTTACAGATTCATTATATGATTTTCTTTTCTCTTCCTTTCACATGTTGCTGCTGACTCAATAGAGAGACACCCTATTACGAATGCTATTGATGGAAAGAACACTTGGTGGCAGAGTCCCAGTATTAAGAATGGAATCGAATACCATTATGTGACAATTACACTGGATTTACAGCAGGTACAGTGCCACTTTCTTATCATTTTCCACTTTTGTTGTACCTTGCATTTGCTATTTATTTAGTTGGTACTTTTTAGGGTGAAAGGATACACTTTCTGATCACCTGCTGTTATTTTCTTGATACAATGAACAAAGGGTCCTATTCATTTGGCATATAGTCATTTACAAATATGTGGCATTTATTTCTAAAGCACAACTAAAATGGATCCATGCAAATGGTTTATTAATGATTTAGGAACTGAATCTATATTAACTAGTTAGAGTTGATGAAAACATGGATCAATAAAATTTTACATGAAGGGAGTATGATAGTGCCATTTTTAACTTTTAAAATAATACAGTGCTTCCACTCTGCTGATGTTGTATGTGCTCTTAAAGGCTCTCGGATAACAAGGCTCTTGAGTAAATTGCCTCTCATTACTGAGAGTTGTGCAAGCTGTGACAGTTAGTCTCAAATTAAACTTGGGCCTCTAAACGAGGTAACAAGCCTTGTAGTTATATAAAATTGATGTTGGAAGTCATTAGAGTGTGTGTTGCATAGGCCTGAGTGCCTTCTATGCTTAATTTCCTTCTTTCTGTTCACAACATTCAGTTCAGGATGAAGTTATGAATCAAGAATCACCGTCACCAAAATTATTTAGGCTTGCAAATGGATTTGGGATGGAATTTGAGAAAAATGTTCCCATCGTTTTTTGTTATTCCAAATACAATGGTTAATTTAATTGGTCCTAGACTGAGACTAGAAATGGTGAACTTACGTAACCTCTTCACTTTGGCCTGTTTCTCTTTCACTCTCTGGCATTAGCATAGGAAAAACACTTATTTGTTCCTTCTTAGTCCAGTGTGGAGATGATGCAGCTAGAGATCTGAGGACTGGTGCAAATGGCCAAAACACTTAATGGGAGATCAATACACTGTAGAGGTCATGGTTTTCAGAGTTTGCCAAAGTATAGAGAAATACCATCCAGTGGGCTAGATTGACATCAGGCAGAAAAGTTCAACCTCCATTCTCCAGAATCTAGGCCCATTTTGGTGGGATCTGTATGTAATCAAGAGCCACAGATAGCTGTTGGAGGAGTGAGCAAGCTGGTAGGTCATATAGCGGAGCCCCTTTCATCATATCTGACCCTTTGGACCTGAGTAACAGAGTGGCAGCAGGGCTCAGTGCTGCAGCTAAATTGCCAACTGACATAGATTTATTTCTACCCATATTAGTGTACAGCAGCTGAATGTCAGGTCTGAGTTAGTGATATTTCTGAAGAACTCTCTGTGCATTGTCTGGGAGTGGTCAGGCCATCTACCACACTGATCAATCTTGCTTTAGGTCAATTAACCTTGTGCATGAATTCCCTGTGGATCCTACCCTCAAATTGGACTTTATCTTCCTCTGGATAAAGACAGCTTGGTCCTTTATCGATCACAGCAGTACTTCCCTTTCATATGATCATTGAAAGTCTGCCTTCCCAATCAAGAGTATGTCTGCTGTCCATTGACTTGGGTCGTCTCCTGGGATAGGAAATCAATAAATAGTGATGGTTTATTGTTCTGGTTTACTCTCCACTTATTCTTTTAGATTGCACATAGAGCATGAGAGTCAATTATTAATATAATTTGCACAAATCATTTGAACTACCCTTTGAGCTCTACCACAACATTATTTATCTGTTATCAAATATAGCAGCATTTTTCTTTCTAATTTACAGCTGGGTGGTGGAATCACCAGTTTTTACTAAATCATTTTTGTTCAACATGCTTGTCATTAATTTCATAAGTCAAAGAATTCATCCCAAAGCTCTTTTTTTTTTCAATGAAGGCAGTTATATTTCCCCAAATTTGTTTTGCATCACCAGTTATTCATTACCATACACAATCTGAAGAATCATGTAGTTTTGAGCCAGGCCTGAAATCTTAGTTCCTCAGTAGGCTGAGGTAGAAGTATCACATGCTTGAGGACATACTGGGACAGACATACTGTCACAAAAATAAAATAAAATAGGGCTGGAGATATAGTCCAATGATACAGCAGCTCTGTGTTCAATCCCAAGTACTACAAAAAAAAAAAAAAGGAATTATGCAGATTTGTTTTTCTGTTTTCTTTCCACGTGTTATGATAGCTTAAAGATGAATGAATACTCCAAAGCATCTTTTAGAGTTCAGTCATCCTAACAATCCTAACTAGTGGGGAAATTCTGTATATAATTAAGGGCTACTGACTCCAATACCTGTAACTGCACAATATACATAGGCTTTGTACTCAAATGATCTGATATTTTAGGGTGTTGCCCACCCTTTCCCTTTCATTTACTTTAGCCTTCTCTAACTTACTGAAAGACAACCTACTATGTTTTTAAGAGGAGAATATAGTTAATCTATAAAAGAAAATAAAATTTATTTAGTCTATTATTTAATGATGTACATCAAGGAGGTTTTGTAAACAGGCTTTATGTAATTCCATAGACAAGAAGGAACCCCACACTTCTCATTCGACCTCACTCTTTGTAATAACAAACTGTGGCAACATATTTATAGTACTTAACACAGGAAGCAAAACCATAGAAAAGCATATTTTAATGCATTGGCAACAGAGAAAATAAGGACATCCTTTATTATGTTACTCACTTCTCATAATAATCCCATAAGAAAACTAGTATTATTATTCCTATTTAATAGCTGAAGAATATTAGTAGGGTCAGAAAAGTTAAGAAACTTGGCCTTCTTTACAAAGCTTAGCATAGAGAGTCTGGATTTTGACTGGAATAGTCTGAATCTGGAACCCAAACTATGCCACCATTTTCTAACAGGTGTCTGAGAACCTTAAGCTAGGAAGCACTTTTGGTATATATTATTTGGTATATATATTGAGAATTTTTGGTATATATTTTCATGTAGTCTATGATCAAAGAATGCTGTACTCTGTTCTCTTGTCTTCTATGTAAGCAAAAAAGAATGGAACTAGATCTCTTATTTCTGGTAGAGTCCAATGTGCCTCTAAAGTGGCATAGAAGCTGTCTTTTCCACTTAGAGTATAAAGGAATAATAGGTTACTCAGCATAATATAAGCTATTATCCAACTGGGAGTCAAGTGCAGTGGTATTGTTGGGAATAGGTAAACATCAGTAAATGTGTGTTTGTCATTAATTCAACAAGAAGTTTGACCATCTATTGTTTTTTGTTTGTTTGTTTGTTTGTTTTGAGATGTATGAATTTTGATAAGTGCCAATAGTTTGTTGATATGTTCTTGACTCCTCTGTGAAACACTTTGAATAAATTACTATCTTAAATATAAGTAGCAATCATTAGATTTTCTTGATTAAATCATTAAAGACTATACTGAGAGATTTCTTCACATTTTAGTATTCAAGATAAGCACCAGAAAAATATTTAAAAAATTATTGACAAGAAAGTAACTGCCTATTTTATAAGAAGACTGTTTTTACATTTATTACTAAAGAATTATTGGCTTTTTCCAATTGTTTACTCATAGCATATCTTAAGCTAATGATTTAATCATGCTGTGCCTCAATATCTAGATTAGCAGAATACACATTACAGTGTGATTGTAAAACGTTTAAAATAATGATAATAACATATACCAACTAAATTCCATCTGGCAATTATGTCAATTATTAGAACTTTGGATCAGCATAAACTTGAATAGAAGATGAAATGTTCCAGTGATATGTATGCAAATACCCAATATGACAAACAAATGCATACAGAAATTTAAAAGACAATAAAAGAGACTTGAATGGTAATATAATTTCCAAACATTTATATTCTGACAAGATGTCATGAGAATGTGTCATGATATCTGATCTCATTTTATGACTTTTAAATTTTTTTTTCAGTCCTGCCCTTTGATATCTTTAGAGAAAAGGCAGATTGGTAGTTGGTATAAAACACAAAAGACCAGCTGATAATAGACTATGCAAACATATATTGAAGTCATACTCATGCCTAATAATTGAGGAGTGAGGGGAATTAATTTTGCAGTGTGTAGGAGTCCCGGTTAGCTTAATAAACACTTCTTCTATTTCATGTCTATTTCTTAGACTTAAAAGGGCATTTACAAATAAGATTGTCTTGCAGCTACAGAGATCATACTACACACATAGTTTTAGCCTAAATGTCTTACGAATTGACTTCATACAGACATATTTGGAAAGATGGGTTAACAATTTTAAATATGAGTTATAATTTAGAAGGAATTCAAAGTAGTATAACTATATTTTTAGAATCTATTTAAGTAACATAGAAGAATCTTAAAGCCCAGAACTATTAATGTAATGGTTGAGTCCTTTTATGACAATGAAGGACAGAATACATCATCTATTCAAGTTTTTTTTAATTTAAACATTTGAAACATGATTGAATTTTCAGTCTTGAAAGAAGGTCATTGTTCTTTCATATCAAATTATTTTTTATACTCTTATTACTGATTCCTATACAAGGATCTGTTTTTCAAGGATAAATTTTGGAAAACTTACAAATACACAAAAATTATACAGAATGTTTCCAAGGCATGATTGGAACAAATAAATTAAAAATGAGACAAATAAAATGATACAGACACACTACTAAAATTCTATACCATACTACAACTTAGAGGATTCAGCAAAAGCAATTCCAAGAGGAAAGCTAATAGCAATAAACACTACATCAAAAAGAAGGAAAGATCTCAAAGAAAAGACCTAATGTTATTTCTCAAAGAAATAGAAGCAAAACATACTGAGCCTTGAGTTACTAGAGAGAAGGAAATAAGAAATATCAGAGCAGAAATATTGATATAAAGACACAGAAACAATAAAAAAGTCAAACAAAACCGAGGGTATATTTTGAATTTAAACAAAATCAGCAATCTCCTCTACAATTGATAAAATAAAATAAAAGATATAAAATAATAAATGTTTTAGTAAGATTTTGCATTGTTATGACAATATACCTAACAAGAACAATGTAGAAGAAGAAAAGTTTATTGTGGCACATGGTTTCAGAAGTCTCAGTCCATAGGTAGTCGACTCCATAACTCTGGGCCCAAGGTTAGTCAGAACATCATCGAGGAAAGGCATGTTGGAGTAAAACAGATCAGACCATGCCAAGAGGGAAGCCAGAGAGAGCTTCATTTACCAGGAACAAATGTGTACCCCAAAGACATGCCCCCAATGACCTATTTCCTCTAATCACACTCTACTTGCCTACAGTTACTACCTAGTTAATCCACATTAGTGGATTAATCAAATCTTTTCACTGGTGAAGTTTGTTGCATGAACTTTTGAGGGATATTACATATCTGTACCATAACTATAAATTAAAAATGAAGATATGATTATTGATACCACAGAAATATAAAGGATCAGAGACTACTATGAACAATTTTATGTCAAGAAATTGTATATCCTAGACAACGGGTATAAATTCCTAGACACATACTATCTACTAAGATTGAATTGTGAAGAAATAGAAAACCTGAAACAGTCCAGTAAAGGATAAGGGAACTGACTCATATTCTTTTCTCTGTACCAAATATTTAAAGAATAACAAATACCAGTTCTTTTCAAACTCTTTCAATAAAATTGAAGAGGTAGGAATATTTCCAAATGCATTTTATGAGAAGAACATTACCCTTATACCAAAGCCAGGCAATGGTATGATAAGAAAAAGACACTAAAGCCTAATAACCTTGATAAACATCAATAAAACATTAGCAAACTGAATTTAACATCATATTAAAAGGATCATTGTGCATGATCAAGTGGAATTTATCCCTGGGATGCATGGATGATTCAGTATATGCAATTACATACATGTAATATACTATATTAACAGAATGAAAGATAAAATAGTATAATTATATCAATAGATACAGAAAAACATTTCACAAAATACAACATCCTTTTATGTACATAGGGAATATATCTCAATATAATAAAACCATGTATGATAGACCCACCAGTAACATAATCAGTGGTGAAAAGTTGAAAGCTTTTCCTCTAACATCAGGAACAAAATTAAGATGCCCAGTCCTACCACTTCTATTTAATATAGTATTAGAAATCTTAGCCAGAGTAAATAAGCAGGAAAAATAAATCAAATACATCCAAATTGGAGAGGAAGAATGTAAATTCTCTGTTTGCAGATGACATTTTATATAATAGCCCTGATGATTCCACCAAAAAGTGTCATAAATAATTTAAAAAATTAGTAAAAATGCAGATTGTAAAATCAACATACAAAATCTAGCATATTTATACAATATTAATGAGCTATTGAAAAGAAGAAGCCAGAAGAACAATACTATTCACAATTACATCAGAAATAAAACAAAATTGACTATTTAGGGAAAAAGTTTAAATGAAAAATTGAATGACCCATCCACTAAAAACTATAAAATGTGGATGAAAGAAATTTAAGAAGACAGTAATAAATTGATATCCTATGTTCATGGATTGGAGTAATTAATATTATTAAAATGTTCCTACTACCCCCAAGTGATAAAAATTAATGAATTTTCATTAAAATTTCACTGATATTTTTCACAGAAAAAAATTCCTGAAGTTTCTATGGGAATACAAAGGATTGAATAGCCAAAGCAATCTTGAGTACAAGAATAGAGCATTATATTACCTGACTTCAAAATATAACTACAGTGTATACTGTCAAAAAAGTATGATAGTAGCATAAAAACAAATAGACCAATGCAAAAGAATAGAGAGCCCAGAAATAAATCTACACATTTACAGTCAATTGATTTTCAACAAGCTTCTATGAATATACTATGAGAAAGGATAGCTTCTTTAATATAGGATGTTGGGGAAACTGGATATCCACCTGCAGAAGAATGTAAGTAGACCCTTATCTCACAACATATAAAAAATTTCACTTAAATAAATTAAAGACTGGAACTATAAAATGATGAGAAGAAACCATAGGGGAAAATCTCTGACACTGCTATTGGTATTAATTTTTTTATATAACCCCCAAAACACAAGTTACAAAATTGAAAGGTCACAAATGAAATTACATCAAACTAAAGCATGGAAACAATGAACAAGGCTGCTTTTGAAATCACTGAATTTATTTCTTGGTAGTATTTGAAACCCTGCTAAAGTGGGAATTCAAATCCAACTACAGAGATTACATGATGAAAACATCCTACTTAGATAGACCTTGTTTGGTGTAGCAGTAGGATCTGTGGTTAATAGAAAATATATTCTCTCCATAAATGGATTTGTGTTGACTTTTTAGTCATTTATGTAGTCCACAACCAACTTCAGTGTCTATATTGTACAGAATATTAGTCTTGACTGGTTTCCACTCCTCTCCTCTTCAGTATTTTCTCCATACAGCAGTCACAGTGATGTTGGCACAAAAACCAGATCACACCACTTCTACTGAAACTCTCTAAGGGCTTCCCACCACACTCACTTTGGTAAACACAATGACTCATAAGTCCCTATAGGACCAATTCTTCAACCTGTTTCATTTTTAGCTTCATGTACTGATCTCCCTTTTTCAGCTGCCCTGCTTGTTGCCTCTCTGGATTTCTTGAACACTAACATTTTGCACCCTCTTGCCTTAGCACCCTTGTGCTTGCTATTTCTTCTGCCTGTAGTTGTTTTCCCCATTTTCCACTCGGCCTGTGTTCTCACCTCTTTTGCGGTTATATTCGGAGTTGTCTTCTCAGCAAGGATCTCCCTGAGGGCTGCATTTAAAACAGCAGCCATTTCCTAGACCGCTTCCTTGCTTTATTTTTCTCTACACAATATAATTTTCCATGTATGTATATTTTACTATTTATGTTGAATGTTATTTTTTTTTCATTTCTAAAAGAAAATTTCATGAGGTTGGAAATATTTGTTTTTAACTTTTTGAATATAAATTAAAAATATTTACTATTACATAAAACATGAAAATTTGCATATTAATAATGTACCATATGATATTTCAATTTTTTAAAGATACTACATTCTAAGTCCTTAGAACAGTGTCCAGCATATAGAGAACACTCAATACATTTTTATTAAGTGAATGAAGGATTAAGTGAATGAATAAGAAGAAACATCAATTCATAATGTAACAATCTTATTCTAAGGATTAAATTAGAGATTAAATAATTGGTTTCTTATGATAAAATTTTGTTTGCATTTTTAGAATTTATATAATTTCTACCAGTTCTTAGGTTGAATAGCATTATCTTAGTCTGTTTGGGCTATAACATAATGCCATAGATTAGGTGCTTTATATACAGCATAAATTTATTTCTTGGGAATTCTGGAGGCTGGGGAAGTCCAGAGTAAAGGCACTGTCAGATTATGTGTCGGGTGAAGGTTTGCTTCCTGGTTTATAGATGGACATGTTCTTGTGGTAGCTTCAAATGGCAGAAGAAACAAATGAGCTCTTTGGGGTCTCTTTTGTAAGGACACTGATTCCATTCATGAGGGTATATTCTCATGACCACATCACCACCCAAAGGCCTCCCTGTTAATAGCATCACACTAGGGGTTAGGATTTCAACATAGGAATTTGGAAGGGACAAAATATTCAGCATTTATAAAACATGGAATAAGTTTTCTCACTAATCATCTTTCTAAACATGTGTTAAACTTCAGTGATTTGCCATTCTCTGTGTAACTTCACCCCATTCATAGTTTATTTGTGAAAGAAGCTTTTACTGTGATAATATAAAGTGATGGAGGGGTAGGTTTTACATACTGGGTGGCATAACGGGCTCTGTTTTAGCTTATATTTGAAATACACATTGATAATCAACATAGAAATATTAAAGAGAATTGAATTTATCAGACTGAGGTTGAAGGGAAAGATTAGAAGTCATGATATCAACTTGGATAACGCTGGCAAAGGATTCTCATTAACATTAAGCCCTTGTTTAAGACCATCCAGAATGAAAGTATAGAACTAAAAATGTGCCTAAAATTGAATCCTAGGCATTCCAAATTCAGAGGTGATAAATTAAATATGTCAAAAAAGAAGAAAGGTGGCTGGGTATGGTGGCCCATACCTATAATTTCAGCAGCTCAGGAGGCTGAAGCAGGAGGATCACAGTTCAAAGCTAGCCTCAGCAACTTAGTGAGGCCCTAAGCAACCTAGTAAGACCCTCTCAAAATAAAAAAAAAAAAAAAAAAAAAAAAAATAGAAAGGGCTGGAGATGTGGCTCAATGGTTAAGTGCCCCTGGGTTCAATCCCTGGTACCAATAAATAAAATAAATAGGGTGTGTTGGGGGGATTGTTCAACTGTGTCAATGCAGATGCTGAGAAGAATGAGTCAAATCTCTCAGATATTAGAAAAAACAACATTAAGAAAAACTGAAATCAGTGAGTACAATATTTTTAAACTTGAAGAATCTTTTATGAAAGTCAAATGGCTTCAAAAATAACATTTGATCTGGAAGCATCCACCATGATACTACCTACCAGTGTTTGTTTACTTAATTACACACATTTATTCTTCAACCTTTCAATTAAGGTAATAACCAATAAAATTGGAGAGCACAATATAGAAATAGTAGATGTCCGCATCTTTTGCTTATCAGCCAGATTGTGAGCAAGTATTAAAAGTAATATATTCCTGGCTGGGCAAAGTAGTGCACATCTATAATACCAGCAACTCAGGAGTTTGATGCAGGTATGGCACTCATTCAAGTCCAGCCTGGAAGACTCTGTCTCAAAATAAAAAAATAAAGGCCAGCAATGTATCTCAGTGGATCTCAGTGGCAGAGTACACCTGAGTTTAATCCCCAGTACAATATTAAGAAAAAAGTAAAATTAATATATTTCTTAGTAGAAATACCTCACTTTCGTTTGTTTTTACAAATATTCAAATGCAGCCTTTCTGCCTAATTAGTTGTAGGAAGCTCATTATAGATTAATCTCAAATTACTGAAACAATGGACACAACTACAACAAATACAGTACAACCAAGAAAATCCATCCCAAACACTAATGAGCATTTGCCTTTCAGCACTGAGTCATTATCATTATACTGATATAATAAGTCAGGGTCAGGTTAGGAAGCAAAGATAAATAGTGCTCAGAATATAAGGTAACTAGTTAATTAAACTCTCTGCCTTCATACTAGTTGCTGTTTTCATGCTACAATCTTGCAGCAGTGGGTTGGAATACATGATTTTCTTAGTAATAGTATGTGATAGAATGTAAAATTTTGCTCTATCATCATCCTCATCAGTTTTCTCAATTTATTTGAAATGATAAGCATTTACATTCATCAATTTGACAAATAACCTATTTACTTACTGAATCTGAAAATGTTGGAAGATTTTAACAAATACAGAATTTAACAAATGAACTAAGAAAGGAAAAATGTTTTTCTCCACTAGTTTTAGGTTATACTCAAGAAAACTATAAATAGAATAGAAATTAATCATGGACAAGACTGATTTAAACTATAAAGTAATTTTACAAGTTAATTACAATCCACATAACAGATTTAGAGGAAAAGAAATTGTAAGTAGATCCAATTTTGGTAGTATTATTAATGTACTCCAATCAGCATCTTACATTTCAAGTGGCCCTGGTACCATTTTACTATGGATCTAGACAAATGGGTATGTTCTAAGACATGGCATAGAAGATGTGGAACATTTGTATTCCATTTAACTCTGTGGCATAGAAATCTCTAAGCAATGTATAGCACCTTGTTTATTCTTTTCTTACAAGGGAACCTTCCAAGCCTGTAAGAAACATTCCTTACTTCTTATTTGGCCTCTTGATGTGTCAGATTCTTTTTTAAGAAGCTATTATTTTTCAGGCAGATCATTGCACAAATTTACAATCAATGACTTTTTTTTTTTACTTTTTATTAAATAAATCAGGATTTAGGAGGTGGAAAGGTGAAGAGCAGAGCACAAGGATTACTAGGGCAATGAAATTTGAATGAAGAAAATATGTTATTATATATTTGTCCTGAGGCACTGATGGCACATCTAGAGTGAACCCTAGTATACTCTATAGACTTCGGGTATTATGATGTGTTAATGCAGTTTTCTCAATTGTAACAAATGTACCACTCTGGGAGGTGGTGTTGATCATGGGAGAAGCTGTGCATGTATGGGGCCAGCACGCATATGAAAATCTCTGCATCATCTGCCCAAGATTGCTGTACACCTAAAAATCACCCCCCCTGCAAATAACATCTTCAATAAGGAAAAAGGAAACCCTATGTTTCTCACTAATTTTTTGCTAAAGATTCATCTTTATGTTTTCAATTCACTCAATGTTTAATACTTTAGATCAGTTTCACTTATGGTCAACCTCTCAGAATGTGCTGGTTTTTTTATTATGATAATGCACACATGCACACACATCCACACATGCAACATAAAAGTTATCCCCTCAAGTGTTTTCGAGTACACACTTGTACATTCATGTGTTCATTCATCAAGTACATTCATATTGTTGTGCAGGCATCACCACAATCCAGATTTAGAACTCTTTTCCTTGTTTAAAACATGAAATATTGAGCTCATTAAATGATAACTACCCATTTCATCCTTCCTTTAACCCACAACAACCACTTTTCTGTCTTTTGTCTCTGAGTTTGACTACTCTAGATACCTGACACTAGTGGAATCATGTTTCTTTGTGACAGGCTTCTTTCACTTCAGCACAACATTAAGATTCTCCCATGTGGCAGCATATTGGAATCTTCTCCTTTTAATCATGAATAATATCCACTATTTGTATATACCACATGTTGTTTCTCCATTCATCCATTGATAGATAGTTGGATTACTTCCACCTTTGTACTATTGTGCATAATGCTGCTGTACACATATATACACTATGTGACTATCTATTCAAATGACTATCTATTCAAATCTCTGGTTTCTTTTTTCCCATAAAAAAAGTAATAGTATGTGATAGAATGGCTCATATACCTAGAAATGTGATAGAATGGCTCATATACCTAGAAATTTTGCTGACCAATTGGTAAGGCCATTTTTATTATTTTGAGGAACCCTCATTCTGTTTTTCTATGATGGCTCTACCATTTTAACATTTTCACCAGTACACAAGTGTGCAATTTTTTCACATCTTATCCAACATTTGTTATTTTTCTGTTTTTCTTCTTTTTCATCTTTGTTAGTTTTCCTAGTGAGTTTGAAGTATTAAACATTCATATTTTCAGCCATAGTTTTCTGATATTTCTTGACATAACATTGTTACATTCTAAGAGAAATATTTTTAAAACTTATATATTTTAGAAAGAATAGCACTGCAGAGTGCCTCTAATCTGGAAACATGACAGAGCAATGAGTTAAAGTAAATTAAATACTGGGCACTTTTGCTCATTTTGCTGAAACAGGTCATCAGTGAAAGACTCACGCTGAGATCCAGGTAATATGTGACCCATTTTATTATTTGCATAAATTATGGCTTTATTATATAAATATAAAACACAAGTGCTCATGTTTAGAATTACAACAGAGGCATATTTGCCTCTAGGGAGTTACACAGACACTTTCTGAACACCTATTTTTTCCTACACTGGATAAAATATTTTACATGAATCATCTTAGGTATTGTTTTCAACTCTACAAGAAAGGTACGATTACAGAGGAGAACATTTTGCACCAGAGATTCAGTATCTTGTGACTAGTTCACAAAGGGAAAGCCATAGAGCCAGATCCCAGTTTTCTGATTTCAGAGCTTGCCCTCATTTTGCAAGATTTTTTTAAGTATTTTATTAGTTATTGATGGACATTTATTTATTTATTTGTCTATATGTGGTGCTGAGAATTGAACCCATTACCTCACACATACTAGGCAAGTGTTCTACCACTGAGCCATGACCCCAGCCCCTTTTTAATTTAAAGGATTCAGTTTCAACCAATCAACACATTTCTCTCTTGATCATATAACATGGGGATTCTTTTTGGAAAGTGCCCTTAAAGTAGATGGTGTTCTAAACAGTAACAAAATAGGAACAATTTATTTATAGTGTATTCCAAATTTGGAGATGTTACAAATTTCCTGAGAAAAATCTTATTTTGATACTGACACTAATGCAACTTATTAAGAATTAAGAAAATCAGGGTTTTAATGCTATATATGAACCCTTATTTACTAATTATCATAATAACCTCACTAAAAACAAGAATAAGTTAATACAAAAGAAAATTAAAATTTAAAATTCTACTTCCAAGTTAAGCTTGGGATTTACCAAAAGTGTTACTCACTTTTAACATATACGTGTAGATGTAACTTGACATAGTGAATTTAATATTTAAATATCTGCATATATTCTTAACTCTCTCAGAATGATTTGGATAGATTTGTTGTATTATTAAATACCAGTCATTGGTCAATTTAAGTTCTTTTAAGAAGTCATGCAGAATTTGTGGGTCTTTGACAAAAATGCTTTGGGCAATTTTACTGCAATAGACTAATCATTGTGCAAGATTTGAGAAAGGTCATTATTAATCCAATTTGGTCTAAATGATTTTCTCAACTTTAAATTATTGTTTTTTTCATTTTTAGTGTGACTCATTGATTTTTCTCAGGAAGAACATTTAATTTCTCTCTGGAAATCAAAATAAAAACTTGCCTGAATGTTTACATATCAGCATGACTTTTAAAGTCTTTATTACCTAGGGACGTTAAATAGAATTCTTATTAAAAAAGAATTTCTGCTATATAGAAAATTAGGATAACTTTTAAATAATAAATCATATTCTTTTGATATCGTTATCAAGTAGGATAGTTTAGTATGCTAAAACAGCTTCCTAGAAAAAATCTGTTTTATCATATACTCATTTAATCTATATATGTCAACATAGATTAAATGATATTTTAAGTGATATAAAAACAGAATATTTATAAAAATATAATGAGAACTTTAACAGAACATTTTTTTTACATGAAAGGATATTAGCACTAGATATTTGGATTAAAAGCTAGTGCAAATTGTCCAATATGCTTCTAAAATGTAAAGAACAATATGAGTTCTTGGTTATACTTTTCCATAATTTCACTTAATGCTTCCTAGTATTTATCTAAACAATGGTGCCTGGCATGTAATGGTGCCCAGTAATTACTATTACATTAATCTGCTACTTTGCTAAATCTTTCCATCTCTGATTTCTTCTGTTACTGACATTACTGTCTTAATTATATTCTCTCCCTCTTCTGTAAGAGATTATATAAATTATTCTCTGCTCATAAATGGTGTAAGTTACTATTCCAATATAGATATAACTTGTTTAATGATATAAATATTTTATTATTTACTTATTTAATTGTTTTGTGATACTGGGGATCACACCCAGAGCCTTGCTGCTTCTGGGCAAGTTCTCTAATACAGAGTCTCACTCCCAACTCTATCTAAATATTTAAATATCTAAATATTTTAAACATCCTGTAAACTAAGGCTTTTATGGGCTACTTTTGAAGTAGAAATTTACAGATTCAGCAAAATAACTCTTATTTGAATTCTGTATTGTAAGTGTATTTAGTATGGTATTATAAACAGCAACAAAGTAACATCAATGCGTTTACTGTCTTTTCCAAATTTGACTATACTGTAAATTTCTTGAGAAAAAGTTTATCTTCATAATCTATCTGTATACTGTCTATATTGATAACCTTAATTTTCTTGATTTTTTTATTTAAACTTGTAATTTCAAATTTATTAGTGAGCGGCATGCCTGTATAAAAGTACATTTCACCAAATATCTTTTTCTTTATCTTTAAAATGAATATAATTATCATTTCCAGTATGGTTTAAAATTAATAGTTTTAAATTTTATTCCTGAAATATTTGGTTTTCCTATTGGCACTTTCTTGTTGATTATTTTCTGTATATATCTTGAAATTTTGATCTGTGTTTCAGAACAAGCAAAGCAATATTTATAGATTTGTCTCACAAATTGCCTTTTCAATATAGATTCTGACTTTTTATATTATAAAAATTAGTTAATAGCATTAACATGTGGAATTATTTCCATTCTGTTCTCTTGTACTCACACACACACACACACACACACATGCATTTTACATTTTCAGCATACTGCAGAAAAAGTTCATATCGTCTTTTGTTAGCTGGATATTACATTATGAGCATCTTCCCTCATATGCTACATAGTCTTTGAAAATTAGTTATTTGAAAGTTGAATTACAGACAAAGATCATATAGACATTTTCCCATATCTTTGGGGTTATGTCCTTTCTGAAATATAAGGATAATATAAATGACTTAGCACAGCTAGCCAGGCCTCAGGAAGCACCATTAACTTCATGAAGCCTGCCAATAATATGGAAGCCAGCAAAATGACTTTTTAACCAAGTGATACAATTCTATTAATAATTAGATAAAATTTAAAATACATTCTACCATTTTATTTACAAGCTACCATTTAAATTCTCTATTCATTCCAATAGTACAAACAAATAAGCCAACAAAAACTAATTCTAAAACAGATGACTGCTGATAGCTGAATTATAAGGATAGATGGGAAGGAAGATCCAGGTAGATTTTTTTTCCCCATTTAGGAAATATTTTTCCATGTACTTATTTCTCTCTTTGTCTCTTTCAGTTGAAAGTTTCAAAATACTGTGAATGTTCATTCTCTTTCCAACTTGGTATCTAATTATTTTTCTCTTCCAACATTACCTATAAAATATGTTAGATCCTGTGAGTCAACTGGGAAACAGGTGAAAGGATCACTGCTTATTAAAATAACTAATATTTAATGGGGCTTAGTATAAGCCGAATACTGCTACATACATTTTTCTTGTATTACATTTTATAATCTTCCCAATTGTATAAACAAAATGTATAATTGTTTTCATTGTCCAGGTGGGGGAAAAATGAGGCACAAGAAAGTTAAGAAACTTGCCCAAGTGCCAAGCCCATTTAACAGTGCGCTGCGTCTGTCTCTCAACCAGCAGCTCCACTTGGACATCTAATGGAGCATCACAAACTTTATAGCTCTGAGCAGAAATCTTGATTTCCTTCCTTAGAATACTTCTCTCAGGAAATGGCAGCATTCTTACCCAGTTGTTGAGGCAAATATATAAAAACAAACAAAACACATGGGGATAATCCTTAATGCTCCTTCCTTATTCTGGTCCTGCAAACTCCTCCTACAAAATATATCTTGATTCTGTCTTGTGTCATCTGCACCACTGCCACCTTCTAATCTAAGACATCATCAGCTTCCACCAGAACTATTATATAGTCTGTTTCAACATCCACTCTCCAAAGGCCACTTATCAGAAAGCAACAAAAAGTATATATACCTCTCCATATAAGCCCTGTATACTTCTCTAACACTGCTAATGACCAATATGTTGCTCCTGATTCTGGCCATATTGGTATTCTTGGAATGAACCAAGTTTATATGTGTATCAAGTCCTTTACACTTGCTATTTCCTTTTCTGTAAATTCTGTTCCCCAAGATGCTGACTGTTTTCATCCCTCACACTACTAAGGTCTCTACCCAAACAACACTGTCTCAGATAATCCTTCCATCATCAACACCTATTATAGAAGTCTCTACCTAAAATTACTTATTCATTTACCTTATTTGTCTTCAAAGTGGAATCCTGGCAAGTGTTTAGCAATTGACCCTTCAGGGGACAAAATAGCCCTGATTTGTAAGCCAGTTTCCATGAGGGAAATACTCCTATCATGGGTGACTTCAAGTTACTAGAGTGATGTCATCAAACAAGGTGTTGAGAAAAACTGCTCGTGATTGGCTTCTGAAAGCCAGTGTCAACTGGCTCCACCACATCATTGGTATATTGCTCATTTTCTGAGAAAATCACTCCTTGAGAGAGCAGCTTTCACTTCATCACTGTATTCCACACTTAGGTTAAAGACTATCATTAAAAGCAATGTGTTGCTTAGCAATATTTGTAAAATAAATGGATGAATTGATTAATATATCATTCTGTGGGTTTTTTAAATACATGTACAAGTGCAGAATATTAGAATTTCTATAATAGGAATCTTGGAAAACAAAGGTAAGGATAATACTGACCAAGTGGATTTGACTCAGGTACCACTGTCCTTCCCACCCTTCTTAATTAGGAGTCACCTCAATGCCTGTTTGAATGTTCTCTTGTAAATCTCTATAAAATGATTATTGAGTATGTAGACATTTAAATATATTCTGTTCCTATTTAAATAATTTCATTTATGTTTAGGCTGCAAAAATTCACTGAAAGTTATCCCCATATATTATGTACTGTAGGCATTTGATGTGTTTTGAAAACGTTTGCATCAAGAATATCTACAATTCAAATCATGACCTTCTTTTGGTTTGTTTTCTAATTTAGTGTTCCTGACCTAGACACAATAAGAATTAACTGAAGCATTTTAATAATCCTTCTGTTATTCTTCATTTCTATCCATGAGACACTTGAAATGTAAACTGCTGAAGAGGCCAACGATAGAGGAGGCTCCTCCACACAAAATGTTATGTGAAGTCTAGTTTCCCTAAGCAGTGTTCATGGTCACTTTTTGCAATACTCTTCTTCCATGCATTGCAGACAGGAAGCCTGGGCTAAGGGAAAGTTAAGTCTTCACACTTCTTATAAGGCTTTGCTGACAGCTGCAGATATTTTGTACTGTATATTTAATTTTCTTGGCTCTGAACTAGGAAATGTGCCATTAGACCTCGTATGGTGTCTTTATTTGCAAGTGTCTCTCCACATGTACTTTTGGGAGGATTGCACAGTTGCTCTGCTGTTGTTCTTTCTTTGCTGTGCAGGTGCTCTCGGTTCTAGGTGTCAGGTGTCCTTGTAGATGATCTTGCAACTTTGCCATTTGATGATAAGCAATTGTAGTCAGACTGCTCAAGAAGCCCTACAGATTATGTTTTACACTAGGTTTCACAAATAAGCAAGAGCATGATTCCATATTGGTGGACTACTACTTATGTTTCCCAAAGATAAATTGTTCTTTTATTTATTTATTTTGGATTTTGTGACTAAATGTTTAATGGGAGAGTCATTTCAAAAATCAGAAATCAGGGGCAACATTTTGCCCTACTTTTATTTGAATCTTAGAAAGTTTTTCTCACATCACCTTTAGGGCTTTCTTTTACCCCTCCTGAATCATGAGTTCTAGTTTGATTAAATAAGTTTAATTGTAACACACAGGGGATATTCATATCTCTATCATATATTTCATCTCTACTATATATATGATATATATACACACACACACACACACACACACACACACATATTTGTGTTAGGCCTATATGGACAACTTTGGAAAGTGTAAGCAAGAAAACTTTCTAACAGCAAAACTTTCTTATGAAGACAGTGGATTTGGATGTTCTAAGTGTTGTGTGTGTTGTGGTTCATGTTGAGTTTAAGAAACCCAGCTCACAGCATAAATCATTTTTGACTTGACATCATCGAAGTTATATGATAATTTGGAGAATTTTAGACTCAAGAAACACCATGAGAAATCTATGCAGAATACAGGGTGAAGAATTTGTGGAGCAATTCCTATAAGAAATTTGTCACATATCTTCTTACAATGGTAGACTTAAAAAAAATTGGTAGCTTTTTGGCACTCAGTCTTGAGAAAATGCCCATATAGTTCTGTGAGACTCTTTTCCTATCCTTGTTTTTAAATTGCAGGCAGAATGACATAAGGCTCTGCAGCTTTCTCATTTTTCATTTCATTTATATTCTTCACACTTCACTGGCAAGTGAGGTCACCTCTTTAAAATTTGGGGTAGAGGCCAGCTGGACAAACAGTGTTAGAATGCTCTCTTCTGCAATTTTTTTTTTTGTTTCTGAGGAAGAATATATGATTTAGAAATATTTAGACTGTCATCTTGGTAGAGTATGCCCTCCATTGATAAGAGTTATAAAATTTATACTTACTAATTTTTGTGGTGGTTACGTAGGTTCAACTTTCAGATAGATAATCCAGGGTTATTACCCCAACTTAAAATTTTTAATTATATCATATCTTAAAAGTACTTTTGTCAATTAAGTTTACATATGCATAGGTTCCAAAGATTAAGATATGGACAATTTGAGGGACCCTGATTCAGTTACTTAGTGTCACCCTTCAGATACTTGTAGAAATCACCTCTGAGGTCCATTGAGTTATCTCAGAGGTGCAATCAATCCATTTTTTATCACTTATTCAATGAAATTTTAAAAAGAATTTACCATTCATTCTGAATAGTACATTAATAGATATTTATAGGATATGTGGTAGTTTCTATTGCTAGCAATTGAAGACTTAGTTTTGGTGAAAAAAGGCAAAACTGCTTCACTACAAAGCAAAATTAAATTATCACAAGAGAAGTTCTGTTGCTAGTTTGAAATATAAAATGGGTCTTGCAGGTATGGTTAAACTGAAATGTGCACAACATCTGTATAATGGAGTGAGTGAAATAGTCATACACATGAGAGATGGTACTGTTGTGGAAAAAGATCTTGCTTTATAAGTTACTAGTCATGTGAATTAGAACTAATTATTTAGTGATTTAGTTTTATATTGTTGCCATAACAACTTACTAATAAACTCTGCAACTTAAAGCAAAATAAATTTATTGTCTTACAGTAGAAATCCAACAGGACTCTTATTGGCCTAAAATTAGGGTTTGCATTCCCTTCCAGATGTTCTAGTGTAGGATCAACTTCTTTGTCCAGCTTCCACGGGCCACCTGAGTTCCTTGTCTTGTGATCTCATCCTTCTTTCTCTTCAAAGCTAGCAACAGGTTGATTCCTGCTCATGTTGTTGTCATTCCGACCTGTGTGTGTGTGTGTGTGTGTGTGTGTATGTGTATGTGTGGTCTTGAACTGGACCCAGGGAACTCTGCCACCAAGCTAGATCTCACTGAGCTGTTGAGGCTGACCTTGAACTTGCCATTCTCTGGCCTTAGTTTCCCAAGTTATTGGGATTATATCTGTGTGCCACTGCACTTGCTGTGGCCTCTTCTTTTGCCTTCCTCTTTTACTTTCAAGGACATTGTATACATTTGGCTTACCTGGATAATCCAAGCTGATCTTTCCACCCTGAGATTTTTAATTAAATCATATCTTAAATGTCCTTTTGTTAAATAAGGTTACATATTCATTGGTTCCAAAGATTAGTTATGGATATTTTTAGGGGCCCTGATTCTAACATACCTCTCATTTCCTGTTTTCAGTATCTCTATCTCATAGAATTCTTGTTGGCACAAACTTCTGCATGCTAGGAAAAAGCAGGAAGAGATTTTTTTTTTAATCTCAAGAAACAGATGATTAGGAAATAAAAGATTGGATTTTATTTTATTTTGTCTAAGAAACTCAAATTAGAAAGGATCAGAACTAGGTATACAGAGAATAGAGGGAAATTCAGTCTAGTGTTATCTTCACCCCTTCCTCTTGTGTTGTTTACTTTGTGCTGTTTACTCCCTAAATTTTAAATAAATATCACTTTTCCAAAGAAATAAGAAGTTTCAGAAAGCAAGAGAACAGCATAATCAATAGCTGCAGATACTGCAAAGAAGATAAAGATGGGGCAAATAATATGAATTTTCCAAATCGGCCACTGGCAACAGAAGGGGATTCTAAAATAGGGTGGAGTGGTGATCCATGGGCTGCAGGGAATTAAAGAGAGAAGGGGCGGTAAAGTAATAAACAACAGAGGTTACAATTATTTTTAAGGAATTCCCTGGAGAAGGATAAGAAATCGGGGCCATATATAAGCATCAAATTATCTAATGCTATTTCATTTGTAATAGCTAAAATTGGATAAGTGTTAAGTGACTCTGATCTGTTTCTGATTCATGAGCCAAGATCAGAAAATTTCATTCTTTGTTATTCTACACTGTTAACGTTAAATTTTGAACTCTTTCTCATCACTGCAAATCTCTATTATTCCCCAAATGCTTTGAACTAGAGTGATTCATTCATGTCTGTAATGTCCAAAATTGGAGAATGCATAGGTTCTTCTTAACCTGATAACTACAGAAGCATGAAAACAAAGTTAATGTTGGTATTTCTCCAGGGTGAATAATTTTTAGAAGGCAAGCTTTAAACTGTCACATTTTTTATTATCTGTGATTCACACCAATATTGTGCTCTGTGATGGTTTCATTGAAAGAACTGTCATGTTCTATGGGGGACTCAGCCTACCTGCTCTTTTACCAGTAGCTGGTGTAAAAGCCATGCTGAGCCAATGACTTATTCACAGGAAGCAGGTCAATCTTTTGAAACCATAGATTGTTTCAAATGAGAGAGAAACGTGTGAAGAGAGAATAGATGTCAAGGGCAGTGCTAAAGACAAGGAAAATGCTTGCCTGAGTTTTCCCTGCAGCTAACATTGTAAAAAATGATAGTGACTTAATGAAGCATGGAAAACTAAATACATTAATAGGCTGAGGGAGGACCTTATTCATTCCAATTTGGATTCCATTCACTGATGTTACTATTTTCCTTTAAAACTGGACTAAAATTTTGAGACCTTTTGGGCCAAAAAAGTCTTTTTTGACTTGGTAATTATTCATATGCATTTTTTGATCTCAGAATGCAGTATAATTGTAAGAAACAGAGCTAACCATTCATCAAGATAATTAAGAAAATACAATAATTGTTTGCACTTTAAGAGCAAGCACTAAATTATTGCTAATGGATATCTTGGTATGTGAAAGAGAATTATTTATAAAAATGAGATGTATTAGTAAGTTATTTTTTTAATTGTGAAAATCTCCAAGCAAATAGAAAAGTATAGAGAAGGATACTATAGGTCCAAATGTCCCCAAACCCACCCAGAAATGAGAATTAGCTCATGAATCCCTTCATGTCAGTTCTAAACTTTTCCACATCCCATTCTGTGCCCTGGATTATTTGGAAGCAAACTCAACAACTTTCTGTATGAATAATTCATTATATATCTGTAAAGGATAGACTTATAAATAAAACCATTGTCACACCTAAATACTACTTTAGTATTAATAAGTATTTAGTCAGTATTCAAATTTATCATGCTTGCTTCCAGATTCTTTTTGAATGATTGGTTGATTGAATCAGGATGTGCATGAAGACATTGTATTTGGTTGTATTTCTTAAATCTCTCTTTATCTGTAACCTCACTATTTTTTTTAACTTCCTCACAATTTACTTTTTAAAAGAAATCATGTTGTTTGTCCAACAGAGGATCTCAGATTCTGCAGTTTGCTAATTGTTCTACTGCAGTGCTATTTACATGCTCCTCTGCTATTTCATTTTCTGAAAACTGACAGTTCAGTTTAGACCAACTTTATACTTACTTCCAATACACTCCTGACAATGTCTGGATATGTCTCTTCTGAGGATATTAGTAGGCATAGATCCATTTTCTTTTTCATTAGGGACCCCTTTCACAGGAGTCAGATGGAAGCTGATTACTTCATGTTGCTTTTCTTAGTTAACAATGTTTACCTCCATTCATTGCTCTCAGGGCTTCTTGATTCTTCCAAATCAACTTCATCATCAACTTGTCCAGCTCTGAGA
>NW_025999842.1:46251883-46294569 GCF_001458135.2 Marmota marmota marmota
GGGGTGCACTTAATATTTTTTTCATGAAAAAAATGGAATTGCATTATATTTATATATTAACATAGGGAGAACCAAAAAGTAACTCATTTTTCAGAGATAGACTTATGATTAATATTTTTGCAGAATGAGGTAGAAAATTCTTTCAAATACTGTCTCTTGAAGAGTTAGACAATGATTCAAATCCTTTAAAAAATAATTTCAAACGTAATTGCAAATTCTCTCTTCAAAGGACTATCATTAGCCATCCAGTTAGATTATTGTTTCTTAAGAATTCTGGGGTGATGTATTAGTTCGTTTTCATCTGTATTAACTCCCTACGTCTTTAATGTGTGCATAAAATTTTTTTGTCTTAATTGGAAGCAAAGTGTTTCTGTTTCTCTTATGACCTGGGAGCCACTTACCTCCAGGTAAAGTGGCAGGTTTGCTTACCTGCAACTTTAATAAATTGATGCTCAGCAACTGTAATACATATTTGGTGGAGGAGAGTTAGATAAGTGGATTGCACATTATAATTGAGTGACAATTGCAAGTCATTTTAGTATGTGAAATTATTTTAAATGTGTTTGTCTGAAGATAGAGAGTATGGGGGAGAAATCTCCTTTTGAGCTCCCTACCACAATATTCTAGGTTTATTGAAGTAAGTAAATTTATAAGTGGACAAAGAACTCACCTAAAAACTAATAATTGGACATATTCTAAAATTAATTTTTTTAAGTGTAAAGCATTATTTAAAAACTCCTTTGTTGAACTTGATGTAAACTTAAGTCTAGTAACAGTATTATCAGTACTTATATAATTATCTCTTCAAAGAATTTTAAGATAATAGTAACTAATTTTCTGAGATTGCTCAGAAATTGTCACTGGATAGTAAAAGCCTGGTCACATGCAACTTAAGTAGAAGTGGGGCTATGAAATAGCCCTCTGTGATACATAGACTTTCTATAAATTCTCTTTTCTTCAGCCCACTCCACAGCAAAACTCCTACCTGTATCCATTGGCCCAGGACTTTCACCTGGGCAACAGCCACTGAGTTCTCTGGGCTCTGACCTCTACTCTCCTTCATCAGAAACTCTGATGAATCTTCCAGAAAATTGCCAAACTCTCTGCATCTATTTCTGTTTGTTTTTATTGGTTCCTATTTTGGTTTTTAAAATTTTTTTCTTTAGTAATCACAAGAGGAAAAGCTGATAATCATATGCGATCCATCAGCTTAGATAAGGAAACATCAAAGGCACTCTACAAAGCTTCCCAGATTATTCCAATGGGAGCGAAGCTTGACAATTCATGTTTTCTATCATCCATTTCTGACTCTTACATTGGGTAATTCTCATATATATATACACACATATATATATATGGATAAATAAGAAAATTTGACAAATATACTATTAAAGCAAGAATAAGCTTTCAAAATGTATTAGAGATGACATCAAAACTTATGGAAATGTTAAAATCCTTAACACGGCTGGTAGTACAATATTGTAGAACCTCCTTCAACATTAAACAGTTTTATTTTGTGGACATCCATTTACTCTAAGATTCACAGCCATTTGACAGCTGCGTGGGCAGTGGTGCAGAGCTTAACATTGGGTAGAAATTAAATAGCCACACACTGCTCTCCTGAGATTAGGAAAGAAGACACAGAAGAAAGTAAATCAGGTCCTAGGAGAAGGCACAAGTGCCATCTTCCATAGACAGTAGCTGTCATTAATGTTTTACGGCTTTTATGGGAACAAGCTTATAGGAAATTAGAGGACCTATGCCCTTGTTACTTCATTGAGGAGTTGTTCTTTATCCTGGCTCTTCTGTGTGCCAGTGACACTCAAAAGTCTCAGTAAATGTCCTAAACACAATAGTCTTTGGTAGCATTTTTCTAGATCTGTGATTAGTCTTTTTTTAATGCATACCCACCCAGTAATGTGTATGCTAGAAATTGGTTCTGAATATTAGACTTATCTATATGGATTATAGATGAGCTAAGATATTCAGCCCCAGGGCAGCATCCAGAGTGCTCAGAGATGCCAGGTTACTTATTTCAGGCAGTGAGACTCTGTCCAACACAGTGCTGTGCAAATGTAATTTTATCTTAGGCACAATGTGAAAATGTTTGGAAACCATCACTCGATTAATGGTTGTGATTTGTTACTTTTATTTTGGGACTGAAATACTCTTTAGAAAGACCCCATTCTCCAAATCTGCATTCAACAAGATCAAGTTCTTAACACTCTACTTATTATCAAAGTAACATCTAATTCCATGCTTTGTCAGATGAAGTAATCACACGATAGTTTGTTAGGTGGCAAGCAAATGATCAACACATGGTATAGGAAATGGTTTTCTTTGCTGCACTAAAATTTTAGATATTTGGTGTTAATTTCATAGTTATTTTAGATTTTTTTCAGGCACAAAATTTGTAAATGTGACTTCCAGCAGAAAAACATTTCTGTATCATCACATTTGATATATTTGATTCATTGAAGCGTATGAGGCTTAGTACATCTTTTGTGTGGGTGTTTTCTTTCCTTGTTGTACACCAAATAGATTAGGGATATATTCATTTGAAAATAAGGTATTAAAACTGCTGATTTTGAAGAGTTTTTATGCTGAAAACACAAGAGATAGTTAATAAAAGTAGCATAGATAACATTAAAGAGCTATTCTGTTTAGGACCATTGAAAATTTGCAGTACTTAGAAAACCACTGTTAAAATTTTCACAGTCATTCTCTGAAGCCTTGAAAGAATACTTCTATTCATTGTGTTTTTCAATAATACTATTTATGACACTTTAAAAAGTTTATTCATAATACTACATGCCAACAAATTTAATTAATTTTGCATGGGATGTGAAAGAATTCATTGAAAATAAATGAAAGAAGGATATTGTTTTGAAATAGGACTCCTTTAATATTTTCAAAGGCAGTGACTGCTTTTCCATGTCATTTAATGCTGGCTGTTATATTGAATAATAGAAGGATTCTGTGGGGTTTCTTCTAGAACTTTTTTCATGGATTATTTTGCATGTATTATTCCAGAGCCAACACAGAAATTCCAAAATTGTATATCCATATTATAGTTCCAAGAAAATTTGGCCTCTTTCTATATTTACTTGCTGAGCTGCTTTCTAAAGAATGTTCTTTATCCATGACCTCAGTATATCCTTATTTTTCTTATTGAGTACCTTTGGTCTCCAATATGCTTTGTAATCTCAGTTGTTTTTCATCTTTTAAAAATATCTCTGTGAAGTTTTTTCTCCTAGAAGGAAAGATGCTAACTTAAAATATTCATCCAGTTTCTGTCTTCCAAAGAACATGCAGTTCATTATCACTTCTGTGGTTTGACTGTAGAGGAGAGAAACTGGGAAATAAAGAGTAAAATAATTTAAGTAATTTTCTCAACTCATAGGTATATCATAAGATGAACACCAAAGAGAAGTATGCCTTAATTCCTGCAGTTCACAAAATATAATAGTGTTGACTGTGACATCAGTTCTAAGAGAAATGGCCAGTCTGAGCTTATAGCAGCAATGTGGAATTATGTTACCCAGATTTTGGTTATTTGGCTAAATCTAATTAATAGTGAGTCCCTAGAATTTCAAAAGAACTGTAATAAGGTTTGTAGCATCTTTAAAAAATGTAAAATCTATAGCTCTTTACCTCTAAACACTCAAAATTTAGTATTGACCTTATTGTTTTAAGATCCTGCCAGAAATACTTTGGCATTACCAAAAATTAGGACCAGACTTTCATATTTTATACTGGACGCAACCTTGCCTTTGCCTTTGTAGAATGAATCAGTTGGTGTGCTTCTCAGTGAATTTTCTTTCAAGGAAGTTCCATGAGATGAGTTGTTTAATAAGAACTATCTGAAATACTTGGGAGGCTGAGACAAGAGGATCAGGAGTTCAGAGCCAGCTGCAGCAACAGTGAGGCGCTAAGCAACTCAGTGAGACCCTGTCTCTAAATAAAATTTTAAAAAAAATAGAGCTGGTGTTGTGTTTCACTGGTTGAGCGCCCCTGAGATCAATCCCCAGTACACCCCCACTCCCAAAAAAAGAACTATCTGAAGGAAATTTTTTATGAACAATACCTCAAAAATTCAAAAGCAGTAAATAATTGAGAGAGTATGTTTCATCTTATTCCTAATTTTGTCCTTTCTCTGATAATTTGTATTGGAAGTTTTCTTTATTTTAAATTACTTTTATTAAAAGACATTTGTGTTAATAAAAATAATGTAGCAGAATATTGGGATAAAATTTAAAAATTCTTCTATCTCCTTTCCTTGACTCCTCTTTCTGAATCTCCAGAGATGCCAGCTTTAGTATGCTTATGTGTAGCCTTGCCATAAATGTTTAAGCGTTTTCAAGTATTTATAGGCATGCTTATTATGTTATATATATGTGTGTAATATATATATATATATATATATATATATATATATATATATATATGCAATTATATTAACATGTGTACCTTTGTAATATAAACACATCAATATTCACTGCCTATAGTGATATTCAGTAATGGTCAATGTCTATACCAATGACAATGGATATTTTGACTGTTCCTTGCTCTGCTGGAAATAATCAACTAGTCTCAGGGAAGGGGTAGTGTTTAGGAGGTTGATTGTACAGCAGTGGTTTACCAACAAACACAAAAACATATCAGTATTTTAGCCATCCAGGGTAATCATAATTGAACCTAAAAGTTGAATACAGATCCAACTGCCATCATTTGAGGCTTGTGATTTTCCCCTCGCTTGTACACAGTGTGCTCATATCTCATAAAGTTCTCAAGCACCGTTATCTGAGTCAGCGGAACTTCCCTTTCTGTATCAACTTTTCATATTTTTGAATTCAATCCCTTCATGTATACCATAGATATTATATATGAACTTGTGAAGGCCTCCTGTCAAAACAATAAAGCAGATAGAGTTTATTTCTAGAACATTCTTTTAAGATTCACTCTATGGCACAGCAGGCCTTTTACCACATTGTAGTGTGCCTGTCCTAATTGTACCCCACCAGTGGTCCCCATTACCCAGAGCTTAAAGCTGTCAAGCTTCCCACATCTTATAGCATTTACCAACCAAGAATGTATCATTTTTTTTATTATTATTGTAATTTCCATGTCTCATTATTACCTTATATTTTCAACACAGTTTTAAAGTAGTTTGTATGTATATTTCTATCTTGGACATTGCATAACATATCATTCAATAGTGTTTATATATTACACTTTTGGAATTATTGACTTCATTTGTAAAGACATATATATACTATCCTAAACACTTGGAATATTTATTTTAAGATCTATTTTGCATCTTCTATGTGAATTTGGAAATAGAGGATTGTCACATTCCTCTCAATTGTCACTGTTAATTTGTAGTAACAATGCCATTTCCTTTATTTCTCCATTTTTAACATTTTTACCTCTTATAAAGAGAAGGTATCAAATTTTTCATTTAATATGTTTCAACTTCAATCAATTATCTGCATGTCACTGAAATTTTTTCTCCATTTTTTAATATTTGGGAATATAGAGGAATTTACATTGGTTGAGTATTTCTGCTAAGTTCTTTGCCAGATACTTTACATACATTATCTCATTTAATCCAAACTGTCTCTTCCTGGTATGCTTATTCTAGACTTTAATTCACAGAAAAGGAAGCCAAGAGTTGGAAATCTTCCCAGGTTCACATAAATGATGGGGCTACAATTTGAACACATGAGGGTGCCTCCAAAGCTCGTTTTTTTTTGTTTTGTTTTCTGTATTATCTTAGTCCATCAAAATAGTACTTTTTAAAGCACTAAGTGACATAAGTAAGCATGTTTCCTCGATTATCTAGTACTAGTCACACATGGGATTTCTTACACATTTTTTGTGGGTGAATAAATTAGCAGACCATAAATACTTTCATTGGTAATAGTCATAAAGGAACTTTAAAAGTTAGGTGAAATGATGCCAATGAGTTGTTAGACAACTAAAATCTAGTCCTAATCCATTGCTTTTAAAGTCATGGCTGTCAAAAGGAAACATCGCTTCTTAGCAAACAGGTATTAAATATGAGCATCCAATAGTAAAATCATTTCAGAGAACATAATAGGGTTATAGAATAAAAGTAAAATAAAATCTCCCATATCAGTCAGCTGCATATTTGAGAATAAAAAAAAAAAGGTGAAAAGACTTTGGAATTGAAAAGTCATGCTGCTGTCACTCTTCCCCAGGTGTTCCAGATTGCTTATGTGATTGTGAAAGCAGCTAACTCCCCTCGGCCTGGGAACTGGATTTTGGAACGCTCACTTGATGACATCGAATACAAGCCCTGGCAGTACCACGCTGTGACGGACACAGAGTGCCTGACCCTCTACAATATTTATCCCCGCACTGGACCTCCATCCTATGCCAAAGACGACGAGGTCATCTGCACTTCATTTTATTCCAAAATACACCCTTTAGAAAATGGAGAGGTAAGATGAGAATACTCACCATTGAAGTACACTTTATATGGCAAAATAAGCCTGTCAGAAAGACTTGAATATATCAGTAATTAATGTCAGAGAGATTTTAAATGGGATTTAGCAGAAGTACATTTAAATGAGTTATTAAATAAAAAAAGAAAAAAAAAAAACCCAAGGTGATTAGAATGTTAACTACCTTCATGTGTCTCCTATCTCCAATAAAGATCAGAGAATAGGAAATGGGTTTAAGCTGGAAAGTCAGTGATTAATTTTATATAAAAAGACTTTCCTGATGGTGAGGATTGATAATGATTAGAGAAAGGCTGGAGACCTTAAAGAAAGCCTTACATTTGTGTATGCTCTGGTCTGAAGATGGAGACAAAAGAGGGGAATTTGTGAAGAAATGGAATCTACATGAAGGGCCCAAATAAAAAAAATCCTGAGTCGTGGATGTGTTTCTGCTATCACCACAGAGTGCTACAGTGGGGTTTCTTTGCTCTGGTTGGGCCATTCTGAATATTAATGTGCAGGATTCTGAGGTTCTCAATTATGTGCAAGTAGGCTGTATGCTTAAATCAAAAGTGTTCTGCTACCCCGTAGTGTTTTTCATCCTGCAGCTAAAATTTTACGTTTATTCATTAATTTTAAGCTACAGATTCAAGCCATGACTTCCGTGTTATTAGTTTTGTGTTCTTCCTCCAGTTGTTTTAAGTTATCTGTGCCTCAGTTTCATCTTCCATAAATTGGGAACATAAATGATCACTTTTATCATATGATTCCCATTATGATTAAATGGATGATTATATAGAACAATGCTGACATGTACACCAAGTGCTATAAGCATGAACTATTTAGTGCTATAAGCATTTAATATTTTTGTCATTGCTGCTGCTATTTCAGTAATAATGATAGCAATAGCTACCATATTTATTATTATTCTCTTCTCAAATACTCAAACCTGGATTTACTAATTCTTGAATTCTCTAGTGCCCCTTTATTATATTTTCCTGACCTGACTCCCTTTAATATGTATGATTAACCTCCTTTCATCCTACTTGCTTGACAGCTCCTCAACTAACCATCCTGATAACCTCTAAGTTGGAAATATCTAAGTAAAAATGTACCTTACACATCTGACATCTGAATACCATGGCTTAGCTCACCTACCCTAAACATGCTCAGAACATTAGCCAACCATTGGGCAAATTGACCTAACACGAGGCCTATTTTATAATTATATGTTGAGTGATCTCATGCAATTCACTGACTACTCTACTGAAATTGAAGAACAGAGTGGTTATTTGGGTACAGGAGACACTGATGAACATTTTGTAGACATAATGAGATGTGAAGACAAAATGTCCAAAAGTGTTGACAACATGGCAGATTGTAGAAAATGGATTGTTCTTGCCTGTGATCCTGCGGCTCACTGAGAGCTGTAGCTCCTGATGCTGCCCAGCATCACAAGACAGGGTGGAACCCCATATCACTAGCCTGGGAAAAGATCCAAATTCAAAATTCAAATTACATTTCTACTAAATGAATATCATTCATTTAGTAAAAATATCCTAAGTGAAAAATCCTAAGTCAGGGACTGTCTGTACTTGTGTCTGATATTCTTTCCTCCTAAGACATCAGAAGGTAATGTCATCTGTTACATTCCCACATTCAGAAAAACTACACTCATATTCTATCATGGCTACTCAGACCAATCCATGCTATCCCTAAACACTTCTGGGGGACAGTTAGGTGTCTGACATAAATCTGTCAGACTCCTTTTAGGCAATATTATTCTATGAGTTTAAACTTTATTTCAAATTCCATGTTCAAAAATACCAGTTTTGGGGGAAAAAAAAAAAAAAAACATTCCAAATGGTGCTCTCAGCAGAGATCTCAATCTACCAAATGACAAGGAGTCAAATGTAGTGAGCCAAACATCTGTTCAACCTGCTCTATGCCCAGAGGCAGCCAAGACATGGCCAGTTTGGCTTCTGGATATGGAAGGGGGAGTAGAGAGAAGACATGTGTGGGAGCTGAATTTTTATTATTTCTTCTCCTCGATCCAGGTTTTACTCAGGTCTAATGATTATCTAATATTTTAAGATTTTTTACTCTTTTAAAAAATGACCCAATTCAGAAATTGGTTGAGCAAGATAAAAACTATAAAGCAGAGCGCCTCACCCTGCTCTCCCTCCATCCTTTAGACCACATCAACCTACCAATGTGGAACAAACCTACATGTCTGTTTAGTTATTTATTTCTCTAATTGACAATATCATTTCTACTCTTAGAACAACATTCACTAAAAAATGCTCAGTGATGGTGACTATTAAGAAGTTAAAGTTAGGAACAGAAAACAATTCAGCATATTTGAAGTAGAATGATAGGTTTTAAGAGCATGAATTAAATTCGGAATTATCCTAGACTTTCTACTCATTTTGAAGAATTTATTTCATGGAATGTTTCTTTTTAGAATAAACAGCCTCAGAGAAGGCAGGTGATATTAGCCAGGACACACAGCTCCTGTGATAGTAGAGCTGAAATAAGAATACAGGTCTCCTGCTAGAGAGGAAAAAGGAAAAGAAGGATGGGGGCTGGATCACATAAAGCAGAGGGAGAGTAGAGTAGAGGAAGGGGACCAGGGGAGTGATATTGGCCAAATTATATTGTTATACTATGTATGTGCACTAATATATAACAACAAATCTCCCCATTATGTACAACTCTAATGGACCAATATAATATGTAGAAGGGAAAAACAATAAAGAATCCAGGTCCCCTACTCCCTGGTAAATGTTTCTTTCATACTCTAGCAAAGACTAGAAGTTGGTTTAAAAAAATCTGTTGATAGTTCTTAAACTCAGAAATAATTTAGAGGAGTTGTACATACTGTTGCTGAAACCAGTGTGCTTTTGAAGAGTTATAATTCTGAGATAACTTGGTATAGGAAAACATACATGGGAGTAAAAGTTTAAACTTTATTTCAAATTCCATGTTCAAAAATACCATTTTTAGTTCTTTCTGGGACCTCAAGTCAGTTAATCATCAGTGAATTTATTTTTGTTTGGTATGGGGGATTGAACTCTGGGACACTTAATCGCTGAACCACATCCCCAGCCCATTTTTGCATTTTATTTAGAGACAGGGTCTCTCTGAGTTGCTTGGGGCTTTGCTAAATTAGCGAGGCTAGCTTTGAACTCATGATCCTCCAGCCTCAGCCTTCCAAGCTGCCGGGATTACAGGCCTGCACCACTGTGCCTGGCAGTTCTAAGGCATCTTTGTGTTCTAAAGCAACATTGTTTTGGGTAACATATTACATTTGAAGATATAAACTTTTTTGGATGCTTGTCTACAATATTTCCTAGACAAATGACTGTAAAATTAATCTTAGTCTCACTCATTAACTTTTGGTTTTAAAATGATATTGTTTTAGATAGCACCTGAAATACAATTATTAAGTGTTTATGTTCAAAACTTCCCAAAGAAGTGACAATAAAATTAAAGAAACAAATGTAGAGACTAGGAAATAAAACATGAAAGTACAACTACTATAACAGAAACGTGTAGAGGGGCAAATCCACCCCAGCCCCCAAAAAAGAAGTCACAATGAGAAGGTAAACTCAAAATACAGAGAAATCAGCAACAACTCTAAGTATCTCAAATTTCAAGGCCAATATGCAAATTCATCTTCAATAATGTGTATAACATGAAGTAAACAATAGAATTCACCTCCATTGTTGAAAAATATTTTATTAAGCATAAATTTTAGGTTTGTAGTTATTTTATTTTGGTACATTTGGATATTTTCTGATTTCCATTTTACTCTTTTTATTTTGGTACATTTGGATATTTTCTGATTTCCATTGTTTATGTAGAGAAACTTTTGTTTACCCTTTTGTCTTCTTCTATCTTTGATCTAGGTATTTCTTCTGGTATACTTCTAGTTCATAAATTCTCCCTCAGTTATGTGAAATATATTAAAATGATTCATAGAATTCTAATTTTATTTATCATATTTTTAGTTTCTAGAATTTCTGAGTTACTTAAAATAGAAGCTTGTAATTTCTAGTTTTACATTGAAATTCTATATTTATATTAAATTTTTAATTCTATTATATATAACATTCAAATTTTCAATATTCTATTTTTATCTACTTGAACACAAGTTTAACAACTGTTAAGCATTTCAGTTTGGTAATACCATTCCTTTATGTGTATATTTTGTTGTCTGTTTCATCTACTGGTTTTCTTTTAAACTGTATTATCTCTTTTTATCCTGACCACTTTGTATAAGAGAAATTGTAATTTGATAAGCTATATAAATATATGTAGAAAAAATCTAGGGAGGAAGATATTTTCTTCACCTTGTGAGGTTATCCTGATCCTTCTGCTATCCCATGGCAATCTGGATCCTCTTAAAACAATTTAGAGATTCAAGTATCTGAGACACTCAGATGACTCAAAGCTGTGCTATAACCCAGGGACAGCTGCTTTAATTCCAGTTATCCTCATTCCTGGAATGCCTGTCTTTGGAGTCTAAGCCATTACCAATCATCCTCCTACTAGTCCCAGAATCTAACTTTCGTCCTCTTAATACAGCAGGGCTGTCAGAAACATGGCTTAGTATCTCAGACATGTTTTTTGGACAAGAAAATGCCCACAAGACCAAAGTTGTCACAATAAGCCAATCACCTATTGAAACATTTTTCTTCTCCTCAATATTAAGGTTACTCTTCATCCTCTAAAGAGCTCTTAGGTGGCTTTTAACAAATGTCTTTGTATATTTTATCCAGTTTGTCATCATTGAGAATCTAGCCCTAGAATATAACCTGCTATAAACAAAAGCAAAGTCACATATGCATTTAAAAAATGAACTTTTTATTTTGGAATTATGATGAATTGATATAAATATAAGAAGAATAAATCCTCATATCTCTTCATCCCACTGCCCTAAGGATAATATCTTACATGATGCATATTTCAAAATGATGTCAACACTGATGCATTACTGTTAAATAAATCACAGACCTCGCTAAGATTTCATTAGTTTTACCATTAATGCTCTTTTTCTCTTATGGGATCCAATTCAGGATTCCACATTGCTTCTAGTGAATGTGTCTCCTTTTGTGCTTCTGATCTCTAACCATTTTAAGAGATATTTCACATATTATATAAGAGGTATTTTGTAAATACTAGTCTATGTGGGCTTGACTGATATTTTATTATAATTATATTGGGCTTCTAGGTTTAGGTTAAGAATGTAATGCAGGAAACGGGTTTCTTATTTATTTATTTATTTATTTTTTATTTAATTTATTTATTTTTATGTGGTGCTGAGGATTAAACCCAGTGCCTCACACATGCTAGGCAAGTGGTCTATCACTGAGCCAAAACCCCAGCCTCTTATTTATTTTCATATGTGTAGCTCTTTTGCATATATGCTGCAATTTGGTGTGTGTGTGTGTGTGTATTTGTTTTTTTTTTTTTTTTCTTTTTGGTCTTTATTTTTGAACCAGGTGTTAAAATTAAAAAAAATGTCAAATCCACTGAGCCTTTTTACATTGTCACTTGTTTGGAGAATTTTGAGGAAATGTACCAAACGTTTTAAAACATTTTAAAATACTATATTTCAGGTTAAAAGTATATCATCTCAGAGCCAAAGATATTTTAGGTAAATTCTTTATTGATCTATTAAAGGACATCCTGGCTTGACTTCAATCTCGGCATCTGAAGTTCAGAACTTCCTCTGCCCATACCATCATTGCAGGGTCTGGCCCTTCCTCTGACCTCCTTGCTCCTGCCACCCCAACTCACTACTTTCCCTGGTTTTCCTCAGTCCCTCGCCTGCTCTCCAGTTCACATGGCTTTCAGGAGATCAACAAATGTTAATCATGAGGATTTACCAGGAGAGTACTTTAGAACAAATACCCAATTCCCAAAATAACAAGGTTCAACTACTTCCAAGAAAGAGATTACCATAGAATCTAGCATTCTGGGCTACCTCCAAGGAAGAAGCTCACCCCTAGCTTTGAGATAATCATAGGGTATCAAACCTTAGGACTTGGTAAAGGAGGGATAATGAAGGGATAACCTTGTGTATTCTTATCTAGGCTACAAACAGAGGGAAGCTTTGAGAAAAACCTTACAAGAGTCTCATTTTTGAAGGGCAATTTTGTATCATCAATGTCAAGAGAAGGCTCAGCAGGGACACACTTTTCCCTGTTTTGAGAGAGTGATATTGAACTCACTAATAGACATTGCATTGCAGAGTATAAAGCAACAGACCACGGGGGGCCCCTATTATTTTATGAGGCCAGTCATAGGGAAAGCTCTGGTGGGCACAGCTACATAGACTTACCTCTCCAGCAGTGCCAGAGGGAGCCAACACCATCAGGAGCCACTATCATGGCCCATGAGCTACCTCTGTTAAACCAGTTGTTTCCAGAGCTACTAGGAACCCTGAACAGGAATGCCACTTGGAGGCACCACTGAGAAGCTGGCTTCACTCTGAAATCACCTAGAAGCATTTGAAAGATAGCTATTTTGGAGACCAGTGCTTTTAACTCAATAAATTCAGGAAGGGCTCAGGAAGCCTTCTGTATGTTTTCAACAGATGCTTCTGGAGACTCTGATGTCTCAACTCCTAGTTTGTTTGTTTAGACATCCATCTTTAACTTTCTCCAACCTTGTAGGAGAGCAGGGTACCATTTATTTAAGGAGAGAAAATTGGTCACAATAACTACTTATATGAGGAAAGAAACTAATGTTTTTCTCTAAGGAAACTTCACAGGCTTTTATGAACTGAATCTCTGGCTGGTTTTGAGTTGAGTAAATGAGCTTGGAGCTTTAACGAGGTTACTGATGGTTGGAGAGGTGGCTGAGAGAGGAATTACATTTATGATATTGAGAAGGATGGGTATACAGATAGCAATGCTTCTAGGTGTCCTAGAATTAAAATTGTAATCCATGTTTATCTGTTATATGAGATTGTTTTCCCCTTTCTATAACTGGGATTATTACTTTTAATTTACTTGAATTGCCACTAGACTAATAACTAAATATTCATGGTTACCATGGTGATGTTGACTCAATTTCCTCATACAGAGACCTTTAGGTTATTTGCATATGATTCCCTTTATTTTTTACTCTAATCCTACACACTCTCCTGCAGTAAACTCAATGGAACTTAGATTCACTTTGAGTTTGCTTTTGAAACATGGTAGTCTTGTACAAAAATCCCTGGAGAAACCATCATTAATTCTTGAAGACAATTTTTTTTGGTAACTGTATGTACAGCTTTGATATTATTTTGATTTCCTATGTGACAGAATTTTATATAAAGAAACAGAATATTTTTCTTTCTCTTTTCATCATCTGACATTATGGTGATCCTTAGAATTGCAAATACTGGAGAGAGAAGAAACAAAACCAACCCTGTATTAAAAAATGTTTCAGAGATTCTCCTTTGATATAATATTGTTAAGAGTATAGCAAGATTTCATATGTGAGCTCTTATGGAGATGTCGGAATAGAAATGAGGAACTAGTCCTTCTCAATTACTCTTAAAATCTCTCCTTTAGTGAGCAGCAGGGTATTACTAATTAGTTTCTCTTATGAATGCAGTTTAGGTAAATAATAATTTGAGATTTCAAACTTCCTTTCTCTAAAATAATGCTTGCATTGAACAACATTAGGTCAGTAAATACCCCTTGAGCAAGAACATGAAAGTTCCTCCTTGCCATGAGGATTCTATGGAGTCCTCCAAGAAATGAAAAGTTTCAACTCTGCTGGAATACACAGAGCACTTGAGATATCTTGTCACAAAGCATTATATCACATAAAACCCATATTTAATTTAAAGCATTTTCTTTTTAATAGATTTTATTATTATATTACCTTTGTAATAAAAAGACAAAATTAAAAAGATTGTATTTCTCCTTTCTTTATATGGATCAGTTTATAGATTTCCTCCACCCACACCCAAAATGTTGGACCCAGAAAGTGTCAGGAAATCCATTAATATGGTATTGCTGATAAACAAAGATGGTGAGAGAAAATGAATAAGAATGGACTCTTGAGGAGATAGCATCAATATTTAAGAGACCCATATATCTTAGTATTGTAGAATAAGATATACCAGGGTCTACTAAAATGAAACAGCTCTTGTTAAGCTAGGTTAGGAAATTCATAGTTTTGGTAGAAGACAAAAGAACTGTACATTGTCTTTGGGAGTATTCACTAGATTTGACTTTCAGATAATTCTGCCAATGATTAACAATGAGGCTGGCACAAACAAGTAAACTATCTAATAGGTGGCCAGGCCAATTCCCAGAGCTATAGTGCAGATGAAATTAGATTATTTATGGCAATGACCTGTATAACCTTTGTAATGTGATAGCAAATTCCCTTGGTTCATAGCTAACATTGACTTAAACCAACTCCTCACTGTAGAATGACTGAGCTGGCTTAGTCTGGATTGACAGCAGGGAGTATCATGGGAACAGAACCATATTGTACTGATTTGTGGAATCATTCCTAGTGTAGACAGGGGCTCCTAAGCAAGACTGAATAAATGAGTGAGGCAAAGAACTGTAGCTTGCTAAAGTATAAAAGACCAGAAAGAACAGGGCAGGCCTCAAGTAGTGACATAGGTTCAGTACAGGGCCAAGAAGACAATAACAATTTTTGTACCTTAATTTTATGACAAATATTAGTCTAAGAGTTTTATGAGTATAAAGTCACATATAGTGATCCCTCTTTATCAGCAAGAGGGTGGGCCATTTCAAGATCCTAAATGGATTCCTGAAATCTCAGAGTACTGAACCCCAGATATTTTTCCTATTATACATGCCAATAATAAAGTTTAATATAAATGAGGCATAGTAAAGCAATTAACAACCATAACTAATTGTAAAATAGAGTAATTATATATGTGTAATATAATGTGTGAATATATAATATAGTATAATAAAATTATCAGCATGATATTTTTGTACTCTGGGGTCATTAAGTAAATAAAGGATTTCCATGAGCCCAATCACTGGGATACCACCACAGTCACTCCAATGTCTGAGATAGTTATGAAGTGACATATGGGCAGGTATACAATGTGGATACACTGCACAAACAATGATTCATGTCCCTGGTGGGATGCAGCAGGACATAGGAGAGTGAGATAGTATTCCATTGTGCTACTCAAAACAGCGCAAAATTTAAAGCTTATGAATTACTGCTAGAATTTTTGAGGTAATATTTTCATGCCATTGTTTCAGTTAGTCATGAAAAGCCAAACCCTGAATAAAGAGGGACTACTACATTCTAATATTTTATTCTCTTTATACCTGAGATAAAGATGGTACAGACAGGGGACAAGACTTTCCCAAGGTGGCATAGCTGGTAATTTTTCCAGCTGTGATTTAAACTTAATGTGTCCTCAGAGCATCAGAAAGGTGTAGGGTTAAACCTTTTTCCTTTTTGTCTGGGTTTTCTGGAAAAAAATATCCTGGTTGCTGAGCTGAAAGCCTAGGTGTCCCCACCTTCTAACAGGCCTTGCTTTCTTTGTGTGTGAAGTTGCTTGAGCCTGGGTTTTAGCTACTACCTATTTTTACTTCTGCATTTTCACTCATTTGTCAACATTTAAAATCAAGTCTAAATTCCTGAGCAAACATGCCATAAAGGAATGGTAGGTTGTTTGAGATTGGATGAGTCTTATCAGCTTTATTCCATATAACCAAAGTAGTGTCTAAGCCTTTTCAGTTAAAATGTGAACCCCAAGGAGAGGAAGAGGATTAGTACAGCAACTCTTGGTTTTGTTACCAATAAAATTGGCAGTAACATTTAGGTCTATGATATTTTATCAGTTACAAAGTACTCTGTCATATACTATTTCATCTGATTCTCTCCAAAGCCTTGGAGAATTTTGAAGCCCAAATTTTTATTATTCTCAACTAACTTATAGATGGAAGCTTGTCTGAGAAAATACAGGACTAAATTTCAACATTAATATCTGGTCTAGATCTTGTGATTGGCAAATCTCATAATGACTCCACTTTATAAACTGAACCCTTGGGTGCAGTCAGCCATCTTCTAAATGTGACTTTTCCATTGGCCACAAGGACTTGTGTAACACCGTGTGGGTAATTAAGTGCCATCCACTTTCTCAACTGGGAAAACCTGAGGGTGTGTCTGTGCCAGTTAATCAGTTTCACAAAGGAAAGATAAGGTACTGTTATCTTTATTGCAGAAGTATACTTGAAAATACAACAAAGGATCTTGAAGCTATTAAAATAAGGTTCTGATCCTCAGGGAAACTATTTCAACACTGAAGCTATCATCAAAAGTCCTTGAGACAAGTAACCCAGGATGGGAATGGTTATGATTACACTTTACAAGCAAACTTAAAAAGGAACTGTTTTACCAAGTCCACTGTAAAACAGTGAAAACTAGAGGAAAATCCACTGCAAGGAATTCTATCTAGCCTGAGGATATGTACTATTTTACAATATGGAAGACTGACTGCTACCACATATTTTCATTGAAAATATATAAATGAATAACTTCACTGAACTCTGCTACCTGGGGAATACATAAGACATACAATTTAAATTCTAACCATGGGTAGCAAAAATCCTATGATACTCAGTTTACAGAGAAAAATGACAACCCTAGCAAGATTATAAGTTAGAAAATTATATTTTCCTTGTGTAAATTTGTTCTTAAGATTCATTCAATAATAAGACTTATTTATTTTCCTATTCAACTGACAAGTGCCTTCTAAAACCAAACATACTATTAGGTTAAGACATATAAAATTGCCAATATTTGACTATTTTTAGTCAACAAATGCATTTTAATATGTATTAAAGTAATATATGCCAAAGCATGAACAGAAATACTTACAGAAATTTAATCTCTACCAAATATAATCTTAGCTACACACAATATTTCAGCAAAAACATCAATGGGAAATCAAACCCTTTCAATGAAACAATAATTTATATGTATAATGATATATACTAGCTGACTTATGGTTCCCCTTATTCCTGGAATCATAATAAGATCACTATTAAGCTAAAAGGAGTCAAGCTGTATTTATTTCTGAATTTGTGGGGGAGGGAGAAAGAAGCAAATACTACTTTCATATGAATATTTGGCATGATGTCAGGTTACATGAAAGCTGAAAGTATATTGGTTACTGGTAATAAGGTTGGGGACAGTGTGGTTGAGGTTCATAGAAAATAAAGTATGTTTGTGTATATGTGTGTGTCCATAGAAATACATTTCCTGTTTCCTGATACTTGGGAACAGGAATGTTCCTCTATTCCATCACATGTAAAAATGTTAGTTTTATCAGGAGTGACAGATAATACCTTTTTAGAGGCATTTCACATATTTTTAAACCTGACATCCACTTATAGCAGTTATCTACTATTCTTTTCAGGGTGAATTACCTTATTGTAAGATTATTGATGAAAATTCTTAAAGATTATGTCAAGAAATAGAAGAAACCATCTATTGCCTTTGAAGGAAAAAATCATAGAAATGATTTAATTTTGCCTTCTTCCTTATCTCCATATTATTTCAGGGCATGAAAAACATTTTGCTCTTCTTCTTACAGTTTGTTATGTTATATCCACTTATCTTAAAATAAGATAAACTTTTGTGTTGTATTAGCTACAGTAGAGCAGCTGACACATTTATCACTACTAAGCAAAAGATAGGGCAACAAAAATATGGCTAAGATACAGTTTCAGTTCAACCAACAAATGACTTGAGATTAAGAATAAATTTAATGAGTTTATGTAGTCAATGAATGGAATTCAACAATTAACGTTTTTACCCATTAACAAATATGGAGAACCATCTGCGTGCCCAGCAGTGTCTCAGGATACAGGGAGGGAATAAAGTAAATTTGAGGCATTATATACAACATAAAATGAATCAATAAGAGTCTGGGAGAAAGTGGTAAAGGCATTCTTAGTACAGAAAAGGTGTAGTTACAGGGTGACACAGACAGAGGAAATGCCAGCGACTCACCTAGGGAACGGCCTCCTTGACACATAGAGAATGTGGGAAGGATTAAATGGAGACAGGCTGTGTTCATAGCAATTGCTTTGACTCATCATGATTATTTCGGCTTCTGAATAACTGAATAAATTGAGTAAACAGTTTGTCCATTCTGAGCTGTAAAACAGTTTCAAAACGAGGAAATATCATTTTAAACTTGGGGAAAAAACACCTACCTTGCAGAAACATGTCGCAGAAGCAGATTTTAGGGAAGCAGAGTTCTTTCCCTAAACAATAATTATAGCAAAGTCTTGTTAAAAATAAAAATAAGTATGTTTATCAGTATAAGGAGTGAAAACATTTGGAGTTTTGCTTTAGTTTATGAAATGTATCTTGTTTTGCCATTCTTTCCCCACAGTGCGCACACATGTGGGGCTCATTCTTTGGCCTGAGGGACAGTCCCTAAAGGGGCAATGTTTTAGTTTCCTATTTTTCACCAGTGTTTTGTTAACTCGTTCCTTTTAATAATTCCCCAAACAGTCCTGGGTAATATTTGACTTCTAAGTGAGTCCATTTGGCAAAAGATGGACATATTCTTTTTTGCCAGGGTTCCATGCTAAGAAAAGCATGTGCATTTATCTTGAAACAATGGCTAGTGAAAAGCAACAGAGAACTAATAGAACAAAAATACAGAGAGACAAGCCCAAAGCAAGCAAAGCAACTGGCTTTAACTTCAGCATTATACTGAATTGTGTGTCATGACCAAGTCTCTACTAGTTAATCCCATCAAGCACCTGATACTAACACAGTATTGGTGCCAATACTATGCCATATTTTGTTACTATTTCTCTGTAGTATAGTTTAAGGTCTGGTATAGTGATGCCACCTGCTTCACTCTTCCTGCTAAGGATTGTTTTGGCTATTCTGGGTCTCTTATTTTTCCAGATGAATTTCATGATTGCTTTTTCTATTTCTATGAAGAATGTCATTGGGATTTTGATTGGGATTGCATTAAATCTGTATAGTGCTTTTGATAGTATGGTCATTTTGACAATATTAATTTGGTGTATCCAAGAACAAGGTAGATCTTTCCATCTTCTAAGGTCTTCTTTAATTTCTTTCTTTACTGTTCTGTAGTTTTAATTGTAGAGGTCTTTCACCTCTTTCATTAAGTTGATTGCCAAGGTATTTTTGTGTGTGTGGCTATTGTAAATGGAGTAGTTTTCTTTATTTCCCTTTCAGAAGATTTGTCACTTATATACAAAAATTCCTTTTATGTATGGGTGTTCATTTTATATCCTACTTTGCTGAATTCATTTACTAGTTCTAGAAGTTTTCTGGTGGAATTTTTTTGGGGTATTCTAGGTATAGAATTATGTCTTTGGCAAATAGTGCCAATTTGAGTTCTTCTTTTCCTATCTGTATCCCTTTAATTTCTTTCATCTGTCTTATTGCTGTTGCCAGTGTTTCAAAAACTATGTTAAATAGAAGTGTTGAAAAAGGGCATCCTGTCTCGTTTCTGTTTTTAGAGGGAATGCTTTAAATTTTTCTCAATTTAAAATGATGTTGGCTTGGGGCTTAGCAAAGATAGCTTTTAAGATGTTGAGATATGTTCCTGTTATCCCTAGTTTTTTTAGTGTTTTGAACATGAAGGAGTGCTGTATTTTGTAGAATGCTTTTTCTGCATCTATTGAGATATCATATCATTCTTGTCTTTAAGTCTATTAATGTGATGAATTACATTTATTGATTTACATATGTTGAACCAACCTTGCATCCCTGGGATGAACCCCACTTGATCATGGTGTACAATCTTTTTGATGTTTTAGTATTCAATTTTCCAGAATTTTCTTGAGAATTTTTGCATCTATGTTCATTAGAGATATTAGTCTGAAGTTTTCTTTTTTTTTGATGAGTCTTTGCCTGGTTTTGGAATCAGGGTGATATTGGCCCCATAAAATGAGTTTGAAAGTGCTCCCTCTTTTTCTATTTACCTTGTCTCTTTTAAAAAAAAATCTTTATTTTTACTTATAGGTGGACACAATATCTTCATTTTATTTTTACATGGTGCTGAGGATAGAACCCAATTCCTCACACATGCTAGGGCAGCACTCTACCTCTGAGCCAGAATCCCAGCCCTACCTTGTCTCTTGATTGCATTATTTTCTCTTGTGCTTGACTTAATCTTATGTTGTTTTGTTTACTATGGTCCTAGAAGCAATAGGCTGTACTGTACATTCACATACATGCTCATGTGCACATACACAAACACTGATACACGTAGACATCATATATCCTAGATATGTAGAACCTATAATATTTGGGTTTTGTGGAAGTACACACTATGATGTTTACACACAATGGAATCACCTCACCATATGTTTCTGAGAACATATCCCATGGGAAGTGAAGCAAGCCTATGCAGCAAAACAACAAAATAAACAAAAACCCTCTGTGACTACAGAAACAGCATCTAAACATGGACAGAGAATGGCAAATGGTATTCTCAAGAAGATATACAATCAGGACAGTAGCAAAACGAGGGAAATGATGTCCTGGGCAGTCCTGAAGTGTTTGTGCATTTCTTTCTACCCACAGAGACATGCTGATGAAATTTACCAAGGCCCACTAGTGTCCTTGAGGTATCCCATAGAGGGAAGCCCAGATATATCAGCCATCCTCAGTTCTGCCTGGCTAAGGCCTTGCATTAAGGCTAAGAGGAGACATGGTTTGGGACATTTTATCCCTATCACTGGAAAATTAGCACAGCTGGTGTCTAACTTTCTTTTTCTGAAAATGGCACAGGTAATTTTTCAGCCAAATAAGATTTTTATCAAAAGAGGAAACAAAGGCAGAATAGGAAGAGGAGCAGATGTCAGTGCTTCCAATGATGCTAAGTTTGTTTAAATATAATAAAAGAAATAGCATTTCCAGGCTCTTTAAAGTTCCAAAATTGAAATTAAACCAAATAATGACAAATAGGATATTCACATATTTTTTTTTAAATAAAAGGACTTGAATTACACATTGAAAAGATAAAACATAAAATTAAAATTGAAAAGATAAAACATAATTAGTTCAAGAGTAATCAGTGAAATATATGCCGAACCAAACAATACTTTGATATTCTGGCCTGGAAAGAGAATTTGGGATAATTTGGAAAAACAACATCTCTATGACTCCGTCCAGAACTCACAGCTGCAGAAACAGAAGTAAACAAGTCCTCCTGTTGAAGGACTGCAAGGTTGAGGAACAGCTAGAGACTCAACACCAAATGAATTCTTGTTAGTTCTCATTGATATGATTATAACTCATACAAGTTCCCAAAAGGAAAACTACAAAGGATGTTTGTTGAGATAGGAATACAAATAGCTTTTGCTTGTTTGTTTTGTTTTAAATCAGGTAACAAGAATGAATGTTTTCTGTGTTTGCTTCAAAAAATATTTATTTTCTATGCAGTCATTTAAAATAAGATCTTCCTTGTTTCTTTTCATAGATGAAGAGGTTGAAAGTTGCTACTGTTTATTAGGCATTGCTGAAAGCAACTGAGTTCCATGAGAGAGGGGGCCATGACTTAATCCTTCTTACATTTCTCCACTGCTTGGATTACATCACAAGAACATACATGTAAGGCCTTCCTTGAAGACATTCAAATTCAATAAATCATGCCTTGGTGAAGAAAGTAGGACCTAACTTATTTAGCTTGACTATCGTGATTGATAAACCAGCTAGTCTTCAAATATCTATTAAATTTGTGGCAGGAAAGCAACACCTTAGAATTTTTTAGTATTTACATATGTCATTTGTTTATGTGCTAAAGCTACACCAAAATAGCAGGAGAATCAAAAACAAAATGGTAAACTATGATTCTGAATTCAAGTTTAAGCACAAATTATTTGAAAATTATTTTAATTTTATGTATATTTCATTTCTTGGGCACTGAAGAGAGCTTTAGCTCTGCTCAATCCAAAATTACACATAAGCAATGTAATAGGGGCTGCAAGGTGTTGTTATGAAAGCTACATTAATTATTCTAGCCAAGAAACAATGGCACAACCTTATTGCATCATGCAAGAGAGATTGTTCTATATGTGCACACTAAAATGAAGAGAAATAATTCATCTTCTGTAACTTAGCAAAAAATCAAATTGGTATCTCCACTTTGATTTCTTTTTTGCATTCATTTTTAAAATTTTTTATTTGCTTCTGGTATTATGGATGAACAGTTTGTAGCATCTGGGTAATTTTATATTAACATCTGGAAAAGAGATTTTTTTTTTTTTTTTGTCTGATGCATGTAGGACTACTTCTTTAAGAAATGTACTTTCCCAGCTGATGTTTATTCATTTCAAAAGGACATGGTTAAGTGAATATAACAGCTTCTAAAAATCATTAGGAAAATACAAATCATGTTCAGTTTTAAGTCCTGTCAATTTATTTTCTACTCCATCATATTTTCCAGTGGAAGAAATGGATGAGATCTGTACAGCAGGATAGAGGTTAGAATGGTAGTGGGTGGTATCGGTGGTATCATTGAGTACAGGGTTCTTTGAAATCAAGCCTGGTTTGGAGTCTGATCTGGCTGTTAATGACCATGAAACCTTGGGTAACTCTCTGAAGTTCAGTTTCCTTATCTCAACATGGAGAAGTATTAATACATGCCTTTCAACATTGACCATATGGAATGAGATGATTTACAAAATATGTGGTTCATGGTACATGTTCAATAAATGCCAGCTTTCATTATCATTTATTTCAGTCTGTTACAGAATGCAGCTTAGAATTTCTTCTTTTATTGATATCCTAGGATTTTATGCATGCGGGTAACAGTCTGGGATTTGCACAAGTTTTTGAGAGCTGTATCTTATCTTCTAAAAGCTTGCTCATTGAGTAGCAAGGAGGAAGGAATTAAGCTGGCTCAAGACATGACAGGAGGAGCCAGAGAAGGCTTGCTTTCCTAGCTTCTTTAGTACAGACTATGAAGTGTGCTAGCAAAGGCACTTCAATTTTAGGAAATGCTTCAGAATTCATAGTAAAATAAAGAGCCCTATACTCATAACGAATGCAATATTGTTCAAAATAATTTTGAAACTCTTCTTGAAGTTGTTTACTCCTCTGGACTAAAAAATGACTTTATTTTTTCTCCCCAAATTATTTTCCTTCAAAGGTGAAAATTCATTACATTTGAGGTAGGTAAAGGAATGCTCCAAAGGTTCTGAACATAGCTCTGAATAATTTCAGAATCTGAGTGGTATTGGATATGTGTAGAAGAAGGTGGTTAGTATAAGGCGGTTTTCATTCACTTAGTTGTATGATTTTTTTTTTATATTCTTGTTTAAAAATTAACTGCTTCATTGTATATTCACAGACTAAAAGAGAGTTTTAAGAGAAACAGGAATTAACAGGGTTTCAGAGAAATGATATTAATAACATGAATTTCACACACTTATTCTGAAAACTCAATAATTTTCTTCAATATATTCTTTCCAATGCTTTTATGAGTATTTCCAGATTGTCTGCTTTTTCACTCTTGTATTTAGCAGGGTTGGTGCTCATAATACTGGATAAGCAAATGAATGAAAAGATGACAAAATTATATGTTAAAGAGGTGTCCCTTTTTATACTTGTACTTGTTTCCCAGGAAAGCATCAAGGTGACATATGTAACAAAAGCAAAATTTAAAAGGACAACGAAAACAAAAATTTAACTAGAAAAATTAAGGAAAATGAACATTGGCTGCTCATCTGGGATGGGTTAGTTATTGCACTTGAACTCTTAATTTAATTCAGAATTTTCAGACAATTGAGGCAAAAAAAGGAAAATGTTAAATTATATAATTTCCTTGTCTGCCAAAGAAAAGAGCTCTTCCAAATTTTCAGGACAAATATTTTCCTGGCAATGAATTCTCAGAGCAAGTTTTAGTACAGTCCTTTTGTTAAAACTTCAAAGAACAGAAAGTACAAGGTTTTCAAGGACAAATGGCATAAAGAAAAATATTACTTGCTTAATTCTACCACATATGAAAGTTAAGGATATAAACTTAAAATTTTTCATTCAATAATGATATATGTGTCTCTGAGGAACTTGATAATATGATTCAGTTGCATAATTTTCTGACAGTCTAACTTAAACCACAGAAGAGCCTTAGGGATGGGTGGTTAGTATGCCATTTTGTTGTCACTCTGAAATGTCAAGTGTGCAGTTAAGTGCTCTGGGTCAGATAACTTGACAGGGACTTAAGCATCAATATTCTTCATTGCTGGGTGGCTTTCAGTGTGATTAATATATAGAATGCACTCCTATCCAAATGGAGAGCCAGATTACTGTCACACAGAAATGCTTCTGTCTGAACAATGTATTTCCCCAATATATCCTTTGAGCAATAACAGTTAACATTTACTGATTGTTTGCCATATGCTAGGTACCATCCTAAGTGTTTTGTGATTCTTATCAAACCTTCACAACAACTCCATATAATGAAAATTATTATTATTTCAATTTATGAATGCATAAACTGATGGACAATATCACAGTGCCTAAGTATAAGCTAGTAAGTGTCAGAGCCAGGATTTGAACACAGGGTCATGCCACTGCCTTTAGTCAAATTGCCTACGAATTTGCATGGGCACATAAGCATTACAGGATGGATACTTCAGACTCTTTCAATATAGAAAAAAAAAGTACCATAAAATAGATGCACTAACATACTCCTCAGCATTGGGTTGAAAAAGAAGCCTAGTATTATCAAGGTGATCATGAACAAATGGAAACTGCACTGAATTTGAAGTAAAATACAAACAAGATTTAATTCCCAATTGTACCACTCAATTTCTTCAACCTCCAGTCTCTAGTTTCTCTGGTACCTTAGGAGTGTATTCATAAAAGATAAATTTCTCCCATAAGATCATTTAAGATTCCTTCTCCCGCAACCTTCTAGCTTTGTCGTGTAGCAAATAAGATACTGTGTGTGCGTTTCCTTGCAGATGCTAAAGAAGTTGAAAAATGCATAGTATTCAAAAATACTAATGTCGGTGAAAGACAGGAATTTAAATAACATCCATGTGGTACCAAGTTATTTAGTTTCATTAAAAAGACAAGTAGCTCACAGGCCCATTTCATTGCACTTAGACTCGGAATTTCATCTGTTACAAATTTATTACTGATTGCTCTAATCCTGACTTTGAGGAAACTTGACTAAAGTGGAATATATGCCAAGAGTGTAGAGAAGCATTATCTCTGAGAAGTAAAGCAGAAGAGAAACCTCTGAAAGTTAGAAACATGCTTTAATATTTTTAACATCTTCCCTGAAGAATGGAAGAGGGAAGCTGGACCATAGAGGTGCTGATGGGCTGTCCTTGGTCCTTACTGGTGATGTGTAAGAATGAGGAACCTAGTCTGAAAATTCCTTAAGGGAACAAAGAGTATACAGGGTACTTAAAGGTATTTTTTTTAATAGTAGAAATATGTCAATTAAAAATAAATAAAACAAAATCATATAAAGCAATTTTTTATGGAATACTATGTGGATATCTGCAAATATAGATGAAGAGAGTTCTAGCCTCTTCACGTCCTTCTCACTGCTAATGGCAATTAGCAATTGGGCATGTGTCCTTCTAGATTGCATTTCCCATACATATATGGGTATAACAGTATATTATATACTATTTTACAGATAATATTCTATATATTATATATTATATTCTTTTACAAATGCAATTATCTTTTATATGATGTCATGATTTGCTTTTTCACTTACGATATTGCACACATTTGTTTCTCATTTCATTGGTGGTAGATTTGCTTTGTTTTTATCACTTCATTGAAATGGAGGGATCCTGCAACTTATTTCATCACATCCCCTCTGATGGTCCTTCAGGTTCTTTCCATTTTTTCATGATTATAAGCAGTATGTACAAATATGTTTATGTTCTTCCAGGAATATTTCTGAAAAAAATTGATAATTTATTTGGTAATTTAAATTTGGAACTGCTTGGTAAAACTATAAGTATATCATATAAAAACACACATGCACACATATATTTTGTATATGCACTGACACAGAAGTAAGTAAATAGCAATAAATAAATATGTTTAGGAGATATGGAAAATTTCATTGTTTTAGTACAAAATGATCACTTATATAGATTCTAGTTATATCTATTTATATCTTGGTTATGTAACCAATTTAAGAAGATTCAAATATAATTTCTACTATCTCTACACCAATGTTATAAAAAGAAATTTTCGGATCCATAGGAGAAATATATCAAGAACATTTTTGAGGGCTAGGGCTGTAGCTCAGTGACAGAGAGCTTGCCTCACATGTGTGAGGTGCTGGGTTTGATCCTCAGCACCACATAAAAATAAAATAAAATAAAGGCATGCTGTGTATCTACAATTAAAAAATTTAAAAAAATATTTTTGAAGTTGCTATAGCATAATTCAAGGTATATTTCAATCTGAAATTCCCAGGTACATATTTTAGTACAGCCAAAATCTTTTAAAAATAAAAATAAATTATTTAAATATACCAAATCCCATTTGCTATATATGAGAATCATCAACACAGTAAAATTAAAAATTGTGTTTTTAAACTGGGCATGGTCGTGCACACCTATAATCCCAGTGACTCCAGAGGCTGAGGCAGGAGGATCTCGAGTTCAAAGCCAGCCTCAGCAAAAACAAGGTGCTAAGCAATCAGTGAGATCCTGTCTTTAAATAAATAACACAAAATAGGTCTGAGGATATGGCTCAGTGGTCAAGTGCCCCTGAGTTCAATCCCTGGTACAAAAAATAATAATAATAATTTTAAATATTTGGGGTTTTCTGAAAGCACTTAATGAAAATCCCTAATACAAATATTTGCAGTTTATAATTTAAATAAAAAAGGAAAAGAAAGAATGAAATGAGATAAGCTTATGTTCCATGGGGCATCATTGTCACTCATAAAAATGGACATACTTGGACTGTAATAAAATTTTGGACTTATAGGGCCTTATGAGTATCAGACTGGGCAAAAATGCTTAATTATATTATACATAAAAGTGTTTTGGGGATTTTAGATTTAAACAATCAAGTAATGTGAAATAATTTTATGGTTATAATGACATAAATATACTGGACTTTAGATGTGACTTCTATGACCTTAGAAGTCAGACCTTTCCATTCTGATGACTTCACTTTTGTCTCTGGGGACATTTTGTTTAAAGACTTATTTATCCTCTGTCAAATGATCTTTATATGACTTTTCAGCATGTCTGTTCACATTGGGTTGAGAAATCTTCCAGGAAATTAGTAGTCTCCGGTTTCCACAGTCTTTTGCTATTGCATTTGCTGTGATTTAGAATAAAGCTAAAAGTCATAGGAAAAATGTAGAAGTTAGCACTGTAGAAGAATCCAATTGTGTCTAATATCTTCTTCTGCTACTTCCTTATTGCCTTTAATAAAAAATAGCCTGTGAATTGCAAGGATTTTTTTAATCCACATGAATCAGTATGCCCCTTCAGCTTGACTTTTCAAGGAGACTTTTTGAATGCTGAAATGATTAACAATATCTGGAGCTGGATTGTGCAGAACCATGTGGTGTGGTAATAGTGGGTGGAAATACTTATTAGCCTACAGGCCTCTACAGAGCCCTAGACAAAGATCTTGCTCCCTAGTATTCCTCACTGATGGTGGGCTGGAGATGTATTTTCAGAAATAATTATTTACAGAGAACTTATAAAATAAATGAATCACCCTCATCACTGTGCCTGTTCCATTTGGGGATGTTTGTCTACAAGACTTTCTAAATTGGGAGATTTAAAATTTTAATAAGAAAAACATGTTTTATTTCTTTGAGGACCTCTGAGTCTTCTACAAAGACACTTTCAAAATTTTTTAAACCAATCCTTTTGATGCTGTTGCTTACCAATGCATTTTTATTTAATTTGAATATTTTAATTTAGCATGATTCGTTCCTGTGGAATTACAACTTTCTATTCCAGCATATCTAGTTATATTGTCTGTTGGCAATGACTTTTCTTCTAAAGAGTTCCCTGAATTTATCACTTTAGAACTGACAGAGCTTTTTATGAGCTGGAGTAAAGATAGAAACTCTGGAAGGAGGTGATAACAAAATCTGGAAATTGTGTTTAGAAAAATAAAATCATCTTATTAGAGAAGTTCTAGATTATGCTTTCTAATATCATTACAAATGTGTTTTAAGAAATTAATTATGGTGAACTCTAAAAACTCTGGAAAAGGCTGAAACAGTGAAACTATAAGGGATTGCAAATTGCAAATAATATGTTTTGAAATTATAATTAAAATTAACTGGAGTCAGTTTTATGAGGCATTGAGCTATTAAAGATTTATAAATTGCCTAAAATCAAAATTTTCAGAAAGTACTCGCTTCAGTTGAGATAAAGGAAAGATCTTATTTGCTACTTCACTGCTTGAACTAGCATGAAAAAATAAAATTTGTGATTATTACTCCTCATTATGAAGTCTATTGCTAAAATTATAGCTAATGTTTAAAACTGTGTGAAATCTCTAAACATTGTTTTAGTCCCTCCTTAAAACTCATAAGCAAATCTTAGAAGTTTCCTGAACTGGTTAATTTCTACTTCTGTATGTAGTTTAAAGTCCTGTGAAAACTTTAGGTTTAACTCTGTGTAAGTCTTCTATCATACGAGCTGCTAATTCATAAATTATTCACAAAATATTGATGGAAATGACTTTTTTCCTAACCACATTTACAAAATTAACATTTATAATGTAGTGTTCAAAAAAGTCTTAACCAATTAGAATTTCTTTCTTATATGCCACATGACTCTTTGTGGGTAACAGTGGCATAGACTTTTATGTTCCCTATTGGACTGGATTTCATTCAAGGGAACTAGCTCTAGGAGTGTTAATGTGCTCACAATCAAGCATTCTTACTAATATGTGTGATCCAAAGTAAATTTCAAAGGAATGTGAGCCAGAAAGCCTCCTTGCTATGCTTTGCTTCATGGCTTTGAAAATCTGTGGGAGAAGATGTATCACAACTCCAGGAAGGAAGCACAATTATATATGAAGACTGTCACATGATTTATCTCTGATGGTATTTATGCAAAGATTTGTGACTTGTGCTTTTGTGGGGAGTGAGTAATCCCCAGGTTTGCTGGACAAAGGTTGTGGAGTAGTTGTCCCTAACTGTGACTGACTGCATTCCTGCTCTGTTGGCATGCTCCAGCTCACCCACATCTACCACATGCAGTTACTATTGGATTTGAATCCTCACTACCAAATTTCCTAGCTGTTTATTCTTGGGAAAGTTCTTTAACCTCTCTGAGTTTGTTTCCTTGTCCTAAAAATAAATAACACAGTAATACCTTCCTAATACTTAGAATTAAATAAGATAAATTTAAAGTATTAAACTAGCCTAGAAGGAAAATAAATTGTTGTGGCTAGTTATTAAAAGAATATAGTTTCTGCAAAATAATTTATTTATTTATTTATTTATTTATTTATTTATTTATTTATTTATAGTTGTAGTTGGACACAATACCTTTGTTTTTATTTATTTGTTTTTATGTGGTTCTGAGGATTGAGCCCAGGACCTCACATGTGCTAGGCAGTACTCTTCCACTGAGCCACAACAACAACCCTCTGCAAAATAATTAAGAGTTAAATAGCCATGTGATCTAGTCATCTTACTTCTAGATATATATCTAAAGGAATGATAATCCAGTTCTCAAAGAGATATCTATACTCTTATGTTCTTTATAGCATTACTCATAATAGCCAAGACATAGAAGCAACCTAAATGTTCACTTGTGAATGACTAGATAAAACATATATATTCATACTTATGATGGGGTAGGATTCAGCCTTATAAAAGAAGAAAATCCTGCCATTGGAGACAACACAGATAAACATGAAGAATATTATGTAATTGAAATAAGCAGACACAGTACAAATTCTACATGACTCTGCTTACATGAGGAATCAGAAATAGTCAAAGCACATAGAAACATAGGCTGTGATGGTGATTACCATGATGTGAGGAAAGGAGAAAACAGAAGGACCAGTCAAAGGGTACAAGGTTTCAGTTCTATAAGATCAATGAATTCTACAGATTTACCATCCAGTATAGTGTCTAGCATTAACCATACAGTATTTTGTACTAAAAAGCTTATGAATTTGTAGGGTGAAAAGAAACTTTAATCAGTTACAGATGTACTGATAGCATAGATCCTAGTGAGGGTCTTCTTGATGTTCCTTTATCTGCAAACTCATCAATTTGGATACATTTAATATGTACTACAGCTTTTTGTATGCCAATTTTATCCCTATAAAGTTTTATCCCTATAAAGTATTTCTTAAACAATCATGTAAAAGCCTATTTTAAAAATTACTACCACTTAAAACCACCTAATTCCTATGGTGTCTTCTTCAAATAATAGTTACATTATGACTAAAGTTGAAATCTAAAAGCTTAGGCCTATATTCAGATAGAAACCTTGGCAAATTGGTTATAACTTTTGAAACTAGGGCAGAGCATCTTTGTGGCAGACTATCTTTTCAAGGATGTTTATTTAGCATCTCTGTGAAGCAAAGGTCAGGTTTGTTTATATCTGGGGTAGATGTGGATGCTGTGTCCACCCAGATGAAGGGGCGAACATGCTTACCACCCAGAAGAGACAGCTTGCGCTCTTAAATCAGGATTCCTCTTCAGTAACACACTGGCTGTGAGTCTGGCCTTCAGCCAGTCCTCTTTCTGTCTCTGGGAAGCAGAGCTTGGGAACTGGTATCAAATATGGCAATGCTCAGCTTTGAGTAATAAAGTCTCCTTCCCTATGTAGGAGTCCCATACATTCTTCTAGCATTCATGAAACTGTATCTGGCTAACTTGTCATCTTCCAAATATTATAAAAACTCAGAATTTCACAGTCATCTTTTTATTCCCTCAAAGAGTGTTTGAAGATCTATTTTATATACAACATAATTGATCAATTTCAAGTGTGCTGTCCAGTAGTATTTAGTGTAGTCACAGACTTGGATGACCAGCACCTCAGTCCAATCTTAGATCATGTTCAACACTACAAAAAGAACCCTTGATCACACAAAGTTCCCCATCCATACTCTCCTTCACTCCCCTCACTCCAGCTGCTCTGGGTGAGTGTTAGAGCACAGGGGGGAAGGGTGGGAGCAGGAGAGCAGTGAATAGACTTTTGCAGCAAATATATATATATATATTTTTTTTTAAGTAGACTCAACAGGATTTCCTGACCAATTGGAACTGCCAAAAGAATGTGCCAATGATCTCACATGAAGTGTGAGAGAGTGAGATGAGCAAAGGACAAGTCCATGGTTTTGGATTGAGCAAATAGAAGGACTGAGTTATGATGGAGTGAATTGGGGAGACTGTTGAAGTAGCAGATTTTACAGGGAGACACAAGAGTTCAATTCTGTATATATTAAAAGGTCTATTAGACATTGAGGTGATGTTGAATAGACAGCATGTAGTATTCTGGAGTTCAGATGAGAAGTACTGCTTAAAAATATGATTTGGGGGCTAGGATGTAACCCAATAGTAGAACACTCTCCTGGCATATACAAGGTCCTGGATTCAGTTCCCAGTACTGCTGGAAAAAAAAATACTGGAGGAATTAAAGCCATGAGAACTCATGAGATCACCAAGGAATTTCTTGACCACCATGTTCTAGAACTGAGCCCTGAAGGATGTTGATCTTTAGAGGTCAGAGAAATGTGTAGAAACTATAAGATCAAAGAGTAGACACACATAATTTGGGATAGGGAGATTTCTCCCAAGAATGTTGCTAGTGTTTCATGTTCTTAGTTATTGGAGGCAAAAATAATCTTTTGAGAAATGTTCACATGAACCTTGGTGTGATTTACATGAAAAGCACTGGACAATTTGCTAATTCCATTTTATTCCCAAGAAAATGAAAATATTACAAAATAAACAGTCAGGGGAAAGGGTCTCCATTTCTGTATAGAAAAACTTGACCAGGCTTTTCAAGATTTACTATACATTAAACAAAAGAAAACCAATTAGTATATCTGTTTAATGTCCATCAGAATCCCCATTTCAAATAGTTAACTGTTTTATATTCAAGAATATATCATAGTAGTACATTCTTGAAATAACATCTGACGGATAAACTTGGAATTTAGAAACTTTTAAAACAATTTATAATATAAATCATATAATAAGTGTCAAATATTCACACTTAACACTGGATAGTCACAATTAGGTTTCAATTCTGGTTTTTGTTAGATTTGGAAAATATTGAAAGATAATTATTTTTATATTATTTATTTATTTATTTATTTATTTTCACTTTTTGCAGTTCTTCAGATTGAACTCAGGATCTCACACATAATAGGAAAGGGCTTTAACACCAAGCTACATGCCAGTCCCAAATATTTATTTTTAAGTAAAATTTTATTTATGATATTTTAAAAGTCTTCTTAGTAGAATTGTACATATTAAGAAAAAATAAGGGATTGATCATTATATTCATATGAGTTTCTTCTCTGTTGTTTTGAGCCCAACTCAAGAAACATTTGTGTGTGTTTTTTTGTTGTTGTTTGTTTGTTTTGACATAAAACTAAGGTACTTTCTTATGCGATGCCAAACATCTGGGTGAAACTAAAAAATATAGTTAGTCATCAATGTTTATTACTATCTGGATATTTGATGTCATGGAAATGATAAATCATAATTAGCATTTCAATTTGTCAAACAGATGTTCATTGGAAAACAAACACGAGCTATTCTACAAGCTAGAAGGACATGTCAGATAACCCACCTAAGCATAATTGTTCTTCTGGTCTCAAAATTAAAAAGAAACAAAATTTGTCAACATAATCTATTCAGTGATGTATAAAAATAGGGTTTATTTGTAAATATGAGAGCCTACATTAAAATGATCATGTGTTAAAATTTGATTTAATCTGTTGTGGTTTAATGATTTTAAGGACTCAAAACAGAAGCTGGCAGAAGTATAAATTTAAATGAAATTTATAACATAATGTACATTTTCCATATAATTTACAATATAGGTTTAAACATAGGATTGAACATATTATAATTTTGCAACAAGTTCTTTCTTTTTATTGCTGACTCATTTTTTAGTGACACTGATATAGTAATATCCTTTCCATGGTGAATGATTATTATTCTTAAATGGACTACAATAATTTGATTTTATGATATGGTAGTCCTTCGTAGCTGCACAGATACACTCTAAATAGTAACAAACCCTATATATACCATGTTTTTTTTTTTGTACATACACAACTTTGATAAAGTTTAATCTATAAACTAGACACAGTAAGAGATTGACAACAATAACTAACAAAATAGAATAATTATAACAAGACATTTTGATTTAAGTTATGTGATTATGGTCTCTCTTTATCTTGAAAGAGTCAAGGCAAATCTTAGTATTTCCAAACTGTGGTTGACCATCAGTTTCTGAGGCTGTAAAGAGCAAAACAACAGATAAGGGAAGACTATTAGAATGGCAGAGATTTTTTAAGTAAACTATGTTTGGTTGGCAGTTCTTTCCTGAAATCTTTAAAATTTCCCAGTAGCTCCTGGTGGTTGTTTGTTAAGGGACACTGACACTGAAAGAGCCCTGGACCCCTGGGTGCCAAGGGAAATAAGTGGGAAATTGTGTCATCTGGACCCTCCTCTATTTTCAGCTTGAATTTTCCATTTCTATTCTGTCTTTCAATTTTTTTGAGATATTTTTCCCCAGTAACCTTTGTTCTTGAAATAGTTTTCCTTCTACCCCTTCAAAAAAAATCAGGAATAAAGAAAAATGCAGTAGTATTAAAAATATTAGAGACAAGTCAAACTTTTTATAAGTAGAGCACCATGCAATAATTATTTTAAAAGGGCAACACTCATTGGATTTATAACTCTGGAATGCTATTATTAAATCATTCATGAATTTTTTTAAATTACTTTTTTACATAAGAAAGAAATAGGAGTGTTGGTATTGTCTGTGTATTTCTCTACAAGCTATATAATTGATAACAGTTTTTGTGACCTAAAAGAATGTTTTCCTCTTTTGTAGTCAAACCATCAGAACTGTTTCTCAAATATATTACTGCAAGGGATACAGGGATATATAAATACAAGGGCAGATATCTAAGTAAAAAAACAAATGGGGAATGACCTTAGGACTGAAAATAAATTCTCTTTTAATTTTTTTTTTTAAGTGGCAAAACTTCACAGTCTCAGTAAAGGAGATTTAAAGAAGTAGACATATAGACATGGCAGTTAGGAGGAAGGATTACTTCAGCTAAAGTAAATTATTAGAAGACAGAAAAATCATGAGATATTTCAATGAAAGGGCTTAATTATGATGGAGAAGGGCTTGATTAGAATGGAGAAGAAGGGATTAAAAACAGAAAATAAAATGAATTATCAGAAATGAAGTCACAGAAGGGACTGAATATTGATCAGATTTTCAGAAAAAAAAAAACTATATACAAACCCCAGCCACTTCTAAGGCCAGTCCAAGACTTGAGATTTTTGAAAACCAGCTCCCTAGGGATACACTCTGGGTCACTGTGAATAAGAAAGGCCATGGAGCAAGACCATGGTGGTCTCTGACCCTGTGCTATGGAGTGTAATGATTGGGACAAGGAAGACTAGACATCCTCTCTCCACAGAAGTAATAGAGCCCTTTGGGCTGCCTAGGAACAGGATTTCAGTGATTCTTCCTTCTGTTTCTCAAAAGATTTCCACAGCTAGCCAACTAATAAGGAATGGCATCTGTTGGTAAAGAGTCTGTCCTCATTTGTGCGTCATGACTGAGATCCTAAACATGACAAAGAGGCTGGTGGTGATGGGCCATGAGAGCCCTAAGAGGAGAGCTGCTGGAGAAGCCTGAGAAAAGATAAATTTTACAAATTGGTTAAAAGCATTGGTTCCCAGCACCAAATATTCACCAGGCTTACAGTATATCTCTTTTTCAAGGAATGAAGTTCACAGTCATTACAACGCCAGAGATAATCACAAGGTAGCTTATTTTAATTGCTTTTAGGTGTCCTTGTCATAAACTCTCTCAATAAGGAGATTAAGGTTAGCTTCTTATTTTGGAAGTAAGATTGTGAGAGCAAGGAATAAATGAAACAGTCTTGTTGCCGGTTCTCATTGCAGCCAGTTTAAAATGAAAACAAACAAACTAACTAACAAAAAAGCCCTCTAGGCCAAGAGCAGCATTCATAACTATTTTCCTAATTTAACTCCTTTTCTTTTTGCTAAGGACAAACAGTTGTATTTTTGTCATTAATAGAAAAGGGAACAGTGCCTAAACAACCTATTATAAATTCTTCTGGGAAAGCATATTACAAATAATTGAAAACAAACCCGATTCCATGAACTTGGCAGCAAATGTATAACAGAAAGCAGTTCAGCTTTGGCCCCTGGATGATTGATTAAATGTTTTATTCCCTTTACCTTTCATTCACGCTGTGTTTGTCAAGAGGAGAGAGAAAAGAAATGTTGTGAAACAAAGTCCACTTAAGACAAATAACTTACAGTAATGATCGATGACCTCTAATCAGATATTTATTCATTGTTCTCAAGTTTTAATGTTTCTAAATATTAGCTATTCTGCATGGGTTCCTGTAGGAAACCAGAGCCTGAGTTTCAGCATGTCCCCAACCCCCGCCAGCAAACCAACAACATGAGCTGTTTCTGAGCTTCTTTGAGGGCACGGCCCCGCAGCTTCCTGTGGTCAGTTATTAGTCGGAGTCCAGCAAAAGAACAAGAACACTGTGTACTTGGTAAATCTGCAGAAAACTTCATCTTCTGGCTGTGTGGGAGGAGAGGATCCTTTGTTACTTTGAAGGGACTAGAGATTTGCTGGTGCTGTACAGATGCTGAGGTGCACAGAGCCAGCATCCTGCAAACCTAGTAAATAAATGATTTTGATTCACCTCTATACAGAATAAAAGGAAGATTCTAAACTTGTGTATCACAGTTGTTGTTCTGTTGTTCTGCAAAGTACATGAAATGAAGACCGAGCATCTTCAATGAAGCACTTTCTTAGAACCTTTGTACTGTTTAATATTTAGCCATCTGTGCACATCATAGTATGAGATATAAATCTGGTGACTCTAGCAAAATTTTAAGTATAAAGTCAGATTTCCAGGGGGTCCCTTCTTATATCACATTCTTTTCCTTTTCATCTTTCTCTTCTCACAAAATACAGTCCAGCTAGTGGTCATTCTAGTCTCTTCTTCCTGCAGCCTTTGATATTGGTCACTTCCTCTGATCTCAGACCCCAAAGCATCATGTCAGGAGATGAGAATATAGGCCATCCCCAGAATAAAACCCTCAGCACAGAGGTAGAGGGGGGTTGAGCCAAGAAGTCCTCTGATCTTTCTTGTTCCTCATTGCTTGTGTGAAAAATAGACATGGATAAGAAGATGAAAAGCAAGAAGTTGTCATTTTCTTCTGGACATGTGTTCTCCTGTTGATGTCCCACCACATTAGCATTTCAGAATGACCCCTCCATTGTGGGTGAGAACTCTGTGACTCCATTCATGTTGCTGAGCCAGGTTGGTAATGGGTAGCTACTGTAAAGAATAGAGTCCTTCCTGCTTAGAAAAAACAGTCACTTGCACTGTTCTTATTCTCACAAGAATAACAATTAGCACTTAGATTTTCTTGTACGATAGACATTATTCTGATAATTTTTTTAATCCACTAAACAGCAGTAAGGTAGAAATTATTGCTATTGTCTGCCATTTATGAAGGAATGATTAAGTAAATTGCCTAATATACCTAGATAGTAAGTAGCAGAGCCACAGTTTGAACATGGGCAAACTATCTCCAATATGCATGATCTCAGTTATACAAAGCATCAAGCACATGGGAAGAGCCAGTGTCAGAAAAGCACACAAACATCCTTACACTGTTACACACAAACTACTAACCCTGCTGAAAGGAAAAACTCATCACTTATGGGAATACAAAAATGTGTCTTACAAAAAAATTAATTTAGTTTATTTTAGATATTTTTATGCAATGAAAAAATCACAAAATTGGAGAGATAATGCCCATGGTTTCCTTTTACAAAGCTGGTCCATATGTTGAGCAATAGAACACATTATTTCACCTGTAAGCATAGGAACTTGACCAGCCGTGGATGTACAACTTTGTTCTAATGATGAAAAAAAAAATTTATCAGACCAAGAGTAAAGAAATAAAACATGAACAGAGAAAAACTATGAAAGTAACTACCAAAAGTTAATACTGTGCAAGCAAAACTAAAAGAAGTAGAAAAGTTGACAAAAGAGGGAAACATTCAGAGAACAAGACTTTTCCTATATGTGGAAAGCAGAGAGCTGGCAGGCAGAGAAGTGTCAGAGGGTAGGATGATGTGGGCAGTCACTGAGGACTCTTCTTTTCAAATGTATGTAAGGGATGTTAGGAATATAGCTAGCCTAGAAAAAAATGATAGTTCTTGGGGAAGTTGTGTCTACATTCAAACTCTTCTCCAAGTATTAGTATGACTCCATAATTTAAATTCTCTTACATCTTGAGGTTGAGCCTTTTGGAAGATTAGATCTGTTGAGGTTAATGGCCATCTTAAAATGCAGCTTCTATACAAATGGGGAAAATCAAATTAATATATTTATACAGCTTTTAATTTACATACTTATAAAAGATACACACATACACACACACACACACACACACTTTCTCTCTGAGGATCCTCTGAATCAGAGAATAAGAACAAAAGAGTCTGAATTTCTCTTTCAAGTGCACGTCTAGGTTTTGTTCCAATCTGTGACACATGATCTGGCAGTGTATTGAGACCTCCTGCTCCAAGATTTTATTTTAATTTTAAACAAGTGTTCCCACTTGGGAACTGAAAACAAAACAGGAAAATGTTGCTTAAGTTTTTCTTTGTGCAGTTATACATCTTTCAAGTGTTTTGTATTACCAATGTGGGTCATTGTATTCTCATTTGATTTTTTTCCTGTTCAGAACTCTTTTAGGTACACCTTAAAGGAAGACCATGTTAGTTTCACAGATATTTATTTTGAGTGTTAACACATTATTATTTTCTTCTCCCTCTAATTTGAGGTTTTCATACATCCTACCTTATATAATCTACCATTAAGTAAAATTTTTGGCATACCAGTGATAGTTTTCACTTAATAAAACACTTAAGTATTTAAACTGTCATAACCAATTTAATTGATTATGATAATAAGTGTTTTTTTAAGGAGTTATTGGTTCTTTTCTGGATAAAAATGATTCTGTCCTCAACTCTGAGACATGTTTAGTTTTGGTTTTGACCAGCATAGAAAAATAGTTTCTATTTGCTAGGAGAATTTATCTTGATGTGGACCAGTACTGAGGGGTCTTATTGGCTCTGGAACTGTTCTTTGATTAGTCATCTCTTGTGCTTTTATGTGCCTCACACATGTTCCTTCACAGGAGACCTGGGCACATCCAGTCCAGTGGAGTGTCCTGAGTAGTTTCTACAGCATGGTAAGAATTCTACACAGGAAGTCTAGAATGGATAGAACCAGCAGGACAATTGCTACACAAATTAATGCAGAAAACCAAAAGCTAGGGAAGTCAAGTTATAAAGATAATTCCAGAGGAACAAAGGCAGAATATCATATAAGAAATGGAGTTAAAAATACAAGGTCTATCACAGATAGAATCAGCACAGAGCAGGTCAGGAGATAGACTGGGTAGAGGGTGCATAGAATAGGCTCTCTCAACAGTGATGAGCCTCCTGTTGCTACAAGTCTTCAAACAGCATCTACATGATGCTACATGATGCTATCTACAAGATGCTATTTCATTCAACAAATGCCTGATGAGTCCCTGCTCTGTGAGGTAGTACAGTGATATCTACTAAAGTCAGTCTAGATTTGGAACATATCCCAGCTATATTTGGCCATTCATGTTAAAATTTTAAAGTCTTTTTGTTTTCATTAAAAAAGGACAATGATAGCACCTACATCATGAGGTTGGTTGACAGAAGCATTAAATGAGTCAATATTATAGGAATTAGTACATACAGAGCACATATAAGAGTTTCTGGTATCCAGTAAATATACCATAATAACCATTATTGCTTCTCTAGTCAAGGTCCTGTGTATTGTAAGAAATTTCTGAAATAGTGATAGAGCTGAAACAGATGAGTAATGATGCTATTCTCTTAGGCTCTCTCTGGTTGGGGCACACCCAAAACAAAATTTAGAGCAGTGCAAATGTTTGAAGAAAGCAAGAGAACTTCATTTTGGTATTTTCCTCATGACTTGTCCTCTTAGAGTCTTTTCTGGCTGTGAATTTCAGATGATGACTATATCTGTATATAGTCTTAGCTTGACAGCACAAGGATTTAGCAATGACATTTGCATTTGATAAAATGTAAATGAGAAACTCCCAGAAGAGATTGAGAAAATCTATTTTGACTACTTTCCTTTTATCCATGCAAATATTACATAACAGGAGAAAGGAAAAAAAAAAAAAACAATGATCAATGATAAATAAAATATTTTCAACTGGAAGTATTTTTCCAAAGCACTATAGAATATATATGAAATAAACTCTTATATGTAATAGTCCTTTCAGAAAAAAAGGGGGGAAAAAGGAAGGAGTGAGATTTGCATTTAGAGCTATTTCCTCGTTTTGAAAATTTTAGGAACTTAGTGTTAGGGTCAGTATTCTATTTAAACATCATGACCAGAGGGAATGATATAAAGATCTTCTGTTTAATTATGATGGAATATAGGTCACCCATCTGTGTTTTTCAGCTGAAATTAACCTTAGCTCACCTTGAACAAGGAACTTAAAAATAAGTGTTTTCCTGAATTGTTTTTAGAAACCCAAAAGAACAACAAAGGTGTTTTGAAAAGAGGGTCCATACCAATTTTGAGACTTAAGAAAATGATAATTCTTATAGCAGCTCAGATTTGGTTTCCACTTTTGATATTTCCTAAAAATTTAGACCTTCTGGGTATTCAGCAGTTCTTATATGAATTAGAAATCACTGTCACATGAAATCTGCTATTGTTACAGGAAGTTAAAAAAAAAGCTGCAAGATTTGCAGCAACTGTGAAGCAAAATGGTGGTGGTTACAGAAATGATTACTTTCTTATTTTGTTTTTTGACAAGCAGAGAAGCTACACAAACTTCTGGAACATAATATTTTAAGGAGTTTTGCTAGGTAAGAAGAAAAATAAAAACATAAGATGACAAATACTCTGAAGAGAGCTGATTTTCTTATTATGTTGCAATCTATTAATGGATATTGCTTTGACAGTGAAGAATCTGTTCAAATACTTCATGGAAGGCAAAGCTTTCATCCAGGAATGACAAATTCAAGAATTATAATTCTGAAGAAAAAAGAAAAGCAATTTAAGTTTCAGGGCAATTGGGACCAAGTAGGTGTCTAACACAAAATGCCTCTTATGGAATAGTATTAAGACTAAATTTAAGGGCAGAGTTGTCAACGATATGGCCATATTAGTTAAACATTTCATTAAGCTAACATTTCCCTGTGTTCTTGGAATAGTTAGTTAAAGTCATACACAGTCTTTGACATTTTATTATTAAAGCACTACTTTTCAAGCAGCTTAGTAGTCATCTACCATGAGAGAGTAGTTGTTTTAGTTGGGCTTGTGAACTTTAAATGTTAGTAACATATTTACTAAACATCTTCCATCTAATTTAGTATACTACCATTTGCATGTAAAGAAGTCTTCCAAGTTCTGGATACTGGAATACAAAGGCACCTGAGGAAGATAGCCATTTATCTGTATATCCCCTTATTATTCTTTTCAGAAATGATTTTACTTTTGTCTTTAATAATTTCTCATTAACTTACGATAATGTTGGAGCTAACCAGTGAATGAGAGCCAATCTGCTATGGTTGAAAGTTGGCTGAATAGTTCTTAAGTTCAAATACAATGTCTTATTCTTTAAAAACAAAACACATTTATGTGTTATTCTCAGCTAAAAAAAAAGCCTATCAAAATAAAACTTTGATGTAATATAGAATAAAATTAACTAATATTTATCTAATATTTCTTTTAACTAATACACTAAGATATAAAAAATCATGGACAAATACTACTAACTTATCTTTAAATGAAATTAAAATGCTTGGATTGAAAATGAAATAAAGGGTTAATGAGTTTTTAATTGTACGAAAATAGCATACTCACAGATATAGTTATATTAATAGCAGAAAAAATCATATTACTTCATTAAATTGTTTCTTTTTTAGACAGAAAGCTATTGTAATTTGCTAAATATTTAGGAAGTACTAAACGTAAGAATTTTTTATTTATTCAATAATTTTTTAGCACTTTATTTTTAACAGATGCTATCCAGTGTCTGTTAGGGATTACATCAGTTAACAAAATAGAAACTTCTAAGCTCTTGGGCTCCTGTCCAGTGAATAGAGAAACAACCAACATTAGTGCCCCAGGTGAAATAAGAGGAAAGCTTGAACTGAGATGGTTTTAGTGGAGGTAGTAATAAGTGATTAGATGCTGGACATATTTTGAAAGTAAAGCCAACAAGATTTGCAAATAAATTTGACATAGGATGTTAGAAAACAAAAGAAGTAAGTCAGAAGTAGGTAAATGGATGGGAAGAATTAGTAATGTTGGGAAGACTGTGTATGAAAAGCAGGAACTCCTTTGGGATGAACTTGAGCCTAGTAACTTCAGCGAGTGGACAGTTGGTTGCTGCATTCTAAACTTCAGAGAGAAGAGACCAGACCTGGAGTTTCTGTGTGAGAGATATCACAGTAGATGGTATTGGAAGCCAGGTGCTTTGATAGGATGACTGAGTAAGTGTGGCCAGAGCAGAAGTAAAGGACTGTGCACTGTGGTGCTCTAATATTAGCAAGTTAGGGAAGAGTTAAGGTACAGGGTGAGGATCTTTATTCTAAACATCCAAACTATGAAATGCTCCAAAGTTTGAGCTGACATGGCACCACAGGATACTATAACTGGAAAATTCCACACCTGACTCACCTGATAGGTCACAGTCAATATACAAATGCATTAAAAGTATTACATAAATTACTTTTAGGCTATGTGTATAAGGTATATATGAAACATTAATGAGTTTTTTGTTTGAAAGCAGGTCCCATCTGGAAGATCTCTCCCTCTCTCTCTCTCTCTCTCCCTCTCCCTCTCTCTCTCTCTCTCTCTCTCTCTCTC